>NC_056685.1:113646295-114271295 GCF_018350215.1 Panthera leo | reverse complement strand
TGTCTGATCAATAATTTCCTAGAGGAAATTATTTGGTTTCCTTTTTCCACTCACTATGTACAAGGCACTTTGGTAGATGCTCTGGAATCAGCTTAGTGGACAAGACAGGCATTGAACAAGAATGGTAACATAGAGTTTTGTATTTTTATTAGTTTTGACTGCAAGGAATCTGGGAAGTTGCCACAGAAGTGGTATTAGTATCTAGTCTTAGAGGATGTCTATGTTCTTAGTAGGCAGAGGCTGAGAGATTTATTGCAGGCTGAAGGTGGAACAGAGCCAGAGGCAGGAAGTATGGAATGGTAAGAATGTTTGTGGAGAGCAAGACTTTCTGTGGAGCTGGTTGAGCTGTATTTCTTCCAGTAAGCCTGAATATTGTACTGAGATATAATTATAGAGAGAGTCATTCCTAGGGGTAGCCTCTCTTACTGCAGTGCCTGGAGACCTGCTGAGAAGAGGCTGCCACAGGCCTAAGATTCACGCTGAAAAAATTTTGTATTTTGTAAAGTGTATTTATGATTGGGGATGGGTGGTTGTCATGTGCGAGATGACAGAATTGAAACTTCTGCATAGTATTTGCACCATTTCATGGGCTACACTTAATATACTTGAAATTAAGCTTGTGGATTATAGTAAGTGATTCCAGAAGTATCTGGTGACCTTAACCTAGTAATTTGGCAAGAATATAAAATGCATTTACTTTAAAAAAGATAAAGTGTGCTATGTACCATTTTGGGCAGCTAATAGAAGAAAGTTTTGTGACCACTTCAGGCATATACACTTTACATATATGTACAGTAATAATAATAGCTATTAATAGCTAATAATAATAAAGAACATTTGTGTAGTTCTTACTAGGTGCTAGGTATCCTTCTAAATAATTTGCATATATTAACTCAGATGACTATCCTGATAACTCTTTTGACGCTATTATTATCCCCATTTTACAGAGGAAGAATTACAGGGAGGTTGGATAACTTGCCCAAGGTAGCCTGGCTAGTAAAGGTGAGGCTGGGATCTCAACCCAGGCCTGGCTCCAGATTCTGTGCTGTATATAATGCCTCTGAAAAGTGAAAAAAGAACAAATTAAGAAAATGGTAAACGTGATATTGGAGTGGGTTGTGTTGGATTTGTACGTTTTCCAGTATTTATTGAGCACTTATTGCATTGTGTGAGACACTGGGAATGTGCTGGGACACAGAGAAGTACACAAAGCAGATGAAACCCTGCCCTCAGGATGCTTATGTCCCAATATGTCTACTCCTTTGATTCTAAAGACATTGATTCTCTGTTTGACTGTGTTCCAAGCTATGTGTTAAAGGACCAGTTTTCTTTTTTTAAAATTTCAACTTTTGAACAGACTTTAATGAAGTCCAAAAAAAAAGCAATGACTAGACAAATGAAATTAAAAAACCCCAAAGACATGTAAAATGCAGCCCGTTTTTACAGTATTAGATCCCATAGATACAAATTTACTTTGTCAGTTTTCTATAAATGTCTAAGGCTTACTCTCAATCCTCTGCTTATCTTATTATGGATCATGATAGCTCACCAACTGGCAACAGTCTAAGGCCCACATTTGGGATAGCTGCCATATGCTCTATCTTTGACAACTATCTGGACAGTTGCTGCCCATAACACCATGTGATCTGAAAAATAAAGATGGATTGGCAATACAGTAGACTTTTTTCTGTAAAGGGCCAGATAGTAAATATTTTAGGCTCCATGGGCCAATCTCTGTCTCATTCACTCACCTCTACTATCTAGCTTTCCAGGAGTCATGGATGATACGTAAATACATGAGTGTGGCTATGTTCCAATAAAGCTTTATTTTTTATAGTCAATGCTATATGGATTCTATATAATTTTTATGTACCACAAAATATTATTCTTTTTTTGATTATTCTATTTTTGATTATTCTTTTTTTGATTATTGTAAGTGTAAAAGACATTCTTAGCATGTGGGTCACACAAAAACAGTCAGCAGGCTGGACTTGGCCTATGGGTTATAGTTTTCTCATCCTTGCAATAAGCCAATTCTGGACAACAGAAATATCCTAGAATATCTAATTTCCTTGATTTTGCTAAGGAATAAATGCAAGCTATTATATTGTTGTACTTTCTAATGACTATTCCTGGTAATATCTATCTGTAAACACAAAACAGCTTAAAAAGCCAAAACTGCACGTTGTAAATGATAATAAAAATTAAGAGAAGATTAGAACCCTCATGGATTGCTAATGGGAATGTAAGATGATGCAGCCAATTTGGAATACAGTCTGGCAGTGCCTCACAAAGTTAAGCCCAGAGTTACCATATGATTAATAATTTCACTCGTAGGTACATACATAAGAGAGTCAAATACTTGTATATGAAGGTTCAGAGCAGCATTATTCATAATAGCCCAAAAGTAGAAATTACCCAAATGCCATTAAATGATGAATAAACAAAATATGGTATATCCATATAATGGGATATTGTTTGGCCACAAAAAGGAATGGAGTAACAACACATACTTTAAGATGGATGAACCTTGAAAATATTAAGTGAAAGAAACCACATACAAAAGGTCATGTATTGCATCGATTTCCACTTATACAAAATGTCCAGAAAAGGCAAATCCTTAGAGACAGAAAGTAGATACTGGTTGCGAGTGGCTAGGGGCATGGAGATGGGAACGGGGAGTGTATTTTTGAGATGATGAAAATGTTCTGGAATTTGATAGTAATGATGAGTATACCCTGTAAATACACTAAAACCCAATGAATTATATACTTTATAAATTTTATGTACATGAATTATATATAAAGCTAATTTTTAAAAATTAAACATGGAGGTATTATTTTTTTACTGAAAAAACTTCATTTTTTAATTTTTAAAATTTATATACAGTATTATATTAGTTTCAGATATATAATACAGTGGTTCAACAATTCTATACATTGCTCATCATAAGGTTGTTATTTTTCCAAAACTTAACAAAAAGAATCAAATTTTATCAACAACATTTGACCTGGAAAAAATTGACCTCAGTAAAAATAATAGCCATAGCAAAAACTTTATAAAAGGCTATAATTGATAACATTTTATTTAAACAAAACATTGATTGATAAATCTTTGTTGATGGGATGTGGTTCAACACATTTTTATCTACAATTGATAAAAATTGATTCAATGAAAATGACTTGAGCTGAACAAAATTAAAACAAAACAAAAAAACAAAAACAAAAAACCCTGGAAGTGGTTTGGCCCATCTCCATGGAGAATGGACTAAGAAATAAACTGGATTTAATGGCATTCACCCCCCAAATTATTTCTTAACCAAAATGAATAAATATTAGTACTACTCAATTATAATATTTGTATTACAAATGCAGAATCAAAGCATCCTGAGTCAAAATGGCAGACATGGGGCACGTGGGTGGCCCACACAGTTAAGTGTCTGTCTCTTGATATGATCTCATTGTCCCTTAGTTTGAGCACCCACGTTGGGCTGTGCACTAACAGTGTGGAGCCTGCTTGGGATTCTCTCTCTCCATCTCTCTTTGCCCCACTGCTGCTCACTCTCTCTCTCTTTCTCAAAACTAAATAAATATTTAAAAAAATGGCAGATAAAACACATCGTGCACTGGGATTCTAATATTGCTATAAAATTTGTTGAATTTGTTTGCTAGGGTTGCCATAACAAAATACCACAGACTGGATGGCTTAAACAACAGATATTGCTTTTCTCACAGTTCCGGAGCCTGGAAGTCCAAGATCAAGGTATGGGCAGAATTGGCTTCTTCTGAGACCTCTCTCCTTAGGTTGCAGATAGCCGCCTTCTTCCTGTGTCCTCACATGGCGTTTCCTCTGTTCATATGCATTTATGTGTCCAAATTTCCTCTTCTTATAAGAACACCAGTCACATTGGATTAGGGCACACCCTAACAGCCTTATTTTAACTTAATCACTTCTTTAAAGGCCCTATCACCAAAAAAAGTCACATTCTGAGGTACTGGAGGTTAGGACTTCAACATATGAATTTGTGGGGCACACACTTCAGCTCATAACATTTATTTGGTAATAGTGCATATATGCACTTTATGACTTCAAAGACTCCTTGAGAGTTAAGAATTGGAAACCTCAGATGTCATCTTTCTATCAGAAAGAGGAATGGATGCAACATTACACAAAGCACATGTCTCTGACTTTCAGCTTTCTGTCCCAGGACAGAAGAAGAGTCTATATTCAGGAGGAAACAATATCCTTCAATATTTGTTGTCATAAATGACATCCTGTTCTGTAACTAAAGGAGTGCTCTTTGGGAATCATGAAAATCTTGTTTGCATAGTTTAGCAATGATGGAACATTACTTATGAAAAAATAATGAACAACAGACAACATCTTTATAACCCCAAAGCTGGACCACACCCATACATAGTTTTAAAAAGTGCTTCAGGATTAAGTTCACCTTAGATTAGCATCAAGATTCTCACCTGGGGTGCCTGGGTGGCTCAGTTGGTTAAGCGTCCAACTTTAGCTCAGGTCATGATCTCACAGTTTGTGGGTTTGAGCCCCACATCGGGCTCTGCCAGCTGACAGAGCCTGGAGATTTCTAAGGATTCTATGTCTCCCTCTCTCTCTCTGCCCCTCCATTCATGCTCTGTCATACTCTGTTTCAAAAATAAATAAAATATTAAAAAAATTAAAAAAAAAAGAGTCTCTCTTAGAGGCTTCAGCTCTCTGATAACAGGTATTTGGGCCTGTTCAGAGGTCATTAGTGCTTGGTTTTTGGAGCCTCTTTTCTTAGCTAGAGAAATTTAGGGGCTTCTTAAATTGCCGGGGAGAAGATGTCATGAGGGCACCAATTTTTGATGAAATCTTACAGATTCTTTTGACAGTGTCTTAAAAGTGTCCTGTTTAGAAGCAAATTATAAATGATTATTATTCATTCATTCACTTTTATATTCCTCCTTCCACCAAATGTTTATTAAGTGTCTACCATATGTCACGCATGTGCTAGGTGATTTAATAATGATCACATGGAGGCCACAGTTAGGAGACAGGCCATTAAACAAGTGATTACCATACAGTCTGATAAGGTCTGTAATAGAGAATGTCAGAGTGGATCATAGGAGCCTACAGGGAGAAGGGCACCCAAGTCAGGCAGAGTGGTCAGGAGAGCTTTCCGAAGAGGCATGAGGGCAAAGCTGAGACCTGAAAATAAATAGGATTCAGGAGAAGATGGATGGGGGTGGGGGTGTCCTGGTGAAGGAAATACCACGTATATGGCTTGCAGGCAAGAGATGTTGATGGGACCAAAACACATTCACTTTGGCTGAAGTGTAGCATGCAGATAAGGAGGGAACATAGGGGAGGCTGCAAGAGTAGGTGGGGTGGGGATAATGGGTGGGGTGTGGGGGTGCAGGTCCTAAAGACCTCTTGAGATATGATAGAAAAAGGAGCATATTCCGAGAGCTCCTTATTTACTCTTGGTCTGCTTCTACGATTCTGAAGTTCTCCAAGGAGGCTGTATTGTGACTGTGGGCCTTAGAGCTTCTTAACCTCATTACCTAATCTCTGTGTTTCAGTGCCCTCCCTCATCTGTAAAATGCAGCTAAAATAGTACCTACCTCAGAGGGCTTTTGTGAGTATGAAATACGATTATGCATATAAACTGCTCTGGAGGAATGCCTACAACACAATACATCCTCACGAAAGTGTAGCTATTAACAAAATCCTTATTGTGAAGCCCATCTCACCAAATCCTAGGACCTCTTTGTTCTAGAATAAAATGACATTGTTTTTGGCTGTTGAAGATTTCTTGTCTTTCATACCTTGCATCCTGGGTTTCAAAATAATGGTAAGAATTTGTTCTAATTGCTTTATGACACATGCTTGGAATTATGGTCTCTTGACTGTTATTATGCCACAAATGCTCTGAGCCAAGAACCTAGGACATTTATGAGCAGGTGAGTCATGGAGTAGTTAGTATACAAGTCCAGACTGCTGTAGGGAACTTCCTGTTGGTCAGTGGCTGTGAGAGCTGGGATTGTCTGGATAGAGTCATCCTCATGGCCAAATGTCCACTGCTCAAGAAAGCTGAAGGAAGCGAGGGCATCCTTAGTGCCTTGTTAATAAAGGGACAAAGGTTTCAAGTGAACCTTGGAATTTGTGGTTTCTTGGTGGGAAGTTGGGTTAATGACTTGTTTGTACTTTTTATTTCCTTTCATGGAAAGCTAACAATAATTCCCTGATCTGGTGATTGCTGTAAGAACTAGGCTTGTATAGTATTGTCCTAACAATATAAAAGCAGTTAATAAACTCACTTAGTCAATTACTTTCACAAGTATTTACTGATGCTGTAATAAGAATGGGATATAAATATTACTAGTACATGGTTCCTACCCATGAGGGGTGAGATGGTTGTGTTTACTGATAATTGAAGCAAAACAGTAAATGCTAACATAGAGTTCTGTTTGAGATGCTACAGGATCAGAGAAGGAAAAATTCTAATCTTGTTCATGGTTGTGATGGTTAATTTTATGTGTCCATTTGCCTCTGCCATGGTGCCCAGATACATGGTCAAATATTATTCTGGGGGTTTCAGTGAGGGGATTTTAGATGAGATTAGCATTTAAATCATTAAATTAGATGAGATTAGTGGACTTTTGAGTAAAGCAGATTGCTCTCCATAATGTGGGTGGGCCTCATCCAATCAGTTGAAGGCGTCAATAGAACAAAAGACTGGCTGACTTTTTCCAAGCAAAAAAGAATTTTGCAGCAGATGACCCTCATCCCAAATTGTAACATTGGCTCTTCCCGGGTCTCCAGCCTGACAGCCTTTGGACTTGAACTATGGCACCTGCCCTTCCCTGGATCTGTAGCCTGCCAGCCAATCCTACATGTTTTGAGTTTGCCAGCTTCCACAATTGCATGAACCCATTCCATAAAATTAATCTCTTTACCCCTATATTCACATCCCATTGCTTCTGTTTCTCTGGAGAACCCTGAATAATACAAAGGGATCAGGGAAAGCTTCACAGAATAGGTGATATTTGAGCTAAGTCTTAAAGGATGAATCAGAGTCATCTATACAGGGTTGGGTGGGGGCATTCTAGGCAGAGAGACCTGTAAGCACAAAGGCATAGAGACTTCCAGCAGCATGGGGCTTTGGGAAAACTGTAAACAGCTTGGTTTTCTTAAACTCAGGATGTTTGGGAGGCATAGAGGGAGATGGGAAGGGGAAAGAAGGCAAATCATGAAGGGTGTGTATATGTATAATGGTGAATACGTGAGCAGTCACTCAGAGGTGGTGGGGAGTGGAGAGGAATGTTTAGAAAGAGTTGGAAGCAAGTGGGGTTCAGGCAAGAGATGACAAAGGGCTGCATAAGGTAGTGGTGGTGAGGAAGGGGCAGGAAAATAGCTTTGAGAGTTGAGAGGGATATTTATGGGACCTCGTGGATTAGATACAAGGTGGGGGTAATGGCAGCAAGGGTGGAGTAAAGGATGGCACCTAGCTTCTGGCTTAGTCCTATTGGTTGGGTGGTGGCACTGTGACTCATCTATTATAGATTTTATGATGTTGGATTATCCTGGACAACTTCCAAAAGGGTTTAATTAACAAAGTGCTAAAACGGAACTAAGCCACAACAACAAGAATAGCAGGCTAGTGAGGTTCTGGAAAATGAGAGAATTAAAACATACATTATAGATCCACAGCTCTTATCAGCTTCACTCTACATTGAAGATAGTTAATTTCCCACTCAAGCTGAAGCCTGTGAATTCCAAGGGGGCAACCTGAGCCTAAAGTAATGAAGTGATGCCAGCTTGTCTATTCCATGTATGTAATTGTCCCCACTGCCTGTGTAACAAAGTATAGTATGAACTGACACCACGTCCTAGAAAAAAAATGTGGTTGTTCCTTTGGGATAACACGATAAGACTGATTTTCCTGTGTTGCCCTCCCTTCCCTGTTCATTCCACCTAATGTGTATGATTCTAACCCCAGCTAACTTCCTGCTTCAGGAACCTACCCCATATGATGTCAGCCTGCAATTAACTTGCTTGTCCCCATATTCCTTTGCAGCACTTTGGAGTTTATTATACATTGCCACGAACATCTCATTTATCTATTGTGTGAGTCCACAGCCCTCATCTTATTTACCGTCTGTGTTTTTCTTGAAGTTTCAAATTTCTAGTCCCTACCTTTGTATGCTGATTAATCTGCACTTTTTTTTTTCCTCCCAAGTTTTTATTTAAATTCACGTTAGTTAACATGTCGTGTAGTATTGGTTTCAGGAGTAGAATTTAGTGATTCATCACGTGCATACAACACCCAGTGCTCATCACAACAAGTGCCCTCCTTAATGTCCATCACCCATTTAGCCCATCCCATCCCCACGAGCTCCCCTTCAGTAACCCTCAGTTTGTTCTCTATAGTTAAGAGTCTCTTACAGTTTGCCTCCCTCTCTGTTTTTATCTTATTTTATTTTTCCTTCCTTTCCCTTATGTTCACCTGTTTTGTCTCTTAAATTCCACTTATATTTCATATGAGTGAAATCATATAGTATTTGTCTTTCTCTGGCTGACTTATATTGCTTAGCATAATACACTCTAGTTCCATCCATGTTGTTGCAAATGGCAAGATTTTATACTTTTTGACTGCTGAGTAATATCTCACCTCTTCTTTATCCATTGATCAATCAATAGACGTATTAGGGCTTTTTCCAATTTGGCTATTGTTGATAGTGCTACTATAAACATTGGGGTGCATGTGTCCCTTTAAATCACTAATTTTGTGTCCTTTGGATAAAAACCTAGTAGTGCAATTGCTGGATCCTAAGGTAGTTCTATTTTTAACTCTTTGAGGAACCTCCATACTGTTTTCCAGAGTGATTGCACCAGTTTGCATTCCCTCCCGCATCCTGACAACAGCTGTTGTTTCCTGAGTTGTTAATTTTAGCCATTCTGACAGGAGTGGGGTGGTATCTCATTGTGTTTTTGATTTGTATTTCCCTGATGATGAGTGATGTTGAGCATTTTTTCACATATCTCTTAGCCATTTGTATGTCTTCTTTGAAGAAATGTTTGTTCGTGTCTTCTGCCCATTTCCTTTTTTTTTTTTTTTTTAATATTTATTATTTTGAGAGGTGGGAAGGGGCAGAGAGAGGGAGAGAGAGAATTCCTAGCAGGCTCTGTGCTATCAGCACTGAGCCCCATGTGGGACTTGATCCCATGACCCACGAGATCATGACCTGAGCCAAAATGAAGGGTCATACACTTAACCAACTGAGCCACCCAAGGTGCCCCTCTTCTGCCCATTTCTTAACTGGATTATTTATTTTTTTGGTGTTGAATTTGATAAGTTCTTTAGAGATTTTGGATACTAGCCCTTTATGTGATAGGTCATCTGCAAGTATCTTCTCCCATTCTGTAGGTTGCCTTTTAGTTTTGATTATTTCCTTCACTGTGCAAAAGCTTTTTACCCTGATGAAGTCCCAGTAGTTCATTTTTGCTTTTGTTTCCCTTGCCTCTGGAGACGTGTCTAGTAAGAAGGTGCTAGGGCCAAGATCAAGGAAGTTACTGCCTGTGTTCTCTTCTAGGATTTTGATGGTTTTCTGTCTCACATTTAGGTCATTCATCCGTTTTGAATTAATTTTTGTGAATGGTGTAAGAAAGTGGTCCAGTTTCATTCTTCTGCATGTCACTGTCCAGTTTTCCCAGCACCATTTTTTGAAGAGACTGTGTTTTTCCCACTGGCTATTCTTTCTTACTTTGTTGAAGATGGGTTGATGAAATAATTGTGGGTCCATTTCTGGGTTCTCTATTCTGTTCCACTGATCTGTGTGTCTGTTTTTGTGCCAGTACCATACTGTCTCGATGACTACAGCTTTGTAATACAGCTTGAAGTCCAGAATTGTGATGCCTCCTGTCTTGCTTTGCTTTTCAACATTACTTTGGCTATTTGGGGTCTTTTTTGCTTCCATACAAAGTTCAGATTTGTTTGTTCTTACTCTGTGAAAAATGCTGGTTTTATTTGATAGAGATTGCATTGAATGTGTATATTGCTTTGGGTGGTATTGACATTTTAACAATATTTGTTCTTCCAATATATGAGCATTGGTTAGTTGCACTTTTGCATAAGGCAATAGGAATTACCTGCCCTTATAACTGACATTTACCTATTCATTCATTCATTCATTCATTCATTCAACAAATGTTTATTTAGTATTTACTAAGAGCCAAGTAGGTGATCCTGCCCAAACTACATCCTGACTCCCTCTTCCCCTCACTCAGTTGCAATCATAGAGACTTATTCCCATCTCAAGGCCTTTCCACCTGTCTTCTGGCTGCCCGGAGTGCCCTCCTCTAGAACTTTCCAATACTCAGGTTTCCTTAATCTCACATCCTCAAAGGGACTAGCCTCCCATCATCTGCTCTCAATCTCATTATCCTTTTCTTTGTGTAGAGCACATATTGTTATAAAAAATCAGCTTGTTTGTTTAGTTGTTTATGGTCTATTTCTTCCTATTTGGATGTAAGCTACAGGAGGGCAGTATTGTTTTGTTCCCTGTGTAACCTGTGCACTTAGCATGGTGCCTAGCTCCTAGTAGGTGTTCTGTAGGTACCTTTTGAATTAATGAATCAGCTGTGTTAGGCAACTAGGCACCTACCTGCTACTCTTCATGGAGAAGATGGGCTTTAAGTACATACTTGTAATGAATATACCTTACAAAACAGTGCCTATAGAAGTATGATAACTTATAACAGGGGGAATTCATTGAGACCCTGGGTTCAGAGAAAGGCTCCTGAACGCGGTGAAGTTTAAGTGGAGATGCAAAGGTCTTCACAACCTCTTTTACACACTACTCAGTATGTTCCAATTTTCTTGTGCTTTCTGCTACCCAGAAGCTCCTTCAGCTTTGACTCCTAGGACAAGACCTTTGATTATTGATGGGGTAAGTTCCATATAATGGACCCTTCTAGCTATTTTAAGACACTCAGTACTTTTTAATGTTTATTTATTTTTTTTTGAGAGAGAGAGAGCCAGAGCATGAGTGGGGGAAGGGCAGAGAGAGAGGGAGACACCGAATCCAAAGCAGGCTCCAGGCTTTGAGCTGTCAGCACAGAGCCCACGCAGGGCTCAAACTCGGGAACAGCGAGATCATGACCTGAGCCGAAGTCAGACCCTTAACCGACTGAGCCACCCATTTCACTATAATGTTTATTAGTGGAATTCAGTGTTTCAGCTGTTTATTAATACATTTAACTATCACAAGCATTAAGCTGATGCCACTACACACTTGACAGATCTTCCTTCATGTGTCTCCTCGTATACAGAGGCAGTTAACCTTCATGTTGTCTGCGATTGTTTATTCTACTACAACAGCACTGTTGTGTTAGGATTTAACTGAAGAGAGTTTTTCTCCCTTACACACCACAACATTGCCAGTGAAGGACTGTCTGGTACACATTTGTGGGTTGTTACTCTGATGATCTATTTTATTAAAGCATCCCTTTGGATATAATTACCTTGATTTTGCCCTTGATATCAAAAATGTCACTGCCACATGGTTGATAGAAAAATGTTTCATTGCTGGGAGCAGAGCCACATAAACACTCAATCACAGCTCTCCCTTTCTCTGTTTTATAACCCACCATAACCATAACTATCTCCCCATATATTTATTTCATTGCTGCAAAAATTGATGTTTGTTGATTCAGTGCCTAGTTAGGGCTCATTTCTAGTCGACTGAAAAGGTCTTTGTGTTTGGGGAATCAAGTTATAATTTTAGCCAGTTTCTCCATCACTTCAACAGAAAAATGGGTGTGTGACCAGAATGTACAATATGTAATTAGACTGGAAGATGGGACTCTGTTATTCCAAAGCTACAGTCAGGCACCAGAGGATGAGAATCGGAGGAGGAATGGCTATCTTCGGAGTCCTCTGTCTTCTAGCCTTCTTTCTCTGTTGTCTGTGTGACCTTGGGCAAACCTCACCTCTCTATGCAGCCATATCTTCCTCTATGAAGCCACGAGGTTGGATTGGATTGTGTGTGGACTCCCTTCTGGGAGGCAGCCAGAAGATTTATTGACAAGGTGTGGAAATCTCTTGCTACGGAAAACGTCTGTTTGGTAGAACTGCTGAGGGACTCAATGCAGGCGACTTTATGGCCTCTGGTTACCTCTTCTAGCTTTTAGCATCTTTGAAACCAGCTGGAGGGAAAGAGAGAGAGAATAGAAAATTGTGCTTACTGTGTAAACAGTTAATAATGCTATCAATTTCTACCTCATTGCCATATAATGGAGATAGGAATCTCATTATTCAGAGACATGCAAATGTAGCAATTCTAGTCTTTACATACAGCCTCTGAATCACCATGCTGCTCACACTATGTAATTGCTCTGTGAACTCAGGCACATAAAAAATGTCACCCTAATCACTGCCAGTCATGGCAATACTGAAGAAAGAGCCAGAATAATAGGTATTTGAAGAGGGACATGCTGAGGATTGCACTGTTGCAAGGCAAAAACAGGTTGCCAAACACAATGACCTCTGATTGGCTTTACAGAGCAACTAGCTGGAAACTGACACAGCTGTCCCCCAAATAGTGGCAAAGTTTGAAGGTGGCTCTGAGAGACTTATTTTAAAATTGAACTAGCAAGGTTAGAAATGAGGGCTGTCTGTGTCTTTGAAGAATGCTGTAAGATCTTGTCCTCAACTATATTACTTGCTTCCACTACACTAGCAACAGGGACTTTTGGGGCACCTGGGTCGCTCAGTCTGTTGAGTGTCCAACTCTTGGTTTTGGCTCAGGTCATGATCTCACTGTCATGGGATTGAGCTCCATGTCGGGGTCCACGCTGAGTGTGGAGTCTGCTTAAGATTCTCTCTCTCTCGGGGCACCTGGGTGGCTCAGTCGGTTAAGCATCTGACTTTGGCTCAGGTCATGATCTCACGGTCCGTGAGTCTGAGCCCTGCGTTGGGCTCTGTGCTGACAACTCAGAGCCTGGAGTCTGCTTCGGATTTTGTGTCTCCCTCGTTCTCTGCCCCTCCCCTGCTCATACTCTCTCTCTCTCTCTCTCCCTCTAAATAAACAGTAAAAAAAAAAAAAAAAAAGATTCTCTCTCTCTCTGTCCCTTTCCCCCACTGCATGCTCTCTCTCTAGAATAAAAAATAAACAAATTAAAAAGTAAAAAAAAAAAAAAAAGAAAGAAAGAAATAGAGACTTTTAGGAGTTTCTTTGGTCTAGATATGTGCTGTCCAATATGGCAGCCACTAGCCACATGGCTATTGAGCACTTGAAATATAGCCAGTGCAACTGAGGCAAGCTGCAAATGTAAAATATATATTGGATTTCAAAAAATTATGGAAAAAATGAATGTAAAATAGCTCCTTAATAATTTTATACTGGTTACATGCTAAAATAATAATACTTTGGGTATATTGAGTTAAACAAAATATATATTCAAATTATTTTCTCTTGTTTCTTTCTACTTTTTTAATGTGACTACTTAGAAAATATAAAGTTGTATATGTGGATCACATTTTATTTCCCTTGGACAACACTAGCCTGGAGACATCAGATGCTTGTTTACTCTGGTTGCTAAGATTCTACCTTGTTTTTCTTGCTCTCTTGACAAATTCAAGTTCCTTTAAAGGGGATTCTTCACATTGATTCAAGGAGCCTGGTTCCTTGTTGCTGTTCAGGTGCAGGGTTCCTCATATCAACCTGCTCACCATTCTTCCTGGCACCTCTCTGCCTGGCACCCCTAACCATAACTCCCAGTATGAACAGCCTGGGTAAAATATGTCCCTGTTTTTGTAAAGAAGGTACCATTTCCAAGGACACCTGTCTCTGTTCTAGGTAGACTATGACTCATGGTGGTCATTGGAGTGTAAATCTGACACAGGTTTAACCTTTTGATGGGATTTGGGTTTTGTTTCAGAAAGACTATGGGGGCATAAAAACAGCAGCATATCACAAACAGTATGTGAATGTAGAGAGAAGTAGGAGTTGTAGTTTGATGTCAGAAAATGGATTCAACTCCCTGGTCAGCCACTAACTAGCTATGTTTGATTTGGACAGATCACTGTATTTGAGCCTCAGTTTCTCTTTCTGTCAGGTGCCTGCAAGGTGAACTCAACAATGCTTTACTTCAGAGGGTTGTTGATATATCAAATGAGATAATGTATGAGAAAATACTTGTGAATGTGAAGCTCTGTTTATGGTGGCAAATTTATGGCCAGAGGGGGTAGATCCTGTGGGCAGATGGTTTTGTTTGGCTAGAAAAGTGTGTTTTATTAGTTTGTATCAGAATGTCTGCAAGAGGATAACTCTGTTTGTCACAGACTTTACTACTCTTGTTACCTTAATTCAGCTGATTGGTGTCACTTGCCTGGCTGCTGAAGACTGATGTGTTGGTATACCTTCTAAAATGGGAGAAGCAACACTTAGTAATACAACCATGCCTGATGCTAGCTGATATGGTTCCTGTCCCCAGGAGCTCAAGGGAAGCATGTAAGTTATACCATAACCAAGTCTATATGAACAAATGTTTACCAAGCACCTGATGGCTGCTCCAAATTCCAGAGCTAAAAATTAAGAGGAACAAATCAACTGTGGATACAATAAAAGGATGGGAAACTAACGCAGCCCTGGGGAAGGATATTTAAGAGGGGGGTATAGGAGGAAGAAAAGTAACATTTTTAAGCCAAGACTGGGCTATCCTTAAAATTAGGCACTTGTCATACACTATCTCATCTATTCCTCAAAAAGCTCTCAGAACTGAATATTGTTATCTTCATTTTGTAGATAAGATCTGGTGGCTTATGGAACCCACCCAAGGTCACAGACAATGGACAGAGGTCCCTCTGAGTGGGCCCAAGGCCACCCAAGTGCTATTCCTTGGGATTAATGAAAGCGTGATTCATACCAATTGTTTTATTTCTGTTTGCTGCACCTCTCTCGTACTCCCTACCCACTGCTTTCCAGGGGAGTTGTTTTTTTTTTAACCTAAAATTTATTATTTGTTAAAGTTACAATAACATACTTTTAAATGCATACGAAATCACAGAATGAGTTTTTTCAACAAAGGTACCAGATATATTTAAGGATAAAGATATGCCTAATGACTTTTGTTCTGTTTTAAAGTCATCATGAGACCAGAAGTTGTACACCTAGGAAATGTACCAATGAAGCTCTCGTCTACTAGTGTATATATTTTAATTGGTGTCATGTGAGAATCTCTTCCATTTTGGTGTTTGGCTAGAATCCAAGGTTGTTTGGAAAATGGTACTTGGAGTTCCTAAGACATTGCTAACTTCTAAGAGGCGATGGAATACAAACGTCAAAGAGAGGGAAATGTCAGGTGCTAAATCCATCTTCCTGTGTTTGTTCACTTCCTAAGGAGACTGTGTCCTAGGTATCCAGGCTTATCTTTCCTTCAGCCTAAAGGGGATGTTTATGGCCTGTGGAAGTTTGTTGCTAGAACATCTGACCAACCTGCAGTGAACTCTGATCCCAGCAGTGACCAAGGTTGTTTGATTATAAAGGCTGGGGGACTCTGGTTCTTTTTTTTTTTTTTTTTTTTTTTCATTATTTTTCTAACGTTTATTTTTGAGAGAGAGAAAGAGAGAGAGAGAAAGAGAGACAGAGCATGTGGGGCAGGGACAGAGAGAGAGGGAGACACAGAACCCAAAGTAGGCTCCAGGCCCTGAGCTGTCAGCAGCACAGAGCCCATTGCAGGGCTCGAACTCACAAGCTACAACATCATGACCTAAGCTGAAGTTGGACACTTAACTGACTGAGCCACCCAGGTGTCCCCCCCACCCCCCGCCAAAGTTTTTAAAAAATGTTTATTTTTGAGAGAGAGAGAGAGACCAAGTGTGAGCAGGGGACGGGAGAGAGAGAGGGAGACACAGAATCGGAAGCAGGCTCCAGGCTCTGAGCTGTCAGCAGCACAGAGCCCAACACAGGGCTAGAACCCAGCAAGGGTGACATCATGACCTGAGCTGAAGTCAGGCACTCAACCAACTGAGCCACCCAGGTGCCCCAGGGGGGCTCTGGTTCTTGACTGTAGTAGCCTTTAGCATTGATTCTTAGTGATAAACAACCCCCCCACCCTCCACCAGGTAAGTTGCTTTAACCCCTTTCCATTGCTCTCACAACCAAAAGGCCTTTGTCTTGCCCCTTTACCCTGGGCTGCCTTGGGATTGGCTCTTTAAGTGGGCAAAGGTCAGGGTCGGAGAGTTGAATGCCCGGAGCAGTGGCCTTGTTTGGGCTTACTGTGCACCAGGAGACAACAGCCTTTGTCAGCCTGTGTTTGACTTTCCTCTGCTACAATTGGGGGTAAAGGTCACTGTGGGCTCATTCTGAGCTCAGGCTCTGGAATTTGACACACCTAGGTCTGAAACCCT
This sequence comes from Panthera leo, assembly GCF_018350215.1. NCBI lineage: Eukaryota > Metazoa > Chordata > Mammalia > Carnivora > Felidae > Panthera > Panthera leo. The sequence goes on along the minus strand of NC_056685.1, from coordinate 114,254,893 downwards.
ACCACGCCAAGTTCTGGGTGGGTCACCTGGCGCAAATTGACTTAACCCTTAGCCATCTAAGCTCTATTTCCTCATGTATAAAATTATGTAGTAAGAATAAGGCTGTTGTGAGATTTTATTAACAACAAGCACTTCTATTGCTTTTCCTAAGTGTTAGGCACTTAGGAAGTGTTTTGAGTGTTTTACATATATTAACTTAATGCGTCCTACAACAACACTATGAGGTAGGTACAATTAGCATCCCCATTTTACAGATGAGGAAACTGAGACATGGAGAGGTTAAGTCATTTTCCCAATGTTCCAAAGCTACTAAATGCAGACCTGAGATATTAAAGCAGTAGAAGTCGAGTCTTTTCCTAAGCACTAGGCTATGCATAAATATTAAACACATACAAATTTGGAACACAGTAGATGTTCAAGAAATTCTGTCTGTTAATCCTATTATTGTTATTTTTAACGGTCCTGGCTTTCATGGCTTCCATGATCCGCTTCTGAAGTGGAGTGAGACTTTGAGGCATTTTTGTGAGATTCTGACTTTTTTTTTTTCCCCTCATAATTCTGAGCTTGGATGAGAGTATTGTGCCTGAATTCAGTTCCTCTGTCTTTTAACTATAACTTAAACCTAAATATTTTCATCACATTTTGTAGTTTACATTTTACATTGTACTTAATGATAAACACTGGCATCTTCTCATAGGTTTCTTGTCAGCTAAAGTGAGTTAATATGGGTGAATATGGGTTAGACATGTGCTTGAAAGTATGTACTCTGTCAAAAAAGGATATAGAAGGATATAAATATGATTTTGCCTGATCCTCCACTTTGATCTTTCCTTGTGGGGATGCATCTGTCCCCAGGTCACCTAGGACCAGTCCAGACAGCTTACAGTTGCTGGGTACCATGTTGCCACCTGCCAGGTCAGGAGCTCCTTGGGGCCAGAGTCTGGCTTGATGCATCCCTAATAGTCAAGGCCCACCACACTGACTGGGGCACTGAAAGGAAGCAGGAACTTGGCAAGAAACTGAATTACCTTTCTTTGTGCCAAACTCCAATAGGGAACAGGCAAAAAGAAACAAGAGGAACATGTCCTCATTTCCCAAACTTGCTTTTCTGCCTTTTAGGTCCTTCATTTCAAAGATTATTTCATGACACAAGGAGTTAATAACACCTGAAGGGTGTTAATCTAACATTACCTCACTCAAATTGTCAAACATGGGAACTATGTCACATTACATAGAAAATAGGGTCAAGGGACTATAGGTACAATAAGGACAACATTGTCTCATTTGGTTTCTGTAACTGTGAAGATTCTTTGCACATATCTTTGTATGCATATATATATTTACATGTTATATATTATTTATTGAGATTTACCTATGTATCAGGCATTGTATGTATGCATGTATTTAAATTTGAGAGAGAGCACAAGTAGGGGAGAGAATGGGGGGGGCGGGGAGACAGAGAGAGGGAGAGAGAGAGAGAGAGAGAGGAGGGAACCTTAAGCAGGCTCCACACTGAATGTGGAGCCTGACTTGGGGCTCTATCCCATGACCCTGGGATCATGACCTGAGCCGAAATAGTCAACTGACTCCACCACTCAGGTGCCCTCAGGCATTGTTTTACAAGCTTTATGTGTATTAACTCATTTAATCCTCATGATAGCCCATGAGGGTAGATACTTTTATGATCCCTGTTTTAGGGATAAAGACACTTTGGCACAGAGAGATTGGGCAGGCTACCCAAGGACACAGCTGGTAAATGGTAGGATTTGAACCCAGGAGACGGGCTCTGATCTCTTACACATCACACTTAACGGCTGATTCCTTATTTTGATGCAGTCTTTCACTTTCTAATCTATAATTAACATAGATTAATTAGATTAATTAATGTGTTAGTTGTTAAACAAACACATCACAGAGATTTCAGAAGGTCTTGCAACCCCTCTGAGAGAGCTCTCCTGAGTAGTCAGCAACTATTTCCCTTCTGTGAACTTCCTCTTTAATAGCAAAAAGCTGGGAGAAGTGTGACTTCCCCAGAGAAAGTGACACAATTGGCTACTTTAATTGAGTGGCCTTTACCAGAGGTAGCACACTTGCCTTCACCTGCTGCTCTCATATCTTCCACAACGACCCAGCCCGGGAACTGACATTTCCACTCTCCCTTTGTTTTAGCCAAGAGCTGTTATAACAAAATACCATAGACTGGGTGGCTTAAACAAAACATTTATTTCTCATGGTTCTGGAGTTTAGGAAGCTCCAGATCAGAGTGCCCGCAGATTCATTTCTTGACAAGGGCTCCCCTCCGGCTTGCAGACGTCTGCCTTCTCACAGATGTGCCCTCCTTCTGTGTCCTCCTATGTGCTCAAGAAGAGAGAGAGCTCCTCTTCTTATAAGCCCACTAATGACGTAATGATGGCCCACCCTCATGACTTCATCTACACCTGTATTCCCAAAGGCCTGCTCTTCAGATATCTTCATTTTGGTTAGGGCTTCAATATATGAAATTTGGGGGACCGTGGTCCCTAGTGCTATTGATACCAGTGCAAAGCGAGGCACTGAGTAGATAGATAGTAAGCACTTGTCGAAGTGGAAGGAGTTGAATGATGCCTGGTATCGTAAAGTCCTTGAAGATTTGGGCTTTCCTTTCCGCCCAGAAGAGGGACCGCAGAATATACTGAAACTGTCAAAGTGCCCAAGAGGAATAGGGGTGGGGTCAGAGTCACCTTTGCAGTGTCTGGTGAAGCCACTTCTCTTTAAGATAAATAGAGGAAAGAGATGGGTGTCAGGGTGATGAAGCCCCAGGTGTGCATCTTGTTGCCGCCATGGAAAGGCTCTTCAGCCTGGGCAGGTCAGGTAACCCCTGTCCTTGCTCTTCTGTAAAGTGGGATGATACCAGTCTCATGGATGTGCTGGGAGGGAGGGGTGGAACAGCATCTATAAATCACTAGTACAACTCCTAGCTCAGAGGGGGCACCAGAAAATGTTTCCTCTTATTAAATTAGCCCTTTATCTGTGCCAAATGAAGCTTTCGGTAGGATGCGGGCAGCCAAGAGAGCAGATATGGGAATGCCATGTGCACGTGAGTCACAGACGCATAGAATCTGAAGTTGGTAGATGACCTAAAAGGGATATGTCATGGGAACCAAATAAAAGTGTTTACCTTGGAGGCCACCCACAAAGCCTGGGGTTATCTATTAGCCGAACACAAAGAGCTCTTGGGTGTCTCTTGTGGGGAGGGAAGGAGAGAAATGAAGAAAACCCACTACAGGTGAACTGTGCCTGTAGCCCTTGTAGCTCTCAACACCCTCATCCCTCAGAAACTTTAAAAGAACTGGGAGTAGTGGGTAAAGGAAAACAGCTTATGGAAAAAGGCATACTAGACACACACAAGGAAGAAGGGGCTAATATGAAGCAAGTATTCAGAAGCAAGGGAAACTTGATTCGTTAAAATTGGAACAAAACTTAACCACCTACTTAGCGCTGTGTGAGACAAGAAGTTTCCAGACCTTCTGTGTCTCCTGGCTCCCATCCATCATTTACCTGGGCAGCCCAGGTGCCTTCCTCCACCACTAGCTTTGACACTGGGTTAGCTGCTCACTCTCTGCAAATCCCCATTCTCATCACAAAGCCCATGACCAAAGCCCAGATTATCAGGAACCAAAGGGCAATGAGAATTTAGAAAAGGCTGTTGAGGGGCGCCTGGGTGGCTCAGTCTGTTAAGCATCCGACTTTGGCTCAGGTCATGATATTGTGGTTTGTGAGTTCCAGCCCCTGTCAGTCTCTAAGCTAACAGTTCAGAGCGGGGAGCCTGCTTTGGATTCTGTGTCTCCCTCTCTCTCTCTGCCCCTCCCCACTCATGCTCTGTTTCTCTCTCTCTCAAAAGTAAATGAACATTGAAAAAAAATTTAGAAAAGGCTGTTGATTCCCCTTCTTCAAGAGTAGTGTTTAAGGACATAGGCTCCACAATCAGACTCATCTGGCTCCACTGCTTATTTGTTATGTGACTTTAGATATGTTTCTTAACCTCCTCGAGCCTCAGTTTCCTTATCTGTAAAGTGGGCATTAATAATAGTACCTACTTCTTGTGGTTGAGTGAATTAAATTACATAACACAAGCGAAACACAACAGCGACTGGAAAATAATGAACACGTAGCAGAGAATAGCCATTATCATTCTTAGTGGTGATATTTTTACATACTGGGTAAAATCCATTATCTGTTTCCTCCCTGATCCTGATGGTTGCGGGCTGGTGGAGAGAACAAGACCAACAGATGGCTCTGCCATTAATTAATGGTGCAACGTTGAGCAAGCCTGGAACCACGTTGAGCCAGAGTTGCCTCCTGTCTGAAATAAGGACAACGGTCAGGCTTCCACTTAGTAGACTACCAATGTCCTTGAAGTTGCACAAGAGACAATGCAAGGCTACATGGGGAGGGGAGATGTAAGATAATATCCATAATTACATGGCCGTCCTACAGTGGTTCTCTACATGTGGACCACAGCACCCCCTCTTAGAAATGCAAATTCTCGGGGTCACCTCAGGCCCTATAGACCAGAAACTCTGGGGGTGGGGCAGGTGATCTGTATTTACCTGGCACTCCAGGTGATTCTGCTGCACCCTTCAGTTTGGGAACCCCTGCATTATGGTTATCCAGAGAAGGGAAGGGATGAGATGCCCACAAAAAACTAACTTTTTACTGAGTAATTCTTAACTTTGGAAGATATTTGTAAATGATCTTTCCCATCTCCCTTCTTATGCAGAAGGGTATTCAAAAATATTTTTTATTTAGCCAATGTTATGGGCTAAACTGTGTTCCACCAGAATTCATATGTTGAATGCCTAACCTTAGGATGTGACTGTATTTAAAGAGGTGATTAAGGTAAAATGAGGTCATGTGGGTGGGCCCTAATCCAATATGACTGGTGTCCTTGTAAGAAATTTAGATATAGAGAGGCATAGAAGGAAGACCATGTGAAGACACGGGGGAAGATGACCATCTATAAGTGACAGAGAGAGGCTTCCAAAGACTCCGGTCCTGCCTACACCTTGATCTTGGATGTCTAGCTTCCAGAATTGTGAGATAATACATTTCTGTTGTTTAAGCCACCCAGTCTGCATTATTATGGCAGTCCTAGCAAACTGATAAGGCCACGGTGGGGCCCTAAGCAAAGTAGAGAATGAGGTTTGCATAATCGGGGCTGGCAGCTACAGGCAAAAGGAAGTGAGTTTGGGTTTGGACTCCTTTGAGGCAGCAAGGGGAAAGCCATTCTGAGATGCCTCTTTTGATGAAAACAAAATAGGTGGGGTGATCGCTCACTTTAAAAAGAATTCTCCACTTTACAAGTGACTCACTTGTCACGAGAGATTAGAAGCAATGATAAAAACACTATGGATCAGTGTTTTTCAGATCAGAATGAAAGTCAGTGGAAAAGTATTATTTGTTCTACAAACACCGCATTCACATATAACCTTTTAGGAATGTGTTTACCTCAGGAAGGCAGACACCTGGGACTACAGGCAAGGGATCACATGGAGCCTCTGGAAGAAATTGGTTGGAAGGGCCAGAAGAGCCTGGCCGTTTCAGCCCACAGAGCAAGGGGCAAGAATATTTACACTTGCACCTAAGGAAAAAAGAAATGCAGGGCCCTGATGGTACCTTGATTATTTGCTGAATGGGTTGACTGCCCCTACCTTTGAGTTTCATCTGCATTTTATTTATTTGTTTTTAAAAAATTTCCCTGGAGATTTAGACTTAGAAGTGTGGCCAGATTAACTGGGGGCTGGATGGATAAGTGAGTCACAGAATTTGAGAAAACACCTCAAATAGTTTCTGCTGTCTATCCCCCTTTCTAGGGTTTAACCATTGATGTCACAACAGAAAGACAGATAGATATACATTACAGAACTTGCTTTCCCCAGGGCTTCCTCTGAAGCCATTATCCTGGGGTGGACATTAGACAGGTCAACATTTTATCTGTCTACTTTTGGAAACTGCTTATGAGAAGCAAGGCCTGCTCCTTTTTCCCCACCCTCACCCTCCAAATTTATACTGTGTGTTTTTTAAAACATCATATAAAATGAATATACCATAACTGAGTAGAAGGCTGACTTTCCTCGTTTTAAATGAAGAGACATATGTTTTTTGTTTTGTTTTGTTTTGTTTTTTAAGCATTCAGTATGAGATGCAGAAGTTCTTCCAGGTCCTAATCATTTCTTTCTCCCATTGGATAATCCTTCTGGGGAGTCTGTAGTATACAAAAAGCGTGAAGATTGCATGATCAAAACAACAATTTGACCTTTGAGCTCTGCGGAAAGGACATACCCAATAATAGACCATTTGTCTGTCATAAAGATTTCCATATAAGATTTTTCTTCCTCTGTTCATTCTGTCTGTTGGCATTCATATAAAAACTAATTGCAGGAGTCCCATGGAGTAAGTGTAGTAGGCTCTCTTATATGAAATGCAGTTCATTTTGCAGCCATTGGCATTTGTGAAGGTATTGTCAAATGCTGGGTAAGGGGCTGAGAAGAGTGGGTAACTTGCATGAGGTTCAATGCTGGGCTGTTTTCAATTTGGGGCAGAGGAAAACCTGGGATCAGTCTTGTGCTGAATATAAGATGCTGCATTGTCTTGTCAGTGTCATGAAATCTTACCTCTGGTAAAAACTTCCATGGCCCATGATTTGTTTTCTTTCTTTTTTTACTAGTCTGCTCTTTGTTTAGGAAGTAGCCTTTACTTCCTGGGTCTACATAGACATTTTCCTGGTGAGAATGAAAGAATATGTAGTTCACACTTATGGTAGGCACTAGAGTGTGTCACTCTAGTGTGCTGCCCAGATGGCCCACGTCAGGACTGCAGCTGGAGTTGGGACTGGCTAACAGCTCACACCCGTGTTCTCATGCTCCCCCAACCCTGGTGAAGAGGAGCCATGTATTTCAAGATCATGACCTTTTCCTAGGAGCAGCTAGAATCCCATGACTGGCTGATGTGGGGGTAGAAAGTTTTAGCCTCATTGCCTTATTTTGGGACATTTCTGTAGAGCCGTAGAGCCGTCCCAACTCCAGAGCTCCCCGTGAGATTAACTGAGGTCTTTGCTGTAATTGTATTGCAGCTTATTTTCTGCTTTTGCCTGAACTGGCAGCTTTTGTTTCCACACAGGTGTTGATGCCCAGATCCTTCCCCAATAAACCTCTTGCATGCAGTTCTCCATCTCTGATTCTGTTTCCCAGGGAGCTCAACCTGTCAGCAATAGTTTCCCTTAAATGGCTATTGTTTTATTTCTCATATGGATAACTGTTAAGAGATAAATTCACATTTTAATTTCAGGAATTGATATGTAGTGTTTTTCAGAGACTTTATTTGTATGGACATTTTTTTTTTTTCTGTGTATGCAAAGGGCATGTAAGAATTGAAAACACTTTGAAATCCATTTGAACAAAATAACAGTGAGGAAGCTCAGTTGGTTAGGCCTGAAGTTTTGGTCATCATGTTTGAATTGACTGCCAACCACAGAGTGTGGCCATATGGCAGAGGTGCAAGTCTAAGACCGGGGGTCCTGTTGAGAAAGATCAAAAGTTCACGCTCCTTATTGATTGGTCTGTTTTCCATGGTTTCCTGGCCTCAAGCTGTACTCTAACCTGGCCAGTCATAGTAAAACTGTTCTCTTGACCTGCCCTTGGAACAGGTGATAGGATGTGAATAACCACTGCAAATCTGTCACCGTGGCTGGAAAAACAATTCCCAGCACCTGCCCTCCCATGTATGGAAAGCAGAACATTTATCAAGATCAACCCAGGAGAAGCCAGTTTGGAATTTTTCCCAAAAGATAAGAGAGTAGGTTTCCACAATTTGTTTTTTTCAAATTTAAAATAAACACAATTTTGACACAAAATAAACACCTAGATCAATGGAACAGAATAGAGAGCCCAGAAATAAACCCATGCTTATATGGTCAATTAATCTAGGACAAAAGAGGCAAGAATAAACAATGGGGAAAAGATAGTCTCTTATAAATGGTTTTTGGAAATTGGGCAGTCACCTGCAAAAGAATGAAACTGGACCACTTTCTAACACCATACACAAAAATAAACTAAAAATGGATTAAAGACCTAAATGTGAGAGCTGAAACCATAAAACATCCTAGAAGAGAATATAGGTGGTAATTTCTTTGACTTTGGCTGTAGCAGCATTTTTCTAGATATGTCTCTTAAGGTAGAGGAAACAAAAGCAAAAATAAACTACTGGGACTACATCAAAATAAAAAGCTTTTGAGGGGCTCCTGGGTGGCGCAGTCAGTTAAGCATCTGACCTCGGCTCAGGTCATGATCTCACGGTTTGTGAATTCAAGCCCTGCATTGGGCTCTCTGCTGACAGCTCAGAGCCTGGAGCCTGCTTCAGATTCTGTCTCCCTCTCTCTCTTCCCCTCCCCTGCTCACTTGCTCATGCATGCTCCCTCTCTCTCTTTCTCAAAAATAAATAAACAGAAAAAAAAAAAAAGCTTTTGGAGTGCCTGGGTGGCTCCGTTGGTTAAGTGTCCAACTTCAGCTCAGGTCATGATCTTGCAGTCCCTGAGTTCAAGCGCCACATGGTGCTGTGCACTGGTGGTGTGGAGCCTGCTTGGGATTCTCTTTCTTGCCCTCTCTCCCTCTGCCCCTTCCCCACTTGCATGCTCTCTCTCCCTCTCTCAAGATAAATAAATAAACCAAAAAAAAAAAAAAAAAGCTTTGCACATCAAAGGAAACCATCAACAAAACAAAAAGCAACCTACTGAGTGGGAGGAGATATTTGCAAATAATAGATCAAAAAAGGGGTTAGTATCCAAAATATATAAAGAATTTCTACAACTCAACAACAACAAAACAATCTGATTAAAAAATGAGACATTTTTCCAAAGAAGACCTACAGGTGGCTAACAGACATGAAAAGTTGCTAAACATCACTCATCATCAGGGAAATGCAAATCAAAACCACAATGAGATATCACCTGACACATGTCAGAATGGCTAAAATAAAAAGGGTAAGAAATAACAAGTATTGGTGAAGATGTGGAAAAAAGGAAATCTCGTGCACTATTGGTGGTAATATAAATTGGTATAGCAATTAGAGTTTCCTCAAAAAATTAAAAATAGAAATAATGTATGATCCAGTAGTTCCACTACTGGGTATTCCACTACTCGTGGAAAAAACCCACAAGACTAATTTGAAAAGACTATGTTTATTGCACTTTTATTTGTAAGTGCAAGATATGGAAACAGCCTAAGTATCCTCTGATAGACCAATGGATAAATAAGATATAGTACATATAAATGGAATATTACAGAGCCTTAAAAAAGGATGAGATCTTGCCATTTGCAACAGCATGGGTAAATCTAGAGGACATTAAAGGTAAGTGAAACAAGTCAGTCTGAGAGAGGCAAATACCATATTATTTCACGCATGTGGAACCTAAAAAAACAAAATGAATGAATAAACAAGCAGAATCAGATCTATAAATACAGAGAATAAACTGATAGTTGTCACAGAGAAGGGGCTGAGGTTGTTTACCAACAAGGAGGACCAATGAGTAAGGCGGAAATAGAAAATAGCATTAAAAATGTCTTTGGCTTAAATATTTTGTTAGGTTTTGTGAGCTGATGATTGCAAAGTTATTGGGAACTTTGATGTTTTTGAAAATGAGTGGGCAGAGAGGGAGGAATAGTCAGAATTAGTGAAAATTCAATGTAAGTATTGGAAAGTAATGAGAATTTGTATAATTTCATTATTGTATGTATGTATGTTTTATATCTTTCTAACGTATGAACACTGACAAAGTTTGGGAGGATTATTTTCCTAAAGTAAAAATAATCCTATTAGAGGGGTGGAATTAGACTAATTAGAAAGAATTTTATGAGTATTTTAATAGTGTTTTAATAAATTACTGTTTAAAAATAAGTATCCACAGAAAAAATAAAATAGAAGTTACTAAAATCGAAATGGAAAATGATAGGACAGGGAGATGTTGACATTTGAAATAAACATGTTCCAGAGCAGCACTTAGCTGGAATTTAATTGATGACAAATTCTATTATTGTGCCTACTCTTGTGTCTAAGTTGGGTTTTAGTCTGGATTCAGATGCTTTGGGCATTTCTGATGAGCTGGTGGGCCTGGTAACCTGCAAGCATTTATTAGCATGAACTGATTTGCTAATCAGTCTGCTCAGAGGAGGAAGAAAGGAAAAAGGATGGCCTGGTGCCAGTGTCAGATAATGACCCCTGGCTAGGTCCTGGGGATTCCTGGAACATAAGGAGCTGTTTTATGAGGGGTGGGAAATGTGTATGTATGTATGTGTGTGGGTTGTGTTGGGAGCCAGCAACAATGGAGAGGAAGAGCACTGTGGGTGCCATGAGGCAGTTGTGGCTAGTGGACTGAATTGTGAACACATGTGAGCTGAAATACTCAAGGAAGATTTGACAGGAATTGGGAAGCCTACAAGAGCAGATACCAGTAAGAGCCAATGGAATTTGAACAACAGATGTTACAAGTTAACATTTACTGAGCATCTACTATGTGCAAATGCCATGCTAAATTCTACAGTCATTAGCTCCACTAATCCTCCAGCAACTCCTTAAGGAGGGTACTTTTACTCTTTTTTAACAAATGAGAAAATTGGAGCTTGAGGTTAAATAACTTGCTCAAAAATGGCTAAGCTACACATTGTTTATCAATTTTGGGAAATTCTATTGGCTGTATTTTCTTAATGGGAAGCACTTATAAGTAGGTAAAGTCTTGAGCTAAGAAGACAAATTTGGGTTTCTGTTATGTCTTTGCCAGTATCTGGTTGTGTGGCCTAGGATATGTTATAAAGCCTCTCTGAGCCTGATGGAGTTGTTGGAAGGGTTAGAGATAATAGACACAAAGAAAAATACTTGATGATGGTTGTTATCTATCATTCAGGACCAAAGCCTAGCTAATGACTATGAGTTCATTGATGAGTTAGCTGCTATATACTTTTCGGCCAAAAGAAAAAAAGTAAACTTTGACCACAGGCTGTGACACTTGGTAAATTAATTTCACAGACAAGTCTTTTTTTCAATATTCACTTATTATTAACTCAGTGTGATAGTTAATTGTGTGTCAACTTGACTGGGTGACAGGGTGTCCAGATATTTGGTCAAACATTATTCTGGGTGTTCCTGTGCAAGTGTTTTGGGATGAGATTAACATTTAAATTGGTAGACCAGTAAGTTTGCCCTTCTTAATTTAGGTGGGCTTCATCCAGTCAGCTGAAGGCCTGAATAGAACAAAAAGGCTGACCTGAGTAAGAAAGAATTCTTTCTGCCTGGCTGCCTTTGGACTGGGACATTGGCTTTCTCCTGCCTTTAGACTTGAACTGAAACATCAACTCTTTCTGGGTTGATTCTGCTGGCCTTTGGACTGGCACTGGAACTTTACCATTGTCTTTTCTGGGTCTTTATCTTGTTGACTCACTCTGAAGATCTTGGGATTTATCAGTCTTCATGATTATCTGTGCCAATTCCTTATCAATCTCTCTCTAGATAGATAGATATGTATATGTATATATGTGTATACACACACACACACACACACACACACACACACACACACACACACATCCTAAGTTCTGTTATGTTTCTCTGCAGGACCCTGAGTATATATTCACTCAATAAATATTGATCTAGTGATGTCTGGATCCCAGGCAATTGACTCCAAGTCAGAGGTAGAGAGTGAATGAAGCAGTCTGGTATCTTGTCCTCATATAGTTTAAGTTTACAGCCTAGGCTAGTTGGAGAAGCCTTAGAGACCTTACATATTTAATTGCAAATAATGAACTAAAATTGCAGTAAGTGCCACGGAGAAAACATAGCAGGGTCTGTATGTGCACAAGGCAGGGCCCTCCCCCACTTTGGGCTTCCCTGAGGAAATAAAGCATGAACTGTATAAGCTGAGATGTGAGGGGTGAGTGGGCATGAATCTGGGAGCATGAAAGGGAGTGTGAGGGGAAGCATCCCGGGCAAAGGCAACAGCATGTGTTCATTCTTTTGAGCAGACAAGGTACCTTATAAGTTTCAAAACTGAAAGAAGGCAGCTGCAGTGGAGCAAAGAGGTGCACATTAAATGAATGAATAACCCATTTATTCCCTCATCTTCTATTTTTTGGAAGAGATTGTGTAGAATTGGTGTTTATTTTTCTTTAAATTTTTTTTTTAACATTTATTTATTTTTGAGACAGAGAGAGACAGAGGATGAACGGGGGAGGGTCACAGAGAGAGGGAGACACAGAATCTGAAACAGGCTCCAGGCTCTGAGCTGTCAGCACAGAGCCCGACGCGGGGCTTGAACCCACGGACTGTGAGATCATGACCTGAGCCGAAGTCGGACACTTAACCGACTGAGCCACCCAGGCACCCCTATTTTTCTTTAAATATTGGATAAAATTCTCCAGTGAAAATTCTGAGCCTGGAGATTTCAGCAGTTTTTTTTTAAGTTTATCTATCTATCTATCTATCTATCTATCTATCTATTTTGAGAGACACAGAGAGAACAAGAGTGGGGGAGGGACAGAGAGAGAGGGAGAGAGAGAATCCTAAACAGGCTTCACACTGCCAGCGCATGGGGCTCTACCTCATAAACCATAAGATCATGACCTGAGCTGTTATCAAGAGTTTAACTGCTAAACTGACTGAGCCACCCAGCTGTCCTTCTTTTCATTAGTTTTAAAGCTATAAATACAATTTCTTTAATAGTTACAGGGCTAATCAAATGATTGGTTTCATATGGACGAGTTGTGGTAGTGTGCGCTTTTTGTAGGATTGGTCCATCTTATCCAGGTCCTCAAATTTATGTGTGTAGAGTTGTTTGTACCATTCTGTCATTTTGATGTCTACAGTGCCTATAGCAATATCCCATTTTGTTCCTGATATTGGTAATTTGTGTTTTTTTCTCTTTCTGTTCTTTGTCAGCACTGCTAGAGGTTTGTCAGTTATTATTTACTTCTTTATGCTTTCTTTGTGTTTATTTTGCCCTTTTTAAAAAATGTTTATTTATTTTTGAGAGAGAGATAACATGAGTAGGAGAGAGGAAAGGGGGACGGGATCAAAAGTGGGCTCTCTGCAAAAGACAAGTATCATATGACTTCACTCATGTGGAATTTAAGATACAAAACCGATGAACATGAGGGAAGGGAAGCAAAAATAATATAAAAACAGGGAGGGGGGACAAAATATAAGAGACTCTTAAATATAGAGAACAAACTGAGTGTTGCTGGAGGGGTTGTGGGCTAAATGGGCAATGGGCATTAAGGAGGACACTTGCTGGAATGAGCACTGGGTGTTATATGTAGGGAATGAATCACTGGATTTTACTCCTGAAATCATTACTGCACTATATGCTAACTAACTTGGATGTCAATTAAAAAAAAAAAAAAAAAAAAAAAAAAAGAAAGTGGCTCTGTGCTGACAGCAGACAGCCCGATGCAGGGCTTGAACTCAGGAACCATGTGATCATGACCTGAGCCAAAGTTGGACGCTTAACTAACTGAGCCACTCAGGTGCCCCTGGGTTTATTTTGCTTTTTAAAAACATTTCTTAAAGTGGGAGCTTAGGTTATTGATTTGAGACTTTTCTTCTTTATTAATGTTAGCATAAGTGCTACAAATTTTCCCCCTTAAGACTGCATTAGCTGTGTCCCACAAATTTTGTTATATTGCATTTTCATTTTCATTGAGTTCAATGTGTTTTTTTTTTTAATTTCCCTTGAGACTTCTTATGACCTATGGAGTATTTGGAAATGTGTTATTTAGTTGCCAAGTGTTTGGTTTCTAATTTGATTGCATGTGGCTAGAGAACATTCTGTATAATTTCATTTCTTTCACATTTGTTGATCTAGGTTTTATGACTCAGGGTATGGTCCCTTTTAGTATATGTTCCATGCATGTATTTTGCTTTTGGTGGGTGGATTATTCTATAAATGTCAATTGGATTCTTCTGGTTAATAGTGTAATTGAGTTCTATGTCGTTGATGATTTTGTGCCTCGTTGTTTCATTCGTTGTTCAGAGAAAGGGTGTTGAAGTCTAAAACTATAATTCTGGGTTTGCCTATTCTTTCATTTCTATCAGTTTTTGCTTTATATATTTTGTAACTCTCTTTGTTGTATACGCATTTAGGATAGTTATGTCTTCTTGGTGGATTGACCCTTTTATCATTATGTAATGTCTTTATCTCTGATAATTTTCTTTGCTGTGAAGTTAACTTTTTATGATACTAATATAGCCACTCCCACTTTCTTTTGATTAATGTTTGCATGATATGTCCCTATATTTTTACTTTCAAACTGCCTACATAATTATATGTGAAATGAGTTTCTTACAGATAGCATATAGTTGAGTCATGCATTATAATCCACTCTGCCAATCTGTCTTTTAAATTTTTTTGTTTTTCAACGTTTTTTATTTATTTTTGGGACAGAGAGAGACAGAGCATGAACGGGGGAGGGTCAGAGAGAGAGGGAGACACAGAATCTGAAACAGGCTCCAGGCTCCGAGCCATCAGCCCAGAGCCTGACGTGGGGCTCGAACTCACGGACCTCGAGATCGTGACCTGGCTGAAGTCGGACGCTTAACCGACTGCGCCACCCAGGTGCCCCTGCCAATCTGTCTTTTAATTGATGTATTAGACCATTTATATTTATGTCATTATTGATGTGTTACAGCTTATGTCTGCTATTTTGGTATTTGTTTTCCGTTTGTTTTGTTTCCTCTCTGTTTTTTTGTTTGTTTGTTTCTCTGTTTTCTTTTTCCCATTCTCCTATGGGTAATTGAACATATTTTTGGAATTTTACTTTCTTACTGAGTATATTTGAGTATATCTCTCTGTATAGCTTTTTTAGTGGTTACTGTATTACATTATATATACATAACTTAGCACAGTCTACTGGTATAGACATTTTACCAGTTCAAGCACAGTGTAGAAATCTTAACCTCCCCTTCTCTCCTTTTATTCTACCTGTTTATAAGTGCCTTAGGTAATCTATCTGCATACATTTAGAACCACATCAGATGGTGTTATCATTTTAGCTTCAATTGTCAAACAATTTAGAAAACTCAAGAGGATTTATTCATTCATATTTTTACTGTTTTTGTTGTTCTTCTCCCTCCCTCCGTCCCTTTCTCCCTCTCTCCTTCTCTCTCTCTTCCTTCCTTCCTTCCTTCCTTCCTTCCTTCCTTCCTTCCTTCCTTCCTTCCAGATTACTTCTTTTATCATTTCCTTTCTGTTTAGAGAACTTCCTTTAGCTGTTCTTTTAGGGTATGTCTGATGGTGACAAATTTTCTTAGTTTTCCTTCATTTGAGAATGGATACATTTTTCCTGCATTCTTGAAGGATATTTTCACTGGATACAGAATTGTGGGCTGACAGAAAGATGTTGAGCTACTTCCTTGACTGCCATGATTTCTGATGAATAATCTGCTGTCATTATAATCACTTTTTCACATATAGGTAAAGTGTCATATATTTCTTTCTGCTTTCAAGATTTTTATTTTGTCTTTAGTTTTCAGAAGTTTGACTGTATGTCTTAGCAAGGTCCCTAGTGGTCTTTCTTCTTTCTACCTTTCAGAGTCTTAGGTTTGTCTTATATATAAGATCCAGAGTTTTTAGTTGTACTTAGCAGGAGGAATAGGGAAAAGCACATCTCCATCTTTCTGGAAGCACAGGTTCCAAATGTGTATCTAGATTATTTATTTAGTCTTTTATCCTGACCAAGATATGGATATAAATGAAACTTTAGTCTTCAAAATTGAATCTAAATGGAGGACTGCTAGTTTGTGTTCTTTGAGATATTGTTAACCAATATTTTAGGGGAGTAAACTTCACACCCTGAATATTCCAGGGAAGTCTGAGTTTCAGGCAATTATTTTAAATTAAAAAAAATCCATAAACTAAAAAAATGTGATTTTTCATGTGAATAAACTAAAAATGTTAGAAAAACCCCTGTATCTGATCTTAAGTTTCTATTTTTATTTTGGAAAATGAGGTTGCTTTATCTGGTCATGAGATGCTAGTGAACCATAGGTAACTAGCATTTGTTTTGAGCCACTCTTTGGCTAAACATCTGGATGATTATTAGAGATCAACGATAACAACGACAATGATAAAAGTGAGCGTTTACAGAATATTGTACTATGAGCCGGGCTCTGTGCTAAGTTTTTTGTTCACTGTCTCATGTTAAATTTTCTATAGGCCTATTCAGAAAATAGTAAAATGTATGTCAATAGAATCTTTAATAATATTGATTTTTTAGTTTAAAATTGATTTTTAGTTTAAAATCAATTGATTTTTAGTTTAAAATTACTTCTTTACTTTCTAGTTACTTTGCAAAAATAATACAATGATTTTTTAAAAATTCCTAAGCGGGTTCATGAAATTAAATACTACTATGAAGTGGGTTTAAGTACAAAAGATTAGGAACCAGTGTTCGACACCAAGGTATAATGCTGTCTCTTTTAGCTCTGATTTCTCTAAGTCATTTGCTCTTCTCCCTTTCTAGGACCATTGCCTATCAGCTAGTCTTTCCGTCTTATTTCTCGTTCTGCCTACATTAATTTTCCATACAGCATAGCACCTAGCTACAACTTAAATCTGAGTGAAGTTCTGTCCCGTTGGTGATTCTCCACTGCCTACAAGAGAAACCTAAGTTTTTAGCGTAGAATGAATATAAGGTCCTCTGTGATCTGTTTCTACCTATTTCTCCTTCATGCATTCAACAAATATTTACTGAGCACTTACTATATATTAGCCTAAGGTGTTGCCATCCCTGACCGACACTTTTGCTGAACACCATGCTTCTTGTAATTTCTTGAACTCATGCTGTTTCTTATCTCTCTGGGTTGGCTCACAAATTATTTTCCATTTGGAATGCCCTTTCCCAAAGTCACTGAGTATCTGAGCCAGGGTTCAGATTCATATTTCCTGGCTCTTCCCCCCCCCCCCCCGCCCCCCCCAGTTTTTTGTGTCTGCCATACCATAGTTCGGGACCAATAGCCTCTCAATAAACGTTCCCTGAAACAATGAATGCTATGGTAATAACCAGACCAATTCTTAGGGTATTTTTACCCTAAGAGTTCTTTTGGAAGTTATCATATATCACGTTCTCACGACTCTCTTACTCTTAGTGAGTTTCAGATTCTTTAATCTTAGAAGGCACTTTGGCATGGTCTTTATTGTACAATGTAGGAGGAGACGTGCTGTGTCTCATATTGATCTAATACATGGGTCCGGACAATGGGGCTAAGATATCTCATATATCCTCTGTCCTTCAACACACATTTGACTGAGGCTGGAGAAGCATAAAGATAAGCTTCTGGGTGGTCAGCTCCCTATTTTCTCTCTCTTGAGCCTGCCGTGGCCCCTCTAGCTTAGGCAATCATTCATATGTTTACTGATTCAATCAGCAAACCTTCATTCAGTGTCCATTTTGAATCAAGCATTCTCTAGAATTACCTCATGTGATGCTATAGTTCCCTGCTTTATAAACTCTTCTTTCTTCCCCAAGTGATTTCACCCATCAGGTGTGGGTTGTTTGCTTCTTTCTCCCGGGTCCTGTCCTTGTCTGACCATGAAGTTTGGCCACCTCTCGTTGTTTTATCTCTATTCTCCTGCCTTTCTAGCCTTCAGACTGATTTGCAGGTCTAAAAAGTCTTTTTTTTTTTTTTTTTTTTTTAATTTTTTTTTTTTCAACATTTTTTTATTTATTTTTGGGACAGAGAGAGACAGAGCATGAAGGGGGGAGGGGCAGAGAGAGAGGGAGACACAGAATCGGAAACAGGCTCCAGGCTCCGAGCCATCAGCCCAGAGCCTGACGCGGGGCTCGAACTCACGGACCGCGAGATCGTGACCTGGCTGAAGTCGGACGCTTAACCGACTGCGCCACCCAGGCGCCCCTAAAAAGTCTTTTTAATTTCACTTCGTCTTATTGCTTCCACAGGTGAATATAGTAATATGAGAATTTCTGTAAGAATATAGGAACTTTCACTCCAAAGGTGACTTTCTAGGACATGTCTACTGAGAACCTGGGCACAGACAGTGTGTGTTTGGGGGATGATGGTGGTATAGATATCAGAGTAGAAATTAGGGGTTTTGCTTAGAAGTTAATTTGACCAAATCTTAAGTTAGAACATGCTAGGATCACTGAGAGAAACAGGAGAGAAAACATGGCATAGAATACATTCCATAAGCATTTTTAAAATCCCATATAGATTAGTTTGGATATCAGACTAGGAAAACCGACCAACCAGGCCTGACTGGTTTTTTCTTTTAAGAAGAATATATTTTAAGAGATATTTATATATATATACATATACGTATATATATATATATACATATATATATATGTATATATATATATATACGTATATGTATATATATATATGTATATATATATATGTATATATATATATATAATATTTATATATTTTAAGAAATATATTTCTTTTAAGAAGAATATATCATTTGTGTCATCCAGCTGCCCTGCAAAGGCTTTGCTTAAGAAATACAATGTAAGAGGCAGTGGATTTCAATTTGCAGAGCATCATTGGTTTTTTTTTTTTAGGAATAATTATTGTCTCTTGCCTCATTTTCAAAAGCTACCTGTGACAGCGACAGAGTGAAGTCAAAAGTATAAGAGGATTCATCATTTTAATTCTTTTGTTTCTGAAAATGATCATTTTACACATGGATTCTCCTTAGTTCATAGAGGAAAAAAGATTCTAAGAAAAGCTTTGAGCTGTTTTGGCTTTCCCCAAAAGGCTGTCTAGCTGGAGTGGAAAAATAATAGCACTGTACCTGGGCTGGTATTGACAGATACCCTATCTGTATCATTGCTCCATCTCCCTTCCTATCTTCCCCCCATTCTTCCCCCTCTTGCCATTCTCCTTTCCCTATTTTTATTCCTTCTCCAAGGCCCAGGTTTTGTCCTAAATGTCATGACACCACTCAAATGGGAGGCAGTAGTGACATGACTATAAACTCTCTTCTCAGGCTGTCCTAAGGTTGCTTAGCATCAGCCTGCATCCTCTCTGCCTCCCTGGCCCACCTCCCTGGCATCTTGGGGCCCTGTCCTTGTCTACTTGAGCTGATCCAGCCTTTCTCAACTTCAGTCATTTCCAAATCCTCTTCACAACTTTGAGATAGCTAAGTAGTGCCCATACTGCCAATTCCTTCATGGTTTTAATTTGATTTACTTAAAACACTTAAACTTATCTTAGAAAGGAAATGTAATTCATCACCATAACTAAAAAACCACTATCACTGTTCTAAAGCCCAGTGTGATGGTATTAGGAGGTGGAGTCTTTGGGAAGTGGTTAGATCGTGACGGTAGAGCTGTCATGAATGAGATTAACGCTAAAGAGAGCTCTCTTGTCCACTATCACCTTGTCGGGATATATGGAGAAGTTTGCAACATGAATGAGGGCCCTTGCTTGACCATGGGGACACCCTGATCTCAGACTTCCAGCCTCCAATACTGTGAGAAATAAATTTCTGTTGTTTATAAGTTACCCAGTCTCTGATACGTTGTTATAGTAGCCTGGACAGACCAAGATAGTAACCGTAAAAACAAATACAATAAAAGCAAAAAATAAGTGTCCAACTGTATGCATTTAAAAGAATTTCTTAGACTACCTGTGTTTTAGTATTGCCTTTTGGAAAATTTCCTGTGAGGACCCACAGGTTTCCTCCTAGAACACTGAAGTGGGGGCTAAGGTGGCATTCTCTCACCACCTGCAAGGACCTTGGGCTCCATGTTCACTCTGTGAATGACTTTGGGCAAGTTACTGTCTCCTGGGAGATTTCTATGTTTCAGAGCTATAGAAACAATGGCCACCTCTTAGAATTTTTATTAGGATCAAATGAGAAACATCTGTAGGGCCTACCACATACCTAAGAACAGGAAGCATTTGTTGGGAAGGAAAGCTTTTCTTTCACCTTTTAAGATTCTTCTGGCTGGTCTAAGAATGAAATTGACAAGAGACAGATTAATAAGAGAAAATCAAATTTAATTACATACATATGGGGAATCCATATAAACATGAGATTCTAAAGAGAGGCAAAATGAGGTATTTATGTCATCCTGAACTAAAGGGAAGGGGGTGGGAGTCTGAGACTTAAATGGGAAGGACAGCAATTCATGGGAAGGTAAAAAAAGACTAAATGTTTGGTAAACAAATGTTTGCTGGGCCATACAGAAGCAATGGAACAGAGAGGACTTTGATCAAATAGGCTTTGCTAGGTTCTCCCTGTCTACCCTACCTAGTTTGTATTATACTATAGTTATCTTTGGTAATAACTCTCTTCCTGAAGCAGATCCTCTAAATTCTTTGAGGCAGTTAGAGAAAGATCACAGTTTCTTCTTGCATCTTTTGGGCCTTGCTTGTTTTCAGCTCAAAATAATCCCCATGCCAAAGTAGCACATCTTGGGGTGATTTGTTCTAACCCCTACACATTCAAATAATGTTCATTGCTTTACCTACTCCTGTTACTGAGTCAATGAAACTTGAATGGTAGACCCTCCTGCCTTTGTATTTGGCAGTGTGCTAAACTGGGTGATTTGATCCTTAAAACAGCCATCCTCTCTCCTCATTTTATTGACTTTTCTAGAGTGACACAGTTACCAGTGGTAGAGCTAGGATTTAAATTCATGTATGTACGATTCCAAAATCTATGTTATTAATAATTAAGATGTACTGATTTCTAAAAAAATTAACCTTTTTGAGATATACTTTACATACAATAAAATTTAGCCATTAAAACACCTATTTTGATGAATTTTGACCAATTTGTATGCTTGTGTAATTACCAACACAATTTAGATTTCATCTCTAGAAGTTCCCTTGTGTGCATTTCTGGTCAGTTCCCTTTTGCTGAACCTCTGAATTTCTGTCCTCTGAATGGTCTGTTCCTTTTCATTGCTGAGTAGTCTGTCCACAGAATGGAATGAGTTTTTTCTTACCCCTTGCCTGTTAATGGACATTTACTTTTGCAGTATCTCAGTCCTGTCTGTTTCTCTTCATCTGTGCTAATCACTAAGGAACCAGCATCTCTTGCCTGGACTACTGTGATTGCCTCTTCAGCTGATGCCCCAGCCTCCTCCATAGCGTCTTCAACTGATTCTCCACTCTGTAGGAGAGTGATCTTTTGAGAGGCAAATCTGATCAAGAATCATCAACTGCCTCTAAAATTCTTCAACCCAGGATAAAGATCAAAATCTGTATTTTGGCTGGCAAGGTCCTGCATGGCCCAGCCCCTTCTTACCTGCCCCACTGTTCTTGTGACTGCTTTGCCCAATGGCTCATTGCCCTCTGGGTACCTTTGACCTTCTTTAGATTCCTCTTTCGCCCAAGCTGCTTGCTGCTCACAAAAGCCTCAAGGCTTCTGCAGTGCAGTTTCCTTCATCTGAAATTGTTTTTCTTTCTTCAACCCCTCCTGGCAGCTCTCTGATCCCCCCCATCAGTGCCTACTACTCTTCTTTCAACTTCCACTCAAATCTTGTTTCTTCAGGGAAAGCTTTTTAACCCTTCTGGTTGGGTCAACTCATTAGTTTTCTCAAAGAATTGTAATTCTTTTCTCCCTCCAGGATACTTTCTCAGTTTGTAGTTTTCCCTTCTCTGGTGGCATTGCAGCAAATGATTAGTATCTGTTTCACAGTGCTCAGAGATCTGGGCAGTCAGGGTCTCCTGCTGACTCACTGTACTGCTCAGTGCTTGGCACATAACAGACACCAAGTAAATAGAAGTTAAAGGAGTGAATGAAAGAACTGACCCTTAGATCTGCCAGTATCCTCCATGAACACTTGTACCTGCCACAGCGGGGTAAACTGTTGCTGACCTCTGGAAAGGAGGCATTAAGAAAGTCGTTACATTTGGGAAGGATTTATTTTGTGCTAGATCAGGTAATTATCTTACTATTGGTATTTGGGAGAAATGGAGATGTACCTACCGTTGTGCTTTGAGCTTTGGAAACGAGATTGTCTTCTAAGAAAGGTAAATTGTGAAACAAGTGTAAAAGGAGTCCGATTATAGAGGTGGATTACCTGAAAGGATGGAATAGTTTCCAGGCTCCATGGCCTTGACTGCAACAAGCTTGAAGTTATTCTCAGAGATGAAGAAAGAATGAGTTCTGAGGGGATTAATAGCCTCAGAGATTCGAAGATAAACTAAATTAAATTGTCTGTGAGGGGTTATCTGCAGAGCCAAGGATTGGACCTATCAAGCCCCAGTATGAACTCTTCAGTTCTGATTACCCTGGAGATGACTCGATGTACCTTCTTACTGGTTCTACATTCACCAAGTAGCCTTCTAATTATAATCCAGTTTCCCATGCAGATTGGTTCACAGGCAGTGAATACGGCCATCAACTAATCTAGTCTCAGATCTGTTTGATGTGTTATATGTCCTTGTAATTAATCATTTGGCATTCTGGTTTTGTACATGGGTTTTGGTGATGAGCTTGGTTAGGGGGAATTTGTCCAAAAGAGATGGCTGTGTTCTTCTCAGCGGCAAGCTCCTGAGGCTGCCTAGCCAGTAGACCAGGACCTGGAGACTGGAGAATTCACCCTGAAAGTGCCCTGCTGTTGGGGGGGGGGGGTGTCAGTTTGGGTTGCCCATTTTACAGATCAGTACATTGATTCTTATTGGAAAGGTGCCTTAGTATAATAGTTATTGCAGAATGTAGGTCTCCATTCAATCTGCGTAATTTATTGATGTGCTTTGGATATAATCAGTAATGTAAGAGGAAGGTCAAATAATAATTGACAGCTAGTTAAACATTTTGTATTAGAAATCTACACTTGGAACTCTTTGTGTTCAGTTTAGGCAAAGCACCATTTTGAATAACAGAGAGTTGTTTTCACAGTGATCTCTGTTTATTATAGGATGAAAAATAGCTACCATGTATGAATATTTACAAAGGCCAAATATTATAGGTTCATTAGTTAGATGTTAATTACCATTTCTTTAGCAAATAGACTTTCTTTGTCTCAGTTTCCTAGATGTAAAATGGGAGTAACAATAGCAAACGTTGGTTGAGTGTCTGCCTTGTGTCAAACAAACACTGTTTTATGTGCTTAACTTTAGTATTAGCTCATTAATTCTCATAAGCAGTCTAGGAGATAGATGAGACTGCGTGATGATTCTGCAGAAGAGGAATTTGTCCAGGATTATGTAGCTAGTAAATGGGAGAGTTTTAAACACTTTACTATCTCATAGAATTAAATGAGCTAATACACATAAAACTTTGACCAGTGTCTGGCTCACTTTAAGGTTCAATAACTGTTAGCCGTTATTATTATCAATTTATTTTTATTGCCCAAGTTTCTGGGCTAGGAAAAATGGAACTGGGATTGAAACCTTCTGTATCAGAGTCCACGCCAGCCTTTTCCATTATTCTTTGCTGCTGTGCGTGTTTCCCTAAGGAAAACCAAAGTCAAAAAACACTTCAGCTTGAATTACTCCATTTGAAACTGTCTGCATAACAAAAATCACATATTTTAAAACCTAACATATTTTTTTGATTCTGTCTTTCCCCTATTATTTTGACTCTTTCCTCTTTATTCCCTGTGCACTCCCAAAATTGTTTCACTACCTTTAACCATATGAAAAGCCAACTGTCCATAGGGACTGAGTATTTTGAATCTTGTGACAAACTTGCCCCAATTTTTTTTTTTTTTTTAAGCATCACGCTCATTGCAGAGCCCAACATGGGACTCAAACTCACAACCCTGAGATCAAGACCTGAGTTGAGATCAAGAGTTGGATGCTCAACTGACTGAGCCACCCAGGTACCCCAGTCTTGCCCAAATCTTAAGAAGATTTACACGTGGTACTTTTATTGCTAATATCTAAGAAAATGGAAAGGTTAAGTCTGTTAGGAAAGGCAAGATTTATAAGACTATTTACAGTGCTAGGTATCATATTCTAGTTGGAAGTCAGAAGGTTTTAAGATCAGGGGAGATGCTTTTGTTATTGTTTCCTTGCTCCATAAGCCAGAGAGAAATAAGATTTTTTCAGCTTGTAGCTGACAGCTAAGATGTTTGTATCTACAATAACAAGCCAGCCACAGAATTAAATCTTTTCCAAAGGAATTATCATCCTGAGCTCTTTAAAGTACAAACTATTTTTCATGGAAAATAGGATTAGGATTTAAAACCAGGTTGGAAACCAGTTTCCAATTTTGTTGACCGAATATGTGAAGGCTTCCTATGAATGATACAAAATGGTTTTCAGTATCATTGGAAGTATATTGGACTAAAAACCTGCTTTTCCAACAGTGATAATATTTCCTTTTTTCTTCATCAGTTAATCAGTTGGTCATCTGATTCGAAGCTCTTCAGCTTGTTTTAGTCTTGGTATCTCTGCAGTATTATTCTCTGTCATAGAAGTTTTAGGTTTTGCCAGGAAAAGTTTTAAGTGAATTACTTTGACATTAGTTTAATGAGGTATTTCTGTGGGATATTAATCTCACTATATACATGAGGGTTATGTGAGCTTTTTCTGGCATTTTGAATGGGTTCTTAGAGGTTTCTAACAGTTCAGAATTAAATAATGTTGGCTTTGGTTTAGACTTGGGTATTTAGAAATCCACTGTTAAAAACCACTAATGAGAGTGAAAAATTCAATAAAAAAGTCATATCCTAAAGACCATGGCTTGAAAGAGCAGACAGTGGTTGTAGACAGTAGAGCTCATTTCTCTCTTCCCTCTGCTAATTGCTTTCAATTTTTTATTTGAAATGCAATCAATGTGTCTGCTTCCCTTCTAAAGATGCTAACAATAATTCAGTGTGTAGAATAATGGACAATTTTGTTTTAACACTTAAACAAAGTGAAGGAAACACCCCCTTTGCCCTTTGGCCAACAAATGCTCTGTGGCTTCTTTCATTTAGTCTCAGTAGATTATTCCAGTCCCTAGATTCCAAAGCAAACACAGATTTGAGAATGAGAGCCAGGCGGGACGAATCAGGCAATGATTTAAAATTTTCCATCCATGGGCTCTAGAGTGCTTTATAAAGGCTTCACTTATTTATTTTAAAATTTCACCGGAAGAACTGTTATCACAGATTCATGATAAAAGAATGGAAAGATCTATGATCTATGAATTGTGATTCATAGATGTGTGTGTGTGTGTGTGTGTGTGTGTGTGTGTGTGTGTGTGTGTGTGTGTGTGTGTATGCTGTTTACTGGAGAGGAAAGAGTGTGGGCCTAGGATCTGGGTTGAGTCCTGGTGACATCACTCATTAGCTGTGTGAACTTGGGCAAGAAACTTGACCTATCTGGACCTTGATTCTCATCTGTTAAATATTCACATTGCACATTTTTAAAAAGTGAGATTTAAACCAACTAATGAATATAAAAAGCCACAATGGTGCCAGGCACTCATATAAATTATATATTGGAATGGTGTTTGATTGTCCTGTAATACCTTTGTAGAATGAAACACGGTGTTATGTTAAGATGAGGGTAACACCTCTCCTGGAATCATAGACTGTTTAAAGTCTTATATTTCTAAAAAATGTCCCCAACAATGAATCCGTGATATGTAAAAGATCAATTATGCTTTGGTATTTCTGGCCAATGTAGAAGTGTAAATTTTTCAAATGACATACATTTTACATACAGAAAAATGTACAGATCTTAAATAAATAATTTGGTGGGTTTTGACAAATGTAACCATTGCCAAATCAAGATCTAGGACATTTTTCTCACCTGGAAAGTTTCTTTCTGTCCCTTTCCAGTCAATACCTGCTCTTTGCAGAGGTAATCATGCTTCTGATTTCTGTCACTACAAGAGTCAGATGCTTAACCAACTGAACCCCACCAGGCACCCCAAACATTCTATAGAATATACTCTTGTTTCATTTAAGATCATGACTTTGAGATGTGTCCATGTTGTTGGACAGTTTATCAGTTTGTTCTTTTGTGTTGCTAAGTATTATCCCATTGTGTGAAGATATTATACTTTTTCCTTTCTCTTGCTGATGGACATTTGGGTCTGTCACTTCCAGTTTAGGTCTATTAAGAGTAGATCTGCTATAAACATTCTGGTACAAGTTGTTTTGTTATTTTCATTTCTCTTGGGTAAATACCAGTTTCCCACCAGCAACTTATGAGACTTGAGGTTGCTCCACATCTTCCTCCACACTTGTTATTGTCAGTCTTTCTAATTTTAGTCATTCTAGATACAGGAATTTAGATCAAATGCTTTATAGCAGTTATACTTAACCTGAATGTCTTGACACTGTATTGGGTCTGGATTGGTTTTGAAATATCATGATAAATGTGTTAAAAAGCAGTAATAGTAATAGTTTAGGCAATCAAGCTTATGAATAGTTTTGTTTATATTTTGAAGAGGATTCAAGGTCATCTCCAAAATAGCATACCTCTGAATTATGGGTATCATGATACATATTTTTTCTGAAAGCGATAAAAGAGATACAGTTAATGTTACAGAAATTACATGTGATAGACTCTTAACTATGCTTTAATCTATGGCAAGTGAAAGTTATAGGTGCATTCTTAAAACCTGCTGCAATTATGAATTACTGAAAGATAGGATGAGAAACTCAGGGACCAGCAAGTAAAACATTTTCACAACCTAGTAAGACAGTGGGTGGTGTAAGTTAAGGTAGGTTATTTATCTGTCCTTTCATCCATCGATCTATTCATTCAAAAAATATTTACTGAGCACCTAACTTATTCCAGTAACTGGGCTAGGCTCTGTGAATACAAGAATGGCAAAAATGCAAAGAAATTTTCCTGTCTAGTGGGGTTAACGGACACATACATAGATGGGTTATACAAGAGTTGGTCATCACCTAAAACAAAGAGATCAAGATTACAAGTTTAGCATTATGATTTTTACACACATCACAAGAGAACCTAGGGACAAACCAGTGACACTAC
Organism: Panthera leo; assembly: GCF_018350215.1. Classification (NCBI taxonomy): domain Eukaryota; kingdom Metazoa; phylum Chordata; class Mammalia; order Carnivora; family Felidae; genus Panthera; species Panthera leo. Next base: position 114,227,950 of record NC_056685.1, on the reverse strand, counting down.
TTATTAATTTGTTCAACAACATTTGTTAAGCTCCCACTAGGTGTTAGGGACTTTGTTGGTCACTGAAGGACAAAATGAGAAAACAGTTCTGTCCAGTGGGTTTTAAATGTTAGCATACACAAGAAAAAAAAATGCTTTTTTTTTTCTTTTGTTTTTGAGAGAGAGCGCACGTGCAAGCTGGGGAGAGGCAGAGGAAGAGGGAGAGAGGGAATCTTATGCAGGCTTCACGTCCAGGGCAGAGCCTGATGTGGGGCCGGATCTCACCACCATGAGATCATGACCTGAGTCGAAATCAAGAGTCAGATGCTTAACCAACTGAACCCCACCAGGCACCCCAAGAGTGCTTGTTAAAATTTAGCATAGATTTCCTGAATTAGTGGATGAGGCATGTCAGGAATGTACTTAACAGGAACTCCAGAATATTTTGATGTCTTTGATATGTGAGCTACACTTTGAAAAATATCCTAGTCTATTAGTGAAGGAAGACATAAATACTTACTTATATGACCTCATGAATGAGCAATAATGAAAACATAGAGGAGGAAGGTAAATCCAGTCCCACCTGCAGGAAAAGGAAATCTCCTGTCATTATTGTATATGTCTATACGTGATTGAGCAACATTAGCAGTGTGTTCACATCATAATTGTCAACAGGTAATTCCTGCCCTGCTGAATTCAGACTCAAGATGGGAACATCAACTATTACCTGAATTTTTGGCCTTCCCTATAGATTTTGGACTGCCAGCCACCATAATTATGAGCCAATCCTTAAAATAAATCTCTCTCTATTTTTAAAAAATCAATCTAGTAACACTGACTCTGCTTCTCTCTGGCAATAGTTGATTAGGGCATTTGTGTTCCAGTTTCCTTACGTGGTACAGGTACTCATATCTCTGATCTGCTTGACCTCTATAGGTATTTGGGTTACTGACCCTTAAAATACAGACATAAGATGAAGCCTTTTTGGTATTTAATGGGCCAGGTCAGAATAGCATGGGAAAGAATATGGTGCCTATCTTCTTCTTTTTTTTTTTTTTAACGTTTATTTTATTTTTGAGAGAGAGAGAGAGAGAGCCAGAAAGAGAGGGAGACAAAGGATACGAAGCAGATTCTGCACTGAGAGTAAGAGCCTGATGTGGGGCTCAAACTCATGAACTGTGAGATCATGATCTGAGCCGAAGTCAGACACTTAACTGACTGAGCCACCCAAGCGCCCCTGGTGCCTATCTTCTATTCCCTACCCTCACTCTGCCTCTAACTGTTTAAAACTGAGAATGATATCAAGCCATACAAAAGTGTAGGTCAGTTCAATAAAATTCAGACTTTTTTTCCCCTCAGACTTTTTGAGAAATAGTGATTTCTTTCCAAAGCAATGTTTTCAATGCTACTGCTTTGCTGTTGTTGAACTATGGACTAGCTTAGTCTCAGGACACTAGGCAGCCTCCAACCTGCACCACTTCCCTTTACCCAGGTTTTTCTGTACTCTCTCTGCATCCCCAGTCTAGAATGTAACCCCAACCCTAGCCTGTGTGACTGTAAGCTTGGATAGTCCCTGTCTCTTTCGAGCCCTTGTCTTCTTAGGCCCTAGAACCTGTTCTCCTTGTCTCTGCAGCTCTAGAGGCCAAGCTATGGCTGCCAAAATAAGTACAGGTCCCTTGGGCAGAGGGGGCCAGGGCTAATGCTCACTACCTGACCTCGAGAGGTTTGCATGTGGAAGTTGGCAGTGACTCTGGTTAAGAGACTGTCCCAAGAAGGCTTTGAATTTGTGTCATGCCTAAGGCTAGAGCCTTTGTATGTATTATCTTACCAAATGTTCACTATTAATCCCATTCTCCAGATGAGGAAGTTGATGCTGATGATTTCTTGGTAAGTGGCAGAGTCTGGCTTTGAACCCAGGTCTGTGTGACTAGTTTTGGTGTTTTGTTTGGGGGATGGAACTTGAGCAGTCACTCTTGCCCTGTGGAGCCTGAGCAGACCACAGGGAAGACTGCAAGTTTAGTAAGTAGGCTATCCTTTCTCAACTTAGCATGATGATTTTAGGATCACGAGTCCTTTGGACTCTGATAAGGAGTAAGACATTTAAAGGCAACAGGTAAGACTTCTGGGCTCTTCTTTGCTTCTCAGTCCTCTGAATTACACTGTGAGAAATATTATCAGATTAAATCTTCTTTCTCTTTTGTTTTCAATCTGATTCTTGTGGCTAGAAGCAACAACACACAATTCTCTTGTTCTTGTTCCAACATGAAATGACATCCATAAAACTGTAGGCTACAGGAAAGCAGACCCCAAGACCAAATCTTATAGTTGTTAGCATGTAAGTCTGTTTGGACCCCTTTAGTTTACCTGGAAGAATCCTGATGGATTTGATTTTCCAGTTGTGATAGTTACAGGGCCCTAAACAAAGACTTCCTGAGCAGGGGAGGTAAAACAAAAGAGGTATAGAAGTGGATTCGGGGTGGGGAGTGGGGGCCTCTCCTAGGCTCACATTGTAGAACCTCCTGTATATGGAGTTGTGGTTTTACCTGTGTGTGTTCTCTCTGGACCATAAACTTCTCAAAGTCAAGGACCACCATCTCTGGAATCTCTGTGTCCCCTTAGCCTAGCATAGTACCTTGTACACTATAAGTGGCCATGGATGTCTGAGGGACAAGTGAATGCATGGATGGATGGATATGAAGCAGAAGAAAAGGTCTATAGGTCACAAATTATTGTGGGAGCATCTAGGGATGCAGTAGTGGTGAGTAGGCTCTGAAGTCAGACTACTAGGGTTTCTATTCTGGCCCCACCTTTCCATACCAGATAACCTTGGACAAAGCACCCCACCTGTCTAGGCTCCCTTTTCTCATCTGTAAAATGCTAGTAAAATGGATTATGATGGTCTTTATCTTGTGAGATTGTTATGGGGTTTAATGAGTAATAGTATCCTAGGTTGGGCAGAGCATTACATCCTTATGATAGTCAATCTGGATTTTAAATAAAATGTGAAATGTATATCGAGATAGAGATCTTAGAAGGTTTTGATGGATGATATGGAAAAGTCTAGAAAAGTTCAAGACATGTGAGGATATTGGGTTTGGGAGAGAGGCTGAAATTAGGAAATAAATGGAATTCCAATGAGATTGTCAGAGGGAAAATGAGAGAATTGAGTGGTTAGGCAGCTTGTGTCCTGAGCATATGAAATTCCCCACAGTGACCAGTGGACTTTTCCTTCAGGTAGCTTAAGAGTTTTTGACTGGTATTATTTACCCCAGTTTTTGGTTCCTACGGAAAATAGATCTCCTCTTTAGTCTTCCAGGAAGTTGGTAATAGGTAAATTTTACGCTATTTTGAAATTTTAATCTATTCTGAATTTTGAATCATTTTTGTTTTCCATGAGCCTTCCTGTACTGCCATGAAATTTCCTGCACTGCCATGAAACTTCCTAACTCTGCCTTCCACATATTACATGTTATATTCTATTACATGTTATTTATTAATATCATATACTCTCTTTAAATTTAATTTATTATTATTTTTTGATCATCTAATCCATTTGCCTAATTCAAGAATCAGCATGATGTGAAAGCCATGGCTTGCAAAATCTTGCTCTCTCTCCAGCTATTGACCTTGCCTCCTGTTCCCACTTAGGTAGCCACAGGCATTAGTTTCTCCAGCCAGTGTTTCTTAATGCAAATTAGGCAAATACAAATATTCTTTCTATTTTTCTCATTCTTATTCAAGCACCACAGTTTATTTTTCCAATTCTCTAGAGAAGGGCCCTTGAATTACTTCAGATCTCTTGCTGGTACAAAAATGCTTGTCTGTACTCCAGCTTTGTGTTTGCAGGTCTATCTGAGAGATATCCCACAGGAACCCACTGGAAGTACGCTTGCTAGACAGAGGGTAGATATTGCCTAAGGACCTTCTTATGGGTTATGTCATTTCTCTGAGCAGGTATGAGCCTGCTTGTGTCCCCACAACGTCCCACCCAGTATCTTGTCACACTGTTGTCTAAGAGGTGAAATATGTTTCTTCAGTATAGCTTTAACTTGCATGCCTCTTATTATGACTGTACTTAAGCATCTTTTCATGTGCCTGAGAACCACTTGTATTTCTTTTATTTTGTAAATCGTGTGTTTATGTCCTTTGCTTGTTTTCCTATTACTTAAGACTTTTTGTTGTTTGAGTTCTAGAATACCTTGGACATTCATTGATCAAATATTTACTGACCAACTGTTGTGCACTGACTCGATAGAGTTGAATAGGGCATTGCCTTCCAGAAGTTCACATTCTAATGGAGCAGCCATTGTATCTATCTATCTATCTATCTATCTATCTATCTCTACACTATCTTTATTTATATTTATACCTATAGGTAGATATCTATGTGTCTATATCTATCTCCCTATCTATCTATATTTCTGTGTGTGTACACACACACACACACACACACACACACACACACACAAAGAAAGAAATACAGTATAATGTCTAAACATTATACTGTAAGGGTGTGGAAGTTGTTTTGGGCCCAGTGAGGTGGGCTAATGCCCCCATCCAAGTTGGGATGGGCTGGAGTTCTAAGTATATTCTTTCTAGGCTGACAGTGGGGCAAAGAGCAATACAGGTTGAAGAAATCATGCGGCTCCTAGTTTCTTGTTCCTTTGTGCTGCTCTCTGGTCTTCATGCCCACACCCTCTTCAGCGCCAGTCACTTAGTGAGTGCTAACTACATGTTCCCTGAGTGCAGTAACTGAAGAGGAGTCTGACGTAAGAGCCCTACTGAGGTGTGAGAAGGCTGGGGCAGTGGCGTGGGGCAAGGTCATTGTCACGGGGCAGACAGTGTGGCAGCATTCTGTTCTTTCTCAATCCTTTCCCTTACTGGCAGGGAATGCCAGAACGCCAGACCCTTCTCCCTTTCAAGGAGCTGACCCATCAAATTTGCTATGGTTCTCTGTCCCCTTTTCACCCCTTCACTTCCGTTAAACCCCTCATTTCCCTACCTTCATCACCCACTCCTGTCTGTCTCCCTTTTGTGGCTGGCATCCTCACCCTGTTCCCCAGGCCACTATGCCAGATATAGTCTTTATATAATTTGTCTGAAAGTTGTCTTGCCTTTTTCTCCCCTCCCCACAATTCCTGTCGCCCTCCCCCTGTTTCTCTGTAAACTCACAAAGACTGATGCTATATTCATTTCCTAAGGCTGCCTTCGCAAAGTGTCCCAGACCTAGTGGCTTCAAACAGCAGAGATTTATTCTCACAGATCTGGGGACCAGATGTCCAAAATCAAGATGTTGGCCAGACCACATTCTCTCAGAGGCTCTAGGGGAGGGTCCTTCCTTGCTTCTGGTGGTTTCCAGCAATCCTTGAAGTTCCTGGGTTTGTGGTAGCATCTCTTAAATTTCTGCCTCCATCTTCACATGGCCTCTTCCCTGTATGAGTATCTGCATCCAAATGTCCCTTCCTTACAAGGACTCCAGCCACTGGATTAGGGCCTACCCCTAATCCAGTATGCCCTCATTTTCACTTGCTTACATCTGAAAAACCCTATTTACAAATAGTACTTTCCAGGTACTAGGAGTTAGGACTTTAACATAACATTTTTTGGAGGCACAATTCAATAGATAACAGATGCCCTAAAACTGAATATTGCTTGGCATTTATCAGTCTGCTCACAATCCCTGTGGAAAGCAGCTTTACAACATCTGGATAAGAACACATACTTCGGTGCTGATCTGAGTTTAAGTCCTGCCTCTGCCTCTTAGGATGTGACCTTGGACAACTGACTTGATCTCTCTGCACTTCGGTGTCCACATCTATAAGTGAGGAAAGTAGTCCTACCTACCCCATGGTTGCTACATATTAGGTACTTGGTACAGACCCAACACATAGGACATACTCCAGAAACAATAGGCCCTGGAGACTGTTCTCATTCCTCCTCCATTTGTACATGGTCATGTGGACTTAGAGCAGAGCTTGACACAAGACTTGCCAGTTCCAACTGAATGCTCCACGCACAGAGGCCTACCCATTGTTGGCACAGTAAGCCCTCTGGAGTATGAGATGTCAAGTCAACTCAAGATTTATCCATGAGACAAGTTGAGCTTTCCTTTCTCTGTGTACCTCATTGTCCTTGTCTGGTCTGTGTGCCAAGCTTCAAGTGGCATAGAGTAAATGTTAAAAAAACAAGCTTTTGGAAATGGGGTGGGGGCTGTGAGCTTAGGTCACCCCAGTGAGATGCTCTTTGCGCAAAGCTCCCCTTTCCCCTCCCTTTTTGTTTGTCCTGTAAGCAAGCAAATTCCCTAGCGGGTAGGGTAGAACTACCCTGCCTTGGCTTTCTGCTGATTTCATGCTCTTTGATGCTGGTGTGGCTCTGAAGGAGCTGCTGGTAAGGACAAACCACCATTTGTTTTGGGGGGGAAAATGAAAAGAAAGAAAAAAAAAGTCAAGTCTTTTATATCTGTGTCCCTCTAAATTGCCAAAGGTCTTATTGTGGAGAGAGGAAACAAGTAGGGTTTTATCTTTCTGTTCCTGCCAGGCAGCCACATGAGCATCAAAGCTGTCAGGGCCCTGGGGTGTGGGGTGTGGGGGTAATGTGAGTCTATACAAACCCAGGCTGGGCTCCACCAAGGAATGACAGATGCTCCCAGGGAGCTGGGCTCATTTGATGGTGGCTCTCTGGGCAGGAAGAAGAAGGAGCTCCCAGTTGTAGCATGCAGAGGGGAGGCTCTAATGAATGTGAAGTCAATTGATGAAACCACTCTGTGTATGGGGAGCAAGGTGCTTTCCTCACATTGAAAATGCTGGCTGCCTATTGAAGAGGTAGGGTAATAATGCATGGCGCAATAATAGTAATAATCATAAACACCATCAATTTTTTCTGTGCAAATATAATGTGCCAGGACCTGTGATAAGTACTTTAAATGTGTAGTTTCACTTAGTCCTATCACAACCATATAACATAGTAATTGCTATCTATCCCCATTCTGTATTCCAGGAAACTGAGACATAAAGGGGTTAAATGACTTGCTTGAGGCCACACAGAGGCAGAATTTAAACCCAGGTCCACCTGACACCAAAGTTTGCTCTTAACCACTAGGCTCTATAGCTAAGACGTTTTAAAGGATAAAAACAAACATCAGTAAGAAGTAGGAGAAATTAACCTTCATTTACTGACTAATAAACACAGAGGAGGTAAGTGGTATGGGAGAGAAAGTAGGTCTAGAGTTTGAATTGGTACAGATTTTGTCTTATGTGTGACTCTGGGTAGGTTACCTTGGATATTATCAAGAACCCAGGAATTGACCTTCTTTCTACTCTTCCATGTTTGGAGTGGCAAATTTTGTCTTTAGTCACAATAGCTGCTCTCATGAACACAAGATGGCTGCCATTGTTCCACGCATCACATGTAGACTAAAACAAAACAAAACAAAAACAAAAAAAGGTGTGCTTTTTCCCCAGTTTGGGAGTTGCGTTATCCCCATATCTGCCCTTATTTTCATATGGCATCCATTTTATGTGCCTGTCTGTGTCTTTGTCCAAATTTCCCCTTTTTATAAGGGGACGCGGTTATATTGGTTTAAGGCCCACTTTAATAACCTCATCTTAACTCAGTCATTTGCAAAGACCCTATTTTCTTTCTTTCTTTTTGTTTTTCAGTAGGCTTTACACCCAATGCAGGACTTGAACTCATGACCTTGAGATCAAGACCTGAGCTGAGATCAAGAGTCAGACACTTATATGATTGAGCTACCCAGGTGCCCTGTAAAGACCTTATTTTCAAATAAGGTCACATTCACACATCCTGGGGGTGAGGACTTTAACATTTTTTTGAAGGGGGGGACATTATTCAACCTGTAACAACTGTTTCAAAGGAAAAACCAAAACACGGATTGATACAAGTAAAGGAATGTTGAGATGAATTGCAAATGGAGACGAAACTGTTCTGTCCAGTTTTAAGGACAGTTGGGGTGATGGTGGGCTGGTCAGTTAAATCACTACCAGACAGGATAAAAATTATACATCTATCCGTTACCTACAGCTTACAAAGCTTTACGAAATAATTCAAATACAATGCACAGAGCTAGAATCTCATAACATGAAAGATTAGTCTGTAGAAGGGCGTGCATAGTTTTCCACTGAAACATATAACATTTTCCTATACTATTGTTAGTCCGTGTATTTTATTCTGTGGATGAAATGGTCTGAAAATCTGCTGTGCATTAAGTGATCCTGACATCTCATGTGCATGATTTACTTTCTTGGCAAACTTACACCCATCTCCCTTTTCTAGGTCTGTTTCCTGTAACACTGAGTGGGAGATTTGACCACGTTTCCTTAGTGGGCCTTTGGGATGCTTGAGGCCAGCACTACCCTCTCTGGAGATGTATAGAGCATGTTACAGATGCTCTCTGTTCTTTCCTTCTTAGTCACCTCGTGGAGGCAGGAAAGCAGGGCCCTCGGTAGATGTGTCGCTACAACTGCATAAGCTGCAAGATAGGACACATGGGCCAATTTCTGCATCGTATTTACGATCTGCGGTCCTCACACCTCAGCCTCCAAAATGTATAAGGGCATAGCTTGTTGCTGTTACTATCTCCGTCGGCTGGGCCTATTGAAATTCTTCTCCCAGCCACATGAGAGAAAAGAACACACAGAGACAGAAACAGGTATTCAAAATGTCTACACATTAAAAAATGAAACCCAAGTAAGAATTTCATAATAAAGTGTTTTTAAGGAATCACAGATACAGGGGCTCAAAAAGGAAATCTCTTTCTCCTTAATAAGAATAATGTTAGGAAAAATAAATTCAGGAATTCTCTCTCTGGTGATTCATATTCTCAGACGTTTTTTGGCATTCTCACTACATAGTCCCCCCCCCCACACACTTTTTTTTTTTTTTTTTTTACTGTATTGCTTTTTTTTTTTTTTTTCAGAAAGAGAAAATATTACTGGAGAAAACCATGCCAAGCCTGAGAATGTTGAGTACCCGAGGCCAAGCTCAACAAGGCCAGGGAACTTTCCGGTGAGAAATGATCCTATCTGTAACAAGGCCAGTCTCACGGGCTGTAGCTCACAACTGGCAGGAAGGCAGTGAAGTGTCCTTTGGTCTGTATGTCCCGCTTTTTGATTTATTCCCACTTATTTAACCTCTTACCAGTTTCCTAAGCTTCACTTTGCCCAGAAGTTTCACGAGCAGATGTCCTGCCCAAGTCAAAAGTCTCAATTGTTTCAGTACCCTCAGCCTCTTCAGGCAGAACCCACACTGCAATGCCAACGGGGCCCTTACCATGTTTCTTTCTTGTGTCTTGGTGAACTTGTCTCATATGTCTGGAGAGAAAACACAAGGGGTATAGGGCCACTTTCCACTCTGTCTGTAAATCCCAGGCCGGCTTCTCTCAGGCTTCTCCTCCTCCTCCTCCTCCTCCTCCTCTTTCTTCCTCTTCTTCTTCTTCTTCTTCTTCTTCTTCTTCTTCTTCTTCTTCTTCTTTTTTAATATTTATTTATTTTGAGAGAGAGAGAGAGGGAGAGCAAGCAGGGGAGGGGCAAAGAGAGAGGGGAACCGAGGATCTGAAGCAGGCTCTGAGCTGACAGCAGAAAGCCCAACGTGGGGCTCAAACTCACAAACTCAGATCATGACCTGAGCTGAAGTCTGATACTTAACTGACTGAGCTACCCAGGTGCCCTCTTTTTTTTTTTTTTTTAATATTGATTTATTTCTCTTGAAAGAGAGAGAATGCAAGCATGAGTGGGGGAGGGGGAGAGAGAGAGAGAGACAGAGAGAGAGAGAGAGGGAGAGAGAGAGAGAAAGAGAGAATCCCAAGCAGGCTCTGTGCTATCAGTGCAGAGTCCAACTTGGATCTTGATCTCACAAACTGTGAGATCACTGTGATCATGGACACACAGTTGGTTAAGGGCTTAACCAACTGAGCCACCCAGGTGCCCCAGGCTTCTTAATTTCTTTTGAGACTTGGCAAGTGTGCTGCTTTGCCTAGTTAACTCATGCCTTGGAACCCATGGCACTTGTATCTCTTAGGAGCTGTACACTCTTTCTAGACTTTCCCAGTTCCCCTCACCTACCCCTTTCTTCTCACATATCTTTAATTTACTAAGTGCTGACTCTATGACAGGCAATTCGCTAAGCACTTTGGTGCATTATTTTTATCCCACCTTCAAAGCAGCTCTGTGGGTTAGGTAAAATAATGACTCCAGGCTTACAGTTGAGAAAACAATGTAAGGGCAGTTAGAAAACCTGTGCATGATCACTGCTAAGTTAAAGAGTCAGGATTTGAACCCAGGCTTCACTGACTGAAAAGCCAGTATAATTGACTTCCCTGATCATGTGCCATAGGGCTGAAACTTCTTTTATGAGATTCTAGGAAAAGAACAGCCAAATCTGTATATTTTGTCACTTATGCAACTTTAAGGACACTTGAGTTGCTAGAAGTGATTTAGGGTGGAGGACTAGGGTTAGGAAAATTATGATGAATTATTGACATTCTTATAATGTGATGCTTCCCTCTTTCTATTGGATTGTTTCCTTTCTGGGACTTCTCTCAAAGGCTGAGACTATCCTGGTGCCTTGTTAAACTCTCTGGAGGCAAAAGATTACATGATTTTCAGGGGGCCAGACTTTTAATGAATTCTAGCAGGGATGGCCTTGAGTTAAATTTAGAAAAATCTAAAGTTTTATATCTTGGATGCCATCTCCAATTTTTGTTATTCTTTTCCTCTTTAAAATAAACCCATTAACAAAAGTACTTTGAGCAAACGTTAATCAGGCCTTTGGACCTTCCTCTGGGCCCATCTTTGTGTGTCCTTATAAAATATAGTTTTAGTGAGAACCTTGATAAGTCAGTTTAACTAGAGCCACTCACTCTTGATATCTGATCATCTTCGCTGTCTGATCAGGTTCTTCATCCCCCAGGTGATGTCTGATCATCCTGGCCTGTTGTCAGCAAGAATCCCATTAGGTGGGTTTAGCCAGAACCCCTCTTATACCTCAGTAAGTTTTCATCCACTACCCCCCACTCTGTCCTTGGCTTTAAATTCCCAGTTGTCCACGCTCTACTTGGAGTCAAGCCCAGTCTCTCTTCCCCACTGTAGAATTCCATTGTGGTATTCCCTGTATCTATCATGATGGTCCTGAATAAAGTCTGCCTTACCTTCTTTAACAAGCCTCATTGAGTATTTTTTTCTTTAACAGTTATGGTGCCGTGACTCAGATAGGATCAGATTCATCATCTGGGCCCCTGGGTGACCTTAAGGCCACTTAGGACCTTAAGAATGCAACGTTGAAGTCTTTATCTTCCCTTCTGCCTGATAGGCTGGGGATCCTATGGAGAGTCTGACTCTGGAACCGGTGCTACAGACAGACATTGTTAAAGCTGGTAAGGACAGATTTTGACTTGTAAGATTCTGAGTATACTCTACAAGCTGATTTAGAGTCCCAGACAAACAGATGCTGGGGTATAGTCCTACATTTCTCTATTTGTAAGAAGATGAGTTGGAGTCCCAGGCTTACTTGAAAGGTACCTGCTGAGCTAGAAGTCTCTTCTTTCTGGATCTCTTTCCTGAGAGGGGATTATTTCCTACCTCTCTGGGCTGGAAGTCTTTCTTCTTGGCTCTCTGTGAGGCCTCTCTGTTGTCCTCATTGGATTCTGCTTCTCCCATGGGAACGTCTCAGTTGACTGAAACCCCCTTCTTGTACCTCTATTAATTACGAGCTCTGCCAACTCATCTGCTTCTTTTCTTGTTAGCATGATTTTGCTGAGGACAATGTAGAGCTCCACTGGCCTCTTTGGAAAACCTGAGATCTCCCCAGACTGGCTCCTCTAAGGCCTCTCCTTCTCCATTGTGTCTCTCCTCCTTCCTCCTCTTACCATCTTCAGTATTCCCTCCTATGCCTTGAACCCTTTTATATGTTCCCCCTCACACCTCTTCTTCCTTTATTCCTCTGTCCAACCTTGCCAGACTTTTCCCTTCTCACCTTATCCTCTCAGCTCCCTACGGCCACTTGAATTTTAGGCCATCTATCCTCCCTCGGATAGAGCCTCCCTCGGGGGCTCTCAGGAGACTCTGGGACCTCTAAAAGCAACCACCTGAGACTGAAAAGAGAAAAAAAAAGCTGGAACCAGAGATAGCTGTGTTGTCCACTCATATGTACACTGGAGATATCCAGGCAGCTGCTAGATGTCTCTGTAGTCACCAGCCTAAAATTTAGTTTACATTCAGGGCAAAAGAAGATGTTAAGTCTTCTCCACAAATATTGACATACAGGTAACCTTAACTTGTCCATATGCTGGAAATACAATACAGATAAAAACATAAAGTGGAGATAAACCAGTGAGTTTGTATTACTATGTTTTATTAACTTTAAGACTAAAATTTTAGAATGAAAGCTAAAAAAAAAATCTCTATTTGAATATATGTTTATGTACATGTGTATGTATGTCTGTATGTTATTTACAAGTGATATTTTTCTATCTCCAGCTGGTATTACTAAATTAATTTATAAAATCCCCCAGATGAGTTCTACTCAAATTGGTTTAGAGGCAAGTGGGTACTTACCTAAATTAATTGCCTTAGAACTCTCAGATATAAAGAAACTAACCAATGTGTGTGTGTGTGTGTGTGTGTGTGTGTGTGTGTGTGTGTGTGTGTGTTTTAGGTTCACATGATCAGGGATATTCTTTGGTAAATAAAGCTACGTAAAAAATGGTTGGTAAAATTAAATAGGTGTGCCCTCAGAATTCTGAAGATTAATTACAATGTGGATATACAATTTTTCCTACCTAGATTTACCAAACAAGCTTATATTATCTCTACTATATGTTTAAAATTATAAAACTATAAATTTACCCTAAGAATAAAATGTACAATAAAAATAAATTGCTTGGTGCATGTCAACATGGCAGTAAAAAAAAAAAAAAAAAAAAGGAAAAAAGGGGGGAAGAACCAAATGTTTAACTTTTAGATTCTTTGCTTCTGTGATTTGTTTGAAAGTTGCCTGATTTTCCAACAAGAAAAATAACTTACAATGATGACTAGCTTTGTTTAATGTCTCATGAAATTTTCATGAGCAACTCAAGCATAATTATAAGAACAGGTGAATTAAAACGTTGTAAGTGGGATACAAGTTTATTCATGAACTCTTCAATAATAATTATGCTTTATAATATGTCTACTTAAAAATAGATGCAAAAATCTAAGATGTTATATATGAACCTAATGGTAACCATAAATCAAAAACCACTAGTAGATATGCAAATAATAAAGAGAAAGGAATCCAAGTATATCACTAAAATACCCAGCAAACCATGAAAGAGAGCAAGAGAAGAAAGGATCAGAGAAAAACTACAAAAACAGCCACAAGACAAGTAACAAATGATGATAAATTCATGTCTATCAATACTTAATTTGAATGTAAATAGACTAAACACTCAATCAAAAGACATAGGCAGACAGAGTAGATAAAAAAAAAACAACAAGATCCATTTATAAGTCACCTATAAGATACTCATTTTAGAAATAAAGACACCTGCAAATTGAAACTGAGGGGATGGAGAGCATTTATCATGCAAATGGATGTCAAAAGAAAGCCAGGGTATCAATATTTATATTGAACAAGATAGACTCTAAAACAAAGACTGTAGAAAGAGACAAAGAAGGACACTGTATAATAATAAAGGGGAGAATCCAAGAAGATATAACAATTATAAATATTTATGCACCCAACATGAAAACACCCAAGTATATAAAACAGTTAATAACAAACATAAAGAAATTCATTGATAGTAATAAAATAATCGTAGGAGACTTTAACACCCCACTTATGTTGATGGACAAATCACCCAAACAGAAAATTAATAAGAGGGGTGCCTGGGTGCCTCAGTCGGTTAAACGTCCAATTTCTGCTCAGGTCATGATCTCACGGTTCCTGAGTTCAAACCCTGCATTGGGCCCTGTGCTGACAGTTCAGAGCTTGTTTCAGATTCTGAGTCTCCCTCTCTCTCTGCCCCTCCCCCACTTGTGCTCTGTCTCTCTCTCTCTCAAAAATAAGTATTTTAAAAAATTAAAGAAAATCAACAAGAAAACAGTGTTTTTGAATGACACACCGAACCAGATAGATTTAACAAATATATTCAGAGCATTGTAACCTAAAACAGCAAACTGCATATTCTTTTCAAGTGCACATGAAACATTGACCAGAATAGATCACATATTAGGCCATAAAACAAGCCTCAACAAATTCAAAAAGATCAAAGTCGTGGCATGCATCTTTTCTGCCCACAATGCTATGAAACTAGAAATCAACCACAAGGGAAAATCTGGAAAGACTACAAATACATGGAGATTAAATGACATGCTACTAAAAAATTAATGGGTCACCAAGAAATCAAAGAAGAAATAAAAAAGTACATGGAAATAAATGAAAATGAAAATGCAGTGGTCCAGAACCTTTAGGATGCAGCAAAAGCTGTTCTATGAGGGAAGTTTATAGCAATACAGACATACCTTAAGAAGCCAGAAAAATCTCAAATAAACCTTACACCTAAAGGAGCTAGAAAAAGAATAACAAACAAAACCCCAAACCAACAGAAAGAAGGAAATAATTAGAGCAGAAATAAAGATTAAAGCAGAGATAAATGATATAGAAACTAAAAAATCAGTAGAACAGATAAATGAAACCAGGAGCTGGTTCTTGAAAAGATCAACAAAGTTGATAAACCTCTAGCCAGACTCATCAGAAAGAGAGAGAGAGAGAGCGAGAGAGGACTCAAACAAAATCACAAATGAAAGAGGAAAAATAGCAACCAACACCACAGAAATACAAACAATTGTAAGAGAATATTATGAAAAACTATATGCCAACAAATTAGACAATCTAGACAAGATAGATACATTCCTAGTAACATATAACCTACCAAAACTGAAGCAAGAAGTAGAAAATCTGAGCAGACCAATTACTAGGAGAGATTGAATCAGTAATAAAAAAAATTCCCAACAGACAAAAGTCCAGGACCAGACGGCTTCATGGGTGAATTCTACCAAATATTTAAAGAAGAGTTAATACCTACTCTTCTCAAACTATTCCAAACAATAGAAGAAAGAAATTTCCAAATTCATTCTATGAGGCCAATATCACCCTGATACCAAAACCAGATAAAGACATCACACACACACACACACACAAAGAGAACTACAGGACAATATGTCTGATGAACATAAATGCAGAAATCATCAACAAAATACTAGCAAACTGAATCCAACAATACATTAAAAAAATCATTTACCACACTCAAGTGGGATTTATTCCTGGGTTGCAAGGGTGGCTCATTATTTGCAAATCAATCGAGGTGATACATCACATTAATAGAATAAAGGATAAAAACCATATTATCATTTCAGTAGGTGCTGAAAAATTATTTGACAAAGTACAGCATCCATGTATGATAAAAACCCTCAACAAAGTAGGTTCAGAGGGAACATACCTCAACATAATAAAGGCCCTGCATGAAAAACCCACATTTAACATCATCTTCAATGGTGAGAAACTGAAAGCTTTTCCCCTAAGATCAGGAACAAGACAAAGATGTCCTCTCTTACTACTTTTACTCAACATAGTACTGGAAGTCCTAGCCACAGCAATCAGACAACTAAAAGAAATAAAAGGCATCCAAATTGGTAAGAAAGAAGTAGTAGTTTCGCTATTTGCGGATGACATGATACTATATATAGAAAACCTGAAAGACTCCAACAAACTACTAGAATGGATAAATGAATAAAGTTGCAGGATACAAAATCAATGTGCAGAAGTCTGTTGCATTTCTATACACTAAACATGAAGCATCAGAAAGAGAAATTAAGAAAACGATCCCATTTATAATTGCACCAAAAATAATAAGACATCCTAACCAAAGAGGTGGAAGACCTGTACACTCAAAACTATAAAACACTGATGAGAGAAGTTGAACATGACACAAAGAAATGGAAAGACCTTCCATGCTCATGGATTGGGAGAACAAATATTGGTAGAATGTCTATACTACCCAAAACAATCTACAGATCTAATTCAATCCCTACCAAAATACCAACAGCATTTTTCACAGAATTAGAACAAACAATCCTAAAATTGTATGGACCCACAAAAGACCCTAAATAGCCAAAGCAATCTTGAAAAAGATTGATACTATATTTATTTTTGGTGCAATTATAAATGGGATCGTTTTCTTAATTTCTCTTTCTGATGCTTCATGTTTAGTGTATAGAAATGCAACAGACTTCTGCACATTGATTTTGTATCCTGCAACTTTATTCATTTATCCATTCTAGTAGTTTGTTGGAGTCTTTCAGGTTTTCTATATATAGTATCATGTAATCCGCAAATAGCGAAACTACTACTTCTTTCTTTCTGGAGGTATCACAGTCTGAGACTTCAAGTTATATTGCAAAGCTATAGTAATCAAAACAGTATGGTACTGACACAAACACAGACACGTAGATCAATGGAATAGAAAACTCAGAAATAAGCCCACAATTATGTGGTCAGTTAATCTTTGACAAAGCAGAAAACAATATCCAATGGGAAAAAGACAGTCTCTTCTGCAAATGGTTTTGGGGAAACTGGTCAGCCACATGCAAAAAATGAAACTGGACTGTTATTTACACCATACACAAAAATAAACTCAAAATGGATTAAAGGCCTAAATGTGAGATCTGAAACCATAGAAATCCTAGAAGAGAGTACAGGTAGTAATGTCTCTGACATCAGCCATAGCAACATTTTTCTATATATGTCTTCTGAGGCAAGGGAAACAAAAGCAAAAATAAACTTTTGGGACTGTATCAAAATAAAAGTTTCTGCACAGCAAAAGAAACAATCAACAGAACTAAAAGGCAACCTACTGAATGGAGAAGATATATGCAAATGACATATCTAATAAAGGGTTAGTATCTAAAATGTATAAAGAAATTATACAACTCAACAACCCCAGAACAAATAATCCAATTAAAAAATGGGCAGAAGACATAAACAGACATTTCTCCAAAAAAGACATCCAGATGGCTAGCACATAAAAAGATGTTCAACATTACTCATCATCAGGGAAATGCAAATCAAACCCACAAAGAGATATCACCTCACACCTGTCAGAATGGCTAAAATAAGAAGGAAGTGTTGGTGAGGATGGAGAAAAAGGAACCCTCTTGCACTGTTGGTGGGAATGCAAACTGGTGTAGCCACTGTGGAAAACAGAATGGAGGTTCCTCAAAAATTTAGAAATAGAACTATCTTATGATCCAGTAATTGCACTACTGGGTATTCCCCCCCTCCCCCAATCACAAAAACACGAATTTAAAGGGATACATGCATCCCTATGTTTATAGCAACATTATTTACAATAACCATATTATGAAAGCAGCCCAAGTGTCCATTGATAGATGAATGGATAAAGAAGATGAGATGTGCATATATAATGGTATATTATTCCACAATAAAAAAGAATGAAATCTTGATATTTGCAATGACATAGATGGAGCTAGAGAGTATAATGCTAAGTGAAATAAGTCTGTCAGAGAAAAACAAATACCATATGATTTCACTCATATGTGGAATATAAGAAACAAAACAAACGAGTAAAGAAAAAAAAGTGAGAGAGACAAACCAAGAAACAGACTCTTAACTATAGAGAAGAAACTGGTGGTTATGGCAGGGAGAGGGGGAGGTTAAATAGGTGATGGGGATTAGGGAGTACACTTGTGATGAGCACCAGGTATGCAAGTGTTGAATCACTATATTGTACACCTGAAACTAATATAACCCTAATTTAATTCCTATACTGGAATTAAAAAAACATAGTTGTGGGGTGCCTGGGTAGCTCAGTTGTTTAAGCGGCCAACTTTGGCTCATCATGATCTCAGTCTCGGTGTCAGTTCAAACCTTGTGTTGGGCTCTGTGGTGACAGTTTAGAGCCCGGAGGCTGCTTCTGATTCTGTGTCTCCCTCTCTCTCTGCCCCTTCCCTGCTCATACTCTGTCTCTCTCTTTTCCTCCCCCCGCCCCACCAAAAAAAAAAAAAAAAAAATAGTTGCAAAAATCTTTTTGATAACTTGAAACCTTAACACTATACTAAGTTTAGTTAAATTATAGACATTCATTGAATATCTAGATCACTTCCAAGTAAGATACAATATTAAAACAGTTAATTGCCAAACCTAAGTTTATCTACTTTTGGCATCTTGTTTTTATGCAGAATACAAAAGCTAGATATATTTGAGTCTGTCAATAAACCTGAAAAATTGTACTGGGAGAAAGATACACCTCTAGAGAATTACGAAATAATTTATTCATAAATTTGCTACAGAATGATAGTATGTGGCAGACAGTTCACAACAGCCTGATTCCTGGTTTTCACTGAAAACTAGGGTTACTGATGGTTAAAAATTCTTTTCTTTTTTTTTTTTTTAATTTTTTTTTTCAACGTTTTTAATTTATTTTTGGGACAGAGAGAGACAGAGCATGAACGGGGGAGGGGCAGAGAGAGAGGGAGACACAGAATCGGAAGCAAGCTCCAGGCTCCGAGCCATCAGCCCAGAGCCTGACGCGGGGCTTGAACTCACAGACCGCGAGATCGTGACCTGGCTGAAGTCGGACGCTTAACCACTGCGCCACCCAGGCGCCCCTGATGGTTAAAAATTCTAATCCATACTGTGTAAATGAATCTACTAGAAATGATAAAAGTTAAGAAAAAAGAAACTCTGTGTGCAAAGAAAGATGTATTTTTGATAAGTGAAAATATGAAGTATGTGTTTTTGCTAAAGGAAAAAGAAATTTTGTTCTAAAGTAGAATGACTAATTGTTCCAGACTTAAAATAGGAAAGAGTAGGACAAAAACTGAATGAATATTAAAATAAATTTTTAAAGAAGGTTTATGGAAAAGGAATCTTGGAAAAAAGAATTTTTTTCTTGGGTGATCAGTACTTGCCAAGATTGGTTGGATTTATTTATATGTTTTTTTTTTTTTTTAATTAGGCTTAACATTACTAACTAATCCAATAATACAAAATTAGAACTTGATTTTCTCTCTCTGTTAAAACAACAAAATTTTCTTAGATTACCAGTCTGCTCTTAATAAAACACTGTAAAAATTTTTTTTCCCTTACTTATTAAGTCATCTGCCTGGGAAATCAGGATTTTGTGTCTTAAAATAATTTCCCGTGCTTCATGTTGTCTTTATCAGGTCTTTGGTTACTTAAGAAAGCCAAGTATTCTCAATATTAAAAGAGGTATGATTTTTTAATTTTTTTTATGTTTTATTTATTTCTGAGACAGAGACAGAGCATGAGTGGGGGAGGGGCAGAGAGAGAGGGAGACACAGAATCCGAAGCAGACTCCAGGCTCTGAGCTGTCAGCACAGAGCCCGACGTGGGGCTCGAACTCACAAGCCCTGAGATCATGACCTGAGCCAAAGTCTGTCGCTCAACCGACTGAGCCACCCAGGTGCCCCAGAAAGAGGTATGATTTTTTAAAATAACTATGTAACTTTCTGTATTTGCCTTTGAAATCTTTTAATTGTCACTTTGGTTGAATGAGTAAGTAAGTATTGTTTCAATGTGACTTGTGATCCTGAGTGGTCATGTGTTCAAACCTTTTGACATTTTTGACAATTTTCCAAAATCAAATGCTAAATGGAATCTTTGTTACTTCAAACTAACTTTGAGATTTCCTAGAGCACTCCTGGAAAGTCTCAAAGGATTTGTCTCTTACTTTGTAAAAGAGAGACGTTAAACTAATTAGGATTATTTGGTATGTTAAATTATGTGGGAAGCATTGTCAAATTGGAAGTGATTCCATGTGAATCTTCATAGGTTATATGTGTATGGATATATGTTACTAAATTGTGTGAAGGTCTTAGAAATTTGCAGTACTCTCATTGTCCAGTTATTATTTTAAAATGTTGTATGCCATAGAAATAACTGTTTTTCCTTATCAAATGAACTCTCATCAGAACTTTAACCATGGCTATTTTATGTCTTACTATTCATAGATAGTTACTGTCTTACTCTGATTCTTTGAAGGGATTTATAACTATAGATATGGTTATAGCTGTAGCTATTGACCTATTAACTGTATGTCAGAATGCTCCATGATGGCATCACTTGAAGTTTTGAGACTATGCCATTGTACTGAGAATTTACTGATCTAATGAAAAAAAGCTGATGGATTCATAAAATGCTGACCTAAGATCACACAGAACAAGAATTAATTCATGGGATTATATCAACTCATGAGAATGATTATAAGTTTTCTATGAATTTTTGTTTGAAACATTCACTGCTGGTTCCTTAATATTTTCCAGATTTAGAAAAGCCTTTCCCCCTTTTTCTTTTAAAGTAAACTTGCAGAAGTTTGGTAAATTACACCTTTGTAAACATAATTGAAACATTTATCTTTTCTTTGTACTTGATCCCTTCAGAATGTGGAAACTCTTAGCATTCTTATTTTCATGACAATATAGTTATTTGCATAAGTTTAATAAGAATCTGTTCTTGTAATAAGACACAATTAGAAACATTGGTTATATTAGCAAGGCTTTGACTGGAATGTTATATTTGAGAATGATGTGCATCAGATCAGGTATGACCCAACAGCTTTAAGGAAATAAGGTTGACTCTAAGGAGCCAATGCTTATAAGGCTCCCCCTTAGAAAATCTGGACTGTGTCTGGCTTACATCATTCCCCACCTTACAGATGAGTAAGGAAGGTCACTTCTTGGCAGATCCAGGAATCTTAGGATATTTGGGAGGTACTGAGAAGAGAGGAATCCCCCCAAATCAGTAGATATTGCAAGCAAAATATGGTAGTGAAGTCGTAGCTTGGCTTCCTAGCCTTGAGAGGCTTTTCAAAGTCCAATCTATAATTTCCAGTGAAAAGTTCCAGCAAAGCAAACCAAAAAGTGGGCTCTTGCTTCACTTATGTAAATAATCAAGCCAAGATTACTTACACAGACCAGACTTACTTCACAAACAAATTAGTCTTGCTTTGATTACCTTTGAAATCAAGAAATGGGGTGATTATAGAAAGAATTTGTTTTTTATTTCGGTGGAGAACTATAGTGTACCCTTGTGGGCTCTGTCTTGCACGTTTTGCCAAATCTTACTAAGTCCCGAATTCTTTCATTTTGCTCCAATATCTGATTACAACTCTCCAAATTAGTTTCTAATTATTCTCCTTTCTGATTTGGAGTTAAGACTGCCCTTTTCTGGAATTAAAATAAAAACTAAAATGCAGGAGGAGGAGGAGGAGGAGGGGGGCAGGGGGAGAAGAAAAAAGAACGCCGTTTTCCAGAAGTCCTTCAAGCTAAAGCTGGATGACTTGATATAGACTTAAAAAAAAAAAAAATGGCCACAACAGATTATGTATGGGCAACCTTCATGCCTTCTGTTGTGTGGACCATTCACAAAGCAAAGTTCACTGGGACACCTGATGCCATCACCAAAGGCATTCAAATGGCAAATCAGGAATATTGATCAGATGGCCACTGCCATCCTTACTCTACCTTCTAGAGATGCTTCAAGCTCAAGCCTAAAATCTGAACTGATTGCCCTCTGGACTCAGAAACTGGGTTTCTAACAAACTTTGTTTTTCCTTTAGTTTCCTAGAAACTCCCCTCATTAAATGCCTGACTACTAGCACCACCCAGCAAAGTGTCATTATATTTATATATATCTATACCACCTATTCAAACCCCTGAACAAATCTCAAGGACTTGTGGCCATGACCTGTGCTATTGGAAGGAAAATTGATCAGATAAAATCATTCACTTGCTGTAATAGGGTTATTCTTCTGGGCATAAAAGAGCACTTTAAGGGGCAAACAATCTTAACCCAAAGCATGCCTGAATAATGGTGGGACTTAGACATCAGAGGCAGAGGTAGTTAGAGGTTGGTCCACCTTCCTGGTGACACTTAGGTCAGATCTCTTCTGTCTTCCCACCAAGATGGCTCCCTCTCAACCCAAACTCTTTGCATCTGCCGTTCCTTTGGCCAAGACTTTGCCTCTCACCCCTATTGCTTTGTCTAGCTAACGTTCAATCATCCTTTAGATCTCAGTGGAAGCATTGCTTTCTCAGGGAAGCTCTCGCTGACTTCTCTAAATCAGATTTTTCCTAACTTATCAAAAGCACCGTGACCACTCCTTCTTAGCACTTGTCACAGCCTCAGTTTTTCACGTAGTTATGTGGTTATTTGATTGTTGACAGACTCTTCCACTAGATACCAAGTTTCAAGAGGATTTGAGCGATGCCTGTTCTTGGAAATTTGTATCTGTAGCACATGGCACCTTACCTGGTACGTGGTGGGCCCACCCTAAATAGTTGTTGAATGAACGGACTTGGGACTTTCAATGACTTTAGGCATTTCCCTTTCTACTGCCTCCACCCCCATCTCATACTAGAGGGGCCAAAGATATACATCATTATCCATCTATGGAAGCATATTAATGTAAAATAGTAGAGCAAAGCAAAAGACATTAAATAGCCTCTCCTTTCTTATTCTTTCAACGTATTCCTTTTTCAATGTTCTATATCAACACAGTTGATACATGTTCTGCATGCACATGTGTGTGTCTCCCTGACATGGAGCTTTTACTAAGCTTATCATAATATTCCTTGGCATTCACTTGGGAATAATGCAAGATAAGCATACTATGACCAACCTTGTAGGGCTGAGCTCGCTGTTTGAGGCCCACAGCATTAGGACAGAGGACTCCTCAGAAACTGATTAGCATGACTTGGACCACTGAATTCAGTAGGACTCCCTACCTACCCAAGTAAAGATTAGTTTGGACTGGTTCTGTTTTTGCATTGGAAAAAGAATTTTCCAGGCTTTGTAGATAAGATCTTGGTCATTGAAAAGGCTTTTACCTTTTTTCTATGCCCTGAAGGCCATGATGGTCACATATGGTCATTGCTAGGTCCACCTCACCCTGGGAGGTCTTTCTAAAAGCTGAAAGACAACACTCTGGCCTCAGACCAAATGTGGCATGGAAGTGGCCTGGCTTCTTGGCAGTTTCTCTGTCCCACTGACAGCAGCCCAGTTTGTAGAGGCATCTGGTATCAGGAATATCCTGAGCTCGGGTCCTGGGAAAATTTTTCTCTGTGGCTTTTGCAGAAAAAAAAAAAAAAAAAAGATTTAAGGACTCTGTGTGTGTTACATATTATATGTCAAATATTTTCAAAAACCTTAGAACTAACCAAAATAGATTTTATTCTAGAAATATTATCTGTCATTTATAATGGAGACTTTTTATAACTTTTAAGGTTGAGATTACATCACATTTTTTCTAACGGCAGTTATTTTGGAAGACTGGGGATGGGAAAGCAGATCATAATGTAAATTGTGTGGGTAGACACTTTCCATGTGGTTTAATATGAAGTTTTAGGAGTCAGGATCTGGGATCTTCAGTCCAAATAGATTTCATTCTTCATGCAAGGAGCGCGCAAAAGAAAAGAACAGTGATAATAATAGTGGTTAAGTGTGTCAACTCCGGTGTCGGTCAAAATCTCAGGTTGTTAGCTATGCGACTCCCACACAATTACCTCGCTGCAAGCTGGTAAGGGTAATTTCCACTTTGCAGAGTTGTAAGGGCTATTTGCTATAATATATGTAAAGTGCTTAACATGCGTTAAGTGTCAGATAAATGATGAATTTTATTATAATCATTATTCCTGCCATATGTCCAAACCATACTTGACACTTCTGGGCAGTAACCTTAAGGTGGTGAGAGGAATCCGGATTGTGGTTTCTAGATGGCAAGAAGGGTGCAGCGATTCGAGAAGCAGAGGCAGAAGCCATTCTGGAGTAGGTGCCTCTGATCTCTATTACTAGCAATCCCATTCAGGAACCATTTGTAGTTTATAACAGACTTTATCCTCCCCCCGGCCCTCCTCAACATTTTATGTTTTTATACAAAAACATGTGGGGTAGATGATGTTAGCCTAGTTCTTAGATAAGTAAGTGACTAGCCCAGGGAAGTTAAGTGACTCACCTAAAGTTGCATGGCTAATAAGTGACCGAATTGCAAAACAGGACCTAAATTCGGGTCTTCTAATGCCTAATTCAGGGGTTCTTTCTATATACCAGAGCAGTAAAATTCAACCAATATTCCTATCAGAAGTTTAAAGCTTTTGATGCTAGCCTGTTATGATGCTAGTTTGTTAGCCTGGCATAGTAGTTTGAAACTTTTAGGTGATCTCCTTTACCTGTTCCCCATGACCACCCTGGAAGACATGTATTTCTTTAGATGAGAAGATATGGATGTTTAGGGGCTCACAGAGACTGTCCAGATTCACTGGGCCAAGTTGGGGGGTGGGGCTGGTGATGGTACAAACCAGGCCTGCCCCCATCAAGAGCCCCTCTATTGCCAGCACAGGACCAAGCACGCACTAAACTCTCAGTGAGTGTGAATTGAACAGTCATCACTAACAGTCCACAGTTACATGCGTTTTCTCATTTAACCCTCAAGACAACCCACCAGGATCTAGAGACTCACAAGCTGGGGAATGCTCTCTCTGAGTCTAATGTCCATGCTCAACACTGCACATACTCTTTTTTGATTAACGAGGTCAGGCTTGCTGATTCTTAATGTGGTGCCCTTTCTGGTACTAACTGGTTCCAGTGTAGGCCAATAAAAACCAAGATTCTAAATCAAACACAAAACAAACCAACCAACTGATAGATCCCTGGAAACAACCAAGAGGCAAGAACAGAGATAAATGAGATTTGGGTAGCTCTTGCACAGCCCTCCTCCTTGTAACTGTAGTCAGTATACAGCACATTCTCCCACAGCAGCCCCCACCCTCAGCCTGGAAACAAAAATAGAACACTCCACCACGGCCCACATTGGAATGTATGGCCTGAAGAAACTCAATGGTCTTAAATTCATTTGTGTTAAAGAAGGACAATGCTTTTTAAAGGTAGTATGCTTTTGATCCCTGACTGCAAATAAGCACCTTGGATCCAGCTTAACCTCTTCCTGTCTTATCTGTGGCTCCTTCCCTTTCCCCTCTGGTATAGCTATGGGCCACAAATTCTTTGTCTTGTGTCAAAGACCTTTCAAGCACTCATCCTGAACCATCAAAGATCCCTTAATTTCCTTTTATCCTCTATAAACACCAATTTATTGTTCTATCTCTTGTATAGCTTGATTCAGGGGAAAGCTGGGATCTTAAATATTTCAGAGAGTGATGGAAGCATTAGTACAGCCACTGAATTGACCCTTGGAGCAAAAAAGAAAAAAAAAAATTTGGTTTCAGAATTATAAGAATTACTTCTTTTTTTTTTTCTAATGTTTCCCTCCCTCAGACAACTGCCCCTCCCTCTGCCTGCATCTCACCAGCACCTGCCCTGGGCTCAGCAGGGTGGCGGGGGTGGGGGGGGGGGCTCCCAACTTTTCCATTCAGAAGGGAGGGTCTTAATTAAGAATTGTGAGAATTTTTTTCATTGTACCATGTACCAACCAGCTGAGCGGCACATCAGCTGGGCGGTTCACAGCTGTGAACAACACAGACATATTTGCTGCCGGAGAGGAAGGAGCTGGAAGACAAGAAGTGTTATAGGCAGGAACAGAAAGAGCTGGCAGGCAAAAGTGACAAACCATTGACCTGAAATGCACTGAGAATCTTTGTATCTGAGAAGCAAACAGCAGGGTCGAAGATGGCCTAGGAGAGGACTTGTCTTCCTTTTGACCATGGACTGGAGCAAAGCTATTCTTTTCCTGCTCCATGAGTAGTTAAGGGGAAAAAGAACAACCACTGTCCTGGCTACTGACAAGCCAATGAAATATGCTGGGTTTAACCCGTGTTCTTTCTTAGCAAGGCAGTTAGTGGGTGCCTGCTGGTTCTCTTAACTTCTCAGAGCCTCTAAGCACTAGATAGCACAGTCCTTCCAGCCCTTGAAGATGATCTCAAGTTTCAATGCTTTACAGAAGGTAGCATGGTGTAAAGCAGGGCTTCTCAAATCTTACTTAGCCTGCATCACAGTTGTCTGGGGGGCTTCCTAAACAGAGATTGTTGGGCCCCACAGCACAGTTTCAGATTCCGTGGGTCTGGGGTATGGCTCCAGAACTTACATTTCTGCAGATTCTCAGCTGATACTGATGCACTGGTCTGGGGACCATGCTTTAAGAATGGTTGGTCTAGAGAAAAAACAGGGACTTGTAGGCAGACAGGAATTCTGGTCCCAGTTCTGCCACTTTCTGTGTGCCTTTGAGTAGACACTTCTTTAGGCTTTGTCTCTTTTCATCTAGTAGGGCAAATAATGGAGGATAATGCTAGTGTGGTTAGATATATGGACTGTGTTCAACTCTGGACCTGCCACTGACCACTGGTGTGACCTTAGACAGACTGCTTCACCTTTGAATCCCTCAGTTTGTTCACCCTGAAAGTGAGGGTCATAGCTGTTGACCACCTAGAATTGCTGTGAGCTTTGTGAGAATAAGTCAAAAGAGTCACAGCAGTGACTAGCACATGGTAAATGTGATAAAAATATGCACTCTTGTCACTTTTTGTAGTTGTGTGACTTACAGGAGATGAAGAATATGAAGTGCCAAATGTCACGTCAGGCATATAGGAAATGCACAGTAAATGTCAATCAATTTCCTCTCCTCACACCGAAACAGGGAAGTCAGAGCTGGAAGCGCTGACTGAAAGAATGTCCTCTAAGTGGAGATCTCAGTAGGAGGCGTGGCCAAAAAAAAAGACACCAGCATGAGGATTTTAGCTGTTAGCGAAGCAGAATGTGCCAGATGCCTCCTCATTTCAAGGTGTCTATGCCGGTAGAGCCTTCCTTTGAGCAAAGATCAGCAGCTTGGGAGATGGAGCCAGTTGATGTCTGGCACTCATAAGTGTGGGCAAGCCTCGAGGAACTCCCAGCAAGGTGGTGGATGGCTAGCATTCCATTTCCTTCTGAGGGCTGGGACCACCTAAGTGTGGCTCAGAACACAGAGACTTCAGGCTGGTGGTACTCAGCCTGATCCATTTACTTCTTTGTCTTCATTATACAGCTCAAGGCAACGCTGCAATCATTCTGGAGCGAACTGCCGAGCTCTAAGACGGTTGTAGCCTTTTACTTTCTGTCCATATTGTCTTGTAGTGGTCTGTGGATAAAGGGCAGGGTGAAAGGTTAGATAAAATTGTCCGCCAAACCTATTGTATCCAGTGAGAATGTAGTGAGCTGCTTTAGGATAAAACATTCAAATACGTTTTGGCTGCATATTAATAACTCCCTTTTGGATGTTTTTGATTCCAAATAGTATACTAAAGGCCTTGAGAAGTCCTGCAGTAAAAAAATAATGAGTTTCATTCTTAGCAGTTCTCAAATTGTTTGTCCATGGAAACGTTTTTCTTTTAAACAAGTAATATTTCTTAACATCTCTTAAAATGTACTGTGGCAAATTGTGGAATAGGGAGAAATTTAAGTGTCTAGATGTGAAACTATTTAAACATTGAGGGCTACTGATCCCTTGGGAAAATAGGTTAAAGGCCTTATGTTAGTCTTCTACCCCTTTAGTTTATTGCTAGACCCGTACTAAGCTTTTGTCAAGTGCTGGCTCTCCAAATATCACCGACGCAATCTGTTGATGTGACAAAGCTGTGTTTATTGTTTATTGTGGTAAGGCAGATGGCCACCTAGACAGAGTCTGGGCAATGTCTCCCAGGGGAAGGGGCAAGGTTAGATGTTATTGCAAATTGGATTTTTGGTTTAAAGTCATCTTCTAATGAGGGACCTTGATTGGGTAAGGATAATGGTACAATAGTTTAGGATTAGAAACAGCAAGACAAAGATTTTTGAGTTGAGGGATTTGAAGATCTTTAGGGTGTTAACTGTCTGTTGATGCTTCTTATTGAAGAAGTGAAGGGTCTTTTGGGGAAGTTCCTATAATGAACAGGCAAGTTATTTGCCTGGACAAAATCACCTGGATTAGAAAAGATATCATAATGAAGACAATGGAGTAGTAAAATCCTGTTAATGTATTGTAGAAAGTGCGTGTTTATGTGTGTGGTGTATTTGGGGGAGGAGGAGGGTTAGATAGTTCCAGTCCTCAGTCCTCAGTTTCTAAGCTGTGTACATGACATAGATGGTTTCCACTCTCACTCTTCATTCCTGAACTTATTACATTGATCTTGAATACTTACCTATTTTATTTTATATATTTCCTCCAGGCCAGACTGCAACAGGATATAAACCTGGGGATATTATTTGTGTGGGATTCTATAACTTCATAACTGTTGAGTTGCTATTGTGTGCCAAGATTCCCACCTTCTGCCTCCTCCCTCCCCAACACACTTTTGAATGTGTATTGTGTCAATGCACAGAGATGAACCTTAGATCACTCAGAGCTGAGAAACTTCTCTTCAGGATGGTCACATCTGGAGACATATTTGACAGGAATGGCATCCATTCCTTTGTTGGATTTCAGCATATTTTAGAGCAAGGATAGAGGACAACTTTGAAATGATGAGGTAGGCCTTTGTTAGTTTTCTGAGGATAGAACCTCCTAGAAGTGGTGAATTCTTGATAATGACCATGATGGAGGATGCATTGACATGGACTGCTTTCCATTTACTTAGGAAATTCACATGTCTTTAAGATATCTCTTATTTTACAAATAGAAAATAAGAGGTGTTATGATCTCTCAAGGTTTATATTACATTTTAAGAAAAAATGATGAATTTGCTCTCCACAGGGTCAGAGGGCAGACTAAGCATAGATTGAACTGATATCTTTAATAACAATGAAGTTATATTCTATGAATTAAATATGAGTTAAAAAAATTCAACCTCCAATTCAACCCCAAATCTCAATTTAATTTACAACTCAGGCAATATTTTGTAGGACATTATTTTACCTTTTCCATTGGTAAGCTGTTTTTGTTTCCTGGTATTTGATATTATTTTGAAAAAAGGAATATTTGGGGCTAATGGCACAGTGGCTTTGAAAGCACAGGAATGTTGCTGCCTTACATGCTACTTAATCTCCTCTGTTAAAAGTTGATATAATTTGGGGCTTTTGGCTGGCTCAGTTGGTAGAGCATGTGACTCTTAATCTAGGGGTCTTGAGTTCAAGCCCCATATTGGGCCTGGAGCCTAGTTAAAATAAATAAAATAATAAAAAATTATTTTTAAAAAGTTGATATAATTCTACTGCATAAACAAAAAAGACATGTCTGAGGTCTTGGAAAGTAAAAATTTAGTATTAACTTTAATAGACAAATACTAGTTGAATAAACGTAGGCCTAGTTTAGATGGCAAGAACTACCTGAATTCATGAAAAACCTGAAATACAGATCATCTTATTTTTTTTAAAGGACATATAGTAAATGAAGATAGTTCAGTCCAATAATATATACTTATTAAAGTCCATACCAATTACAGCATTATGCTAGATCCTGGGAATCCGGTAACCCAGGGGCAGTATCAGTCCCTGGCCTTGAGGTCATTGTCTAGAAGGGAAAGCTGAGGTAAAAACTTGTGAGTCAGAATATAGCAGGTGCTGTGGTAGAGAAGGCACAAAATGCTGGGAGTCAGTGAAAGGTTTCTACAGGAGATAATGTATTAGTTACGTATTGCTGTATAACAATTACACCAAATGTAATACCTTTAAACAATAAAATTTTACCATCTCATATAGTTTCTGACAGTCGAGAAACCTGGAGAGGCTTAACTTATGGTTCTGGCTCAGCGTCTCTTGTGAAGTTGCCATCATGATGTTGGGCAGAGATGCTGTCATCTGAAGGCTTGACTGGGGAGAATCCATTTTCAAAATGGCTATTGGCAGGAGGCTTTAGTTCTCTGCCACAGGGGTGTCTTCACAGGGCTACTCATGACATTATCTCTAACCTATCCCAGAGTGAGGGATCTAAGTGAGTGAAAGCCAAAAGCTACAATGTCTTTTATAACCTAGCCTCAGGAGTGACATTCTTCACTTCCTCCTCATTCTGTTGATCATACAGATCAACTCTGATATAATATGGGAGAAGACTATGCAAGGGTGTAAGGCAGGGACCATTGGGAGCCATCTTGGACACTGGCTACCATAGATATTACCTAACCCTAGTAGAAGTTCCCAAGAAATATACTTTAATAAACGGTGATTTTAAATAGATTTTAGTTAACTGGTAGCCTTAACTGGTATTCTTTAGCTGAAATATAAATGTCTGTACATAAAAGGAGAATAATAATGGTAGCCAATATTTATTGAACTCTTTCTATGTGGCAAGCACTGTCAAAGTACTTTCCATGTATCATGAGAGAGAGTACAGCTTAGTGTTTAAGCATCTGGATTCTAGAGCTACATAGGATTTTTAAAAAAATATTGATTTGTTGTGGCAGATTACTTAACCCTTTTGTGCCTTGGTTTTCTTATCTATAAGTAAAAGGAATAGTATGTCCCTCATAGGATTGTCTTGAGGATAAAGTAAGCCAAGCCACCAGGGTCTCTCCTAATTGCTGCCACACTTATGTTCAGAAACAGATTTTTAAATTACTTTATTTCTTTATTTTTTACCCATGGGAGATGCAAGGGATAGGCATCACATTGGACTGACGCAGTGGGAAGCAAGGAAATCTGAGTTCAGAGTTGGATGTCCTCCACAAAACAGGCTGGTCAACTCCCATGATGCCAGTCAGCTAGGCTGGGTTTCAAGTTGTTAGTGCACTGATATGTTCACTCCTTCTGGAAAAATGAAAAAAACAATGTGGGTCACTCTATGGACTACTGGGCAAGTATTTGCTCCCTAGGGGAGGCAGATCTGCTTACTGGCTTGGAATAACCCATGCTTTTTCTGTGGAACACCAAAGGCTGGCCAACAGGCCACCCCATGGTGTCCCTCTGACCTCATGCCCTATGACTGAGGACATTCTTTCTTCTTTGCCCTGGCACCCTTTGAAGTCCCACCTGCTATTCTCATCTGGTTTAATCTGGTTTAATCTGGCTCTTGTCATTTTTATCTCCTTAACATTGCTCAAAATGTCCCTGCAGGACCCTCCCTCCTCAACTATTTCTATCTTTAGAAAATAGAAACTTGGATACAAGAGCTGGCTTTTCCTCAGCTAGGTCATCTGCCTAAAGCCTTCCCAGGTTATTGTGGGCATACCATTGTATTCATATATCATTGCTCTGGACTGTGAAAACAGCTTTTCACCAACTAAATCACCAAAAGCCCCAGGCAAGTTTATCTGAATTTGTAAAGGTCTCTGGGAGGGTTTTATTTCCTTTTCTTGTATACAGTTACTTAGAAATAAATGGTAGGGACTTACAATGGCAATGTGATAAAAACTATGTTCAGAATGGTGCCACCCCCTCCTTTGGGAATAATACTGGTAAGGCCTTTTAAAATGTACAAGAGAAACACCAACTACTCACCAGGGCTTACTCTTTAAATAAGAACAGAGTAAGAACTTCGTTAGTTAAAGCAAACCCTCATTAGCTGAGAACCGTCTATTAGGTTCCTGTATTTACCTTTCCACGATGAAAGGCAAGACTTGCCATCACCAAGATAAAGGACTTGCCAGAAGTTTGAGCAGTCTCCACCTTTTCCTGGACAGTTGTCACCTTGGCCTCAGTTCTTGCCTGGCTGGTGACACAGCATCTGTAGTCCTACTGTCCACAGCTGGGATAGGTGGGGATGGGGGTCCAGGAGGCACAAGCAACTCCTGTTCCACATCTGCTCAGCCCTCTCCTGTCCTTGTTGAAAACTTTTTTCAAACTCGGTGTCCTTAGAGAAATCTGTTTAAAATCAATCTCTGGCCAACCCCTTTCTGTGTCCTCACAGTCAACCATCCATCCAGTCTAGCCACTGCCTCTGGATATGTTTTTTCATAAACAAATGCAAACATGCATCTCTCTGCAAAGAGAATATAAAAGACACGAGAGTGTAAGTCCATCTTATTGCCTTAGGAACCAAAGAAATTAAAGGAATGACCCCATTCCGAGACTTTACACTGTTGCAAGTTATGGGCATGCTCAGGATAGTAGCTTTGAAGTAGAGCAGATCAGTTCCAGATCTGCCCCTTAGTAGAAGTGCTATTCAGCTGCCTCGAGCCTCATTTTCTTTACAGCTAACATGCAAATAATGATAAGCAACTTAGAATTGTCGTGAAGATTTGGAGACCATATAAAGCATCTAGGAAGTGCCTGGCACATGTAAGCACTCAATATTCCACCTATTATCATAATTATTTTAAAAAATCCCTCTACACTCAAGGCTTCTGGAAAGGTTGGACTGCTGATACCTCACTATATCTTCATTGCCATAGCTAGTAATACAGCCCCATTTTATACATGATTACTATTAACTCACATTTTAGATGTGAAAACTGAGCCTAAAGAGTTCAAGTGATTCAACCAAAGTTGTGTTTTGTCAGAGTGGGCCTCAAATGGATTTCCTCAAATTCTGACTGAGCACAAATCTCAGGGTTCAACATTAAATGATAGTTATCTTTAGCAAGGCAGATGGGTGGGTAAAAACAACAACAATGAAACTATCACCAAATGTAGTGAGCACTATAAAGATATGTACAAATTGCTCTAATAAATCAGATCAAAGAACAGTTAATTCCAGGGTAAGGGATGGGTGGAAGTGAGGATGGGGTGAAGTTAGGGAGGCTCTGAAGTGTAATTGTTAACCCTTATCTAGTGGACTTCTGAAACAAGTGGTCATAAACTGGGCTGCTTGCAGATACATTTTATTTGTCCATTATTATTATTATTATTATTATTATTTGAGATAGAGGGCAAGAGTGAGAGTGAGCAGGGGAGGGGCAAAGGAAGAGGGAGAGAATCTTAGGCAGGCTCCATGCTCAGTGCAGAGCCAGATGCAGGGTTCAATCTCATGAATCGTGAGGTCATGACCCAAGTAGAAATCAAGAATAGGAGGCTTAACTGACTGAGCTACCCAGGTGCTCCTTATTTGTACTTTAAAGTGCCTAAAATTATTTTGAATTGGTTGCAAACATTTAAAAACAGGACATTTCATGTAAAAATAGAAATTTTTGGCTTCTCTTAGAAAATCAGGTTTTAACATGATTGTTCATCATTCTACTTGGTGTCAGTTGGCTGTCCACTTCAGCCTGGGCTGACCTCCAACATTGTCCACACTGGGCTTCTTCTTGACCTTTGTCAAGGGTCAAGAAATGGAAAAGATAAGATTTTTCAGCAACCAAGCTTGAAAATTTGAAGTGCTAGCGGGGTAAGGAAAATCTTTGTTTACTTAAGTAGAATAAAATATTCAGGAAATCTACTATTTATTTATTTATGTTTTAAATCTTTAAAAAAATTAAAAAAAATTTTTTTTAAATGTTTATTTCTGACACAGAGAGAGACAGAGCATGAGCGGGGGAGGGGCAGAGAGAGAGGGAGGCACAGAATCCGAAGCAGGCTATAGGCTCTGAGCTGTCAGCACAGAGCCCGACGGGGGGCTCGAACCCACAGACTGCGAGATCATGACCTGAGACGAAGTCGGTCGCTCAGCCGACTGAGTCACCCAGGCGCCCCTAAAAAATTTTTTTTAAGTGTATTTATTTATTTCGAGTGGGGAGAGGGGAGGGAGAGGGAGACTCCCAAGCAGGCTCTTTGAGAGAGAGGGAGAGAGAGAGAATCCCAAGCATGCTCTGAGCTGTCATCATGGAGCCTGATGCAGAGGGCTTGATCTCACCAACCGCGATATCATGACCTGAGCTGCTATCAAGTGTCCAACCCTCAACCTACTGAGCCACCCAGGTGCCCTGAGAAATTTGCTATTTATTGACTAAACGTATCCTTTACTACTTAGATTTCAAGTATATGTCTAAATGTAATGATCACAAAGGGACTAGAGAGTTGGAAATCCTGTGGAGACTGTGAAGGTATTGAAGCGAATTCAGAAAGAAATATGCTTCAGAAAAGGGAAGTAGTAACGTAGGAACTCTAAGGGCTTGCATGCCACCATGTTTTGCTGATTTTGCTGATTACTATTAGATATATATTAATAAAGATTAACTGACTTATAATTTATTCTGTTTTTTCAAATTCCCATATCTGGACATATGATTTAATGCAGAGGCTTTCAAGCAATTTTGCCCAAGACCCACAGTATGGAATACTTTTTCATCATACATACATGCATGTACATTAATCTGTGGGTGGACACTTGGGTTGCTTCTACCTTTTGGCTATTGTGAAAAATGCCACTATGGATGTGGATGTACAAATATCTGTCCAAGTCTCTGCTTTCAGTTGTTTGGGTATATACCCAGAAGTGGAATTGCTAGATTACATGGTAAATCTATTTTTAATATTTTGAGGAAGACGATGATATTTATAAGGATGATTTTCAGATTACAGCTACTGTGAAATAATGGACTGCATTAGAATGTTCATCTGCATCTCCATTACTCTCCAGTATGCTGCCATTTTGCAAAAAATTCTCAAAGAAATTTTGTTATTGTGGTTCTGAGGAGCATAGGACTTTGTAGGGGCAGTGTCAGAGTAGCACCAACCTCTGGGCACAACCTGCCACTGAATGATGAATGAATAATACCCAATAAGAAAACTTCATATGGAGATCAAGAAATTGCCTCTGCTTTCTGTGTTAAAATATATGCTTATTAATCTAGTCTGTTTTGTGTCATGACTATACAAGCTTAAAAACTGATGCTCTTCTCCATGGGCTCTAAGCAGCCTCAAGTGAGATGGCAAGGAATGAAGAAAAGTCCTAAATTCCAGTCAAAGCCATCAATATTTACATGAAACAAAATAGAAACCCCAAATAAAACCAAGAACCCTAACTTCTGTTTCTAAGAGGTACGTATCAATGTAGGTTCATTGTAGGATAATAAAAAAAATAGACATAAAAATATAGAAATGGAAACCATCTGTTCCCATCCACTTTTTGTTAAATTGTTCCAGATTATTTTTTTGGACATAAATGTATTTTGTGTACATTTTAATTTATCAAACAAGTCATGCTATAATTTATTATTTTGTGACCTTTCCCCCCAATTTGTATGTTATATACACATTTATATACCATATCTTTTCTCATGAAATAATATTTATGATAGAAAAACATCAGTTTTCGTAGAAAAAAACATTTGACAAAATACAGCATCCTTTCTTAATAAAAACCCTCAAGACAGTAAAGATAGAAGGAACATACCTCAAGATCATAAAGGACATATATGAAAAATCATCCTCAATGAAAGAAAACAGAACTTTCCTCCTAAGGTTAGGAATACATCATGGATGTCCACTCTCACCACTGTTATTCAACATAGTGTTGGAAGCCCTAGACTCAGGAATCAAACAACAAAAAGAAATAAAAGGCATCCAAATTGGCAAGGAGGAAGTCAAACTTTCATTCTTCACAGATGACATGATACTCTATGTAGAAAACCGAAAAAGCCCCACCCAAAAATTGCTAGAACTGATACATGAATTCAGCAAAGTCTCAGGTCATAAAATCAGTGTACAGAAATTGGTTGTGTTTCTATACATCAATAATGAAGCAGCAGAAAAAGAAATCAAGGAATCAATCCCATTTGCAAATGCATCAAAAATTGTAAAATACCTAGGAATAAACCTAACCAAAGAGGTGAAAAATCTATATACTGAAAAGTATAGAAAGCTCATTATGAAAGAAATTGAAGAACAAGAAAAAAATGGAAAAATATTCCATGTTCATGGATTGGAAGAATAAATATTGTTAAAATGTCAACACTACCCAAAGCCATTTACATGTTCAATGCAATCCATATCAAAATATCACCAGCATTCTTCACAGAGCTAGAAAAAACAATTCTAAAATTTGTATGGAACCAAAAAAGACCCCAAATAGCCAAAGTAATGTTGAAAAAGAAAACCAAAGCTGGAGGCATCACAACTCCAGGCTTCAAGCTGTATTACAAAGCTGTAATCATCAAGACAGTATGGTATTGGCACAAAAACAGACACATAGATCAATGGAACAGAATAGAGAACCCAGAAATGGACCCACAAATGTATGGCCAACTAATCTTCGACAAAGCAGGAAAGAATATCCGATGGAAAAAAGACAGTCTCTTCAGCAAATGGTATTGGGAAAGATGGACAGCGACATGCAGAAGAACAAACCTGGACTACTTTCTTACACCACACACAAAAATAAACTCAAAATGGATGAAAAACCTAACATAAGGCAGGAAGCCATCAAAATCCTAGAGGAGAGAACAGGCAACAACCTTTTTGACCTTGGCTGCAGCAACTTCTTACTTGACATGTCTCCAGAGGTAAGGGAAACAAAAGCGAAAACGAACTATTGGGACTTGATCAAGATAAAAAGCTTCTGCATAGCAAAGGAAACAATCAACAAAAATAAAAGTCAGCCTATGGAATGGGAGAAGATATTTGCAAATGACATATCTGATAAAGGGTTAGTATCCAAAATCTAGAACTTTTCAAACTCAACACCCGAAAAACAAAAGAGATGGGCAGAAGACATGAATAAACATTTTTCCAAAGAAGACATCCAAATGTCCAAAGGACACATGAAAAGATGCTCAACATCACTCATCATCAAGGAAATACAAATCAGTATCAAAATGAGATACCGCCTCACACCTGTCAGAATGGCTAACATTAACAACTCAGGCAACAACAGATGTTTGTGAGGATGAGGAGAAACAGGAACCCTTTTGCACTGCTGGTGGGAATGCAAACTGGTGCAACCACTCTGGAAAATAGTATGGAGGTTCCTCAAATAATTAAAAATAGAACTACCCTGTGACCCAGAAATTGCACTACTAGGAATCTATCCAAAGGATACAGGAGTGCCGATCTGAGGGACACATGTACCCCAATGTTTATAGCAGCACTATCAACAATAGCCAAAGTATGGAAAGAGCCCAAATGTCCTTCGACTGATGAATGGATAAAGAAGATGTGGTATATCTATATACAATGGAATATTCTGTGGTGATCAAAAAGAGTGAAATCTTGCCATTTGCAACATGGATGGAACTAGAGTGTATATGCTATGCAAAATAGGTCAGTCAGAAAAAGACATATCATATGATTTCACTCATATGTGGAATTTAAGGAACAAAACAGAGGTACATAGGGGAAGGGAAACAAAAATAAGGTAAAAACAGAGAGGGAGACAAACCATAAGAGACTCTTAAATATAGAGAACAAACTGAGGGTTGCTGGTGGGTGTTGGGTGGGGCGATGGACATTAAAGAGGACCCTTGTTGGGATGAGCACTAGGTGTTATATGTAAGTGATGAATTACTAAATTCTATTCCTGAAATCATTATTATACGATATGGTAACTAATTTGGATTTAAATTTTAAAAATTGTTAAAAAAATTTAAAAAGTAAAATATCAGTTTTATGGATACCACTTTATTTGTTTAATGTTGTATTATGGGACTTTGTCTTCGCAATTTTATTTTGCGAATACAACAATGAATATTTTTTTCATAGGTTAATTTTTAAGTTCATCTTGATTTTTTAGGATGAATCTTAAAAATAATATGGCTTTTGCAAATGTATGCATCAATTCTTATTTTTTCATATTTGCATATTTTTAAAATATATTTGCATATTTTCAATATTTTTAAAAATGTTTTTATTATTTTTATTTTTGAGAGAGAGAGAGCAGAAACTGGGGAGGGGCAGAGAGAGAGGGAGACACAGAATCTGAAGCAGCCTCCAGGCTCTGAGCGGTCAGCATAGAGCCTGACATGGGTCTCAAACACATGAACTGCAAGATCATGACCTGAGCTGAAGTCTGATGCATAACCGACTGAGCCACCCAGGCACCCCTGCATATTTTCAATATTAAAAGTAATATAAATTTATTATTATTACAGGCTTGAATAGTACAAAATAGAATAGCAAGAAGAGTTAAAATTTCTCTTTTTCCTCAAGGTAATTGTGTTAACAATTTAGTGAACATTCTTTTAGACTTTCAGTGCATGTATGCAAACATACATATTTATATAAATGAGATCCGATGCTACATTTGAGTTTGGTAACCCAAACTTTTTAACTTAGAAAATAGTGGATTTTTTCCATGTCATTAAATATTCTTTTACAGTATTTTTTGATGGTTTCAAACTATTGCATTGTGGTGGCAAAACTTTTCCTTTACTGTCTTTGGTTCAGGGTTTGGTGTCTATGAATTAAACTGACAAGAGACAGATTAATAAGAGGAAAAAACAGATTTTTTAAATTTATCTATGTGCATGGGAATTCACAGAAAAATGTGAATCAAGGAAGTGGTTAGAATTTGGGGCTTATATACCATCATCATAGGGTCAGAAGAGGGGGAAAAGGGCATGTAGGGGAAAATAAAAGACTTTTAGGGAAGATAAATGGGCCCTTAGAAGAATAGATAGATGTAACAGCTTAGCAACAATGTCTGTTTAGGTGATTTCTTATCCTGGTGCTGATCTCCAGTGATAGAAGGGCACTTAGGACAGCTTAATTCTTTGGGTGAGGCTCTGCTTTTAGGCAGATGGGGGGAAGTTCAGAAAAGAAAACTCTTCACAGTGGTATTTTCTGAATCCTTTCACCATATTTGTATTACCCAGGTCAATCCAAGTTTCTGCAGCCTCTGTGGAGGGGAACATGCCGGCTGACAGCCTCTACTAACAGGTTGGGGCTCCCTCCTGCTGCTCCTGCCCTCCCAGCCACCAGCTCATTGGAGCAAGACCAGGTACTGACCATGGGCAATTACTCTGTTTTGAGGGGGCATGGTGCAAAATCTTTGCTCATGCAGAGAAGCTGGATCAATCATGATCTCATTGTTGGATTTGAGTTGAGGTATAAGTAGAATGTTCAACTGTTCACAGTGAATTCACGGCTTAAAGATGCATGAAGGAGAGCCATGAGGGAGAGTAATTGCCTTGAAAAGTCAAAAATAGGTCAGTTAACATTATTGGGAAGCAGGATGTGTAAGAAAGGCTATCAGGTTGATATAAATACGTAGAATAAAGAGTTATGTTTTAGGGTAAAGACCCGAGATGAAAATTTGAATCTTGATACCCCACTTTATGGTATGTGACTTGCATCAATTAACCTTCTGAGCCATAGTTTCCTTATCAGTAACATGAAGATAATAATATGTCTGTTATTGAGTTGTAGGAAGAATTTACTGAGATAATATAGGTAAAACATTAAATAAATGTAGTCATTATTATAGCTATATCTTCCCATATTTACCTTATATTTGATATTCTTCCTGTGCTATATTTTTGCCTGTACTGTATTTTTGAATCTCTGGCATTTAATATATTAATTTATGAATATGTAATTAATGATTGCTATGTTATGTTCCAGGAAGTTTTCATAATGAAGTCTGGATTTTTTATTGACCAAAGTTCTAAAATAACCAAATAAATGTTTTATTCTACAACTTTCTTTCACTTTGAAGGGTAAAAGGAATATTCTACCAAGACTGATCATTTGATTTTGGGCTTATAAAAGTTGAACTCATTTAATTAAAAAGAATATTAGCAGTGAAATACCAGTTGACAACTGGGTAGACTACATGCATCCTCATAGGATTTGAATTTCTTACCTTATTTATTTATTTTTTCCTTAGAAAGGAAGTACCTAGAATTTTCTCTCTTGTGGGAATAGTATATAGAGGGGGTGGGTAGATTCAATTTTTAGAATATGTCAACTTTCTGCCTCTTCCCATCCCCACCCTACTAGATAATTAAGGACTACGTGGCATGTATAAATAGCCTCGGCTGAGAACATCCTCATATCTTTGCCCCTCTCATCACTGAGCAGGGCCCATAACTGATGTTGCAATTAGAGCGCTGATTTAGCTCTGAGAGACACATTGCAAATGATCCACTGAGGAGGATGGTATTTATATCACTACTGACTGATGAGGACTTTGTCAACTGTGCCTTTGGCAGATCATTCAATGGCACGCCCCTGGGTTAATCTACTTCTCATTATAACTGATGATCCATGGTGATGTATTTTCAGAACCACTCATCTTACACAGGGTGCCATGATGTGGAACAGACCTACATAAATACAGATAATTAGGGAAATACTCAATCCAAAGTATAGAGATCAACAGAAGAGCTGTAGAGGTCAAGATATTTAGTGACTTACTGGGGCACATTTGGTATCATTTGTGCCAACAGGAATTTACACTTCTGGTTTTAGGGTTTGTTTGTTTTGACATAAGAGAAAGGAAATCAAAGTAGATTGACTACTTAAGTTTGCCATAGAAAAGTCAGGCAATTTGAAGTTGTCTTTTTTCATTTCTTAGATGCTATGAGTGCTTCAGAATCATAACATATTCTCAGGTCAAATATTTAATACAGAATCAGAAATCCTAGGATTATATGATTAAGAGTTGAAAGCCTGTAGTTCCCTATCTATTATCTATCTACCTACCTACCTACCTACCTATCATCTGTCTGTCTTTCCTTTGTGTAAAATGAATAGTAGAAACACAAATATGGAGTTGGGCTCATAGTCTTCCTAACTCTTCCTTAATGGCTAGAAGGTGGGATGTTGCAGTGTGTTAGAAGAAAGCTTAACTTTTGCTCTCTTCTTTAATGTGGAGAATTTATATCTACAATGCTTTGTGAAGAACTTTGAAAACATAGCTTCATGTTCCAGCAATCCTCCTACAATCCTGCAATCCTCCTGCTCCATGCTGATCCTCCAGCAATCCCAAAGAGATTACCACCTCTAAACCTTTCCTACATAGAAACCTTTCTATCAAACGTACACTGGGAGTCCAAATGATATTGCAATATGGAAAGCCATTGCTCAGTACACACTGAGTCTCCCTAATGGGCACCAAGGAACTCTTCTCCTTTTTCCATGCTCTCCTCTCAGGACCAACCTCTTTCTCCTTTCTGATTTC
The DNA here is from genome assembly GCF_018350215.1 of Panthera leo. Lineage (NCBI taxonomy): Eukaryota > Metazoa > Chordata > Mammalia > Carnivora > Felidae > Panthera > Panthera leo. The sequence continues at coordinate 114,187,053 of NC_056685.1, read as the reverse complement.
TGGCTCAGGTGCTCAGCCAGTCAGATGGGTCCTATTGGAGCTGGAGAGAAGGGAAGTAGAGTGGTGGTGTCCTTACTCTAAAGAGTAAGGGCAAAATGAAAATGGTACCTCCTGATTCAATCTTAAAGTGAAATAGCTACCAAGTTAACTCTTCCCTTACTGGCTTTGGCCCACTTTTAGAAAATGTTTGTGTTATTTTGTGTCTTTCTTCCCTCTTACCAAAGACCCTCGGTATTGTTCTAACTTGTATGCAACAGAATGAACAGAGTGAAAATCTCTGGGTTACTATACAATCAAGCCTTCCCTGTCTTCTTCTATAAACATCTGCCTCCCCTGTGACTAGTGGCTATGGGCTAAGGACCTCTCAATTAACATCTCAAAAATATCAGATGTAGCCCCTTGAGAGGATAAAAAACTAAGCAGGAAGTCCATATGTGACTTAGACCTTGTATCTAGAATATATAAAGAACTCCCAAAACTCAAAAATAAAGGAAAAAAAAAACCCACAATTTAAAAAATGGACAAATGACTTGAAAAAAACCTTTAGAAATCTACAAATGCCCAATAAGCACATGAAAAGACACTCAGCGTCATTGGAGAAATGCAAATTAAAACCATAGTGAGATGCTATCCACATAAAAGAGTGGCTGAAAATAAAAATAAAAATAAAGTAAAATAAAGTAAAATAAAATACAACAATTGCCATATGCTGATGAGGGTACAGAGCAATTGGAACTCTCATCCATTGTTGGTGGGAATGCAAATGTATAGCCACTTTAGAAAACAGTTTCACAGTTAATATACACTTATTGTATGACCCAGTAATCCTACTTTTAGGTACTTACCTAAGTGTATTGAAAACATGTTCATTCAAAAACCTACATGCAAATGTTTATAGCAACGTTATTCTTAAGCACCAAAAACTGTAAATAACCCTGATGTCCTTCATCTGGTTAATGGATAAACAAACTATAGTTCATCCAAACAATGAAACCACTGAGCAATAAAAAGGAACTAACTTCTGATACATGCAACAATATGGATGAATCTCCAATTGTTATTCTGAGTAAAAGAAATGAGATTCAAAAAGCTCAAAATCATACCATCTGATGCCATTTATATGACTTTCTGGAAAAGGCAGAAAACAGAAAATGGAGACAACAAAGGGACATAAGGGGGGACGTTTTGAGATCATTGCAATGCTGTATATCTTCATGGTGGTGGTTACACTATTGTACATATTTCCTAAAACTCATAGGACTGCACTGAGAAGGGCAAACTTTACCATATGTAAATTACACTTCAGTAATTTAAAAAAAGAAATAGCCATCGAGAAGATAGAAGACAAAGATAAAAGTGATCAATCATGGCAACTTACTTCTTTAAGAAAACTAAGAAAATTAGACAAACCCCTGGTGATATTACTCAGGGTTGCCAAAAGGACCAGGGAGAGAAGGCAGGACATGTGGAATAACAGGTCCATCCAAGGCAGCCTCTTTTGTCCCTTGAGGTTCAGGACTGTGGAGGAAAGGGACAATGAGTGAAGGCTGGGAAGATAACATCTATGAGGAAAAGTTGATAGTTTCCCTAGCAACAGGGGCTGTAAGGGTAACTTGAGAGCCATGAGTTTCCAAGCCTCCTTGACAGTTTGATTACAGTTTGATTCTGCTATTTAGAAGTGAATAGCTGTAATGATCTTTAGCATATTATAATGGAATTTTGTCTACAACATTATTTAAGAACTAACAATTTATTGTGCTTATGATATGCTAGACACTATTCTATGTTCTTCATATTTATTAACCCATTTAAACATCTCATCAATCCTATGAAGGGAGGGATTATTATTGTCTCCATTTTACAGATATAGACATAGAGGAGCGAGAGAGGGAGTTGCATTTGCATCTCCTTGTTGAAACAAAATGATGTTTTTTTGCAGATTTGTCTTTCCAGTGTGTCCTTTTTCTTTTAATAGCATTCTTTCATTTATATTGTCTTTTATACTTGACAGAGTACTTTCAAAAGCCATATTTTATTTGCAACCAGAGGAATTTTGGTGTGAAGTAGTAGTTATTTGTATGTGTGGTTGAAGTGTAATGATGATAGTTTCTAGAAAGTTCTAGGAAGAGTTAAATGCTGCTCTTCTGAATTCTTTATCTTAGTTTTTATTTTCTATGCCCTTATAAAATTTCCCCTTTTCTTTTTTGATTCCTACTGATCCTTCAAGGCCCCACCTCCCCATTCAGTGATGTTTATGAAGTGCCTGCTATATGCTGGGCATCAGCTTTTCTTCCCTGACCCCTGAGGGAGTATGCCACCACCTTTCTTCACAATGAGAGTACAAAAATGAATGAACCCTGCCTTTGGGAAGGTCACTGTCTAGTTGGATAGTGGACAGATGCATGGCCCACTCTATATCACATATCACTGCAAAATGGAGGCAGTGAATGAGTCTAAGGATACACATGTTCTCCTGAAATAGGAAGAACAAGGAAGAATAGAGTAAAAGATGAGGTAGAAGAGAAAATGAAGAATATCCATTTGCCAAGAATAAGAAGATCAGGGGTAGAATTGGGAGCCTGAAGAAATAAGGGAGTTTTGGAACAGTTACCTTTGGGAATAGGAAAGGAGTCAGCTCACAATTACTAACAGCAGTCATTCTGAACCTAGTGCACCATAGAATCACCTGATTAACAAAAATACCAATGCTTGTTTCCTATCCTAGAGTTGCCAATTCAGTTGAGATTGTGGATGGGGTTCAGTCACTAATGGTTTAAGAAAGCTCCCAAGTGAGAAAGAGGATCTCTTTTGCGTTGCTGGTGGGAATGCAAACTGGTGCAGCCACTCTGGAAAACGGTATGGAGGTTCCTCAAATAATTAAAAAATTAAATAATAGAACTGTCCTATGACCCAGCAATTGCACTACTAGGTATTTATCCAAGGGATACAGGTATGCTGTTTTGAAGGGACACATGCACCCCAATGTTTATAGAAGCACTATTGACAATAGTCAAAGTATGGAAAGAGCCCAAATGTCCATCGTTGGATGAATGGATAAAGAAGATGTGGCGTATATATATATATATATATATATATATATACACACACACACACACACACACAATGGAGTATTACTTGGCAATCAAAAGAATGAAATCTTGCCATTTGCAACTATGTGGATGGAATTAGATTATATTATGCTAAGCTAAATAAGTCAGTCAGAGAAAGACAAATATCATATGACTTCACTCATATGAGAACTTTAAGATACAAAACAGGTGAACCTAAGGGAAGGGAAGCAAAAATAATATAAAAACAGGGAGGGGGAGGGGCGCCTGGGTGGCGCAGTCGGTTAAGCGGCCGACTTCAGCCAGGTCACGATCTCGCGGTCCGTGAGTTCGAGCCCCGCGTCAGGCTCTGGGCTGATGGCTCGGAGCCTGGAGCCTGTTTCCGATTCTGTGTCTCCCTCTCTCTCTGCCCCTCCCCCGTTCATGCTCTGTCTCTCTCTGTCCCAAAAATAAATAAAAAAAAAAAAAAAAAAAAAAAAAAAAAAAAACAGGGAGGGGGACAAAAACACAAGAGACTCTTAAATATAGAGGACAAAGAGAGTTGCTGGAGGGGTTGTGGGAGGGAGGGATGGGCTAAATGGGTAAGGGGCTTAAGGAATCGACTCCTGGAATCATTGTTACACCATGTGCTACACTTGGATGTAAATTATAAAAAATAAATAAATTATAGAAGGTAAAAAAAAAAGAAAAAAGAAAAATAAAGCTCCCAAGTGATTCTAATGTGAACTGGGATTGAGAAACACTGCAAATATTGCTGAATAGTGCTGAGGGGCTCGTGCTTATCCTGTGTAAGTAAATTTCTCACTGTTAGTTACTCTCAGATTCATTTACTTGTTCATTAAAAAATGTTTGTTGAGCACCCATTATGTGTCAGGTACCTCACTGGACAGAGAAAAAGTCATCTAAGTGCTTTGATAACTATTTCCCTACCATTTTGGCACTCACATTGTGGATTAAATCTTCTTTAAAAAATGTAGTAGAAGATATTTGAACACTTACTATGTATTATTGAAACTTTACGATGCCTACATGTGGTAGGCCCTGTCCTTGTCATGCCCCACATTTTATAATGAGGGAAATGAGCCACAGAAAACTGAGGTAACTTGCCCAAGATCATACAGCCAGTAGCTGGCAGAACAGAGAGACTGTAAAGTGGTGTCCTTAACCACAAAGCAGTATTGCCTCTCTGCTGCCTCTATCTCCATGCTGAGCCTGAAGCCCTCAGAAATACTGAAAATACCATAAGCCAGTTATATTCAAAGTGATGGAGGGTATCTTGTCCTGAATGAATGCATTTCATTGACCAGCATGCAGTCAGTCACATGGCTACATCTTGTTGCTGACAAGGCTGAGAAATGCAGTCTGACTATGTGTACAAGAAGTAAACACAAAAGGACGAGTGAACAACTAGGCAGCCTTTGATACAGTCTCCTCTGATGAGACAGAAGTTATATATTTAAAGTAGTCAAATGTGTCATTTTTTAAATAAGTTGTACACTTGGTGACTTGTTTAAAAAATACTTCTCTATCATAAGGATATAAAGACATTATGCTGTATTCTTTCCTAAAGGATTTTACGTTTTAACTTACATACTTAAATCTATAATCCACCTGGCATCAATTTTGGTGTATGGTGTGAGGTAAGGATTACATTTCTTCTCTTTGTGTCTGGTGTTCTGGAATTTCATGATACTGTTTTTGGTCTAGCTTTTTTCTTTCATGCTAAATTCTCTCACTCTGAAAATTCATGTTCTTCAAGCTCTAGGAAAATTTCTTGAGTTCTTTTTTTTGATAATTTTATGTCATCTGCTTTTTTTCCCTCAAACCCCTATCAGATATGTGACCTGGATTGATCTTTTATATATTTTATCTTTTCTCTCATACTATACATCTTTATCTTTTGTTTTTACATTTTAGTGTGTGTGTGTGTGTGTATGCCTTTAATTATTATCATTAATTTAATACTAATTATCACTTTACATAGCATTTTCTCAGACTAGCATTGACAAAGACCATTAAAAAAAAAAACAACTGATGTCACCATTTTGGCTGATGGTGGCAGTAAGACTGCAAGCCCAGGTGTTCTGACACACATGATTCTCTGGAAACTTCATACCACAGCCTGGATATAAAACCTGGTCTGTGTAATTCCGAGGCCAATGTTCAAGTACTCATAAACTTTGCCAGGAATCTCTTCCATGCAGAGGGGAGAGAGAATATTCAGGAAGGGGCAGCATAAACTGAAGCAAGGGGGCTGGCAAAGGTATGACACTGGAGGGAGCTTCACTGCTGCCATCAATCGCTCAATCTTTACTTTACTCATTGGATATTTGCCAGCCTCATGTGCCATGGGATTTAAGATTACAGATGTCTTTAGTGGTCAGGAGACCTCCAGGGTAGCCCAGGGCAGGGGACATGGAACAAAAATGGGTTAGGAAAGTTAGAATCTATGCTGCCGCTGTTGGGGGGAGGGAGAGAGGATTGAGAACAGTTGGAAAATAAAGTAAAAAACATGTATTATATATAAAAGTTTTATTGAATTTTCAATTTTAGCAATTCTATTTTTAATTTTACAAGAACTCTTTCTTGTTCTCTGTTATTTTTTTTCATAGCATTTTGATGCTGTTTTATAGATGCAATTATCTTCCTTAATCTTTCAGCAGATTATAGTTCTTTTCAGTTCCCTGTCTTTTCTTTATTTACCCGGAGATGCCATTATCTGTTTTTCTTGGCATCTCTCTATTGTTAAAGGTCTGTCTATTAATAGAATGGGGAATGCTTCTGACCTGGGTGGGGCTCACTGCCTGATGGTAGTTGTTTTAGGGTGATTGGCAGGGAGTTAGCTCAAATGCTGGGAAACTTCCAGATGCCATTCTATGGAGGTCTTTTCTCTGGAGCCATTCAGTTTTTCCAGATAAGAAACTTCATAATTCCTGTCTGGAGGAAAAAGGGCCTGACTACCAGGAAACTAGTCAGGCATGTTTGGGTGCATAACAATTCATTGATTAAGTGTTTCAAATCAATCCCACCCTTTGCCATAATAATAGAAATGGTAAACTCTCATCTATAGCTTACTCTGTGTCATGTACTAATCTAATTGCTTTACACTGTTCATTGCTGTAGTAATTGCTTTAATCATTTAAACCTCCTAACAAAGCTATGAGGTTACAGAAGAGGAAACTGAGGCACGGGGAATTTAAGTAACTTGCCTGAGATCACAGAACTACTAAGTTGTGAAGCCAGGATTTGGACTCAGGCTCTTTGACTGACCATAACGCCTATGCAATGCTGCCTCAATAGAAAAATGGCATAGGCTAGTATTTGGACAATGTTAGTTCCACAAGACAGGGCGTTTGCCTATTTTATTCACCATTGCACATTCAAATGACTGATCAGGGCAATAAATATTCACGAAATGAGGAAAAATATAAACTTCATACAGAAAAGGCATTTACCTGTCCTGAGAGTGGGCTTACTTAAGGAAGGTGTAGTATGTGCCTGTACTGAGGCCCTCTCTTTTTCTTTTGAGTGCTAAAACTCACTTTTCCTTTTTTGTCAGGGAAAGGAAATGGATCTGAGGTTGAAGGAGAGGTGGACCGGGGTACATTTCTCCAGTAGAACTTTGTCATCTCCTCCAGTGGTTGGTTATCTCATTCTTTATGCAGAGACAGCTGCTATTACTTGGGAAGGGAGCTTATTAAATTTTTCTCAATATTGTATGCTATGAATCCACATTCCCATCATTAGCTATCATCTGAAGTTCAAGGCAATCCCTAGCCCCCACCATTCCCATTAAAAGGAAAAAAAAACGACAAAAAACAACCAAGACCAAGGCTTGTTTTTTTATATTCTTCTGTCTGAAAGAAGACTTGTACCATTCTTTCCCTTACAGAATAGGTTTAATTTTACAGTGATTATTTAAAGCATGAATTTCCTGAAATGGAGTAACCTGAAAGCAATGGGCATACACAGGCTTCTTACATGCTTGAGTGAAAAAAAAAATCTGGGTCTTATTTCAATGATTTATTGCTGTTTTGACAATGTGCTATCTTCCACTGAAATGTTTTTGTAAAAATGGGCCCATGCATAATCAGGACTTGAAGTTTTATTGCCAATGCTGCTAATATTTATGGTAGTCTGTGGAGTAGAAATGATTACTTTTATTTAGACTGCTTGTTTGCAATTCCAAATTTCTCAATGGCTTATGATTAAGGAAAATACTTTCTGTGGACTTTCCCTGTTTTAGAAGGATGGCTATCTTAGTTCTGTCTGCCATAACAGAATACCATAGACTGGGTCGCTTATAACAACAAATATGTATTTCTCACAGTTCTGGAGGCTGGGAGGTCCAAGATCATAGTGCTGGCAGATTAGGTTTCTGTTGAGAGCCCTCTTCTTGGTTCATAGACCACTGTCTTCTTGTTGTGTTTTCACATGGCAGGAGGGATAGGAGGGCTCACTAGGTCCCTTTTATACAGACACTAATCCCATTCGTGAGGGCTCCACCCTCATAAACTACTCATCTCCTGAAGCCCTCACCTCCTAATACTATTGCTTTGGAGATTAGGATTTCAACATAGGAACTTTGGAGGGATATAATCATTCAATCCATAACTGTGGCTCTTATAATAGTTTTTTTTTTTAAATATATTAAACAGAATAATTGATGGGAAGAAAGTATACTATCAAGGGAAAAATGAACAATTTCTTAAAAGAAATTAGCAGCTCTCAGGAATTGCTTGGTTATAAGTCACAGGAAACCATTCTATCTATGTTAACTAAAATAGGAACATTTATAGAAGATTATAGAAGCCTAGGACAGAGAATACAAAGAATTATTTGAACCAGGAGCTGGAAAGTCAGAGCCTGAGATCTCCCTCCCACCCTTCTTCCCTTCCTTCCTTCTTCCCTCCCTCCCATGCTCCCTCCCTGCCTTCCTGCCTGCCTGCTTTCTTGCCTTCTTCAGACCTCCCAAGTACCAAGCACTGTGGATACAGTGGAGAAATAGTTAGATGAGAGCTTAGAGGCACGGACAATATATGCTAAGGAGCATATATTCTTGTAGGAGGAGATAGACAATAAGCCAAAGTCAAACAATTACAGTAAAACCTTGGTTTGCGAGCATAATTCATTCCAGAAACATGCTTGTAATCCAGAGCACTTGTATATCAAAGCAAAGTTCCCCATAAGAAATAATGGAAACTCAGATGATTCATTTCACAACCAAAAATTATTCATATAAAAATGATTACAATACTGTAATATAATACAAAAAAATAAATAAAATACAAAATATAAAGAAAAATAAACAAATTAACTTGCACTTACCTTTGAAAACCTTCGTGGCTGGTGTAAGGGAGACAAGAGAGAGTAGGATTATTGTGTAGGACAACTTCACTGTCACTAACGAAATCACTGCTCTCTGTTGGCTCAATGGAATCTTTTTCTTTTCGTGCAACTTTAACAAGGAACCTATCTAATGACACTTGTTTTTGCCTCCTTTTTAGGATTTTGCAGAAATGTGATACTGCGTTGTCATGAAACAGATTCATTGCTCACACTGCTACAGCCTTATTCGGGTGGTGCTTTTCTACAAAATTTTGCACTGTTTCTCACATTTTACACATCCCCCTAAGCTCATTTGAAGTGAGGGATTCCTCTGCCTTTTTCTCTTCCTCCTCTGTAGACTAGATGCAGACATAGACTTCTTATAAAATCTTCCAATTTGAGCCACTCGCATACCTCTTTCTTACTTCCCAATGATTTCTTTCTTAACTTCCACCATAATCATCTCCTTCTTCTACCGCCTTTCTTTTCAGACTTTTTCTGCATGGGGGCCATTGTATACACTCGCATGGATGTTGACTATAGTATACCTGACAATAAGTGTAGTAAGCTGTTGTCATATACTGTATTTAATGTAACTGGCAATAAGGCAGCAGAGGAAAGGGTCCATATCTGCAGGCAGCCTGACCTAGAATGAAGCAAGGCATTCCTAAGCTTACTCTTGTATGGAAAAACAAAGGACTGTCCATAGGTGCTTTGAAGCGAGAAAAAATACACTAGTTTCAGTTGTGGGCCCCTTCCAACTTGGCTGAAAAATCACTGATATCTGCCAAACACCATGGCCTGAGATGGAGCATCGAAGCATAGGAGACAATCACCCACAATCCCACAGGGAGGGATGGGGGGGAAGAACCTTTGGCTTAGCTTGTGATCATGTGACATTTGTTGTCACGTACTACTTGTATTGCAAGACATCGCTCATTTATCAAGTTAAAATTTATTAGAAATGTTTGCTTGTCTTGCAGAACACTCACAGAACAAGTTACTAACAATCCAAGGTTTTACTGTAAAAGATTCTTATAATTCCAGTGACCATAAATTGCTTGCCCACATCTGAGATCCAACGGGGTACTATTAATAGTCGCAGTTGACAATAAGTGTAAACCTGTCCAAGGCACACCAGAAATGTCATGGGCAAAGGACTATGGAGAGAATTAGAAGAGGGTTATGTTGTAATGACTGCATGGCTACTTGAGACTGGTGACAAGAGGAGTTCTATGTAAGCTGAGACCTGAATGACAAGAAGGAGCCAAGTGTAGGAAGATGACAGGGATGAGCCTTCTAGGCAGAGAGATCAACTAAGGGCTCTCAGGGAGGAACAGGCATGGAGCATTTGCAGAACACAAAGAAGGCCAGTGTGGTTAGCATGCAGTGGACGGAGAGAACCTGGCTGGAAAGGGGACCAGAGACATTGGCAGGGGTCATGTGAGGTCAAACCTTCTGGGCATTAGTAAAGAGTTTGGCTTTGTTTATACAAAGCATGATGGGAAGCCGCTGAAAGGTTTTCAGCAAGGAAGTGACACAACCTGCTTTACCTTTGTAAAGAGCATCCTGTAATGTTATATAGTTAGAGTTTTTAAAAAATTGTTGGCACTTTTTATTGATCTTTCTTTAATGTAGTTATTTCTTTTCTTTCTTTTTTTAAATTTTTTTTATTTTTTATTTATTTTTTTGGGGGGGGAATTATTTTATTTATTTATTTATTTATTTATTTATTTATTTAATATATGAAATTTACTGTCAATTTGGTTTCCATACAACACCCAGTGCTCATCCCAAAAGGTGCCCTCCTCAATACCCATCACCCACCCTACTCTCCCTCCCACCCCCCATCAACCCTCAGTTTGTTCTCAGTTTTTAACAGTCTCTTATGCTTTGGCTCTCTCCCACTCTAACCTCTTTTTTTTTTTTTTTCCTTCCCCTCCCCCATGGGTTTCTGTTACATTTCTCAGGATCCACATAAGAGTGAAACCATATGGTATCTGTCTTTCTCTGTATGGCTTATTTCACTTAGCATCACACTCTCCAGTTCCATCCACGTTGCTACAAAAGGCCATATTTCATTTTTTCTCATTGCCACGTAGTATTCCATTGTGTATATAAACCACAATTTCTTTATCCATTCATCAGTTGATGGACATTAGGCTCTTTCCATAATTTGGCTATTGTTGAGAGTGCTGCTATAAACATTGAGGTACAAGTGCCCCTATGCATCAGTACTCCTGTATCCCTTGGATAAATTCCTAGCAGTGCTATTGCTGGGTCATAGGGTAGGTCTATTTTTAATTTTCTGAGGAACCTCCACACTGCTTTCCAGAGCGGCTGCACCAATTTGCATTCCCACCAACAGTGCAAGAGGGTTCCCGTTTCTCCACATCCTCTCCAGCATCTATAGTCTCCTGATTTCTTCATTTTGGCCACTCTGCCTGGTGTGAGGTGATATCTGAGTGTGGTTTTGATTTGTATTTCCCTGATAAGGAGCGACGTTGAACATCTTTTCATGTGCCTGTTGGCCATCCGGATGTCTTCTTTAGAGAAGTGTCTATTCATGTTTTCTGCCCATTTCTTCACTGGGTTATTTGTTTTTCGGGTGTGGAGTTTGATGAGCTCTTTATAGATTTTGGATACTAGCCCTTTGTCCGATGTGTCATTTGCAAATATCTTTTCCCATTCCGTTGGTTGCCTTTTAGTTTTGTTGGTTGTTTCCTTTGCTGTGCAGAAGCTTTTTATCTTCATAAGGTCCCAGTAATTCACTTTTGCTTTTAATTCCCTTGCCTTTGGGGATGTGCCGAGTAAGCGATTGCTACGGCTGAGGTCAGAGAGGTCTTTTCCTGCTTTCTCCTCTAAGGTTTTGATGGTTTCCTGTCTCACATTCAGGTCCTTTATCCATTTTGAGTTTATTTTTGTGAATGGTGTGAGAAAGTGGTCTAGTTTCAACCTTCTGCATGTTGCTGTCCAGTTCTCCCAGCACCATTTGTTAAAGAGACTGTCTTTTTTCCATTGGATGTTCTTTCCTGCTTTGTCAAAGATGAGTTGGCCATACGTTTGTGGGTCTAGTTCTGGGGTTTCTATTCTATTCCATTGGTCTATGTGTCTGTTTTTATGCCAATACCATGCTGTCTTGATGATGACAGCTTTGTAGTAGAGGCTAAAGTCTGGGATTGTGACGCCTCCTGCTTTGGTCTTCTTCTTCAAAATTACTTTGGCTATTCGGGGCCTTTTGTGGTTCCATATGAATTTTAGGATTGCTTGTTCTAGTTTCGAGAAGAATGCTGGTGCAATTTTGATTGGGATTGCATTGAATGTGTAGATAGCTTTGGGTAGTATTGACATTTTGACAATATTTATTCTTCCAATCCATGAGCAGGGAATGTCTTTCCATTTCTTTATATCTTCTTCAATTACCTGCATAAGCTTTCTATAGTTTTCAGCATACAGATCTTTTACATCTTTGGTTAGATTTATTCCTAGGTATTTTATGCTTCTTGGTGCAATTGTGAATGGGATCAGTTTCTTTATTTGTCTTTCTGTTGCTTCATTGTTAGTGTATAAGAATGCAACTGATTTCTGTACATTGATTTTGTATCCTGCAACTTTGCTGAATTCATGTATCAGTTCTAGCAGACTTTTGGTGGAGTCTGTCGGATTTTCCATGTATAATATCATGTCATCTGCAAAAAGCGAAAGCTTGACTTCATCTTTGCCAATTTTGATGCCTTTGATTTCCTTTTGTTGTCTGATTGCTGATGCTAGAACTTCCAGCACTATGTTAAACAAGAGCGGTGAGAGTGGGCATCCCTGTCGTGTTCCTGATCTCAGGGAAAAAGCTCTCAGTTTTTCCCCGTTGAGGATGATGTTAGCTGTGGGCTTTTCATAAATGGCTTTTATGATCTTTAAGTATGTTCCTTCTATCCCGACTTTCTCGAGGGTTTTTATTAAGAAAGGGTGCTGGATTTTGTCAAAGGCCTTTTCTGCATCGATTGACAGGATCATATGGTTCTTCTCTTTTTTTTTTGTGAATGTGATGTATCACGTTGATCGATTTGCGAATGTTGAACCAGCCCTGCATCCCAGGAATGAATCCCACTTGATCATGGTGAATAATTCTTTTTATATGCTGTTGAATTCGATTTGCTAGTATCTTATTGAGAATGTTTGCATCCATATTCATCAGGGATATTGGCCTGTAGTTCTCTTTTTTTACTGGGTCTCTGTCTGGTTTAGGAATCAAAGTAATACTGGCTTCATAGAATGAGTCTGGAAGTTTTCCTTCCCTTTCTATTTCTTGGAATAGCTTGAGAAGGATAGGTATTATCTCTGCTTTAAACGTCTGGTAGAACTCCCCTGGGAAGCCATCTGGTCCTGGACTCTTATTTGTTGGGAGATTTTTGATAACCGATTCAATTTCTTCGCTGGTTATGGGTCTGTTCAAGCTTTCTATTTCCTCCTGATTGAGTTTTGGAAGAGTGTGGGTGTTTAGGAATTTGTCCATTTCTTCCAGGTTGTCCAATTTTTTGGCATATAATTTTTCATAGTATTCCCTGATAATTGTTTGTATCTCTGAGGGATTGGTTGTAATCATTCCATTTTCATTCATGATTTTATCTATTTGGGTCATCTCCCTTTTCTTTTTGAGAAGCCTGGCTAGAGGTTTGTCAATTTTGTTTATTTTTTCAAAAAACCAACTCTTGGTTTCGTTGATCTGCTCTACAGTTTTTTTAGATTCTATATTGTTTATTTCTGCTCTGATCTTTATTATTTCTCTTCTTCTGCTGGGTTTAGGCTGCCTTTGCTGTTCTGCTTCTATTTCCTTTAGGTGTGCTGTTAGATTTTGTATTTGGGATTTTTCTTGTTTCTTGAGATAGGCCTGGATTGCAATGTATTTTCCTCTCAGGACTGCCTTCGCTGCGTCCCAAAGCGTTTGGATTGTTGTATTTTCATTTTCGTTTGTTTCCATATATTTTTAAATTTCTTCTCTAATTGCCTGGTTGACCCACTTATTCGTTAGTAGGGTGTTCTTTAACCTCCATGCTTTTGGAGGTTTTCCAGACTTTTTCCTGTGGTTGATTTCAAGCTTCATAGCATTGTGGTCTGAAAGTATACATGGTATAATTTCAATTCTTGTAAACTTATGAAGGGCTGTTTTGTGACCCAGTATATGATCTATCTTGGAGAATGTTCCATGTGCACTTGAGAAGAAAGTATATTCTGTTGCTTTGGGATGCAGAGTTCTAAATATATCTGTCAAGTCCATCTGATCCAATGTATCATTCAGGGCCCTTGTTTCTTTATTGACCGTGTGTCTAGATGATCTATCCATTTCTGTAAGTGGGGTGTTAAAGTCCCCTGCAATGACCACATTCTTATCAATAAGGTTGCTTATGTTTATGAGTAATTGTTTTATATATCTGGGGGCTCCGGTATTCGGCGCATAGACATTTATAATTGTTAGCTCTTCCTGATGGATAGACCCTGTAATAATTATATAATGCCCTTCTTCATCTCTTGTTACAGCCTTTAATTTAAAGTCTAGTTTGTCTGATATAAGTATGACTACTCCAGCTTTCTTTTGGCTTACAGTAGCATGATAAATAGTTCTCCATCCCCTCACTCTCAATCTAAAGGTGTCCTCAGATCTAAAATGAGTCTCTTGTAGACAGCAAATAGATGGGTCTTGTTTTTTTATCCATTCTGATACCCTATGTCTTTTGGTTGGCGCATTTAATCCATTTACATTCAGTGTTATTATAGAAAGATACGGGTTTAGAGTCATTGTGATGTCTGTATGTTTTATGCTTGTAGTGATGTCTCTGGTACTTTGTCTCACAGGATCCCCCTTAGGATCTCTTGTAGGGCTGGTTTCGTGGTGACAAATTCCTTCAGTTTTTGTTTGTTTGGGAAGACCTTTATCTCTCCTTCTATCCTAAATGACAGACTTGCTGGATAAAGGATTCTCGGCTGCATATTTTTTCTGTTTAGCACACTGAAGATATCGTGCCAATCCTTTCTGGCCTGCCAAGTTTCAAAAGAGAGATCAGTCACGAGTCTTATAGGTCTCCCTTTATATGTGAGGGCACGTTTATCCCTTGCTGCTTTCAGAATTTTCTCTTTATCCTTGTATTTTGCCAGTTTCACTATGATATGTCGTGCAGAAGATCGATTCAAGTTACGTCTGAAGGGAGTTCTCTGTGCCTCTTGGATTTCAATGCCTTTTTCCTTCCCCAGTTCAGGGAAGTTCTCAGCTATAATTTCTTCAAGTACCCCTTCAGCACCTTTCCCTCTCTCTTCCTCCTCTGGGATACCAATTATGTGTATATTATTTCTTTTTAGTGTATCACTTAGTTCTCTAATTTTCCCCTCATACTCCTGGATTTTTTTATCTCTCTTTCTCTCAGCTTCCTCTTTTTCCATAACTTTATCTTCTAGTTCACCTATTCTCTCCTCTGCCTCTTCAATCCGAGCTGTCGTGGTTTCCATTTTGTTTTGCATTTCGTTTAAAGCGCTTTTCAGCTCCTCGTGACTGTTCCTTAGTCCCTTGATCTCTGTGGCGAGAGATTCTCTGCTGTCCTGTATACTGTTTTCAAGCCCAGCGATTAATTTTATGACTATTATTCTAAATTCACTTTCTGTTATATTATTTAAATCCTTTTTGATCAGTTCATTAGCTGTTGTTATTTCCTGGAGATTCTTCTGAGGGGAATTCTTCCGTTTGGTCATTTTGGATAGTCCCTGGAGTGGTGAGGACCTGCAGGGCACTTTCCCTGTGCTGTGGTGTATAACTGGAGTTGGTGGGCGGGGCCGCAGTCCGACCTGATGTCTGCCCACAGCCCACCGCTGGGGCCACAGTCAGACTGATGTGTGCCTTCTCTTCCCCTCTCCTAGGGGCGGGATTCACTGTGGGGTGGCGTGGCCCATCTGGGCTACTTGCACACTGCCAGGCTTGTGTTGCTGGGGATCTGGCGTATTAGCTGGGGTGGGTAGGCAAGGTGCACGGGGGCAGGAGGGGCAGGCTTAGCTCGCTTCTCCTTAGGTGATCCACTTCAGGAGGGGCCCTGTGGCAGCGGGAGGGAGTCAGATCCGCTGCCGGAGGTTTGGCTCCGCAGAAGCACAGAGTTGGGTGTTTGTGCGGAGCGAGCAAGTTCCCTGGCAGGAACTGGTTCCCTTTGGGATTTTGGCTGGGGCATGGGCGGGGGAGATGGCTCTGGCGAGTGCCTTTGTTCCCTGCCAAGCTGAGCTCTGTCGTCCGGGGGCTCAGCAGCTCTCCCTCCCTTTGTCCTCCAGCCCTTCCCGCTTTCTGAGCAGAGCTGTTAACTTATGACCTCCCAGATGCTAAGTCGCGCTTGCTGTCGGAACACAGTCCGTCCGGCCCCTCCGCTTTTGCCAGCCAGACTCGGGGGCTCTGCTTGGCCGGCGAGCCGCCCCTCTGCCCTGGCTCCCTCCTGCCAGTCCGTGGAGCGCGCACCGCCTCGCCGCCCTTCCTACCCTCTTCCGTGGGCCTCTCGTCTGGGCTTGGCTCCAGAGACTCCGTTCTGCTAATCCTCTGGCGGTTTTCTGGGTTCTTTAGGCAGGTGTAGGTGGAATCTAAGTGATCAGCAGGACGCGCGGTGAGCCCAGCATCCTCCTATGCCGCCATCTTCCCTCCGACCCTCTTTATTTTTTTTAAAAGATATTTTAAGAATGTTTATTTTTGAGAGAGAACACACACACACACACACACACACACACACACAAGTGGGGGAGGAGCAGAGAGAGGGAGACAGAGGATCTGAAGCTGACAGCATAGAGCCCCATGTGGGTCTCGAACTCACGAACCATGAGATCATGACCTGAACTGAAGTCGGTTGCTTAACCAACTGAGCCACCCAGGTGCCCCTGTAGTTATTTCTTTTAAGGTTCCTATTTTGAAGAGATGCAAACTTATGTAAAACCATATCATTGTATATCAAATGATATGACATCTGAGATTTTCCTTAAAATTAGAGATAGGGGTGCCTGGGTGGCTCAGTTGGTTAAGCTGCTGGCTTTTCATTTCAGCTCAGGTCATGATCTTGCAGTTAGTTGTCAGTTCAAGCCCCACATTGGACTGCCCTGGCAGCATGAAGCCTGCTTGGGATTCTCTCTCTCCCTCTCTCTCTGCCCTTTCCCTGCTCTTTCTCTTTCAAAAATAAATAAACAAACATAAAAAAAAATTAGAGATGAAACAGGATTGGCCATGATTGGTTGCTTGTTGAATTGGGGTTTGATTTACTATTATTTCTACTTTTGTATATGTTTGAAGTTTTTTTTTTTTTTTTTTTTTTTTTTAATAATGAAATGTAAAAAAGAAAAAAAAAGGCCCACTCTGGCTGTGGCAGGTTGGCTGTAGTGTGGACACAGAGAAGTGAGTGGATTGGGGATACATTTTGTAGTTAGAGCCAACAGGACCTACTGGTAGGGGGGTGGTGAGGAAATGAGAAGATCCAATGGTAACTCTTTGATTTTTAGCTTAGCGACTGGTTGGATTAAGATGCTATTGGCCAAAAAAATGAAGGCATAGGAGGAGCATGTTTGAGTGGGGAGGGAGGAAAAGTTCTCTTTTGAGCATGTAAAGCTTAACATTAGACATTCACATGGAAATGTCCAGTGGGCAAGTGTGGAATCACGCCAAAAGGACGGACATATTGTATAAGACAGTCTTATGAGCTACTTCAGCCACTCTCAGACTCACCTGACCCAAGAGCCTTTGCTTATTTGTTCTATCTCTGTTGCTGGTTCTGTGTGGGCTCCCACTGGCTTTTTGTAGGTGCCACCTGACAAAGTAAAAGCCCTGTTTCCCAGGGGATTCCCTATTGAAGCCAACCTGCTTAGTGCCTGTATAAAAGCAACTGGGAAGTGAGGAAGAATTAACGCCTCATGAAGTCAAGCTTTGGTCAAGGGGGAATGGGAGCCAGTGGATAAATTATTCTCTCTTTCTCTCTTTGGAGCCAGTCCTGAGATGCATTCACTCATGTGGCCTCTTGGAAGATGGTTCAGGGAGTTAGAGCAATCAGTCATGCTTGATCCCAAGAAGAAGCCAGCTCTGTAATGTACCATTGTATTTGCTTTCCTTCCTTTCCTGCCTCACTCTCCTTTCCTTGACATTTGCAGAACAAAAGAAGGTAGATTCAGTAAAGTAGATGGAAACGGAGGCAGCAAAGTAGAAGGAAAGCTAGGAGAAAGGAGGGCCATGTAAATCTTGCAAAGGAGGTAACGCTCATCTTTGTTGAATGCTGCAGACAGCTCAAGAGAAAACTAGGAGGGTGATCCTTAGATTTGGCAAAATCAGAGGTCACTCATTAGTAAACCTTTTGAGACCTTTCTCAGCTTTCATGGGATGATTGAGAAGGAAACATGACTACAATGGACTGAAAAGAGAATAGAAGATTAAAAATTTTTCAAAAGTGTAGACAGTAAATAGAGACATCCTTTGCTTTGAAGGGGAACCGACGTGGTGGATGGAAAAGGATTGTGGAAGAGGAAGGATTTTCATTTTTTAAAGAAGGGCAATAGTTACTGTAGGTTCATGGGAATAAGGGGGTGGGGGCAGCATAATTGTGAAAGTGAAGTCTGTGAGACCATCATAGGGAATGTATTTAAGGGCTCAAATGAGAAGTAGGTGGGCGTGGGAGGACTAATGTTTGAAGAGGGGAGAATGTGCATTTTGGGAATGGAGAGGCAGATAGGCCAGGGATGTGTGGTAGGATCACTTGGCAGTGTTAAGGGCAAATTGAGAGTTGTGGCTGGGACAAGTCCTTTTGGGTGGTGCCAGTCTCTTTCAGTGAGCCTGCTTTCTTGTTCCCACTCTTCCCTGCCAAGGTTGACTTTTCATTTCTTATCAGTTCTAGAACCTCAAGGGAAGGCACAGGAGTTCCTGAATTCTAGTCTCTGGGAATGTTCCCTAACAGGGACAACTGGTCCCATCAGCTATGGTAGGTAGGTTGGTCATGGATGAGGCACAGCTGTCAAAAGATGAGGACATAGTAAGGCAGGCACCCCAGGAGATAACTCCAACCTGGTCTTCTGGACTTCCTGCCCAATAAAAGGGCTGGAGAATAGGTTGGATGCATTTGGCTGATTTTTTGTTTATTTGTTCGTTTGTTTCTTGGGAGATCCTTGTTATAGGTATAGCAATCGTAGTCAGACTGTATTCTGAGTTTTAGTTTGGGACATTTGCTCTCTATAGCTGCAGGGAAATATTTTCTTTTATTAGACCCAATCATCTCAAAGAATTTGTGTAGGAGGAATTACAAATAGAGATGAGAGACAGAGATAGAGAGAGAGAGAGAGAGAGAGAGAGCGAGAGAGAGTGAGAGTGTGTGTGTGTGTGTGTGTGTGTGTGTGTGTGTGTGTGTTCTTCCCATTAGTGGTATTTTGGCTCCTATTCCTTGCCAAATACAGGAGGACCAACCTTTTTTCTGTAGGGGAGGAGTCTTGTGTAGTGATTTGCTCACAGGAGCCAGTGGCCCATTTCAGGGAATGTCCTGGGGACATTCCTTTGGGGTTGCAGCATGGGGGTAGAGGAGTTTAGAGTTCGACGATTCAGCGTTTTGGCCTTTCCTACTACCTGCAAGTCTGTGTGCCATTGTGTTTTCAGGGTTGCCAGGTTATTCCTATAGCCAGGCAGAAAAATGCCTTGTTTGGGAGCTCCGGCCTGTAGTCAGATATGGGTTAGGTCTCCACTCTACCATTTACATGCTTGGTGACCGTGGGACAGTCTTAAAATATACCTTCTTTATGTGGTTCTTGGGGAGAGGAAACATGTGAGGAGCCTTCAGCAAGAAGCCTAGCACAAAGTAGGCATGGCACAAATGATAATAGTTTAATTTCCAGGGGCACCTGGGTGGCTCAGTCGGCTGAGCCTCTGACTCTTGATTTCAGCTCAAGTCATGATCCCAGGGTCATGGGAGGGGAGCCGAGCATGGAGCACGGAGCCTACTTAAGATTCTCTCTCTCTCCCTCCATCCCTTTCCCCTGTTCACATGCTCTCTCTCTCAAATAAAATTTTAAAAATTAAAAAAAAATAGTTTAATTTCTAGGAGGACCTATTGGCATAAAATGCTATTATTGGATGCTCAGTGCAGTGTATGATCTAGAGAAAGAAGACAAAGCTATTTGGTGAATGAGGTGAGACTGGTGAATAGAAGAGTACCAGGTAAGACACAGAATTATGGAACTTGAGTTTGTGAGGAAGATTTTGATTAACATCTCAAGTATGCTGCTTGGACCTTTGATGAAGTTGCATCTCTAGGCCTCAGTTTCCCATCTATATCATGGGAATAATAATGTCTGCCATTGGGTTGTTGTAAGATACAGATCAATAAAACACTAAGCATAAGGCCTGACATTTAGTAGCTATTCATTAAAGAGCTTTGATGATTAATAATAGTAGATGGTAATCATTACTCACACAATAGAGGCAGTGTAGCTGAGTGGGACAGAGTGGCCTCCTGCATTCCTGAAATTGCACCAAATTAGTAATTACCCACTTTGCTAGGGCAGAGGTTGACCCTGCACAAATCTCAATTCTGATTATTTCACAAAGGTTGTTAGATTTGACATGACAAGGGCTCCTTTCAAATATATAGAAGTTAATAATAATCTTGGACATGAATCTTGGATACCCGTTCTTTCATTTTTCTTTGGACATCTCACCCTTCTGCTAAAAGCAGTATATATTAAATCTCTTTTTTTTTTTCTTACTCTTTTGAATCTGATCACTCAGGCCTTGATAAAATCCTTGTTCTGGAGTTTGTTCAAAGTTCATGGGAATAGCATCACAAAGTATTATTCTTGTCAAAATTGCTTAAGTGGAATTGAATCACAAGGAAACAATCAGATTAATTCAGAATATGGCACATTCTACAAAACATCTAACTACCCTGGACTCTGCAAAAAACTTGAAAAACAAAGTGAAACTAAAAGGTCAGGATTGGAAGTATGTAAAGTTAGATTAAAAGAGACTAATAAATATATAACCAGATGCAATGCCTGCACCTTGAATAAGTATAGAGAGCCCTCCACCTGAAAGAGAGAAGGAAAGGAATAAGGAAAGAAAGAAAGAAAGAAAAGAAAGAAAAAGAAAGAAAGGAAAGAAGAAGGAAAGGAAGGAAGAAAGAAAGAAAAAGAAAGAAAGAAAGAAAAGAAAAAAGAAAAAGGAAAGGAAAGAAGGAAGAAAGAAGGAAAAAAAGAAAAAGAAAGAAAAGGAAAGAAAAAGAAAGGAAAGAAAAAAAAGAAAAAGAAAGAGGAAAGAAAGGAAGAAAGAAGGAAGGATAGAAAAGAAAAGAAAAAGAAAGAAAGAGAAATAAAGAAAAAGGAAAGAAAAAGAAAGACAAGAAAAGGAAAGAAAGAAAGAAACCCAACTATAAAACATATTATGGGACAACTGGAGAAATTTGACTATGGACTATATATTATAAAATATTATTCACTTTATGATAAGTTTCTTGGGTATGACAATGGTAGTGTGGCTATGTAGGAGAACATACTTGTTTTTTTCAGGTAATACACATGTAAATATTTAGGGGTAAAATATTATAGTTTCTGCAATTTCTTAAAAATTATTTAGTGTTTATTAATTTTAGAGAGACAGTGCAAACAGGGGAGGGGCAGAGAGAGAGGAGAGGACACATCAGCATGGAGCCCAGTGCAGAGCTTGAACCCACAAATTGTAGGATCACGACCTGAGCTGAGGTCGGATGCTCAACCGACTGAGCCACTCAGGCGCCCAATTTCTGCAATTTCAAATGGTTCCACCAAATAGGATGTAAATGTGTACATCTATATCCATAGGTAGATGTATAAAGAGAAAGAAAATATTCTTTGGAACATGGAAAATACTATTTAACCTATATGAAAGGTTCATAGGTATCCATGAACTGTTCCTTCAACTTTTCTAAAGGTTTGACAATTTTCAAAATAAAAAGTTGGGGGAGAAAAGTTTGTGGGAGAAAACCAGCTAGCCCATCTGCATAGTTACTTCCCGGGAATGTTCATTGAGGAGCCCTCTATCCAACCTCACAGACACTGGGGCTTTTATCCTTTCAGGGACTAAGGGCTCACATCATAGATTTGAGCCATTGGCCAATTCTCACCTGGGAAAGCCTCTGTTCTTTACAGTCCTGAAGCTGAAAATCTGGAGTAGGAGATGGATGTGGAGAGAAGGCTTGTTCAGAAAAGGAAGTAGTAAAACAAACATGCACTTGAGGGGGCAACCATTAAAAAGATCCTAGGAGGTAAAGTCCTTTCAGTTTTCAGCAGGCATATGGCCCGTTAAGCATCTGTGTAAATTTAGTAGGAATCTTGTCTGCCTAGATGATGAAGAATAAGAATTCCAGGGTAAAAATAATTCAGGAATTTATACCTGGAATTTCTGGGAGAAATTGATAGAACTAGGAGAAATAATTTCCTTTCAAGAATGGATTTATTAAGGACAGATGGGTCCTGGGGTCATTCTTCTTAGAGCTTAATTACCATGTTCTGAAGCAGTTTGAGATCTTAATGACTTGACTCCTTCCTATCCACTGGTGTCAAATTTAAAACCAACCACACAAAATGTTGGGGACAAAAAGTAGTCCAGTAAACAAACTTATTAATAGAAATGAAATTCCACAGGGAACACAGGCACACACAAGTCAGTGGGATATTAAATTCCTGTGATAAGTTAACATGGATTAAGCAAAACTTTTTATAGTGCAAGTTCTTAGTATCAAATTTTGAAGCACAGCAACATCTAATAATATAATTATAATATATTAACTATTTCTTTTTTTAATGTTTATTTACTTTTGAGAGAGAGAGTGAGCAGGGGAGGGGCAGAGAGAGAGGGAGAGAAAGAATCCCAAGCAGGCTCTGTGCTGTCAGCACAAAGCCAGACGTGGAGCTTGAACCCATGAATCATGAGATCATGACATCAGCCGAAATTAAGAGTTGGTTGCTTAATTGACTGAGCCACCTAGGCACCCCTATATTAACTATTTCTAATAGGTTGCAAATAATGCTAAAGGGCTATATTGAAGGAAAACATTGATTCACTCAATAAATAGTTATTGGACACACTTTCTGTTCTGCATTTGGGAATAAAGCCAGGGACATGTCTTCCTGGAGTCCACTCTCCACCAATGAGGTGGACTTAATATGTGGTGAGTTACAATAGTAACAAAGGCTACAAAAGAGTAGTTTGTAGATCTGTCATCTGGAATAGCTTAGATTTTATGAATGCTAATCATCACAAGAAAATTATCAAATGTAGAACTATTTTTTAATGTTAATTTATTTGAGAGAGAGAGAGAGTGTGTGTGTGTGTGTGTGTGAGAGAGAGAGAGGGGAGGAGCAGAGAGAGAGGGATAGACAGTATCTGAAGCAGGCTCCAGGTTCTGAGCTGTCAGCACAGAACCCAATGTGGGGCTCAAACTCATGAACTGCGAGATCATGACCCTAGCCGAAGTCGGTTGCTTAAGGGACTGAGCCACCCAGGTGCCCCTGTAGAACTATTTTTAATATATTTAAAGTTTTTCTGAAATTTTTTCATTGTAAAAAGACTTTAATTTTCTTTTCTTCTTCTTCTTCTTCTTTTCCTTCTTCTTCTTCTTCTTCTTCTTCTTCTTCTTCTTCTTCTTCTTCTTCTTCTTCTTCTTTTTGAGAGAGAGAGGGTGCAAGTTAGTGAGGGGCAGAGAGGAAAAGAAGGAGAGAGAGAGAGAGAGAGAGAGAGAGAAAAGCAGGCTCACCCAAAGCCCAGCTCATGTTTACTCAAAGCAGGGCTTGAGCTCACCCAAAGCTGGGCTCAAGCTCACCCAGTGCAGGGCTCAAGCTCACCTGATGTGGGACTCGAACTCACAAACTGTGAGATCATGACCTGAGCCAAAGTCAGATGCTTAACGATTGAGCCACCCTGGTGCCCTGAGGCTTTAATTTTCTAAGACAACTTTAAATCCTGAAGGTTGGGATTTTTGTTCTCTTGTTTATGTCTCCCACCATCATGCTTGCAGATAGAGTGATTGACAGGGTCAATAGCTATGCATGTGACTGTCAGCAGGAAGGCTGCTGGGACAATGCTCACGGTCCTCCATGCCACCAGCACGGCAGCATATAGCCAGTGGTTAAAGGTACCAATACTAGTGTTAACTTCTTGAGTTCAAGTCCAGGTTCTGCCACTTGGTAGCTGGGTAGTATGGGCAAATTACTCACTCAAGCTCAGTTTCCTCAGCTGAAAATGAAGATAGTCGTAGTACCACCCTCCCCAACTCTTTTTTTTCTTTTAGCATCCTAAATAAGATAATGCAGATAAAGCACTTGGCAGAAAGTAAGTCTTCAGTAGATTTTAAACATTTTTTTTATTTGAAAATCTAATTTTTTTTATTAAGCAATCCAGGAATCAGGGAGCATCCCATCTAGCAAAAAGAGGGGAGCTCCTTAGATTTTAACTATTATATGGTTGCTTTAATTTTTATGACTAGTCGATTGTCTGATCATCCCCACTCTGAACATGCTCACTGGCTTTTTGTTCTTATTTTTCAAGTTGAATGTAGTCAGGTCCCTGATTTCACACCAAATGCATTCACTTCTAGTCTTGTATGCACAGTAATCAAAGTGGGCTTTTACTGTCCTAGAGGTCAAAAACCATAAAATTTTATCTGTAGTATAAAAACCCAAAGCTGACATAGGAAAGGAAGTTGGAAAGTAGCAGAAATTAATACAAGAAGGTTCAGGCTTTTCAAAGGCAAATATGCAAAGCTGAGAATGATCTTTTCCCTGAATGAACATCTGGAATGACTGTATGTAGATTAGTACACTCATGATACCAGCAAGTGCCGGCTACTTCTGAGTCCATTGGAGCTTTTTTTCTAGCAACTTTGGGAAATCCACATCTTTATTACTTTTGTTTTTTTTAATGCTGGACAGTGTGACAGAGATGGCTGATTGTCTCAATATTCATTTCTCCCTTCTTTTTCGTTAGAGGACACTGATTGTTAGTTGGACTTTTGGCTACCCAGAATATGGACTACATTTCCCAAGCTCCCTTGCAGCTAGGCATGTGATCATGTGACTAAGTTCTAGCCAAAGGGCTGTGAAGAGATGTGTTCTTGCAAGGAAAGATGTGCTCTCCTTTCTTTTCCAACTGAGCCAGGATGTGGATGTTGTGGTGAGCTACCTGGACCATGCAGATGAGAATAACACCCTAAGAAAGGTGGAAGGAACTTGAGTTTGGACACTGTGGAGCAGCCACATTATATTAGAGAGAAATATAATTCTATTTTGTTTAAGTCATGACTACTCAGTCTCCATTAACTGCAGTTGTATCTAGATCATAAATAATACAGGCAGGAATGAATATGGAAGTAGAAGTGTCTCCTCAACACCTCCCCCTCACCATTGCTCTTTTTTTGCTGGCTTGAATCCTGGGGGGGAAATGCTGATGTGTGTGTGTGTGTGTGTGTGTGTGTGTGTGTGTGTGTGTGTATTGTTTTACTCTGTATGTAAGAATTCATTCACTGAACATACACAGTATTTATATTGAGAGTTCCAGGCATTTTACTTTGAATGTGTGCATGTGCGTGCGTGCACACACACACACGCACACACATATGTACACTTACATATCAATCACAATTATCATGTTTAATAAGCATACAGTCTAGACTGGAAAATCTATATAATATGAGAAGTAATATATTGCCAAATGAACAAGATAATGAGCTCAGAAAGTTTCAGAAAGCCTGGGCCGTCATTTTTACTCTGAACCCAATGAATTACCAATGAAAGTAGAAAGCTAGTCTCCAGAAGGACAAGGGATGGGATTTGACTTCATTTAGCTTTCCCCATTGTTTACAGAACACCCTACTCATAGCTTTCCTTCAGTTCTGTGTCAGGTTGCCCCCTTTGTGGTCTTCTGGCTCTTTCTTGGCACCCTCCTCTTTCCCACCCACATGATGCCTGTTATCTCAGAAGCCTGGCCCTCCTTCATCCCTTTGTGTGAGACAAGCAGCTGGCATCACTGTCCCAGTTTCATAGATAGAGCAACGGTCATTTTTCTATTGTTACTAGACCAAAGTTAACTAGTGAGTCATTCTAAAGTCCTAGAACCGGATCCTAATTCTTGTTCCTGGAATCATTTGCCAAACCGAATTACACCGAAGGTTCAAGAGGATGCTGGCCTTTGAACAGCTCAGTGAGGAATGCATTTGCGTGTGACTTAGTTAAAAACAAGGATTAACTCTCTATTGAAAACTGCTGGCCTGAAAAAGAAAGGGGAGAAATGTATCAATGTAAAATCATCTTCATACCAAAAAGATGCTTAACTGCTCTGAAAATGCACTGCAAGCTCTTTGGTTCATGGCTTCCTAAGTACTAGGTTTTTAAACAGAATATGTCTTATTTGCAGTTGAGGAGATCAATTTTCTTCCTCTTACAATAGTCACATGTGTGAATTTAGATCTGGGAGGAAACAATTTATTTCCTTCTTTTCACAAGAGGATCTTTAAAGTATCTAACAACAACAACAACAACAACAACAACAGCAACAAGAATAAATTTAAAAGAAAGTATCTAACAGAGAAAAAATGAGCTTGCTCATGTATTAAAATTAGTACACAACCCATTCCAAACATAAGCTGTTCATATTTAGTAGGGAGATGCTTTTTATGTAGCATTTTTGGCATAGCTTAGAATTTCCTAATTTTTTCCCCTTCCTTGTGTCTTTCTTTGCATCACATGTAATCCTGTTTCTTCATCCTTTCACGAACCCTCCTAGCCAACTTGATGAAAGGCACAAAGTGTGCCTGCAGTAGTAATTCTGGATTTAAAAGTAGAAACAACGTCAGTGTGAAGGCAAGTTAGAGTTTGAATATTAAGCTTAGTGACTTTATCCTTTGTTTCATAGCTATGGGAAAAGGAAAATTTTGGAAAGTGGAAACAGGATTTCTTACTTGGAGTCCAGGAACCCTTAAAGCTGTCTTTCTTATAATTATCACCTGCAACTACCCTTTGGGCTCTACCCAGACACCCTGAGTCAGGATCCCTGAAGATGGGTCATGGGAATCTTCTTTTCAACAAACTTCCCAGATGGTTCTTATATCCATTAACAGTTGGAGAGTCTCTGCTCTGAGGAGTTCATGGATGGTCTTTAAGGGCTTTATGAAGCCCCTCAATATGTA
Source organism: Panthera leo (assembly GCF_018350215.1). Classification (NCBI taxonomy): domain Eukaryota; kingdom Metazoa; phylum Chordata; class Mammalia; order Carnivora; family Felidae; genus Panthera; species Panthera leo. The sequence continues at coordinate 114,160,472 of NC_056685.1, read as the reverse complement.
TACAAAGTATGGTGCAGGTGCACAGGTGTGTTTTTCTTTTTCTTTAAAAAAAATTTTTTTTAAGTTTATTCATTTTTCAGAGACAGTGAGACAAAGCATGAGTGGAGGAGGGGCAGAGAGAGAGGGAGACACAGAATCCAAAACAGGAACCTGGCTCTGAGCTGTCAGCACAGAGCCCGATGCGGGGCTCGAACTCACAACCGTGAGATCATGACCTGAGCTGAAGTCAGCCACTCAACCAACTGAGCCACCCAGGTGCCCCACAGGTGTATTTTTCTAAGGGAGATTCTCAAGGAGTTCTGTGACCCTGGAAAAGGTTAAGGGTCTAAATGGTCGATAAATGTAGGGAAAAAAAGTTCCGTCTCACTTATTAGTGAACAGGAACTAAAAAAATTAGTGAACAGATTGAAAAATCTGACACAGTGTTTGGCAAAGATCTAGAAAAGTAGGGATTCTCATACATTGATTATGAAAACCAATGGTTACAGACATTTTGGGGAGCACTTTGACAATAGCTAACAAAACTTAAAATACATTCTCTTTACAACCCATTTTAAGTAAGTACAAACTCTTGAAAACATGAACATGACTTGCTTAAGGATATTCTATGGGGTATTGTTTGTTTATAATTGCAGAAAATTGGAAATAACCTAAATATTCGCCAATAGAAGAATGAATAAATAAAATGTAGTATAATAAAGTGTTCATTACTATAAAGTGATTACAAGGAATGATATAAAGCCTCATATTAATAATTATGAAAATAATGGTTAATACTCACATGTTTACTGGCACTAAGAGTTCTGCATATATTAACAAAAAGTCTGGACCCCAAAACATAACACTGAGTTAAAAAAAGACATCACAAAATGATACACATTGTGATACTACTTATGTCTAAAAGCACAAAATAATACTTAAATGATTTATCAATACACATGTAGTAAAAATATGAAAACATGGATTTCCCAAATATACACAAAATTCTCTATAATTGCGATCCAGGGTAGCACCAGGGAGGACTTATAAAACTGGGGCATTTCAGTCTGCTTCAGTTTATCAGAAACCTGTCATTTTCTAAAGACCTGTAATTAACAAACATTTATATAGAACTGTACTCTTACAACCAGTTACCAAGGGGTGATGATTAATTTTATATGCCAATTTGACTGGGCTAAAAGGTGTCTAGATAGCTGGTAAAACATTATTTTTTGGTTGTATCTGTGAAAGTGTCTCTGGAAGAGATTAGCATTTGAATCAGGAGACTGAATAAGATCACTTTACCCTATGCAAATAGGCATCATCCAATCCATTGAGTGCCCTCATAGAGCGAAAAGGAAGGGCAAATTTGCTCTTCTCTTGAGCTGAGATGTCCACCTTCTCCTGCCCTCAGACATTTGTGCTCCTGGTTCTTGGCTTTTGGATTCATACCAGGACTTACACCAATGGCCCCAATTTTTTAGATCTTCTCAGAATTCATGATAACTAGGGAGTAAAGGGCTTGGTGTTGCCAGACATATGCCTTAAATTTAAGATTAAGAAAACTGGAGAAACTCAAAATATGCAATTTTGATTTAATAAAATCAAGTGTCTTTCCCTCTCTTCCTACCCCACTCCATATTAAAAAAAAAAAAAAAAAGGAAAAAGGGCTAAGAAAAAAAAATTATGGTTACTCGGGTAATTATTCTTTCAACCAGATTTCAAATTTAGAGCTCTTTACCTCCAACTTCTGTCCTCTTTGTTGACAGGATTAAGTGGACCTACAAGGATCTGCACATTTGGTCCCAGTACCCTCCCAGTTCACCCCGTATCCCACCCACGTGGACTCCTCATCCTCATTTTTGTACTGCCAACCTTTGCCTGGGAAAGGCTTCTTTCTGACCCTGCTTGCCTGGAAAAGCCCAATCATCCTTCAGGAACCAGCTCAAAGTTCACCTCCTCTGTGAAGGCTCCCCTGAAATAGGAGTTACTCATCCCCACATGCTGATTGAATACTGGCAGTGCCCTTCAGCCAAAGACCACCAGGAACACGCCAACAATGAGACAAGGTAGGTTTATTACTCATTGATGGAGGGAAAACATACTCCATGGGGCATAACAGAGTGTCACAGAGAACTTTTAAGATTTGGGCTTTGGTTGGGTGATTTGGGGAGGGTCTATTAACTCAAAAATCTTCTCTAGATTGGAAACCACCAAAGAGCAAAGGGCAGTTCTATGCTTTGGTGTTTTATGGGTGGCACAGTGACCTTGTTTTTGTCTTGGCATAGACAAAATTATAAATTACAAATTTGTAAAAATTTACAAATTACAAATTTACTGTGAACTTGTTTTGTTGTTCTTTATCATGGTTCAGAGTAAGTTTATCTGAGGTTGGTGTACTATGAGATTATTTATGTCCAACCGGAGAACAAGATGGCCTGGCTATGAGTGTCAGACCAGCTTGTAATACTATTGGGGTCTAACTGTGATTATTTGTGGGTGTCAGGGGCTGCTTTCCTTTTTCTTAGCACCTACAGTACAACAGTTATTGGACTTTGATATTGTTTGTGTGTCTTTTACATCACTCAGCATGTTGTATTGTGACTCAGATAGTGCTGTCCATCCAAACTCTCCCCGCCCCCCCAACAGTGGGGCAAGCATGGAATGTCAGTGGGACTGACCCCACCTCCAGCTTCAGTGATGAGCCTTGATTTGTCTAAAACAACCCAGTGACTAGTTCAGGGATGGGCATTGCAGATGATGTTGCCTGGAAATAGACACAGAGATTTGCATGCAAGAGAGTTAGTGGGGAAGGCTCACAGGAAGGATGTTAACGGAGAGGGAAATCCAATGGAGCAGTAGGGAAAGTTGACCTGCTGTGCGGTTGCAGTAAAGGCCTCATCTGATCCTCCAGGGGAGCTCTGGAGCTGGGATATCCCTTCAGAGAGGTCAGAATTGAGGCAGGACGAGGCTTTTGTACCTGCCCATTGACCAGCAGTTTCTTCCCAAAAGGGGCAGGCAGCTCCTATTGGCTAGAGCAATGCCTGTAGAGGAACTCACTTATGAACCATCAACAATCACCCATCCCACTGGTGGAGGATGGGAGTTTCAGTCCTGAAAGGAAAATCTGGTTGGTGTAGCCACTAAAATGGACAAATGTGAATAAGCTATTTTCTCATCCTACTGATAATTTCACCTTCTAGAAGACATGATTTTGGTGCCAATTCCATCCAACAAGGAGCACTTGGTAGGTGAAATGGAGAGCCTTGCAAAGCAGTTACTATTACTTATTTAAACACATTGCTCAAGGCCAGCCCAGTTGGGAGTGTTCTTTGGATACAGTGATTATTTCAGGGAGCTCAGGAATTTTTTGGTACCTAAGGGTAGAGAAGCATGTTCTCCTCCATTAGATGCCAGAATAAAGTGTATAGTCTCAGTTGCTGGTTGCATCATCAGGACAAAACCAGCATATAGACCGTGGAAGAATGGAGAAACTTGTAGAGAAATGAGGGTGGTAATAGTGGACTGGAGCTACATCAATCATCAGGCCACAGGTGATTGTGCACCTCTCTTTCCAATTCTGTGTTTCGTGATTTTATACTCTTCGCTCGAAATAGGCCATGGTGGGAGTATTTACAACATGGAAATTGGCAAACACTTTAAGTCAAGGCTTTGTTCTCCAGAGAGTCAATTAGTTGTTGTACACACTTTCCAGCAAACCACTAGTGGAGCCCTAATCAAACCACGCCTGAAGCCTGTCCTGTTACATGACAAGACTTTACAGTTACAGGAGTCAATAGATTCTCTTTATAATATAACCTGTTTTGACTTCTAATTACCACATATTATTGTTTATCGATTTGTACTTTCGTTTTCTCCAATAAGCTGAAAGCTTCCCAAAAGTCAGGGAACATATTTTTCTTTGAATTTTCAGTGCCTAGAACATAGTCAGTATCCAACATACATTGAATACATAAAGTAGAACGATCCTTGAACTGAAAAGGATCGAACAAGCACTGATAAAAAGGTAACAGACATTTAAGATGAGTGAAAGTGCAGGTGTTCAAACTTGTCCATTTTGTTGGCCTAAAGAAATTACATTCCAGAGTTGAGAGAATTATGACAAATTTTGGATGTGGGAGAGAAAATGAAAGATAGGCAAATACCCATCTGGTTTTTTAAGAAGAAAGAAAGCAAATTCTGCAAGCTGTGTAGTTTCCTGGTTATCTCACATCAGGTTCTAGAACAGATTGTTGAGGGGCGCCTGGGTGGCTCAGTTGGTTGGGCGACTGACTTCGGCTCAGGTCATGATCTCGCGGTTTGTGAGTTCGAACCCCGCGCCAGGCTCTGTGCTGACCACTTGCTCAGAGCCTGGAACCTGCTCTGGATTCCGTCTTTCTCTCTGCCCCTGCCCCACTCACACTCTGTGTCTGTCTCTCTCAAAAATAAATAAACATTAAAATAAATAAATAAATAAATAAATAAATAAATAAATAAAGAGATTGTTGAAATACTAGTGAAGGAGAAGAAGCAGTGTTCACCAGGATATGCTCATTAATAACAAAATCAAAAAAACAAAAAGCAAAAATGGACAGCCAAGGGTTTGCATGATATGACATGGCCATAGAGTTAAATTTAATGGGGATAAATGAAAGATACTGTATTTGCGTCCAAAACACCAATGGCACACTGTCAGGATGTGACTTGGCTTAGCAGCAATATGTACAACAAAGGTGGAGAGATTATACTTGAAAATCAATCCAGTTTGAGTCACCTATGTAATGTGACCATGAAGAAAGCCAATACAATCCTGGGTTGCATTAAATTAAGCTTAGTCTGGTCTTGTGACTTACTGATTGATGTGCAAGTCTTACCTGATGACCTAAACAGAAACAGATCCTGTTTGAACAGCATTTTGAAAAATTAGTTCTCCTTCCTCCCTCAAACCTGGCAGAGTCTTCTTGTGGAGACACCAGTGTGTGTGATTCAGTCAGGGGTAGTACCTGCTTATGAATCACGTTGGTGGCTGCATGGAGAGTAGGGCCCACCCAGGTTCAGGTGATCTGTCTGTCCATTCATGTGCCATTACCATGCTGTATTATTTATAGAGACTTTGTGCTGTGTTACTATCTGATAGAGCTGGTCCTCCTTCGTAGCCCTTCCTTTTTAGTGTTTTTGAGAAGATTTTTGATGGTGTCCATGATCGACAGACTCCTATCCTCTCTGGCACCTATCTCCCCATTACACACCAACAGGGACTATGTATGGATGAGAAAAAGGAAACAGTGCTTCTGGGCATTCATCTCTCTCTCTTTCCCCACCTCCACACCCCTTTTTCTCAAGGACTCTTGGTGAATGTGGGCTTGGCTGACAGACAGCCACAGCCTGACTCCCATTCTTGGCTGCTTATCACTTGTGATCCTGGACAAGTTCCCTAAAATCCCTAAGCCTCAGTTCCCTCATCTGTTAAGTGGGCAAAATGATGCCTTCCTCAGAGTAGAATGAAGGGAAATGAAATGCAGAAAGCACTTATCCCAGAGCCTAGTATAGAGAAGAGTCTCCATACATGGCAGCCGTGTCTGCTGTTGTTCTTGTAGGAGATGGTGCTTTGTTTGTATAGTTCCTGTTACTATTACCATCAGACACTCCTTTATTTCCTTTATTCTGGTTCATGAATTTGAACGGGAAGAAATCATATCTCTATTTTATTCAACCTTTCTTTGAAATCTAGCTTTTCCTTCTGGTAAGAGTGCAGGCAACTTGACTGCAGTGGTATTAGCACTGTGACTTTGTGGCCATTGAAATCACAGATCTTTTCACATCACCTGATAGTTATTGCAGACATCTCAAAATATCTCCCATCACTCTTTGTTTTTTTTCTTTTTTTAAATTTTTTTTTTTTACCGTTTTTATTTATTATTGAGAGACAGAGAGAGACAGAGCATGAGCAGGGGAGAGGCAGAGAGAGGAAGAAACACAGAATCCGAAGCAGGCTCCAGGCTCCGAGCTGTCAGCACAGAGCCCGATGTGGGGCTCGAACTCACAAACCACGAGATCATGACCTGAGCCGAAGTCGGACGCTTAACCGACTAAGCCACCCAGGCGCCCCATCCCATCACTCTTTGAAATGACAGTAGCTTTTTGACCCTTCATCAGGTCTTAGTATGTAAAGCATTGATTGGGGTGCCTGGGTGGCTCGGACAGCTGAGTGTCCAACTTGGGCTCGGGTCATCATCTCATGGTTCGTGAGTTTGAGCCCCACATGGGGCTCTCTGCTGTCAGTGCCAAGCCTACTTTGAATTCTCTGTCTCCCTCTCTCTCTGCCCCTCTCCTGCTCATACTCTCTGCCTCAAGAATAAACCTTAAATTTTTTTTTTTTTTTTTAGAAATAAAGCATTGCTAAAGTAGTACACATATTACTCTGGTACATTACTTAAATGTTTGATGACCATAACAGTGTAATTGTTTTCTTTTGTAATTTTATGTATTTAAAATATTATTCTGAGAAGTTGTCTATAGGCTTTACCAGCTTGCCACTGGGAGCCATGGCACATAAAGGATTAAGTGCCCCTGTGCCGGTCAGCTCAGTTCATTAAAGAGCAGTGAAGGTCACAGGGGCTCTCTTGTAAGGTCAAGATCACTTCACCTCCCTTCACTCTATGCCTCAGCCCCAGAGACTGGCAGCATTTCCAGAGACACAGAAGGGACTAAGACCCACCCAAACAAGCCCGTCTCTGGCAGGAAATAGAATGCCTTGTGGATGGTGGATTAGCTTTGGCACAGCATTATGGGAGAGGCGGACCATTTGGATATGAAAGCTGATAGTTGGCAAAGCAATAAAGGCAGAATGACTCACTTGTAACTGGTGGTGGGACCTGTGATTGATCAGCAGTCCTTCATTCTGACTCTCTCTCTCTCTCAGTCTAGGCCTTTTTTTTTTTAATTATTTATTTTGAGAGAGAGCAGGGGAGGAGCAGAGAGAGAGGGAGAGAATCCTAAGCAGACTCTGCGCTGTCAGAGAGGAGCCCCATGTGGGACTCAAACTCACAAACTGTGAGATCATGACCTGAGCCAAAATCAAGAGTCGGACGCTCAACCGACTGAGCCACCCAGTGCCCCTCTCAGTCTAGGCCTTTTGTTCTACGTCAGGCAAGACTCCACACTTCCTATTCCTCTCTCTCCTCATCCCTACTCATGTCTCTTTTTCCATCTTGTCTCTGCTTCTCTCTCTATTTCCTTCCCTCATTTTTTCTCCTCCTCCCTCATTCCCTTTCCCCCACTTCTACAGGGAAGAAGCAGTAGAAAATTCTGAATTTAGTATTGAGCACATAGTGGACATTCTTCTTTATGCCTGACCTCATGTTCTTGACACTGATACTTGTTGGCTTTGGGCCTGTGCTCGCACCCCTTTCTGTCATCACATGCACACACACACACACACACACACACACACACACACACACACACACATACTCTCTATCTCTTTCTCTCTGACACACACTCGCACCTCAGAAAGATTATATTTATAATACCCTCGGGTATTTCCAAATGCCAGTACTCATTTTGGGAGCACACTTGTCTCTCCTGCTTGGAACAAACTGAACTTTCCACTGGCTCAGAGTTTTGAAGTTCTTCCGGCTGAGGGAAGAGTGAGAAACTCCAGGGGACCAGCCATATGTCAGAGCACTATCAACTTTCTACTCTGAGGGTCGTGCTCACCAGAGCAGAACATTTGTTGAAGGATTCGCAGCCACATTTGGCCCAATCAGCTCATGTTGGGTCTTTTAAAAAAAAAAACTTGCTGGTGGAAAGGGCTTCTGGAGTAGAGAGACCAGGTGTCGAGTGAGAATAGATCCTACCAGGCTGACACGGGCCATCAGAAATGATGTTTCGGGGCACCTGGGTGGCTCAGTCAGTTAAGCATCTGACTTGGTTTCAGCTCCAGTCATGATCTCACAGTTTGTAAGTTCAAGCCTCGCATCAGGCTCAGCTCTGATGGCATGGAGCCTGCTTAGGATTCTTTCTCTCTCCTTCTCTCTCTGCCCCTCCTTTCTCTTTTCTTTCTCTCTCTCTTTCTCTCAAAATAAAAATAAATAAACTTAAAAAAAAAAAAAGAAATGATGTTTCTGAAGCCTAGAGAAGAGAAGGGTTTGAAACCAATAAATCCCCAAAGGACAAATGATAACTCTCACTCAATGTCTGTGAATTAATCTGAATTCACTTTCAGTTTGGAGTGAGCTGAAGGCTCTCATTTCTCAAAACTGGACTCAGGGCTGCCTTTATGCACAGGCAGATTTGAGCAGTTCCTCTCCTCTTCCCCAAATTTAGCTGTTCCATGAAATATCCTTAAAGGGGTTCAAAACAGTCATTCCACAATTAGAGCTATGGCTTGAAACCTCATTCCTGTGAGAGTTGACTCACTGACTTAATTCACACTAAAGTGTGAATGACTAACCCAGGATTCTTTCCTTTCTTGCAAACAGGTTTATGAAATAAATATAGTGAGAGAGAAGGCAGGATACTCAGAGAGAAGGAGAAGGAGGGAGAGAGAGAGAGAGGGAGGCAGATGTTTGAGAGGAAATTGGATGGAGGGACATAGAAAAATGAGATATTGGACATTTTATAACTTCATAGATTTTTAACTTTATAACTTTATAGATTTTACAACTTGTATGCTCAGAGTTGGTCCCAATTAATTTTCAGGAGGCAATTGCCTAGCTTAATTATGGATAAGTTTTTAGCACTCAGTTTCAACTGTACTTTATATCGGTTGGTTTTCTTAGCCTTTCATATGAGAAGCTCTTTAGTGGGTAAAATGGGAAGGTGGCAAGAGAGAGGAGGAGGTACTGAATTGGATCAGAACCGTTGCTCAGAGGATGATGTTTCATCACCTTCCATGTAATTTTATCAGCTGTCATTTCAAACCAGTAAAGAAGCTCTTCCCTTCTACTTCACAGTAAGCAAATCTAGGGAGAATCCTTTCACTTCCCCCAAATCACCATTCTTTAAGTGGAATTTATTTGAACAATTTGCTCTGTGTGAACAACGTTGATCTCTAGTCTGGCTTCCATTTGGTTCCTGTGTGGGTCACTAAGCCAAAGGGCATAAGATGTCACGTGTTCCACATATAAATACCACCTGATTTGAGCTGTTCGGTGAGCTCCAAGGTCAAAAGAAGGATTACCAGCAACAGAAAAGTATCGCTTCCAACACGGGATATGCTGTACCACATGCACAAGTCCCACATGCATTAAGTAGTTTGTGTAGTTTTTCATGACCTTGTTATCAGGGTCTGGTGAGCTTTGCAGCGAAAGTCACTTTGCACTCAGCCCAGCTTCTTAGCTCCCCAGGCAAGAAGGCAAAGAACATGGAAGAGGAGGAAATGGGTTCCAGGGTACCCTCTGCCTTGAGAGGCTTCTCCCTCTGACATCTGGAAGGGAAGAGTGTGGTTGAGTTCAAGGTTGCGGCCCCCGGACTGAGACTTGGAGAGAAGAATTTCCTTCAGATTCCTCTCCCTTTGGTAGGAGAGTAGGGCTCCAGGCCCAGACTGGGGGGCTTGGTCTGCTTCTGTTAAGTTGGAGGACGGGGGTTGGTCAAAAATGTCTGTCTGATTAATTCCTAGTCTTTCTGGCTTGAAAGACTAAATTGCAGTACTTGAGTACTGTCAATGTAGCACTATATGTTTTGTATTTATATATGTTTTATTATTTTCTTGCTTTTTCTGGACAGTGACTTTGTTTCCTTCTTACCACTCAGTATGGACATACCGTGTGATCACCCGTTATAACACTAGCTGACATTTAGCACTGTGCTTTTATATGGTTCTCACGGTGTGGTCCCTGACCAGCTGCAGCAACATCCCCTGCCTGGGAAGGTAGAAATGCAAATTTGCAGGCCTTACCCTAATGAATGGAACCTCTGGGGGTGAAGCCCGTAGTCTGCGTTCCGACAGGTGCTCCAGGTGGTGCTGACAGAACCTCAAGCCTTCAAACCTCTAACTCTGAGTTAGTGAGTTTTTCATTCATTTAGGAGCAACGCTCTTACATGTATTCTCTCAGATGTCATGTTGACCCACCTCTGCTTTAGGGCTGGAGAAGTGGAGGCTTAGAGATGTGATGGGGAGGGTCCAGGCTACTCTGCTCCTGTAGTTTTTCTTTCTCCTCTGCGTTTCAGAGCTTATCACAGGATGCCTCTGCCTCTGCTGGCACGCCGGAAGGGAGCTATCCTGGAACACCACTCAGAACACTTCCCCACAGCCTCGGGCAGGAGAGCAGCGCTGGGCAGGCTGTTGAGTGACAGTTGATTTACAGCTGGCCTCATCTGCTACCTCGCCCTCCTGGCTCCCCTCTTAACCTCTGTTCTCCTCTCTCTGCTGTTGCACCTGCCGAGATCAGCTGAGCCACTGTGGCTGCCTGTCGTTAGAGAGGAGCTCTGGGGCCCGAGAAAGTTGGGTGGATGGAATGGCCTCTCCTTGGAAGCAGGTTCTCTTTAGGTTCAAGGCCTTTGGGAGATATCCACTTAGGACATGGGCAGTCTTGCCTGTTTATTTAGGGTGTGGACTGGGAGTCAGGACAGGAGTTTTATGAACAGGGAGGGAGTTTTGTTGTGTTTTTACCTTTGTGCTGATTCTTTCAGGGAAGTTGAGTAGTGTGATAGAGAAAACTGTGATGAGAGGAAAAAAAATCAATTTTAGCGAAGTAAATGTAGGTTCACTTTCGTTTGTAAATATGTTTCTTCCATTTGTTGTTACTCCATCCATAAGTTGCGTGCATATAAACCTTAGATTCAGATTCTTTTAAAAAAAATTTTTTTTTTACATGTATTTATTTTTGAGAGACAGAGACAGAGCACAAGCAGGGGAGGCACAGAAAGAGAAAGGGAGACACAGAATCTGAAGCAGGCTCCAGGCTCCGAGCTGTCAGCACACAGCCCGACACGGGGCTTGAACCCACAAACCGCGAGATCATGACCTGAGCCGAAGCTGGACACTCAACCGACCGAGCCACCCAGGCGCCCTAAAATCTTTTTTTATTCAGTCAGTGTTGCTTTCTTTCAAGGAGGCACAGAAACTTAGTATCTGCCAGTGTGACGGTAGGTTCCGGCTGCCATACACAGGGTAGGTGGTGGCTTCTGTTAGTTGATAGTTACTGATGGACAGCATGTACCCCTCATTCTGTGGTGCCCACACACACAGGCACACGTATGCATACACACATACTCACTTGCATGCATGTGCACGCGCACGCACACACACACACACACACACACACACACACACACAACCTCTTATGTCTTTTTAACTTCCCAAAGCCATTAGACATATAAAATTTGCCTTAACCGAAAGTTTGAATAACAATTCTGAAATAATGGATGATATCCATTCAGGCAGTTTGATGGCTTAAAGCAAGACTGAACTTCCTACGTCTTGAAAAGCTTATTCCCAGAAATAAAGCTAAGTGGGCAAAGGAAGACCTATCTCTCCCTGCTGAATAGGAAACAAAACTGCACATATTAAATGATGTCTCCAAGGTGCTATGCTGCTTGGAACAAAGGTGCTGTAGACACCCAGGCACTTCGTGTTAAGATTGAGCACATAGTCTCAATCTTATAAGGCCGTGGTAAAGTTGCCTGAAAATGAGTCAGCAGGACTTTGTGAGCCATTCATTCCCCTAATAAAACACCCTCCTCCCTAATAAAACATCTCTTGCCTCTCTCTTTTGACCTTGGGCAGTCTATAAAGGACAATGTCCTTCCTTTGGGATTATCTAATCTCTAAGAGAAAATGCCTTGCCCTCCTATATTGCTGGCGGGAGCGTAAAATGGTGCAGCTGCTGTGGAAACACTTTGGCGATTCCTCAATAAGTTAAAAACAAAGTTATTATGCGTGTTTATAACCCAGAATATTCCACTCCCAGATATATAGTCTAAGATAATTTAAAACATATGTTCATACAAAAACTTGTACATGGGTGTTCACAGCAACATTATTTATGATAGACAAAAAGTGGTGACAACCCAAATGTTCATCAACTGAGGAAAAGAAAAACAAATGTACCCACACAATGGAATATTACTCAACCATAAAAAGGAATGATGTTTTGACACATGCTATGACACAAATGGGCCTTGAAAGCATTATGCTAAGTAAAAGAAGTCAGAGACAAAGGGCTGCACACTGTATGACTATATTTATATGAAATGTCCAGATTAGGTGAATCCATGGAGATAAAAAGTAGAGTAGTAGTTGCCAGGGCCTAATGGGAGAGGAGAAATGGGGAGGGACTGCTAATGGCTATGGGCTCCATTTTGGGGTGATGGAAATATTCTGGAATTATATAGTGATGATGGCTGCACAATAAGACTATACTAAATACTCCTGAATTACAACCTTAAAATAACGAATTTTATGGTATGTGAATTATATCTCTCTTTTTTTAAAGCCTTAACAGGGCTCTGCCAATTTATTTTTTTCCTTTTGGATTAAGACAGGTAAGTAGAATGCATCTCAACTTGGGCCTCTGGTGAAGTGTTTATTAGGCTGAGGGCTCTCTTTTGCCCTTCTTGATATGCTCTATGGAGCTGGAGGAGCAGATACTAAGAATCCAGAGGTGTGCAGGAGAGCACGGATGAGAGCTGGATGGGTCAGCTGCAGTCTTTGGGGAAGAGCAGTACTCTCCATTTACTCCGTCGACAAGTATCCCCGGAGCCCTTTGATGGGCTAAATCTTGTGTGATTACTAACATGAGTAAAACCAGTCTCCACCTTCACGAAGGTCAGGTTAAGACAAATGTGTTAAGCAAACAATCATAATTCAAAGTGAGCTACCTACTACAGGAATGTACAGTTGACAGGAGAGCTTGTGGAAGACATTGGGGGGTGGGAGGGTCGTCCCAGCCTTATCAACAGGAACAAAGGGGAGGAAATAGGAATGATGGTGTGCTTGGGACAGATGGGGAAATGGCCAGCATTTCATTGACATCCTTAAGGCAAGTAATTACTCAACTCTTAACTTTATCTTTTTTTTTTTTTTTTTTTTTTAGTTTATTTATTAATTTTGAGAGAGACAGAGACAGAGCACATGGGGTAGGGACAGAAAGAAAGGGGGAGAGAGAGAATCCCAAGCAGGCTCTGTGCTGACAGCTGCAGAGGCCAGCCCAGGGCTCAAGCTCACCAACCATGAGATCATGACCTGAGGCCAAACCAAGAGCGTGTCACCTAACTGACTGAGCTTCGGTGACCCTTAGTTTTGTCTTTTGTAAAGCTTCTTTCTAAAGGTTATATATGCACTGGCTAAAGTTTTGAACAGATCAAGAGGGAACACAGTGGGTAGTTATCTTCCTTGGACACCCTTTCTTCTAATTGTCCTCTCCAGAGGGAACTATCTTCAGATAGTCTTCTCTCTTAATAGATCCCTCTTTGCTTTATTTTTGAGAGACAGAGACTTCATTGTCAAGACTAGATCACAGAGAGTTAAAATGAAATTTTAAAGATGAAATTCTATAGATTGGTTGGTATTCATTTACCTGATTCAATTCCATTCAGTTCAGTTCAATTTGCCCCAACCAATTCTGTTATCTTTACCTTGTGGCAGGCCTTTCATGTCAATTAATTGATTTTAGTGACTTAACAAAAAATTTGGTTGTTAATTCACTTATTAAAAAAATATTTCCTGAGTTTCCTACCAAGTGATGAGCTCTGTTCTAAGACTTGGGGATAATGTCGTAAACAAGAGAGACATAATGTCTGTCCTCAGGGAGCTAATTGGGGGGTACAGAAGATAAGAAAGTCAGGTCAGGGGAACTACTCTACATTATCTAGTCTTTGGAGATGTGATATTTGAGACCTGAAAAACAAGAGCGAGCCATGCAGATATTGGATGGACCACACAGCTAGTGCAGAGGACCTGTGGTGGGAACCAGTCAGGCATATGGAAAGAAACAGAAAGGAGGCAAATCCTCAGAGGAGGAGTGGAGAGGGAATGGGCTTGTATTTGTTTGTTAGGGCAGCTGTAACAACCACAGCCTGAGTGGCTTAAGTAACAGAAATTTATATTCTCAAGGTTCTGAAGGCTAGAAGTGCAAGATCAAGGTGTCAGCAGGTTTTATTTCTTCTCAGGCCTCTCTCACTTCCTTGTAGATGGCTGCCTTCTCCCACTGTCTTCACATGGTCTTTCCTCTATCCCTGCCCGTGTCTAATCTCTTCTCCTTGTAAGGACACCAGTCACACTGGATCAAGGCCCACTCATATCACCCCATTTTACCTTAATTACTTCTTTAAATACCCTATCTCCAAACCAATCACAATTTCTGAGGTATTGGGGGTTAGGACTTCAATATATAAATTTGGGAGGACACAATTCAGCTCATAGCAGGGCTGGTAAAGTCTGAAAAGTGGCTAGATTGTGTAGGATTTTGTTGGCCAGGGTCAGAAGTTTTATTTCAGAGTGATTAGGAACCATTGGAAGCTTTTAAGCGGGGAGGGGGGCAGTGTCTGATTAATATTTGGGAGTTAGTTTCTCTGGAGATCCCAGCAAGGGGAACTAAAACCCCACTGGCCCCAAGCCCAGAGGTGATCTTCTCTATCGACCCAGGGCCTGGATTACATTTTCTTCATCCTGTTCACTATTCTTGTTTTTCAGCAGAGTTTGCACAAAAAGAAAACAACACACTCAGGATAGTATGCCTCAATATTCCAAACAAATTCTGAAATGCATAAAAGCTTAACCATAAATACACATTGTGCAAGACTCTCTGATCTATTTATGGCACAAAAACCTCCTAAATAGAGGGACTGGATCAACTGCAAATAGCCATTGTTGACTTTCTATGAGTACATTGGCTATCACGATGGCTTGTGTGCCGTGGGGTTGTTACAAAGACACATTTCTGTGTGCTGGTACTTTTCTGTGCTCCTCAGTGGATTTTGTTTTGTCATATGGGTCAAGATCTCCAACCATAAACAAAGAGGAAATGTTGGCTTGAGAAATACCTACTTTAATTTGTTAATAAGCAGAGCTGAAACTGGAAAAAATAATTTTGTTATGTAAACAAAAGTTTGTTGTTTGGTTAGTGCAAAGCATAACTCTTGCAAAATGCTAAGGGGACATGGTCCCCATGGGCGAACGTTTAAAATGGCTTTGGAAGAAAAGAAACAGCAGCTCTGTTTATTGTGCAAATGTAGGGAATGTCAAAGCCGAATCGTCAAAATTATTTTCAACAACTGAATGCCATTTATGAGCTGTGAGGTACCTACTTCAACAAAACTCTTTCAAGTTTAAAGGGAGAAGAATCTCTTTTTATGCATCTAAAGACAGCATCAAAATTAACATCTGAGTTATAAAAATAGTCCATGAAACAGATGACTTGATTCTGTGACTTGATATTTTACCAGATAAAATTCCAAGTGAATCTCTTTTCTCTTTTGCATTTTTGAGAGCTATTTCCCTTCTCTGGTTTGGTCCTCTGGTTAATGTGTTGAGGCAGGCTCTTGTCAGCCAGATGGAATATAATCTATATTTAGAGCTTCCATTAGCTCTTGTGTTTGAATGTGCTACCATGTCCTAATTTCAACACAAATATTCTACAAGAGTGGATTGCCATTTATATTACTGCTGCATAGTAAAGTCAATTATGCTAATACACCTTATTTTTTGTGAAGCTTTTAAAAAAACTCTTGCATATTCCCTTTTTATTGGGTACCTATTGATAAATGGGAAGTTGTTAACTTGATAACATTTACTAGTTTTCAGACTGGCCAGCCTTAGTTCTGGTTTCTCTCCATGTCCCTTCCAAGCTGGTTTGGATGCTGGTTAGTACCTCCTTTGCAGCTTGGGAGAGTTCAGCAGCCCAATTAACTTTGAGAATGGAAGAATGAAAAATGGAACCAGTCCATCCTCAGCTAAAAGGTTCATTTTGCCAGAGTAGTTCTTTTTTTTCTAAAGTAAGAAATTATTGTGTTATCCCAAATGCACAGGTACTACTGTGCCAAAGTGCTGTGGAAAGCTTAATGCTGAACTTTCCTAAAATCAATTGAGTGTTAATGAAAGTTTGGGGGTAGCAGAATTCAAGAGAAAAGTACTCTTTGTTTTATCACCATCTCCCAAAACTATATAGTGGAAAGCTCTGCTGACATTTATAAAAATAACAACTCCCCTTGCTTGTGCTGGACAGAATAGAAAGCCATTTCACAAGCTTTCTGCATGGAATCAGAGTAATCCTCCTGGTGCCCCCTGGCAAAGACCTCTTCTGGGTGAACAGAATGCTGGCATTGTCATCGGAATCCTGGGAGCGAGGCCTTGGACCAGGTCTTGGGATTTTAATAAACATAGCAGATGAACAACCTTCTGGAATCAGAGTCTTTAACAAAACAAAACAAAAGTCTGAGGCTACAATTACTCGAAGGTTTATTTGGACCTTGGAAGGGAGATGAGGAACCTATAAATGGCCTTATGTACAGGAGAAGGCAGATAACCAAATTCATGCTTGTTCTCAATCAGAGCAGCTATCTGTACTCAGAAGAAATATCTGCTGTGTGATTTGTCACATGGAGGAAAAGATCAGGGGTTCAGTGGAGTCGCCAGAAAAATTGGGTTGTGTCATTTCCAGGCACCAAGGTCAGCACAGAAGATCAGACATGGGTAGACGTCTGGTGTTTGCTCATTCACAGGTCAGCTGAGACACACTTCTTGCTACCATGTCCTATGACCCCTGGTTGGAGAGGATGATAAGTGCAGACCCCAAGTTACACCAATAATTCTCAGGCCCAGCTCCTGCTATTTTTATGGGGTCTTTGTTTTCTGCTCACAACTGGACTGCAGCCACTGCTGGCTCCCCTCCTACTTCTCTGCCTGCTTTTCTCTGCTTTCCTCCTGGGCCTCTATGACTCTTGATTCCAATTCCAGTGGGTGGATTTTTTGCCCCCATGCTTCCAAGCAGTTCTCTGACCCCAACTAGATGTCCTACAATTCAATTCAATTCTGACATCATGTACTTGCAGACAGTGCCAGACCCTATAGGAAAGGGTTCAGTTCTCTCAAACCCTGTCCTTTTGGGTTTTTATGGAGGCTTCATTACCCAGGCATGGTTGATTAAATCATTGATCGCTGGTGACTGATTCACGTCCAGCCCGCACACCATGCCCCCCCCCCAAGAGGTCAGGATTGGGGAGAGGTAGGAATGAAAGTTCTAACCTTCAAATCATACTGTTGGTTCCACTGGAAACCAGCCCCCACCCTTAGGTGCTTTCCAACTGTCACCTATTAACATCACAAAAGACACCTTGATGGCTATCATCACAGGAAATTTGAAGGGTTTTAGGAGGTCTGTGTCAGGAACGGGACAATGGCCAAATATATATTTCTTATTATAAACCACTTCCTGAAACTGTCACTTAAATGTTGACATTACCCGGGGTGTGCCCTATAAGCCTATCTGTTCTCACTTTATGTGCAGACCAGAGCTCTTTCTCTGGTTCCATAGATGTCTCATAGTCAGTACTGAGTGATCTGAATTCATGATGCTCCCACCGCTGAGATTGTGCCTTCTCCTGAGATCCTCATCTCTAATAGTGATGGGGATTCATGGTGCTCGTGATATTACCGGCTCTGTTCCAAGCATCTGACATGCTTTACTTCATTTCACCTTTTCGAAAACCTGGTACAGAGGGTACAGATATTATCCCCATTCCACACATCTGAAGCACAGAGTGATTCGGTGCCTTGCCACAGGTTCAACAGCTAGCTGTAGGTAGAGCTAGGGTTTGGCTGCAGGCTGTGTAAGCCAGAGCCCATCTTTTGAACAACTCTGCTGTGCCACTTGCTGTTTGCATTCACCCAGGTCAGAAATCCGGTCATCATTTTTGATCCCTCTTCTCCCTTGGCTGCCTCTTCCAATCCAATGCCCATCTCATCACTCTTACCTCCTGAATAACTTCACTGTCACCACTGAGTCCAAGCGATTGCCCCCTAACTGGATACACACAATGGGCTCCCAACAGCTCTTCCTGCCTTCATCTCTTTTCTGCTTCCCACCCCATGTACTGCTGACATTACAACCAAAGAAATCTCTCTAAATTGTAAAGTCACTGTGTCACTCTGATAATTAAAATGCTCCAATGGTTTCCTGTTGTCCTCGGGTCAAAGTTGTTAAGAAATAAACTGAGGCATATTAAAAGTTTTTCAAGTTTATTTGAGCAAAAATCTGTTCTAATTGGAATAGAATCCCAAACTGGAAGTGGTTAGGAGTGCTTCATTGACAGGAGCCAGAGGAAAGACTTACATAGAGTGGATGTAGAAGCCAAGAAAGGAAATTATTTGATTGGCTGTAACTTTAAGCCTAGGTATAAGCTTGTTTGTAATTGGTTACCCTTAAGTTTCACTTTCTTAACTTGGAGGCATTTACAGGCTTAGATTTTGGTTTGCTTATGTCAGTCATCCTGGCATTTAGAGCCACTTCTGTCTAAAGGCCTCCTTTTTAAAACTAATTTAACACCCTTAACATTACAAAAAAGGCACGATTTGGCCCCGTTCTCCTTTCCAGCATCATTCTTTCCAGACTTTCCTCTCACCTTGTGCTGTCCACATGCTCCAGTCTTTCTGAATCTCTTTCCTTTCCTGATTCTTAGAAGGGCACCTGCTCCCTGTTACTCCTTGGCCACGGGTTGTCCAATCCCTTTGCCTGAAACACTTTTACCTTTTGCTTTACCTCGTTTGCTGCTTCTCATCCTTTGCGCTTCAGGATCTCCTCCCTAAGAGCCTAAAGGGAATTTGGTGCCTTGGCTGCGTGTTCCAGAAGAGCTGCTACTTGCTTTGTGCTGGTTCTGTTCTAAGTACTTCAAATATATTCACTTGTTAAATTTCACAGCAACCCTGTGAGGTAGGTACAATTAGCATTTAGCAGATGAAGAAGTGGAAGTACAAAATGTGTCTGTCATAGTCCACCAGGAAAATGATGCTACTCTAGTAGCTCACCAGAGGAAACTTGATACAGGGCTCTACTACGAGGGTATGGCAAGAGCACAAAAGGCAGAGGACCGGCGGCAAGGCAACCTGGGAATGAGCAACAGTAGGAAGCTGCTTTTGCAAGTTACAGGGGTGGGGGTGGGTGGCTGGCGTGGAGGGGATGTCACCAGAGCTGAGGTTCTGGGGCTGCCCAACAGGAATTGGAGCCCAGGAGGAGACGCGGCCACTTCCAGAGTGGCCACCCCAGAGAGGGGACAAAACGCCTTGACATTTCTCTCCTTTTTACATGTTAAGCTCTACCACTACATCCCGTTGGCCTAGCTAACCCGACACTCCATGGCAGAAATGTCGTTCTCAGAAGTCACAGGGAAGATGGGGACTGGGTTGAGAGCAAACAGGCAGGAGGCAGACCCAGAGAAGTGAAGTAATTAGCCCAAGGTCGCACGACTTCTAGCTAGAGCCCAGGTAGTTTGTTCCCAGAGTGGGCACCCTTAATGACTTGCCTTAATATCTTGCCTCTCTGAGAACCTTAGGCAAGGCACTGAATCCCTCTGCCTCTGATGTATAAAATGTGGATAATAGTACCCTCTGTATAAGGCTATGAAAAAGATTAAATGAATTCAAATATGTCACATACTTTGAACAGTGCCTGGAATAACACATACACAGTCAATTTTGGTCACTCTTGCAGAGACAGGGATCTCAGGAGGAGGCAGTGGTCTGGGGGTGGAAGCTATGCCACTACCGTTCCAAGCGTTTTCACTATAATGTGGTTGCTGTCTCCATTCCACAGATGCTAAAACTGAAGCCCCAGGAATTTGACTTGTCCTGGGTGACACAGCAAAAATGGAAGTAGGATTCAGGACCTGGATCCAGAGCAGGTGTGTGTAACTACCATATTGAAATTCCTGTGTAATAGACGAGCTAACCTGAAGGCGGTGGCTCAGTCTGTACCTTTCGCCTATCTTTCCCTAGCTCTAGCTCAGTGCCCGGTGCCTAGAAGGTACTCACTGCATGTCTGCTTCATGAGTTTGCTGGTGCCCAGGGAGAGGGGATGTTCCCAGACTTGTTTCTGGACTTCTCAGTCAGCAGTGAGCTGACCAGTCCAGTCATGGGCTTCAGGCACAGCCTCTCTTCAGAAACCGATTGTACACTGTCTCCACAATGTATCCCCGAGAGTCCCAGCTTGGGCATTTCATCTAGTTCTGTGCTGTCTTCTCCTGACTGCCTGCTCCTACAGGCCATCTGTTTTTCTACCTCGCTGAGGGCTCCGGGGGTGCCAAGGCTAACAGTTACAACGGGGGAAATTGCCACAGGACAACGTAAGAGAAAATAAAATGGGGTAAAAGGTCACCATGGGAGAGTTCTGGAGAGCACTGAAAGATCCTAATTTGGAAGCACATCTGGACCTAAGATGGGACGGAGAATTACACTTGCTAGGACACGTTATTTCTATTTTTATCTGTGTAATTGACTTGGTGTATGAAATGGAAGCAAATCACTCTTTTCTGCCTCTTTAAGAAGGCAAAGTAATTTACGCCAAATGTTGGAAGAGCTGTACTGGATTAATTACTGACTTAAGTTTTGGCTAAACTCGGTGTTTGATCCTTTGCAACAGTATGCTTTGGGGATGCTGTCCTTCCTGAATTTTCTCTCATCTTGCCAGCTGAAAGAGTCAGTCTTCTTGTGAGAAGCCAGTGTGTGTTTATTTAAGAAGCAGTATGAATTAGGTGTCTGATAATGGTTCCCTTTTCCCTTTCGCTGTGTACAAAGGGAGAATCAAACTGCTCAGTGCTTAGAAGCACCTAGAATTTCAAGGCACGTTTTTTATGTCCTCACTTCACCACTGCCACATGCTTTCTATCCTATTTTCTTGGTCTTTTATCCCTCCTCATTTATATTGTAGTAGATTGCATCTTGCTTAATTGTATGCATCTTCATAAGCCACCCTCAGTCCTTCCTGGAACAACACAAATAAATAGATACTGACTCAAACGTTTTTATTGTAGACTTGATTCTTCCCCTTGTTTTAGTGCAGTTCTTTGAGTTACTGACAAGCATCATTGTCCCATTGCTTTCTTAATGAACTCATGTAGCAGAGGCCTTTTTAAGGCAAAAAGTTAAATATTAGGTTCCAGGATTCCTAGCTGAGAGAAGTTGTAATTTAGAATTGGTTGATCAAGAAATATATGTTGAGTGGTTGTTGGAGGCAGGGAGTGGGGGGCAGGTGAAATGGATGAAGGTGGTCGCAAGGCACAAACTTCCAGTTATAAGATAAATTAAGTTCTGGGACTGTAATGTGCAGCATGGCAACGAGGGTTAACGATACTGGACTATATATTTGTAAGTTGCCAAGGAAGTAGATCTTAAAAGTTCTCATCATAAGAAAAAAATGTGTAATTATGTGAGGTGATGGATGTTAACTAAACTTATTGTGGTGATCATTTCATAGGATATACAAGCATCAAATCTCATTATGTTGTACTCCTAAAACTAATACAATGTTATATGTCAATTATGTCTCAATAAAAAATGCACAAATGACCCCCCCAAAAAAATCAGATACACATTTCACAATAATTGAGTCATCAGAAATGATAGTGAGTGACCAGGAAGGAGTGTTTGCTGAAATGGTAAGGACCAGAAATGAGGCAGTCCTAATGTTTTAATACCGGCTTGCTATGCACATTCCTATCCATTACACTTATTGTGTTTTGGCATTTGATTTTGTAAAATTTAAACACGGTATACAGTATAGATCAAGGAGAGGAAATCATTTGAGCAAGTAGATTAATACAAATAAATACAATTTAATACAAATTAATTAATACAGATTAATACAAATAAATCCACAATGGTCAGTGCTGAAAAACAAAGAAAAAACATATGCTGAAAATTTACTTGATTTTGCTAATGTTTTAAAATGAGGTTTTATTTTATTAATACATATACAGAAATAAAATTAAGGAATTTTTAATTTATCAATTATATCTTATTAATCACAACCAATCTGTATACATTTGAAAAATAGTTGCATATACATACGGAACTTGCCACAACTTCAGAGTGCCCCAGAAGCTGATCCTTGCCAGCTAGGAACCCATCATTTTACCTTTATTCCGTTTTCAAGGCATATTCGATTAGGTGCTAGTGTCTCCAATATATACTAGAGTGTTTTCTTTTCATGAAAAATGGACAACAATTGGCTAGACCTCAACCTTTATTGATGAAATTTCCCTTCTACCTTTCTAGACATGCACTTCATTAAAAATCACTTCATTAAATCTGAACGAGATTTTAAACTTGTTTAAGTGCTTTGATGCAATATTTTTTGTCAATTATATATAATTTAACAGTTATATATTCCTATTAAAGAATTGTTCTGAAAGGAAACTGTAGGAAAATGAATGGCTTGACTGAGGTCACATTTCAAGTCAGAGGCTGACCTGAGACTAGAACTTTATTTCTTAAAATGAATTCTGTTGCTTTCTCCCTTATCTTATGTTAACTAAGGGCTGTCTCTTTTTTAAAAAATCTTTTGGGCCGCTTGGGTGCCTCGGTTGGTTAAGTGTACGACTTCAGCTTAGGTCATGATCCCACGGTTTGTGGGTTCGAGCCTCGCATTGGGCTCTGTGGTGACAGCTCAGAGTCTGCTTTGGATTCTGTGTCTCCCTCTCTCTGCCCCTCCCCCGCACGCACACATCCTTTTTCTCTCTCAAAATAAATAAATAGACATTTAAAAAAGCTCTTTTTAAATAAACAAGTTCCCAGTGACCCTTCATCTCTCCCCCACCCCAATGAAGTAGCAGGACTGTGCACAGACCTGTGCCTCTTTATTCTTCAACATCTTTGCCTCCCACTGGGGTCTTGAAATCCCGCTACTATCTACATACATTAAGAAATCAAGATTATTCACTCCAGACAGCAGCTTCTCGGCTCTACAGATTAGCTTTTTTTGTGTGTGTGAACAAAGACTGCCACATCTGATCTATAGGATTTTTGTGGTTGTTTAATGGAATTTATTGAAAGCAACTCAGCAAAGCCGTGTTTCTATGGGTAACCATGCCTCAGGAAAAGCCTGTGCTTAAACCCCGATATTAAATACCATTCTGTGAAAGGCCGTCTTGCCTGAATGACCTCCCCTGCAGACACGTCCCAGGCATGGGAGAAAGCTGGCAGGGATCCATTTTGTTTATCTCAGTGTGGATTTTTTCCTTAGTCCCTGACATGGGTTAATTCTAAATTATAATCCAACCTGCTTCCTGGGGATCCCTGAGGAAATTTTGAGAGAGAATGCAACTTGTTTTGTGAACTGAACACCAAGTAGCTCATGTTTGGCCAAAGATGAAAAAAAAAAGAAAAGAAAAAGAGAAACTCATGAGAAGAAACAGAATGAAACACTAGTAGTCTTTCTTCCCTATGGGCAGTGCAGGGTATGGGAGGACAGGGGGAGGGGGTGGGAAGTGTAAAGGAGGCAGCTGAGTTTATTTTTAACACCAAGTTAAAGGCATACTCTGTGTTCTTTCCTTTTAAAAATAGACTTTTAACCTCTTGAAACGTTTTGACTCTATTCTGCCTGTGGGGTAATACCCCTTTGTGGCTGGCAACTCCCACTGGATCTTTTCCCATTACAGACTTCCTGGCCAAGTAGTTAGGATGGAAAAACCCCAGAATATTTGGTCACAGAGCTCTTGATCAGCATATGCACATAGCTCCTGTGTGCAGGAAGGCTGATACACCCCTGCTGCTTACCTGGACCTTGAACTTTGCCACATCCTTCAAAACTTGGTTACAAAAAGATGTCCTGTTTTTAAAATAGTCTGAATTAGTGGATATAGTCTTTTTGAAGTCCATTGCAATAATTTATTCAATGAATTTATAAACGACACAACACACACATGCACGCCCCCCCCCCCCCCCAAAATTAGATGTGTACGAGTAGCTATGATAATAGCTAATCTCTAACACTGGTTGAAGGCTTATGATTTGCCAGGCAACTGTTTCATATACATTTAGGGCTTTGACCAATGCTCTCAATTTTATAATCCCATTTTACAGATGAAGAAACTTGAGCTCTGGGCTATTAAGTAACTTATGAAGATTATAATAAAGTCAGTGAGTGGTTTTGGGGGAGGGAATTCAAACTCAGGTAGTTAGGCAGATCAGGTCCACTGCTACTCCATATGGTAAGTCCATAATTAGAAAAGGAGCCTGTATCTTCAGACCACATTTGCTTCCGTCTGTTGGAAAGTTAATTAAACACTCGTTTTGTTAGAACAAGACATTTTATTTCCACTTGCAAGACAGTTATCATCATAAAAATGCAAATGTACAGTGTTGACAACTTGAAGGGTGCCCCGTTAGATGTGAAGCCCTTGTGCTATGCACAACCTGCGCGAATGTACATGGTGGCCCTTTGCACACATACACAAACACATAAACCTCATGAACTGCAGGCAGGGGAAGTTTATGAAGAAAGAAACAAATTGCTTTAATTTAAAAGGTTAGGGAATAGTCTTTTAGTCTTTTACTAAAAGTAACTAGACTGATTTGATGTTAGTAACAGTTCTTCTACATGCCTCAGTCTAGAACTAGTACAACTCATGAGAAACTCTGAAACTTGTTTGTATTTGTACACAGTACAAAAGTGTTCTACTCCCACTTTCTTTTTCTTCTTCTCTGGGGAATAAACCTTGAGTTCACGTTGGAACAGGTGGTTGATATGTATGAGTATGCACATGAGTGTGTAAGGTTGGTGGGGGGAGAAATACAACAGTTTGCGAACCTAGGGAGATTTAAATTTTATTATGGAAATTTTCACAAATGTTCTGAAAGTAGACCAAAACGGCATAATGAACCCCACTTACCCCCATGAACCTAACACCCAGATGCAATAAGTATCAACTAAAGGCCAGCCTTGCTTCCTCTATGTTTCTATTTACGCCTCCTTTTTGAAGCAAATTCTAAACATCATATCATTTTATCATCACATTATTCTCAAATATTATCAAAATATTTCAGTACATTTCTCTACCAGATGTAAACTGTTTTTTGTTTTGTTTTGTTTTGTTTTGTTTTTTAACGTTTATTTATTTTTGAGACAGAGAGAGACAGAGCATGAACGGGGGAGGGTCAGAGAGAGAGGGAGACACAGAATCTGAAACAGGCTCCAGGCTCTGAGCAGTCAGCACAGAGCCCGACGCGGGGCTCGAACTCAGATACCGTGAGATCGTGACCTGAGCCGAAGTCGGACGCTTAACCGACTGAGCCACCCAGGCGCCCCCTGTTTTTTTTTAAAAAACCACAATACCATTATTACATTCAAACAGAAATAGCAGTAAGTCCTTGATGTTGTCATACACCCAACTGATGTTCAAATTTTCAGTTGTCTTCCCAGTGTTCCAAATTTTCTTCTGTTTTTTTTTGTTTGTTGTTTTCACCTCGTGTTTGTTTGAAATGGGAATCAACTGAGTTCTAACGTCACATTGGTTGTCATACCTCTTAAGTCTCTTGAAATCTACAAGCTCTCCCTTCATCTCATTTTTCTACAGCTTGTATTTTCTGTTGTGTGGATATGGCGTCCTCACAATATAGCTTAACACATTTCTCCGTAGCAGAGTCCTTTCTGACAGTAGTCCAGGCATCTGTATATTCTTGGGTGAACTTGAGCCACAGTGAGGCTTGGAAAGGACTAGAAAAAAATGCTCAGGGTCCTCTCCTCGATTTTTGAACGTTTTGGCTTGAGGAACAAAACTCTCAGGAACTTTCGATTGTCCATCATCTGTAGACAGGTAAAGAGTGCCAGCTTGCATGTTCAGTGCAGGTAGACTCTCCTGAGTAATTTAGGGGCTCCAGGAGCACAGTTTCTCAGCCAGGCTTGAGAGAGGACAATAGGCATGAATTGGTGGCCTAGAGAAAATGAGAATCTCCCAGCCGGGGGAATTTGGTTTCAGTCGGGATCATGTGGAAACCAATTACCAGCAGGCAAATTGCCAATGAACTGGCAAAGCCTCCGTTTTGAGTGCTTGAATAAGACAGTGCTTAACTTAAGTGGAGTTTAAGTAACTGGTTAAACCAAATGTTCTGTGGATACTTGATTGATATTAAATCTACATGTCTTCAGTGGATTGTGAAATGAACACATTGGATTCATTTTGAGGTTTTGTTTTGTTTTTTATAATAATAATAATAATAATAATAATTATTATTATTATTACTATTTTAAGATTCTAGCTTTGCTGAAGAAATTAAATGAAGGTCAGTAGGTTCACCAGCTCATGGCCCTGTTCTCCACAAGGATCTATCACACCAATGTTGTTGGTAGTAAAAGGCAGCCTTGCCTTTGCTGTGGAAGAAACAGCGATGTTATCTGTCCTAGGCTGCTCTGCTTCTTGGCCATTAGTCCAGGATTTCCTTCTCCTGTGACTCCTGAAGCCTCAAAATAATAACAGAGCATTACATTTTCTTGGTAAGGTTAGGGTGTCGAGCTGTTCCCTTTCCCACATCCACATCTGTCATGAGCATGTGCCCCAGCCGCCCCATGACCTCCTTGCCCTATTCCAGCCGCCAGGAGGGGTGCTTTCCAGGTGCTTGCTAACAGAGAGGCTCGGGTTAAGATCTGCCCTGCAACCTCATTGGCTAGCTGGGTGACCTTGGGTAGGTCACTTGATTCTCTGAGAGCTATTATCTTTACCTGTAAAATAAAGATTGTATCATCTGCTTTGCCTCCCACATGAGGATGTTATGAAGATCAACTTAAAAGCATTAATGTAGGTGAAAGTCCTTCACTAAACTATAAAACATCACGCAAGTGCCCTTGATGCCTGCTGCTTGATATCTCCACCCACATTTATCCAGTCCTGCCTGGCAGTGGAGAAGAAATTAAATTCTAGAGTCAAATAAGGCTCCGTTGCTTTTTAGCTTTATCCTTTGGGGCAAGTCATACTCTGAGTCGTGGTTCCTCATAAATAAACTGGGGATATTTTTTATCTGGCATTCATTTATTTACCTCTCTCTCTCTCTCAACACCTTGACTCGGTGTTGTTATGAGGACTAAAGTTTAGATAACAGATGTAAAGTCCCCAACGTAGATTTGGCCCCCAGTAGGTCCTCAACAAATGACAATTCTTTTTCCCTCCCTGCTCTTGGCAATTGTACCACAGTATGGCCCAGCTGACATGCCTTCCTTTATAAAGGAAGGGCTCTTCCCCTAGATGGCTGAGGACAGGAGGACAGGACCGTCTGCTAGCCCCTCCATCCTCACTTACAAGGATGCTTGTTCATAGCTCAGTCATCTTTAAATTCTCTTTGTAAGTCAGTCGGCTAAGGAGTTACATAATGGAGTTTTGCTCCTATATTACTTGGGAATAAAGATTCCTCAACAGCCTGTGTGAAAAAACCCCAAATGTTTGGTTGACTGCAAAATTAACACGAGTCAGTGGTGTGATGGAGTGAGCAGAACATCAGTGTATTTTAGGAAGCACAGTAAGGACCCATCCTACTTGTGTAGGTCAGACCATACCTGGGGTAAAGGATTCAGTTTAGCAGGTTGGTACACTGGGATGGAACACTAGAAGGGGTGGGGGAGGATAACAAAGGGCTTGTGATACAAGATATTTGAGTAACTATTAGACTGAGGATACTTAAGCTGTAGAAGATATATTTCAGGAGAGATATGTTATTGTCTTATGTTCTTTGAATGGACTGAGCAATTAGAGAAAATAGATCACCACCACTTTGCATTTATGCAAGAGTACAAATTTCTAAGGAGTATATTATATAAGCATGCATTTGAGCTTATGTGGTTTCACAGGAAGGAATTAGGGACAGTAGACAAAAGTTGTTGGGGAATAGTTCTAGTGGTCTTTCTATTTCTATTCCTACTTCAAACTCTGGGCTGTTGTAGGGATGGGCCATTACAACTCATTTAAAACTGGGCTTCCTGGTGGCCAGTCTCAGCATGGTATTACATTCAAAAGATACTCAAAACAATATTGAAATTAGGAATTGAAAAGCAACATAACTACAAATATACTGGAAATTAAAACAGGTAACAAGGGACAATCACGTACAGCTTTGGGTCAATTAATTTGAAATATGCAAAATGGTCAATTTTCTAGAAAACTATAGTTAATTAAAACTGACTCAAGAGGAAATAAATGACCTAAGTCCAATGACCTTGGGGTGCCTGGGTGGCTCTGTCGATTGACTGAGTCAGTGACTTTAGCTCAGGTCATGATCTTGTGGTTCATGGGTTCGAGCCCAGCATTGGGCTCTGCGCTGACAGCTCAGAGCCTGGAGCCTGCTCTGTATTCTGTGTCTCCCTCTCTCCCTCTGGTCCTTCCACCACTTGTGCTCTCTCTCTCTCAAAAGTAAATAAATAAACATTAAAATTAAAAAAAAAATTCTACGACCTTGAAAGACATTAAATCAGTGATTAAATCTACTCACATTATGAATTAAGATATAGTTAGTTTCTTACAGGCAAGTTTTACCAAATTTATAAGAACATATAATCCCAATCTTCTATGAACAGTCCAGAGAATATAAATAGAGCATGAAAATAAACAGTACCTTAAAACTCATTTTATTAGACTGGAACAAACCTGAATCCAAAATAAGACAAGGATAATAGGGAAAATTGTAAGCCAACCTTACGTCTATTTCTTTTGTTGTTGTTGTTATTTAAAATTTTTATTTAAACTCTAGTTAGTTAATATATAGTGTAATATCAGTTTCAGAAGTAGAATTGAGTGATTCATCACTTACATATAATACCCAGTGCTCATCACAAGTGCCCTCATTAATACCCATCACCCATTTAGCCCATCCCCCTGCCCACCTCCCCTCCATCAACCCTCAGTTTGTTCTTTATACTTAAGAGTCTCTTATGGTTTGCTTCTGTCTCTTTTTATTTCCCCCTTCCCCTCTATTCATCTGTTTTGTTTCTTAAATTCCACATATGAGTAAAATCATATGGTATGTGTCTTTCTCCAAATGACTTATTTCACTTAGCATAATACACTCTAGCTCCATCCACATCATTGCAAAAGGCAAGATTTCATTCTTTTTGATGGCTGAGTAACATTCCATTGTCTATGTACACCACATCTTCTTATCCATTCTTCAGTCGATGGACACCTGAGCTCTTTCCATACTTTGGCTATTGTTGATAGTGCTGCTATAAACATTGGTGTGTATGTGCCCCTTTGAATCAGCATTTCTGTATCCTTTGGGTAAATACCTAGTAGTGCAATTGCTGGGTCATAGGGTATTCCTATTTTTAATTATTTGAGGAACCTCCATACTGTTTTCCAGAGTGGCTGCACCAGTTTGCATTCCTACGAGCAGTGCAAGATAGTTCCTCTATCTCCATATCCTGACCAACATCTGTTGTTGCCTGAGTTGTTAATGTTAGCCATTCTGACAGGTGTGAGGTGGTATCTCATTGTGGTTTTAATTTGCATTTCCCTGATGATGAGTGATGTTGAGCATCTTTTCATGTGTCCTTTGGACATCTGGATGTCTTCTTTGGAAAAATGTTTATTCATGTCTTTTGCCAATTTCTTAAGTGTATTGTTTGTTTTTTGGGTGTTGAGTTTGAAAAGTTCTTTATCAATTTTGGATACTAACCGTTTATCAGATATGTCATTTGCAAATATCTTCTTCCATTCCATAGGCTGCTTTTAGTTTTCTTGATTGTTTCTTTGCTGTGCAGAAGCTTTTTATCTTGATCGAGTCCCAGTAGTTCATTTTTGCTTTTGCTTCCTGCCAACCTTACTTCTAAATATAAAGGTATAAATTCTGATAAAATTCAGCAAAATCAGTGACTTAATGAAAATAATACACTATTGGGTTTATCCCAGGAAAGCAAGGATTATTTAATGTTAGGAAAATCTATTACTATAATTTACCAGATTAACAAATTGAAAAGGGAAAGAGCAAAGGAAAAAGCACATAATTATCTTAATAGAGGCAGAAAAATCTTTTGTTAAAATAGGATACTCTTTCATATTTAAAAAAAACAGGAAATACAAATAGTAAGGAATTTTATTTTGTATATATTTATTTCACAAAACTGGAAATTATTCTGAATATTGGGCACTATTTGATCTAGCAAATGTAGGTTGTCCATTTCAGGGAACAATTTTGGAATGGAAATCTCATCCCAGATTCTCCTTGGTAAAGGCAAGAACATGCCCTTTCACTGTTACTTGAGCCTGACATTTAAAAAAAAATTAGTTTTACAGCTTTATTGAAGTATATGTAATAAATATACCAAAAAGCTGCACATATTTATATAATTTTATGAGTTTGGACATAAACGTTCACTTCTGATAGCATCACAATCATGGTAATATACACATCCATCACCTCCAAAAGTTTCCTTGAGTCCCTTTGCTGTTTTTCTGTGCGTGTGGTAAAAACGCAACATGAGATCTTCCCTCTTAGCAAGTTTTTAAGTGCACGAGACCATACTGTTAACTATAAAAACTATGTTGTAAACAGATCTCCAGAACTTAAGCATTTCATATAAGTGTAATATTATGCTCATTGAACATCTCATTTCCCTTTTCCTCTATCTCCTGGAAACCACCATTCTATTTTCTTTAAAAAAAATTTTTTTTAATGTTTATTATTTTGAGAGAGACAGAGCGTGAACAGGGGAGGGGCAGAGAGAGAGGGAGACACAGAATCTGAAGTAGGCTCCAGGCTCCGAGCTGTTGGAACAGAGCCAGACGCGGGGCTCAAATACACGGCCTGCAAGATCATGGCCAGAGCTGAAGTTGGACGCTCAACTGACTGAGCCACCCAGGTGACTTTCTGTTTTCTATATGAGTAGAATCATGGGACTATTTGTCCTTCTGTGACTGACTTATTCACTTAGTATAATATCTTCCAGGTCCATTTATGTTGCTGCAAATTGTAGGATCTACTTCTTTTTTAAGGCTGGATAATGTGCCTCTGTATGTATATACCACATTTTATTTATCCATTCTTCTGTCAATAGACATTTGGGTTGTTCCATATGTTGGCTGTTGTGAATAATGCTAGAATGAATGTGGGAGTACATGGATCTCTTTGAGATCCTGATTTCATTTCTTCTAGATGCTCCCAGGAGTGGGATTGCTGGATCGTGTGGTAGTTCCACTTCTAAGTTTTTGAGTAACTGGGGCACTTCCATAGTGTTTTCCATGTGGTTGCATCACTTCATATTTCCACCAACAGTGTGTGGTGGGTTCCAATTTCTCAACATCCTTGCCAACACTTGTTACCTTTGATTCTTTAATAACAGCTATCCTAATAGGTGTGAGATGATATCTCCTTATGGTTTTTATATGTATTTCCCTGATGATTGGTGATGTTGAACACCTTTTCATATACCTGCTAGCTGTTTGTATTTCTTCTTTGGAGAAATATCTATTCAAATCTTTGCCCATTTTTTAATTGGGTTATTGGGGATTTTATTGTTTTGGTATTGAGTAGGGGTAGTTCTTTTTTTAATGTTTATTTATTTTAAGAGACAGACACACAGAGAGAGTATGCATGGGCAGGAGAGGGGCAGAGAGAGTGAGAGAGAGAGAATCCATGCTCTATGGAGAATCTATGTTGGTCTTGATCCCATGACTGCAAGAGCATGACCTGAGCCAAAACCAAGAGTTGGATGCCAAACCAAATGAGCCACCCAGGCGCCTCTAGGGAGAATTATCTTAATTGAATAAATATATCTATCAGAAACTTGTAGCAAACATTATATTTACTGGTGAAAGTTTGGAATTATCCCTTCTAATATCAGGAATAAAAAAGCTGCCCATTATCACTGTTTCCATCCAGTCACTATTTGAAGATCCCAACCAGAGCACTAAGAGAAGAAAAGAAAAGCCTTGAGGATTGGAAAAGAAAACAAAAACAAAAGTATCACTACTGATAGGAATATTACTGCATTTATAGAATCTAAGAAAAAATACAAACAAGCTATAGGAATGAGTATAAGATATCAGCATGTTACTAGATACAAGATTAGTATAAAAAGAATTTATATTCCTGTACAATATCAATAAATAATTTAAAAAATTTAATATTATAAAAAATGCCAGGTCTTTCCACATTAGTTAATAAATTCAAAACAATCCCAATCAAAATCCCAAATGATTTTTTTTTGTATACTTGAGAAGATGATCCAGAAAGTCATATGGAAGAGCGAAGGAGAAACAAGTTTGAAGAAGACCAAAATGGGAAAGCTCATGGGATCAAGCCCCGTGTCTGGCTCTGTGCTGAGCATGGAGCCTACTTAAGATTCTCTGTCTCTGTCTCTGTCTCTCTGTCTCCGTCTCTCTCTCTCTCTCTCTCTCTCTCGGGACACCTGGGCGGCTCTGTTAGTTAAGTGTCTGACTTTGTTTCATGTCATGATCTCGCAGTTAGGTTTGTGAGTTAGAGCCCCACATTGGGCTCTTTGCTGTCAGCACAGAGCCTGCTTCGGACCCTCCGCCTCCCTCCCTTTTTGCCACTCCCCCACTGGTGTGTGTGCGTTCTCTCTGTCTCTCTCTCTCAAAAATAAGTAAAAACATTAAAAAAAAAAAAGATTCTCTCTGTGGTGCCTGGATGGCTCAGTCATTAAGCGTCTAACTCTTAATTTTGGCTCAGGTCATGGTTTCCTGGTTCGTGGGTTTCAAGGCCCATGAGGAGCTCTGTGCTGACGGCACGGAGCCTGCTTGAGATTTTCTGTCTCCCTCTCTCTCTGTCCTCCCCCTGCTGGCACACGCTCTTTCTCTCTCTCTCAAAAATAAGTAAATAAACATTTTAAAGAAAGATTCTCTCTCTCTCTCTCTTTTTCTCTCTCTCTTCCTCTGCCCCTCTCCCCCACTCATGCTCCCTCTCTCTCTAAAAATAAATCTTTTAAAAGCAACTTTCATAAAAGAAAATATTTGAGAATATTTTTATGACCACAGTGAGGAAAAAAATTGAACAAGAAAAAAAATAAGTGATGATACATTTGGCTACATTCTGATGAAAAACATGACAAGGGCACCTGGGTGGCTCAGTCGGTTGAGTGTCCAACTTCGGCTCAGGTCATGATCTCATGGTTCACAGATTCCAGCCCCACTTCGGGCTCTATGCTGTCAGCTCAGAGCCTGGAGTCTAGTTTGGATTCTGTGTCTCCCTCTCTCTCTGTCCCTCCCATGCTCACACTCTGTCTCTGTCTTTCTCTGAAAAATAAAAACATTAAAAACATTTTTTTTTAATTAAAAAAAACTTAATGACAAAATATGTCATAAAAACTAAAATGATGAGACACGGGCCAAAAGAAGATATTTGGAACATATAAATACAAATGATTATTACTCAGGAGATTTAAAGAATACCTACAAATCAATATGAAAAAGGGTAAGGGAAAGAATAAGAAGTTTACAGAAGACAAGACTTGAATGGCCAATTCAAAAATTCTGATGCATATTGGTGACATTATTGAGCACTAGCCATATATGGTTCTAGATGCTTTCCATGTGTTAACACACTAAAATGTTGCAATAAATGCATGAGGTTGGTACTACCAACTCTTTCCTCTTCCAGAGAG
Source organism: Panthera leo (assembly GCF_018350215.1). NCBI lineage: Eukaryota > Metazoa > Chordata > Mammalia > Carnivora > Felidae > Panthera > Panthera leo. Next base: position 114,126,960 of record NC_056685.1, on the reverse strand, counting down.
GGAAAATAGGACCAAAGCTCATACAACTAGTAAGTGATAAAGCTAGGATTTGGATACCAAGAGTGATGCTCAAAAACTGGGCTCTTCACCAACTGTGCTATTTTGGCAACTTAAAAAAAAATCTGACTATTCATTGTTGGCAGAGAGTGGGGCAAAATGGAAACAACTGTATACTGCTTATGGAAGTGTAAATTGATACAACCGCTTGGTTGGAGAGCAATTTTACTTCACAAATAAAGTTGAAGATGCACGTTACCCTTGAACCCAACAATTCCACATCTAGGTCCACAGCCTAAAGTCTCACAAGGAAAATGTACAAGAATGTTCATTGTAGTGTTGCTTGCAAAGGTGGAAAAATAGAGTGTGAAATATTTATGCAATGGAATTCAAATATGAAATAATCTAGACAAATCCTCAAAACATAATGTTAATGGGGAAAAAGGTGGAAAAGGATGTATACAAAGTATTATACCATTCATATAATAAAGTTTAAAAGCATTTTTAAAAGCATGAAAACACATGATTCACACATGTAGTACAATCATAAAGCATGGAACATATAAAACTTGGAATTCAGGAAAATGGGTACCATTGCAAAGGGGAGTGGAAATTCGGACGGGGGGTTGTGCAGGGAGCATCAGTTGTATCCAAAATACTATATTTCTTTTAAAAATTGAGAAAATATGGCAGGATATTAACATATGACACAACTGGGTGGTGAAAATATTCTATTATTTTCTGTACTTTCACCTGCCCTGACCATGTTTCTTACCTCACCTTTCACTCTATCCCCTTCCATGCTGCTGCCCCATGGAGCCTCCTGCCCTTCATTGGTCAAGCTATGCCTCTCCATTCCACAATTTCATCTATGCTTTTCCCTCACCTGGGAATGCCCTTCTCTCCTTAAAGGAAAACACACAAAAACAGAACAAACAAAAAACCCTGTTCGTCTTCCGTGACCTGAACTATTTCATTCAGAAAAATACTTGAAAGCATACGCATATTCATAACATCATTATTCACAATATCCAGGTGGTGGAAAAGTGACCCCAAGTATCCATGAATAAATGGATGAGTAAATAAAGAGAATGATAGATACATACAGTGGAATATTATTCGGTTTTAAAAAGGAAGGAATTCTGACACATTCTACAACATGGATGAACCTTGAAGACATTATGCTAAGTGAAGTAAGCCAGTCAGCAAAGGCCAAATATTGTATGATTCAACCCATAGGAGGCCCCTAGAGTAGTCAGAAAGTAGAATGGTGGTTGCCAGGAGTGGGAGGAGTGGGGAACGGGGAGTCCATGTTTCAGGGGGACAGAGATTCAGTTTTTGCAAGATGAAAAGAGATCTGGAGATGTGCTGGTGGCTGCATGACAGTGTGAAGGTACTTAAAGCCACTGAACTGTACATTAAAAAATGGTTAAAGTGGTGTTATATGTACTTTACCACCATAAACAATACCAAAGAGAAGTACTTGAAAGGCAACATGTAATATTATTAGAACTTATCCAAAGTCCCTCAGAGGGAGATTCCATCTCTCTCTCTCATGATGATTCTCAGCCTCCTAACCCCCAGAGGGATGCCCTCCTCTGTCCTCTCGCTCTGTGGATGTGTTCTGTTTTCCCAGCAGTATCTCCACTTTCCCACTAAGGAAAACCCATCTTTCCTTCCTGGCTTCTCCGATTCTGCTACCTTCCATTACCCCAGTGACCACAGTAGACTCCACGGTGCTTCTCCACCCCTCTGGACAAGACCCTGACCTCTGAGCCCCTGCTCAGACTCGATTTCCAGCTTCTCCATCTATGGTCCTCCCCCACTAGAGCTCTGAGTCTGTCTTCAGAGTTGCAAAGTTACTTCCTGTCTGGTTTCTTCCTGGCCCTGATGGTTTGAATTGTAACCAGGATTAACTGGTTCTGTTCTGAAGTGTAACCAGGATTAACTCCGCTATTCTGCTTTGTGAGAAGAGCGGAGTCTTCAGTTTCTGCCAACAAACCGTGATACCATTTCATGGTTTACCAAATCTGGACTGACTTGTTATCATGAAATCGCTTTAAAGCCTGTGGGACAACCTATTTAAATGCCAATAAAGGTTTCTCTGTTTTCATGTATATGCATAGAAAATGGCCAAAACTGATTAACAGAGGTTACCAGGAGAAAGGCATTCATTCATTGGGTCTGTGACAGGGGCTGAGGGAGCAGAGAGGGAAAAATTCACTTTTCAATTCTCACCTTCTCGAATCTTTTACAGTAAACATGTATAAGTTTTACAATAAGAATAAATATTTGCAACGAAACAGTGTTCTAAATGGTACAATAGGCTCTTAGTAGCTCTAGAGGCAGCTGCAAGCTAGGAGAAATCATTTTAAGGAGATGCAGTTTCAAATCCAGTAGGAAAGTGGCAAGGGCAGGGTATTTCCTAATTTGAAAAGGACGCTTGTGAGCGAGTCACTGTGTGGATGTAGAGATGAATTATAGAGCTGTCATTCTCATCCGGCAGCTGCTTCTGACTCTGAAAGCAATTTAGGGGAAAGCCAAGTGGAATGGAGCCCTGCCCCTTTAATTAGCCCCAGGAGCCAGGTAAGGTAAATATTTGTGGCTGAAACAGCATGAATCCATGGAAGTCGGGATTTCAGCCTAGAAGCATTGCACTGCCAAGTTGCTATGAAACCCAGAAAGCTGGAGCTACGTTCTGCCTCAGAAAGTGCTTCTGAGTTTAAGAGAAGGAGGAAGAATCACAAGCAGAGTGGTGGTTTTAAGGCCTATGTGTTCATGAGGTTGGTGAGGGTATACCTATGCCTTATGCTGCGTCATAAATTATACCTCTTTTTATTTTACCTCGATATTGATTTCTATTTAAAAACATCAGTACTCCAAATGTAGACATATTTAACTTGCTGTATTTATTAACTCATTCTCTGGTTTCCAGTGATATTAAATATAAATCAGATCTTGGTATTGCCCTGCTCAAAACTTGTCAATGCCTTTCTGTTGTTTCTCTCAGGAAAAAAATCCTGACTCCCGTAGCTGCATATGCAAGGTGACTGAAAAATTTAGCTTCCAACCTGTGGCTCTTAATATTTATGGTGGGGACTCAGGTATAATGAGGACTCTTCTAGAAAAACCAAGATGTATCCATGAAGTTCTGTTGGATGTAGCACCTAGCCTCATCTTTTACCATCCCCATATGCTCACTTGGCACCGGGGATGCTGGTCTCCCTTCTGTTACTTCAAGAAGCTATCGTGGGGTCTTTGAGGCCCCCTGGGTCATGCTCATGTCTGCTTTATTTATCTATGGGGTCTTAGATGTCAGCTTTTCAGAGAAACCTTCCCTGACCACCCAGTATAAATTGAGGTCTCCCAGTTACTCTGTATTTCATCTGTCTGCACATTTCCATCATCATACCTAATAAACAATGAAAAACAAGATCCTAGTTTCTAAGGATCTTGATTTATGTATTTGTTTATTATCCATATCCACTACCAGAATGAGGCCAGGACTTGTCTGTCTTGTTCACTGGCCTAGCACATGGTAGGGACTCAACAAACACGTGGCAAATGAATCAATGATGAGATGAAGGTCTTTAAGTTGGATGCCCACTCCCTTGGTTCTCAACATATGAGCAAGGTCCATTTTCAGTAGATGAGAATGAACTGAAACAGAGAAAAGCAGAGGGAAGTGAGAGAAAGAGAATGAGAGAGAGAGAGAGAGAGAGAGAGAGAGAGAAGGGGGTGGGCTGACGTTGGACAAGTCCTTGGTTACAAGCCCTATGGATATACAATTTATCCTATACTTCTTCCTTAATGGGGTGAGATTCAAATATATTGTAAATAACCTCTCCTCCCCTTGCTTAACCTTATGTAATTTAGAATTGAGTTTGGGGTTCCATTTTGAAACCCAAGACTTCTAGAAAAACATAACCTATTTCCTTTGGAATATATATTTTTTAAAGGAAATGTGGCAGAATATGTTAACTGTGTCCGATTATCTATTTTTACCTTCTTCCTTGGGAAGTTAAGGGAGGATGTATTAGTTTCCTACTGCTGCTGTAAGAAATTGCTGCAAAATTAGGAGATTAGCACAACACAAATTTCTTGTCTTATAGTTCTGGAGGTCAGAAGTCTAAAATGAGTTGACAGGGCTGTGTCCCTTCTGGAGGCTGTAGGATAGACTTTCTTTCCCTTTTCCAGCTTCTAAAGGCTGCATTCATTTCTTGGCTCTGGGCCCCTTTCTCGCATCACTCTGACCTCTGCCTCCATTGTCACATCTCTTACTCTCACCCTTCTGCTGCCCTTCATAAGGATCCTTGTGATTACATCGGGGCCACTTGATAATCTAGGATAAACTCCCCATCAAGATCTTTAACTTAGTCATATCTTCCAAGTCCCTTTTTCTGTGTAAGGTAACATATTTATCAGTTTCAGGGGTTGGGACATGGCATCTTTAGCGGGCCATTATTCTGTCTGCCATGAGAAGCATGCCCCTTTTTTACCTGTTTCCTTTTGATGACTGGGATGTAGGTATACAAGATGGAGTTCAAGCAACCACCTTGAGCCATGGTTTGGAAGTCATCTGCTAAGGAAAGGAGAGTAGCAATGTTGAAGGCTCTGGGTCTCTGATAATTTTGTAATGCTAACCATACCCGTTCTGGACTGCCAGTCTGTTGACTTCTTTTAGGTTATTTTCAGTTTTCTAAACCAGATTCCTACAATTACATTCTTTACACTCTTACATTCTCTTCACCTGGTTATATAGCCCACCTATTTTTCCTTGCTCTTAAGTATTTTACAAAAGCTTGAGTTTTGATGACAGTATAGTACTCCAATTGTTATTTAAAGATTCTCCAACTATTTGACAATTAAATTGTTTGCAACTCTCTTTTGCTATCATAAATTAAAAGTTCCAGATTTTAGAGTGCCTGTGTGGCTCAGGTGGTTAAGCTTCTTTGGCTCAGGTCATGATCTCACAGCTTGTGAGTTTGAGCCCCACATCAGGCTCTCTGCTATCAGCACAGAGCTCGTTTTGGATCTTCTGTTCCGCAACCCCCCCCCCCCCCCCCGCCACCTTCCCTACACCCTTGTGCTCTCTTTCTCTCTCAAAAATAAATAAACACTTGGGTGATCTCGGGAAGATGGCGGCGTAGGAGGACGCGGGGCTCACAGCGCGTCCTGCCGATCACTTAGATTCCACCTACACCTGCCTAAAGAACCCAGAAAACCGCCAGAGGATTAGCAGAAGGGAGTCTCCGGAGTCAAGCGCAGACTAGAGGCCCACGGAAGAGGGGCTCCTCCTGAAGTGGATCACCTAAGGAGAAGCGAGCTAAGCCTGCCCCTCCAGCCCCCGTGCACCTTGCCTACCCACCCCAGCTAATACGCCAGATCCCCAGCAACACAAGCCTGGCAGTGTGCAAGTAGCCCAAACGGGACACGCCACCCCACAGTGAATCCCGCCCCTAGGAGAGGGGAAGAGAAGGCACACACCAGTCTGACTGTGGCCCCAGCAGTGGGCTGGGGGCAGACATCGGGTCGGACTGCGGCCCCGCCCACTAACTCCAGTTATACACCACAGCACAGGGGAAGTGCACTGCAGGTCCTCACCACGCCAGGGACTCTCCAAAATGACCAAACGGAAGAATTCCCCTCAGAAGAATCTCCAGGAAATAACAACAGCTAATGAACTGATCAAAAAGGATTTAAATAATATAACAGAAAGTGAATTTAGAATAATAGTCATAAAATTAATCGCTGGGCTTGAAAACAGTATACAGGACAGCAGAGAATCTCTTGCCACAAAGATCGAGGGACTAAGGAACAGTCACGAGGAGTTGAAAAACGCTTTAAACGAATTGCAAAACAAAATGGAATCCACGATGGCTCGGCTTGAAGAGGCAGAGGAGAGAATAGGTGAACTAGAAGATAAAGTTATGGAGAAAGAGGAAGCTGAAAGAAAGAGAGATAAAAAAATCCAGGAGTATGAGGGGAAAATTAGAGAACTAAGTGATACACTAAAAAAAAATAATATACGCATAATTGGTATCCCAGAGGAGGAAGAGAGAGGGAAGGGTGCTGAAGGGGTACTTGAACAAATTATAGCTGAGAACTTCCCTGAACTGGGGAAGGAAAAAGGCATTGAAATCCAAGAGGCACAGAGAACTCCCTTCAGACGTAACTTGAATCGATCTTCTGCACGACATATCATAGTGAAACTGGCAAAATACAAGGATAAAGAGAAAATTCTGAAAGCAGCAAGGGATAAACGTGCCCTCACATATAAAGGGAGACCTATAAGACTCGTGACTGATCTCTCCTTTGAAACTTGGCAGGCCAGAAAGGCTTGGCACGATATCTACAGTGTGCTAAACAGAAAAAATATGCAGCCGAGAATCCTTTATCCAGCAAGTCTGTCATTTAGAATAGAAGGAGAGATAAAGGTCTTCCCAAACAAACAAAAACTGAAGGAATTTGTCACCACGAAACCAGCCCTACAAGAGATCCTAAGGGGGATCCTGTGAGACAAAGTACCAGAGACATCACTACAAGCATAAAACATACAGACATCACAATGACTCTAAACCCATATCTTTCTATAATAACACTGAATGTAAATGGATTAAATGCGCCAACCAAAAGACATAGGGTATCAGAATGGATAAAAAAACAAGACCCATCTATTTGCTGTCTACAAGAGACTCATTTTAGATCTGAGGACACCTTTAGATTGAGAGTGAGGGGATGGAGAACTATTTATCATGCTCCTGGAAGCCAAAAGAAAGCTGGAGTAGCCATACTTATATCAGACAAACTAGACTTTAAATTAAAGGCTGTAACAAGAGATGAAGAAGGGCATTATATAATAATCACAGGGTCTATCCACCAGGAAGAGCTAACTATTATAAATGTCTATGCGCCAAATACCCGAGCCCCCAGATATATAAAACAATTACTCATAAACATAAGCAACCTTATTGATAAGAATGTGGTCATTGCAGGGGACTTTAACACTCCACTTACAGAAATGGATAGATCATCTAGACACACAGTCAATAAAGAAACAAGGGCCCTGAATGATACATTGGATCAGATGGACTTGACAGATATATTTAGAACTCTGCATCCCAAAGCAACAGAATATACTTTCTTCTCGAGTGCACATGGAACATTCTCCAAGATAGATCATATACTGGGTCACAAAACAGCCCTTCATAAGTTTACAAGAATTGAAATTATACTATGCATACTTTCAGACCACAATGCTATGAAGCTTGAAATCAACCACAGGAAAAAGTCTGGAAAACCTCCAAAAGCATGGAGGTTAAAGAACACCCTACTAACGAATGAGTGGGTCAACCAGGCAATTAGAGAAGAAATTAAAACATATATGGAAACAAACGAAAATGAAAATACAACAATCCAAACGCTTTGGGACGCAGCGAAGGCAGTCCTGAGAGGAAAATACATTGCAATCCAGGCCTATCTCAAGAAACAAGAAAAATCCCAAATACAAAATCTAACAGCACACCTAAAGGAAATAGAAGCAGAACAGCAAAGGCAGCCTAAACCCAGCAGAAGAAGAGAAATAATAAAGATCAGAGCAGAAATAAACAATATAGAATCTAAAAAAACTGTAGAGCAGATCAACGAAACCAAGAGTTGGTTTTTTGAAAAAATAAACAAAATTGACAAACCTCTAGCCAGGCTTCTCAAAAAGAAAAGGGAGATGACCCAAATAGATAAAATCATGAATGAAAATGGAATGATTACAACCAATCCCTCAGAGATACAAACAATTATCAGGGAATACTATGAAAAATTATATGCCAGCAAATTGGACAACCTGGAAGAAATGGACAAATTTCTAAACACCCACACTCTTCCAAAACTCAATCAGGAGGAAATAGAAAGCTTGAACAGACCCATAACCAGCGAAGAAATTGAATCGGTTATCAAAAATCTCCCAACAAATAAGAGTCCAGGACCAGATGGCTTCCCAGGGGAGTTCTACCAGACATTTAAAGCAGAGATAATACCTATCCTTCTCAAGCTATTCCAAGAAATAGAAAGGGAAGGAAAACTTCCAGACTCATTCTATGAAGCCAGTATTACTTTGATTCCTAAACCAGACAGAGACCCAGTAAAAAAAGAGAACTACAGGCCAATATCCCTGATGAATATGGATGCAAAAATTCTTAATAAGATACTAGCAAATCGAATTCAACAGCATATAAAAAGAATTATTCACCATGATCAAGTGGGATTCATTCCTGGGATGCAGGGCTGGTTCAACATTCGCAAATCGATCAACGTGATACATCACATTAACAAAAAAAAAGAGAAGAACCATATGATCCTGTCAATCGATGCAGAAAAGGCCTTTGACAAAATCCAGCACCCTTTCTTAATAAAAACCCTTGAGAAAGTCGGGATAGAAGGAACATACTTAAAGATCATAAAGGCCATTTATGAAAAGCCCACAGCTAACATCATCCTCAACGGGGAAAAACTGAGAGCTTTTTCCCTGAGATCAGGAACACGACAGGGATGCCCACTGTCACCGCTGCTGTTTAATATAGTGCTGGAAGTTCTAGCATCAGCAATCACACAACAAAAGGAAATCAAAGGCATCAAAATTGGCAAAGATGAAGTCAAGCTTTCGCTTTTTGCAGATGACATGATATTATACATGGAAAATCCGACAGACTCCACCAAAAGTCTGCTAGAACTGATACATGAATTCAGCAAAGTTGCAGGATACAAAATCAATGTGCAGAAATCAGTTGCATTCTTATACACTAACAATGAAGCAACAGAAAGACAAATGAAGAAACTGATCCCATTCACAATTGCACCAAGAAGCATAAAATACCTAGGAATAAATCTAACCAAAGATGTAAAAGATCTGTATGCTGAAAACTATAGAAAGCTTATGCAGGTAATTGAAGAAGATATAAAGAAATGGAAAGACATTCCCTGCTCATGGATTGGAAGAATAAATATTGTCAAAATGTCAATACTACCCAAAGCTATCTACACATTCAATGCAATCCCAATCAAAATTGCACCAGCATTCTTCTCGAAACTAGAACAAGCAATCCTAAAATTCATATGGAACCACAAAAGGCCCCGAATAGCCAAAGTAATTTTGAAAAAGAAGACCAAAGCAGGAGGCATCACAATCCCAGACTTTAGCCTCTACTACAAAGCTGTCATCATCAAGACAGCATGGTATTGGCATAAAAACAGACACATAGACCAATGGAATAGAATAGAAACCCCAGAACTAGACCCACAAACGTATGGCCAACTCATCTTTGACAAAGCAGGAAAGAACATCCAATGGAAAAAAGACAGTCTCTTTAACAAATGGTGCTGGGAGAACTGGACAGCAACATGCAGAAGGTTGAAACTAGACCACTTTCTCACACCATTCACAAAAATAAACTCAAAATGGATAAAGGACCTGAATGTGAGACAGGAAACCATCAAAACCTTAGAGGAGAAAGCAGGAAAAGACCTCTCTGACCTCAGCCGTAGCAATCGCTTACTCGGCACATCCCCAAAGGCAAGGGAATTAAAAGCAAAAGTGAATTACTGGGACCTTATGAAGATAAAAAGCTTCTGCACAGCAAAGGAAACAACCAACAAAACTAAAAGGCAACCAACGGAATGGGAAAAGATATTTGCAAATGACACATCGGACAAAGGGCTAGTATCCAAAATCTATAAAGAGCTCATCAAACTCCACACCCGAAAAACAAATAACCCAGTGAAGAAATGGGCAGAAAACATGAATAGACACTTCTCTAAAGAAGACATCCGGATGGCCAACAGGCACATGAAAAGATGTTCAACGTCGCTCCTTATCAGGGAAATACAAATCAAAACCACACTCAGATACCACCTCACGCCAGTCAGAGTGGCCAAAATGAAGAAATCAGGAGACTATAGATGCTGGAGAGGATGTGGAGAAACAGGAACCCTCTTGCACTGTTGGTGGGAATGCAAATTGGTGCAGCCGCTCTGGAAAGCAGTGTGGAGGTTCCTCAGAAAATTAAAAATAGACCTACCCTATGACCCAGCAATAGCACTGCTAGGAATTTATCCAAGGGATACAGGAGTACTGATGCATATGGGCACCTGTACCCCAATGTTTATAGTGGCACTCTCAACAATAGCCAAATTATGGAAAGAGCCTAAATGTCCATCAACTGATGAATGGATAAAGAAATTGTGGTTTATATACACAATGGAATACTACGTGGCAATGAGAAAAAATGAAATATGGCCTTTTGTAGCAACATGGATGGAACTGGAGAGTGTGATGCTAAGTGAAATAAGCCATACAGAGAAAGACAGATACCATATGGTTTCACTCTTATGTGGATCCTGAGAAACATAACAGAAACCCATGGGGGAGGGGAAGGAAAAAAAAAAAAAAAAAAAAAAGAGGTTAGAGTGGGAGAGAGCCAAAGCATTAGAGACTGTTAAAAACTGAGAACAAACTGAGGGTTGATGGGGGGTGGGAGGGAGGGCAGGGTGGGTGATGGGTATTGAGGAGGGCACCTTTTGGGATGAGCACTGGGTGTTGTATGGAAACCAATTTGACAGTAAATTTCATATATTAAAAAATAAAAAAATAAATAAATAAATAAATAAACATTTAAAAAAAGTTCCAATTTTTAAATAGAGGATTCTGAGAGGAATTCATAGCTTTATATGTATGTCACATCATAGCACATGCTCATATTTGACCATTAAAGATCTAAGTCTGTTTACCTTGATTAAATGAACAGCATCTACAGGAAAATCTTTAACTTCACATCTCCTGAATTTGAAAATCTAAATCCAGTAAGGTGGCAGGAACATCACGAATGTAACATTTTAAAAATTACCCAAAGTGACAATAACATTGTCTAGGCAATTAAAAAAAATGAAAGTTTTATATACTTGAGTAAAACCTGATTTTATTAAATATTTTTATGTTGATTTTTTCTGCAAAGAAGATTGTAGGGGGAAACATGAGCCCTTTGTACTCTAACTCCCCAGTGGGCGATAATAAATTGTGTTATTCTGTCAATATCCCACACAAATAGCACATTAGGCAATCTATATTGTTTCCCTGAATAACTGTCATAAAAGAAGTTCAAAGAAACACAAATATAGGTCAGCGATAAGAACTCTTTTGTAATATGCAGTCACAAAGGTAACTATAGTGAAGATCAAGTCCACAACATATCTCTCTGTGAAATAGCTGTCACCTGCCAGTAAAATTTAATATGTTATTTATTTATCTATTTATTTAGCTCATCACTCTTAATGTCCTTAATGTCCTTACCCTTTATTTTTCTTCACTATAGTCTTTACTACTTAATATTGTATATTTATTTGTTTACTGGTTTTGCTTACCTCACTAAAATGTAAAGTCCATAAGGCAGGGTCCTGTCTACCTTATCCACTAGAGTATCCACAGTGTCCAGTCACAGATGCCAGCTGTAAGATAAAAAGGTCCTGGAGGGGGCGCCTGGGTGGCTCAGTCGGTTGAGCGTCCGACTTCGGCTCAGGTCATGATCTCACAGTCTGTGAGTTCGAGCCCCGCGTCGGGCTCTGTGCTGACAGCTCAGAGCCTGGAGCCTGTTTCAGATTCTGTGTCTCCCTCTCTCTCTGACCCTCCCCTGTTCGTACTCTGTCTCAAAAATAAATAAACATTAAAAAAAATTAAAAAAAAATAAATAAAAAATAAAAAAAAAAGGTCCTGGAGGTGAGACCAAAGGGATATGTATTGGCTGGATCCTGGTGCAAGGACTCTGACTGGATTCTGAGGCAGTGAGAAGTCACAGAAGGACATAAGCGGGCAGTTGGGGAATGGTGAGTGAGATGATCAGGTTTGGATTTTAGATAATAATAACTCTGGGTTTGGTGTGGAGAAAGGGTATAGGGAGGGGGGACAGTCTGGTGGCAGGAAGACTAGTGAGGAAGCTATTATGACTTTCCAGGTGCATGAAGATGAGAGCCCAAGCTAGAAAGTTGGTAATAAATGAGAGCAATGATAATGATGATTACTTTAGCAAAGTTTTATGCAGTCACTAAAATCCATTTCCCAGGCTCCTTTGCAGTTAGGTGTGGCCATGTGATTATGTTCTACACAGTAGAATGTGAGCAGAAATAATGAGCTCTAATTCCAAGTGTGACCCATAGAAATTTCCCATGTACACTCCTCTCTGTTCTTTCCTTTTTCTGGCTAATAGGGATGGAGAAGCCATGTATTGGAGATAAATGGGAATCCTTTAATGTAGAACCTGGTAAAGCCATGTAGAGAAAAGTTGCCCCAGTTGACAAAGAACGCTTTGGAATGTTACATAAACGAGGAATAAATATCTGTTGTGTTTGAATCAGTGGACAATTTTAGCTTTATTTATTATAGCAGTTAATATTATCCCAACGAATTTAAACACTCAATTTTGGCTAGGCACCATTCTTAATACTTCAGATATGATAGCTCATTTAATTTCCATGACAATCCATTGAGTAACAATTTGTTAATTATTATCCCCAATTTACAGATGAAGAAACTGAGATACAGAGGGGATATGTAACCTACTAATGTTACAAAGCTGGGAAATGAGAAAGTCAAGTTTGAGAGTTCTGCCTCCAACATTTTAAGCAATATCTGATAGTGGAGATGGATGAGGATCAATAGGTTTTTAAAAAATGTTTATTTATTTATTTTTGAGAGAAAGAAAGAGGGAGGGGCAAAGAGAGAGGGAGAGAGAGAATCCCAACCAGCTATCAGCACAGTGCCTCAACACAGGGCTCAAACTCACAACATGTAAGATCATGATCTGACCAGAAATCAAGAGTCAGATGCTTAAATGACTGAGCCACCCAGGCACCCCCATTTTTTTAATTAATAGTTTTTTTTTAAATTTTTAAACAATTTTTTAATCTTTTATTATTATTTTTTTTAATTTAAATCCAAGTTAGTTAACATATAGTGTAATAATGGTTTCAGGAATAATAGAATTTAGTGATTCATCACTTACTTACAACCACCCAGTGCTCATCCCAACAAGTGCCTTCCTTAATACCCATTGCCCATTTAGCCCATCCCCCCACCCAGCACCCCACCAGCAACCCTCAGTTTGTTCTCCGTATTTAAGAGTCTCTTATGGTTTGTCTCCCTCTCTGTTTTTATCTTATTTTTCTGTCCCTTTCCCTATGTTCATCTGTTTTGTTTTTTAAAACTCCACATATGAGTGAAATCATATGATATTTGTCTTTTTCTGATTGACTTATTTCACTTAGCATAGTAAACACTCTAGCTCCATCCGCATCATTGCAAATGGTAAGATTTGCTGAGTAATATTCCATTGTGTGTGTGTGTGTGTGTATATATATATATATATATATATATATATATATACACATATATATGCATATTGTGTGTGTATGTGTGTGTGTATCTATCTATCTATCTATCTATATATATATCACATCTTCTTTATCCATTCTTCAGTCAATGGACATTTGAGCTCTTTCCATACTTTGGCTGTTGTGGATAGTGCTGCCATAAACATTGGGGTGCATGTGTCCCTTCGAAACAGCACACCTGTATCCCTTGGATAAATACCTAGTAGTGCAATTGCTGGGTCATAGGGTATTCCTGTTATTTGTGGAAGCTCTGTACTGTTTTCCAGAGTGGCTGCACCAGTTTGCATTCCCACCAGCAGTGCAAGAGGGTTCCTCTTTTTTCATATCCTGGCCAACATCTGTTGTTGCCTGAGTTGTTAATGTTAGCCATTCTGACAGGTCTAAGGTGGTATCTCCTTGTGGTTTTGATTTGTATTTCCCTGATGATGAGTGATGTTGAGCATCTTTTCATGTGTCCTTTGGACATCTGGATGTCTTCTTTGGAAAAATGTTTATTCATGTCTTTTGCCATTTCTTAAGTGGATTGTTTTTTGGATGTTGAGTTTGATAAGCTCTTTATAGATTTTGGATAATTAATAGTTTTTTTTTTTTAAAGATATAGATGTCCTTTCTTTTCTTTTAAACATTCTGAATAAAAACAAAACCTTGAAGATGCTTAATAGTCAATAATGAACATTAATTAAAATTAAAGTCACTAATTATGAAACAATATATATATATATATATATATATATATATATATATATATATATATATATATATTTAAGTTTAAAGAGGTAAACTCTCTTTTCATGTGTTTCCTGGAAACAGACTCTGAGACTGAAATTTCCATGTAAGAAGTTCATTGGGAAATGCTCCCTGGAAGTGAGGGATGCGGGTTTGGGCAGAGAAAGTAGTTGAACTATCATATAGTCACAACAGAAGGCTCAGCCTATTCCACGGGAAGCTTCGGACCTGAGATAACCCTTCAGAGTTATTTCCCCATCAAGGCAAGGGGTCTGGGCTTTTGTGTCCTGCTTCAGTCACGTGCGCTGCTGACCAGGAGGGAACATAAGGTTGTGTGAGGCAACTCCTTTGGACAGGAGTTCAGCTGCGAACAAGTGGAGGAATGGACATCATGGTCTTGAAAGGGCAGGGAGTAGGGAGAAACTGGATGGTGCACCACAGTATTCACTATAGAACTACTAAGAATAAGTAAGTACTATATTTATAAATCTATACATTTGTAGAACTTCACTGAGCTTCAGACTCTTACAGCCCACTATTTCCTGATTGTGCATGAAGCATAAAAGTGTGGTTGTAAGAAGACAAGAGATGAGACTTCAGAGATGAGTTGAACCATCTGGAAGTAGAAGTGGATGCCAAGAATCTTGGGTGAGAGGGACGTCTGGTGGCAGCATGGAGATGGATTAGCACAGAGACCACTCTTAGGCATACCATTTGGAGCTGTTGTAACTGCCCATAGCTATGGACACCAAAGCCTGAGCCAATATCAATGGGATGGAGAAGGGCTAAATTTGCAGGACATTTTAAAGGTAGTTCTTGATGGTTTTAATGGCTGAATGTGCAGATGAGGGAAGATCTGAGACAAACTCTATTGTTGTTGTTTGGGAGGCTGTGTGAAAGGTTGTGCTTAAAGGGAGATGACAGTCATGTTCACCCTGTGGGGTCCATGCTCACCCTGTGGGGTTTATGTTCACCCTTTGGGGTCCATGTTCACTCTGTGGGGCCATGCTCACCCTGTGGGGGCTATTCTCACCCTGTGGGGTCCATGTTGACCCTGTGAGGTCCATGTTCACCTTATGGGAGCCGTGTTCACCCTGTGGAGGGACATGTTCACCCTGTGAGAGGCCATGTTGACACTGTGGGGTCATGTTCACCCTGTGGGAGCCATGCTCACCCTGTGGGGGTCCATGTTCACCCTGTGGGATCCATATTCACCCTGTGGGATCCATGTTGACCCAGTGGGGGCCATGTTCACCCTGTTGGGCCAGTGTGAAATCTTGACTCTATTTTTAATTGACAAAGCAAACATAGTTCTTTGTTACTTTCTTTCTCTTTTCCTTCCTTCCTTTCATTTTTCTTTCATCTGAGGAAGCTCTCTATTACCCATTTTGTCTCTTGAAATGAGTTGTTCATTTCATCTATAATATAATTGGTTTTTTCATTAATCTATTATAACAAAAATTTCTTTCATCATGCCTTCCTCTTTTCGGTTACAAATCTAAGTGTGCCTGAACAAAACATTTACTTAACAAAACAAAGTTTTAAAGCACAGATTCTTTATTTCTTCATTTTTTGGCAGTTTGGTCATGGCCCATAATGGATGGTCTGATGACAGCCTTGGAATTGTAGGTGGGATGAGAAGTGACAGGAAGTGTGCTTGCTGGGACAATGTTACCTTGTGAGTGACTGGCTGCTGTCATATGTGGATATACAAGATTGTTTATTAAGGCTAGGTCTGAATGGCCATATGAAACCCCTTGGTACAACCCTTGAGTGTAACCAATTCACGGCTCTAGTGGTTGTGCTTTTTATTTTCTGGAGCAAAGTAATTTTCTGACCTGATGTGTATAAGATTGGAATCTAACCTTCTGTAGACTGCATTTTTGGCAATTGGAAAACTTTTAACAGTGGAGAAATTTAACTTAAAAAGGAAAAAAAAAGTAATTAAATGAGATCAAATCAGTGTGGACGGCGTTTATGTTGTGTATACTCAGGGCAGCCAGATGAAATCAGTCATTCATTTCACATTTATTGTGTCGCTCCTCTGTGCCAGGTGCTATGCTAGGTGTGCCACGAATCCAAGGGTGGATGAAACAGATGAAGTCCCATCTCTCACAGAATGTACCTTCAAATCATGGGAAACAAAAAAAAAAAAAGAAAAAGAAAAAATAGGAAAGCTTCTGATGTTTGTAAGTGCCCAGAAGAAAACAAACGTTGAGTTTCTATGTATTTATCCAGCCCTTCCTTCCCATTTTGAGAGGCAACCCTGGTGAGAAATTGGGTCTTTTAAGGACTTAGAAGAGGGATGATATGAACCCAAACTTAGTGCTTGAATAAGGCAAATTGACAGACTCTGGATTTGTTGGGGTAAGGAGGATGGGACTTTAAAACTCTAAGTATAAGTGTGACAGATATAATTTAAATTTTTTCCGGGGACTGATAATAGGCATTGTTTACAAAGACACTGCTTAATATTAACAGTTAACTAGTGAAAACTATGGTGGGTGTTCCTTTAGCCAAGTTCCACTTAAGTGACTATAGGAGAAACCCATGCTCTTGTTTCCTTGGTAAAGACACAACTCCATAGGCCAAACCCAAGTCCACTGGTGCTGGCCCATCTCTTCCCCCAAGAGCTGACTCTTCTCGACTTCTTAGAGTCAGAATTGTTTGTTCCTGAACATGTTTGTGCCAGTTTTATTCATTATTCAAATTACACAGTTTACTTCAGTATTACAATAACTAATGAAACACGAGTCTGGAGAGAGAATTATTAAAATGAAATGTAATATAAATGGAATAATGCTTTGAAAAGACTCAGTAATGACCAATTAGTTAATGAGGAAGGATTGGGAAAAATAATAAAATCTACAGTATTTTGTTCACAACTGTCTGTAAGTTCTCACTCACTACAAGGAAAGAAAAATTGGAAATGAAAAACAAGATCTTATGGGTGTGGTATAGGTAAAAAAAAAAATGTAGCTTTGGAACCTTTCCAGTGAACTCATAGTAAGGGAAAGGACCAAGACCTTCCACCAGATCGGTGAATACATTTACATTTATTTAAGTTAAAATATAACATTACAACATAAACGTATCCTTTTTTTCTCCCTAACATTTCTGATTAGCCCATTAATTAGCAATTCTGATTGCGCTGTATGAGATTTTCACTGTATTGTAAATTGTGTGTTAAGTACAATGGAGACTCATGATCCTTCCATTCAAAGGACTCAGGAGTATAGTCTTATCATTAGATAATTTTCGTATCTCCACTAATTCCTTAACCTGAGCCAAATCTCCCTTCCATCATTTGCACAGAAGCAAAGAAAATATTTTCTTTTTTCAGCAGCACGTTTTCTTTGTGAATATTGAAGCTCTTTAAGGGACAAATTTCTAATTAAGCAACAATGGTCATGTCACCTTAGAGAGATGAACAGAGATATTTACTATCCTCTGACTGAGGATGTTAGACCCATGCTAAGTAGCTAACAGATGTCTCCGTGCTGTCTCTCAGAAGCATTGTATTTCCACTAATCTCCCTGCCACACTGTGTCCTCATCTCTATTCTTAGTAATTCCCAGTATTCACAGTCCCAGGGAACTAAGAGAGCATTGAAAGAGCACTTGTCTGTGGGCCAGGACACGTGGGCTCAGACCCTGGCTATGCCACTAATCTGTGGGACCTTGGACACTTTAGTCAGCCTTTCTGTGCCTCAGCTCCTGTATCTGTAAAATGAAGCTCACAGGACTTGTCAAACCAACCAACCAGATTGGGGGAAAAATGTTGGTGAAAACAAATATGGATGTGGTAGCTGCAGAAAGGGAAATATTCCTGTTTCAAAATGTGGGCCCATGTTTTGTTACAGTATTTTTGATAATGTATTAATTTATAGGTTCTGGTTTGTACATTCATTATTGAGACCAGAAGTAGAAGTCCTTACTCATATGTTATCCCAATCTTACCTACCTACTCACCTTTATCATCTTCCATTGATGGTCCCGGACTCTTTGTAAGAAATGTAAGGAAAGAAACAGACTATGGTCAGGATAATGATCTATTGTACTCTGAACTACAAGATACCAGTAAGTGGCTGCCATTTTCTTTTCTTTTTTTAAGTTTATTTATTTATTTTGAGAACACAACCAGGGGAGGGGCAAAGAGGGAGAGCAAGAGAGCGAGAGAGAGAAAGAGAGAGAGAGAGAGAAAGAATTCCAAACAGGCTCTGCACTGGCAGCATGGAGCCTGACACAGGGCTCCAACTCATGAACTGTGAGATCTTGACCTAAGCTGAAACCAACATTCAGATGCTTAACCAACTGAGCCATCCAGGTACCCCAATGGCTGCCATTTTCTAATGGCTTTGAGTGACATTGTATCTCTTCACTCATTCACACAAGCATTGATGGTAATAGTTGAAAGAAAGAAAGAAAGAAAGAAAGAAAGAAAGAAAGAAAGAAAGAAAGGAAGAAATATACAAAATTTCCAACAATTGGGGATTGCTCAAGTAAATGATGGTATTTCTGTACAATGGAAAGCCATTAATAAAAAGATATTGTCGATGAATATTTATTGGCATAGAAGGATAGTCATGGTAATTAAATGAAAAATCAAACCCAAATGACTAATATAAAAACAACCTCATCATTATTTTTTTAAATGTATTTGAATAGGGGCACCTGGGTGGCTCAGTCGGTTGAGCGGCCGACTTTGGCTCAGGTCGCGGTCTCGCGGTTCGTGAGTTCAAGCCCCGCATCGGGCTCTGTGCTGACAGCTCAGAGCCTGGAGCCTGTTTCGGATTCTGTGTCTCCCTCTCTCTGGCCCTCCCCTGTTCACGCTCTGTCTCTCTCTGTCTCAAAAATAAATAAACATTAAAAAAATTAAAAAAAAATGTATTTGAATAAAAATATTTGGAATGATATACGGTGGCTATCTCTGGGGTGGTAGGATTACAGAAATAAGTTTTCCTTCTTTATTCTTACCTGTGTTTTCTAACTTTCTATGATGGACATATGTTGCTATTGGCAAAAGAAAAAAGTGATTTAAATTAAATAAAGTCCCACTGATGTAAAAGATACCTATGGGAATGAAGAACAATATTTTGACAAACATAAATGCCACCTCTGAATAATGAATTAAAGATGAACATTTTTCAAAAATAGAAAGGATGAATTTCATTCTTTTTTAAAAGGATGGAATCACTTAATGACTCTTTAAAATAAACCAGGTATCAATTGCAAACCTGTTTCTTCTCAGCTGAATTCTGCCTTAAATTGTTTTTAAAACAGACTCGCATCATGGTAATTAAGCATGATATTTTAAAATATCTAAATCAAACAATCACTGGTAGTGATACAATGTAATATTTTCCTTTTCTGCCAAAACATCACTTTAAAACCCATCTTTTTTTAACACAAAGAGGAGATGTCTTTATCTTTACTATCATATTAAAAACAGTAAATTACAGGGTTCCTGGGTGGCTCAGTCAGTTAAGCGTCTGACTTTAGCTCAGGTCATTATCTCATGGTTCATGAGTTCAAGCCCCACATTGGACTCTGCTGTCAGCACAGAGCTGGCTTCAGATCCTCTGTCTCTCTCTGCCCCTACCTCCCTCTCAAAAATAAATAAACATTTATAAACCAATGACAACAACAAAAACCCTGTAAGTTATCAAGTGCCAAGTTACCAGGTTATCTATGTACCTATGTGTCAGATACTTGGAATGTTGAATTGATTGGTTAATTTATTTAATCATAACCACCTTAAGAGATAAGTATTACTGTGTTCATTTTACAGTGGCTGAAATCCACAAAGTTAAGATTCTTACCCAACCATAAGTAGCAAAATCACATGCCTTAAAAAAAATACGTAACAAATTATTTATTAAATCCACCCTGATAGCCATTGTGTGTTGTGTGCTGGGAATATACCAATGAACTGTGGCCCCATCCCTCAAATAAGTTTATAGTCTAATTGGATGACATGGACCAAATAATTATAAATGTAATGAATCTTACAAAAGGAGAAATACAAGATGTAGGAGAGGAGTTAATGTGGTCTGCAACATCTGTGCCATATAGAAGACATTTAAACCAAGATATGAAGCATGAGTACAAGTTAACTGGACGAAGAGTGGACATGGAAGAGTAACTGGAACAGTAGCAGGAACAGTATGTGCAGGAACGGTATGTACTAAGTAGTCAGGTAATTATCATGATAATTCCTGGTAGCAGAACAGTATGTGCTAAGTCCTGAGATGGCATTTTGCTACAACAGTCTGGCACAATCATCCACAATTGGCTTGAAACAATAAGCATTTATTTCTTTCATATGAGTCTGTGCATCGGCTATGACTTTGCTGGGCTTGGCCGGGCTCCGGGTTTCAGGTCTCTCTCCCATGGTGCTCCTCCTTTTTTGACCAATGGCCTCCTGGAGCGTGCTCTTTTCACATACACATAAGCAAATTTACACCTCATTTCATGTTCAGGAACATTGCACTGGCTAAAGCAAGCTGTATGGCCACGCCCAAAATAAATAGGATGAGGAAAATATTTTACCCGCAGTAGACTGCTCTTCAGAGTCACATGATACTGAATGTGCATGAATAATTTAATATGGGAAGGATGTGAAGAAAATTGTGACCAATGATTCAATCCACCATACCTGGATTTTTCAGGAACCCATTGCCAATATGGCAAACGTATTATGAGTGAGCTGGGGAAGGATACTACTGTCTGCTCTTGTCATTGGCTGTGCTTGGGAACTTCTTATTACAGAGATTCCATATATGAATATAAACATACACATAAGTATATAAACTTACTCTAAAAGATAATGACTTATCCACCTTCTTCCTGAACTTTATTTCCCAAGAGTTGACCAACATTGAAGTATAAATGGTTACCCCACAGAGCTAATATAGTGTTGGCTGAATTAAATGTTCCTCTTCTATTATGTACCAAATATTGGGTCTCTGTGTGATAGTAGCACATTCAGAAGCTATGCCTCAGAGGCAATAAAAGCAGTGTTCGAGCCTCTGAGCAAATAGCATTAAATTTGGTTGCTACTCATGCTTCTGGAATGGAGGTCAGCTATTTTATACGCAGTGAATAAGACAAACCAGTCATAAAACGTGAGGAAACATCTAATTTAACCACTTTATCCCATGAAACATGATCTTCCATGTGGTCAGATCGTTTTGATAATGTTACAAGAATAGTTGAGTTTATTTTTATCTGTTGCTGTACAGATACATTCACTTGCTTTAAAAGTGCTTAAGTCTAATGCCTGAATGAACAGGTGTGGGGACAAGAGTTGGCCAGATATAAACTCATACAGTTCGTGTGTTTAAGAAGCATAGGCTTTTTTAAAATAGAAAATTCATTCAGCACAGACTGCCACTGCATTACTAGCTGTAGTGCTATATTCTGCCATGGAAAATTGTATTAGTTTCAGTTGATGTTATTTTATTTTCCCTCTTGCTGATAAGAAGAGACTAAACAGAAATCACTGCCTTTATGATGATCCTGTCCTGGAGCCAAAATTTTCGCTTCATTTGTTAAAAGCTCAGTTTTATAATCCTAAGGATTTAAAATGGAATCTATTATTCTTTCTGATAATACTTATTTCTCATAAAAACATTTTTTTTTAGCTAGCTCATATGTAAATTTCACTGTAAAACAGGTGCCATTTCAAGGGAAATCAATGGTTCTAATAAATATGATGGATTTGGAACAAGTCCTTTCCCCTCATCTTGTTCACAGTTATGTAAGCCTTCTGCTTGGCTACATTTTGTATTTCAGTACTCCCTTTACAAAGCAGCGTTTAAGAGAGACTAGGTTTTCTGGTTTCCTTTTCTGATACACTTTGATACTTCTTCCTTGAGCCCCTTTTCATCCTTATGTGTGTTTTCTTGCTCTTTCAGCCTGGCTCCCCTTCAAAAGGCAGCATAAATGTGCACATTCCAAGTATTGGCATGAGATATGACATTCTCTCACACATTCCCTAAGTGGAAATGCAAGAATGGGGGGGGAAATACCCTGATTGTCAGGAACAAATGCAGTCCCTTATTACTTCCTGATGGTTAGTTTTATAAAGGGGTTGTGGGAAGCATCTGCTTGTGTGTCTATGGAGATGTCATTCCATGCATTTAAGAGGCATTGATTTCCAAGGGCGAATCATGGGGCTTGATTACAGAGAGCTAGCCGAGTAGACCTGGGCTTAATTCATGAGTCCTGTCCAGAGATCTGTCACTTTTGCAAAACTAAGAAACTGATTTTCTTGATTTTTCCTTCTGAAAATGGAAACAGCCGTATTGTTTTTATGACAGCTCTTCAGTGTTGAAGTAAGTCCAACCAAGTGAAAGTGGTAGGTGCATTGCGATATTAGTAAAATCCACCTGATTAATACTTCTCTCCCATTCCGCCTCTGTCCCACAGAGCTGACTTGTTTACCTAAAGTCACCAAATTAGTGGACTGTTTTGCCATTGTACAAGACCCAAATTCTTTTTTTATACTAATGATGGTTTAACATGAGTATAAAGGGTACATATGCTCTCCATTGTTATGAAATAATAAAGTGTTATAGTAGAGTTAGGAGACACATTTCTAGTTAATGATGAGCATTTCTTTCCTCAAGTTTAGCAGCTTTGCCTTTTAGTCCATATTTTCCCAATCCTTTATTAGAAATTTCATTTCAGCTTAAATATGATAGACCTCATAAAACACTTTAAAATCCTTTCTGGAATGAGGCCCAGTGTTAAACAATTGGTAAACAATATAAAAGATTGATTAATTTAAGTGACTGGTTTGCCATTGTATAGACTCAAAGTCTTAATAGAATTACAGCCCCAACTGATAGGGACATATGGGTCTTAAACTTTGAAGAAGTTTAGAACCTTTAATAATCACCTGGTATAGTTCTCTTTAAAAATGATAGGATCATATTAGATCATCTTTTTCAGGATGCTAAAAGATCTCAATAAAAATTTGCTTTGTGTATTGCTGGATTAAATCATGCAATTTTATACATTTTGACTAGATGTAAGTTAGTCTGCTGTAGTATAAAACTTGAAGCTTCAGAGACCTAAATATGAATTCTGTTCCTTTCTAGTCATGTGATCCCCCAAAACCCAACAATACTGAGTCTTATCTGTCAAATGGGCCAATAATTGTTCTCCCTACCACCTTGAGGTGTAACAGTCATAGATGCTGTTGAAAACTGTAAAGAACCATCCATGTGATTTTAAAAGAAAACTGAGACATTTTCTGCTTTCACTGCTACTGTTTAACAACAGTTAACTATTAAATTGTTTAACATATTGCCATTTCTGGCCATAACAGGAAGAGAAGGAAAAAGGAAAAGGAGATGTAAAGATTGGACAAACAGATTTAATCAACAAAGTAAAATGAAAGATCAGCAAGGATGGTGAACACCTGGTCAGTTTAAAAAAAAAATTATTAGTCTTTATCAAATTTTGCAAAGCCATCTAGAAAATATAATAGAACATAAAATACAATTCTCAAACTATAAAGTATGCAGGAAATAGCCTAACAAATACTTCTATGAGAAAATTTAAAACTTAATTACACATTTTAAAAGAAGAGGTGAGGGGTGCCTGAGTGGCTCAGTTGGTTGAGCATCTGACTCTTGATTTTGGCTCAGGTCATGATCCCAAGGTTGTGGGTTTGAGCCCCATGTCAGGCTCTGTGCTGAGCATGAAGCCTACTTGAGATCCTCTCTCTCTCGCTCTGCCTCTCTCCCCCACTTGTACTCTCTCTCTCTCTCAAAAATTAATTAATTGATTAATTAAATAATTTTTAAAAAAATAAAAGAAGAGCTGAATAAATGGAAAGATATGCAATGTCCTTGATATATAAATATGTTAGTTTCCCTTAAAATTAACCTATAAATTCAGTGTCAGAATTATGGCAAGTTTTTTTTGAGGACCTCAACATACTTACTCTAAACTTATACAAAGGAATAAAAGTTCATGATGCCTAAGTCAGTCTTGAAAAGGAAGAGTAGAAAGGAGGACTCAGTCTCCCATGTAAAATCAGTGTGGAAATGGTGTAGGAGCAGCCAAATAAATCTATGGAGAAGAACAGAGAATCAGAAATGGACCCAGCTCTACAGTTCTAAATGGGAACCTGTTATAGAATAAACAAGGTACCATAAATCAGTGGGGAAAGGACAGATTGCCTGAAACACTAATTGGTAGTGGGCAAGTAGCTCATTATATACAGACAAAGTAGATTGGTGCCTATCTCAAGCATGTACAAAGGAGAAAGACAGTGTGAAAGTAAAATTATAAATTTATTTATAATTTAGAATGTAAATTAAATAAAAATTACTAATTGGGGCACGTGGGTGGCTCAGTGAGTTGAGCATCTGACTTCGGCTCAGGTCATGATCTCACGGTTTGTGGGTTCAAGCCCTGTGTTGGGCTCTGTGCTGACAGCTCAGAGCCTGGAGCCTGCTTCGGATTCTGTGTCTTCCTCTCTCTCTGCCCCTCCCGTGCTGGTGTTCTGTCTCTCTCTCTCTCTCTCTCTCTCTAAAAAATAAATAAAAACATTTAAAAATTTTTTAAAAATTATAAAGCTAACAGAAGAAGATACTAGAGGTGTTAAAGATTCTCAAACTGCAAACCATAAGTTGAAAATGTAATAGATTTGTCTACATTTTAAAAATTAAGAATATCTGTTAAAGGACCGACACAATAAGCAAAGTTAGCAAAAAAGATGACAGAATGAGAAAAGATTTATAATATCAGAAATTTACAAGGGATTAATATCTAGAATATACTAAGAAGCCTCAGTATTCCCATGTTTTAAATATTATTTCTGTAATAATAATAGAAAGTAAAGTACTTAGCACAGATCCTGGCATACAACTAATACTTACTGTTTGTTATGACCAGTTCATCTGTTCTTACACCCTTGACAAACCCCATTTTGTGTTAAGCCATGATATATGGGCCCTGAACCTCCAGTTTCTGCATGGTTTTGTATTGCCAGCTTATGGAATTACAGAGAAATGAACGTGCAGGTATTTAGCCAGTCTTGATAACCACAAATCCTGTTTGAAATGTGTCCCCAGATAAGCCAGTGGTTAAAAGAAAAGCGGGGAAAACAGTAGTAGCCGTTCCCATGACACGTAGGTGAGCAAAACCCTGTGTATACTGCTGTAGCTTTGGAACCAGCTGCCAAGGACACCTGCCAGGTGATGTAGCAAGAAGAGTATGCTTCATGGCTTGAAGTGTGAATCTTGTGACTGTCATATTCCATCCTGTCCGAAGCTGGGGCACAAGAGTGCTGTGTCCAGAGGACGAAGAGACTAGGTGGAGTAGCTCCCCACTCCTTAGCTCTGTCCAGGGGTCACGTATGACTGGTGGGTGGAAGGGCCAAGTGGGCCAGCTCTTTCCTGCTGGGTTTCCTGGGGACTGCCATACCCAGGGGGCAGGTTGGCCACTAAGAGATGGCTTTGCTCACCGCCAGCCTTGCTCTCTGAAAGCAGAGCTTTGTCTTTTTCTGCTTTATGACCTCAGCTTCAGGGAAAGCTTTGGCTTCCCAAGTGTGGCCTGAAAACACGGATGATGACGCACAGGGCAGAAAGCAGTATGCTGCACTCGGTGGCATTGACCCGAGCTGGTTCCACTGCTTGAGCTTGGGGGATGGATAATGCAAGTCAGTCGGCCAGGGCCATCCTACTGTTAGGGAAAGAAAGGAAATTAGTGACAACTCTGTGCCAAGCACTATGACCCACAGCTTTGCCTTCGATTCTTGGTAAACCTATGAAATGAACATTCTTCTCCTTGTTTTACACATGTGAAAAGTGCTGCTCAGAGAGGGAAAATTGCCCAAAGTTACCTGGCTTGTAGGTAACCCACTGAGATTTGAACCCTAGTTCTGCTTAACTCAAAGACCCACAGACAATTGTTTTGTTTTTGGTTTTGTTTTTTCAACGGCTCACACTCTGTATCTACAGACTTGGAGTGGTGTTGTGTCGGGGTGGGATGGGTCTATGGCTTGGAGGACTCCAGGAGGACTCCAGGTAGGTCTCATCCATGTCTGATCTTGGCAGGCAGTTCAATTAGGTGATGGAAAGCTAGTTACATTTCCCAGAGCTGTATCTGAACATGTGTCCCTATGGTCAGCAGGTTTTAGGCGTGGCTTTGATTTCTTAGCAGATACTGTGTTCCCGTGAAATAATGATATCCTTGAAAGTGTTGTGCTTTGCTTGTCATTCAGATAAGCCCACCATTCCAGGAGACACATTACACACTATGGAGGGTTTCCCTATCCAGAAAGGAAACCAGGCGGGGCCTCCAAGACAGAAAGAGCTCGTTCCCAAGTGGAATTTCATTTCTCTGTGCTTCTGGGATCCGACAAGCGCTTTGAAGAACTGGCTTCATTAGCTGCTGATGGGGACATCTCTTGTCCACGCATCTGCAGGTGACTGTTTTGTGTGCTTGAGAGATCACAGGCATTTTTGTACTAGTGCTATTGAAGGTCAGCAAGACTGCCATTGCTACCTGTTCTTGTTCCTGTCTTTAAGGTCCATGGTAATGACTAATAATGATCATTATCATGATAGTGATCATCACCAACTATTCACTGTGTATTTGCTATGTGCTAGGCTATGTAATAAGCTCATTTAATGTTCACCACAACCCTCTGAAGTCTGTATTATTTAGGACTGGCTTAACTGCAAGTAGCAGAAATCTAACTTCCATCCACCCAAATGAGGGATTTGTTTCTCACGGAATAAGAAGTGTAGCAGCAGGTACTTCAGGATGAGTATGAAGGCCTCTTGGTGCCATCAAGAACCCAAGTTCCTTCTCTGAGGCTTTCTTCCTCATGTTTGCAACATGCCTGTTCAGCGTTGTGCATCACAACCGGTTGTTAGGCAGAAAGAAGGAAGAAGGGCAAAGTCTAAGTGGCAAAACCAAAAGGGTGAATACAAGCTGAATCTGCTCCCTCCAAGAAGCTTTCTCAGAACTCCAGCTGGTGCCTCTTGGGGCACCTCATTGTCCAGAACTGCTTTGCATGCCCACATCTAGCAGTGAGGGAGTCTGGTAATCAAGAATGTGTCCTTCCTGAGGAAGGAAGGAAACAGGCATGGCTATTGGCTAAGTAACTAGCAGTGTCTAGTTCATGTAGTTCATATTTGTTGGAAATTTATAGACAAGGAAAATTAAAGAAGTTGAGTGTTTGCCAGAGGTCACCCAGCTAGGGAGTGACAGGACCCAGACCTGAATCTAGGTATGTCTGACTCTGAAACCACATTCCTAAAAGCTCTACTAGAATTTGTTTCTGATGCTTGGGAGTGCTTGGGCTGGAGAATAGAGGACTGTAAGTTGCCCTTTTAGGGGACAGAGAGGACGGTTGATTTGTCAGCTTCTTGAGAATGGTGCAAGGAGCGACATATGAAAGATATGGAAGAGCACAAGGCAAGGAAATTATTTATAACAATTAGTAATTGTTATGTGGACTGCACAGCAAACTATTACCAGACATTTGTATAGAGATTAGGTCACCCATAAAAGGAGATCCCTGAACTGATTGGTAGTTTGGGTCTATCATGAGTTCAAAATGCTGGGTCTAACCTCAGTATTATAAGGATTATAAGAGAATATTATGAAAAATATATGCCAACAAATTGGACAACCTAGAAGAAATGGATAAATCCCTAGAAATAAATAACCTCCCAAAACTGAATCACAAAGAAATAGAAAGTTGAAACAGACTGATTACCAGCAGTGAAATGGAATCAGTAATCAAAAAACTCCTGGGGCACCTGGATGGCTCAGTTGGTTAAGTGTTTGACTCTTGATCTCGGCTCAGGTCATGATCTCATGTTTTATGAGATCAAGCCTCACATTGGGCTCTGCGCTGACCATGCAGGGCCTGCTTAGGATTCTCTCTCTCCCTCTCTCTGTGCCCCTCCCCACTTGTGTGTGCACTTTCTCTCTCTCTCTCAAAATAAATAAACTTTAAAAAAAAGTGTTAAAAAAAGCAACTCCCAACAACAAAAATCCAGGACCAGGTGGCTTCATAGGTGAATTCTACCAAAAATTTAAATAAGAGTTAATATTTATTCTTCTCAAACTATTCCAAAAAATTGAGAAGATGAAAAGCTTCCAAATTCATTTGATGAGGACAGCATTACCCTGACACTAAACCGGATAAAGACACTACACAAAAAAGAGCTACAGGCCAATATCTCTGATGAACATAGATGCAGAAATCCTCAACAAAATATTTGCAAACTGAACCCCACAGTACATTAAAAAAATCAGTCACCACATTCAAGTGGGATTTATTCCCAGGATGCAAGGGTGGTTTGGTATACACAAATCGATCAATGTGATACGTCACATCAACAGGGGAAAGGATAAAAACCATATGATCATTTCAAAAGCTGCTGAAAAGCATTTAACAAAGTACAACAAAGTACATTCATGATGAAAACCCTCAACAAAGTAGGTTTAGAGGCAACATACATCAACATAATAAAGGCTATGTATGGAAAACCTGACAGTTAACATCATACTCAATGGTGAAAAACTGAAAGCCTTTCCCCTAAGATCGGGAATACGACAAGGATGTCCTCTCTTACCATTTTTATTCAACATAGCACTGGAAGTCCTAGACACAGCAATCAGACAAGAAAAAAGAAAGAAAAGGCATCCAAATTGATAAGGAAGAAGTAAAATGTTCACTATTTGCAGATGACGTGATACTATATATAGAAAACCCTAGGGGTGCCTGGGTGGCTCAGTTGCTTAAGCATCTGACTCTATTTCGGCTCAGGTCATCATCTCACAGTCCTGAGATGGAGCCAGCGCCATGTTGGGCTCCACACTGGGCATGGAACCTGCTTAAGATTCTCTCTCCCTCTGCCCTTCTCTCACTGACACCTACATGTGCACTGTCTCTCTCAAAAAAAAAGGAAACCCGGGTGCCTGCCCGGTTGGACATTAAGTGTCCAACTTCAGCTCATGTCATGATCTCATAGTCCATGAGTTTGAGCCCTGTGTTGGGCTCTGTGGTGACAGCTCAGAGGCTGGAGCCTGCTTTGGCTTCTGTGTCTCCCTCTCTGTCTCTGCACCTCTCCCACTCATGCTCTGTTTCTCATTCTCTCTCTCTCTCTCTCTCTCTCTCTCTCTCTCTCAAAAATAAACATTAAAAAAAGGAAATCCTAAAGACTCCACCAAAAAGCTGCTAGAACTGATAAACTAATTCAGCAAAGTCACAGGGTACAAAATCAATATACAGAAATCTGTTGCATTTCTGTACAACAATAATGAAATAGCAGAAAGAGAAATTAAGAAAATAATCCCATTTACAATTGCACCAAAAAGAATATCTAGGAATAAACTTAACTGAGAAAGTAAAAGACTTATACTCTGAAAACTGCAAAACACTAATGAAAGAAATTGAACATGATGCAGACAAATGGAAAGATATTCCATGCTCATGGATTGGGAGAACAAATATTGTTAAAATGTCTACACTACCCAAATCAATCTACAGATACATTTACCATACACAAAAATTAACTAAAAATGGATCAAATACATAAATGTGAGATCTGAAACTATAAACATCCTAGAAGAGAGCAGAGGCAGTAATATTTCTGACATTGGCCATAGCAACATTTTTCTAGATATGTTTCCCAAGGCAAGGGAAACAAAAGCAAAAAGAAACTACTGGGACTACATCAAAATTAAAAAGCTTCTTCAGAGCAAAGGAAACCATCAACAAAGCTAAAAGACAACCTACTAAATGGGAGAAGATATTTGTAAATGACATATCTGATAAAGGGTTAGTATCCCAAATATATGAAGAACTTATACAACTCAACACCAAAAAAACTTCCCAAATGATCCAATTAAAAATGGGCAGAAGATATGAACAGACATTTCTCCAAAGAAGACATACAGATGGCAATAGACACATGAAAAGATGCTCAACATCACTCATCATCAGGGAAACGCAAATCAAAACCACAATGAGGTATCACCTCACACCTGTCAGATGGCTAAAATAAAAAATACAAGAAAGTGTTGGTGAGGATTTGGAGAAACAGGATCTTAATGCACTGTCAGTGGGAATACAAACTTGTGCAGCCACTGGGGAAAATAGTATGGAGATTCCTCGAAAAATTTAAAATAGAATTACCATAAGACCTAGTAATTCCATTACCAGGTATTTACCCAAAGAATACAAAAACACTAATTCAAAGGGATATATGCATCCATATGTTTACTGCAGCATTATTGACAATAGCCAAATTATAGAACCAACCCAAATATCCATTGATAGATGAATGGATAAAGAAGAAGTGGTGTATATATACTATGGAACATTACTCAGCGATAAAAAGAATGATATCTTGCCATTTGCAACAACATGGATGGATCTAGAGGTTATAAACTGCTAAATGAAGTAAGTCAGAGAATGACAGATACCATATGATTTTTCACTCATATGTGGAATTCAAGAAGCAAAATAAACAAAGAAAAAAAGAGACAAACCAAAAAACAGACTCTTAACTATAGAGAACAAACTGATGGTTACCAGAGGGGAGGTGGGGGGGGGGGGGATGGGTGAAATAGGTGAAGCGGATTAAGAGTACACTTATCATGATGAGCGCTGAGTAACACATAGAATTGTTGAATCATTATATTATATACCTGAAACCAATATAACACTATGCTAACCGTATGGGAATTACAGGTTTTTAAAAA
Organism: Panthera leo; assembly: GCF_018350215.1. Lineage (NCBI taxonomy): Eukaryota > Metazoa > Chordata > Mammalia > Carnivora > Felidae > Panthera > Panthera leo. The sequence continues at coordinate 114,096,058 of NC_056685.1, read as the reverse complement.
ATCCTGGGTCTAGAAAACAAAAGTATCTAAGATAGAATAATCCTGTTTAGAGGAAGTGTCTGAGGGCTTTCAGATGGAATGTAGAAGCATCCTGATTTGTCAGAGCTAGAAGTACCACACAATTAATTTATGGTCCAAACTGGGACATTTGTTAGAGTGAAAGGGGTATTTATGAGTACTTATGTTGGGGCAGAAGGTGAATACAGGGTTATTGCAGAGCAAATGGAACCTCTGGCTAGCCTTGGCACAGGTTCCTAATGAGTAAAGGAATGGGGAGGGAGGCTTAGACTTCATGGGCAATGGTGGCAGGGGGATGGCCAAAAAGGAAAGACACCCCCAAACCAGAGTCCTCCACTTCCTTAGGCTGGACCTTTGAAGAGGATCTTCTGCACCTGTAATGGACTTGGGTAATAGGTATTAAAATTCGATGGGCAGGGACAATGAGTGACTAGTGGAAACATGAACCTGCCATAGACCTTTGTTCCCTGAATCTCCTCTAGCATGACTCCTTTTTTTTTTTTTTTTTTTTTAATGTTTAGTTTTGAGAGAGAGAGCATGAGCACAAGTGTCAGGGGGACAGAGAATCCAAAGTGGGCTCTACACTGACAGCAGAGAGCCCAATACGGGGCTTTAACCCACAAACCTCGAGATCATGAGCTGAGCTGAAAATGGACGCTTAAACCAACTGAGCCACCCAGGCACCCCTAGCATGATTCCTTTTTAGGAGACATTTAGCTTGGATAATGCTGTGTTCCTTACTGAGTCATGAACCTGGCCCATTCTAGATGGAGAAGGAAACTGGATTTCCCATATCCTGAAACTCTTCCCAGCATTTAAAAACTGCTTTTCTGATTTGCTCAGTGACCTTAGGCGAGTCACAACCTCTCCCTGTGCTTTGGCTTTTCCTTTAGTGGAAATAAAATGGAAATAATAGTTACACAAGATAAAAAAAATGATTCAAGACCTTCCAACGAAAAATGCCACATGGAACCCAAAGATATTATTTTTATGACAGTTGTTAGTTGAGCTGCTTCTTGTCTCATCCCCTCTCATTAGGCCACAGGGCACATAATAAACACCGGTTTGGCCAGTGACTGGTATTTGATGATGTTGGCACAGAGATGAAGGAAGGAATTTCTCTCTGGCTTGTGTTTCACTATTAACCTCCTCACGTCTGGATCTCAATGTCTACTGGTGTAGAAACTGGAGACTGGCAGGAATCTCAGCTAGTGGCTTCATAGCAGAAGCAGCCTGTTCAGGAAACCTTTAAATAACGATGCTATTAAAATGTTGTCATTATTCCTTCCTTAATTCCTTTAATCAATAAACGTTGATTGAGTGGCTCTGTTTCCCAATCATATAGCAAGATGCATGGCAAACATTAAGCTCTCTGATGTTTGATGAATCAAAGAATTTGTCAGAGATGTAAGGTTTGGAGAACTGGTCTCCAACTGCAGTCTTGCATATCTCTTCTCTATCCTGACACTCAAGAAACATTTCTAAATGCAAAATAGCTCTTGTTACCCATTTCTTGAAGATCAAGACCAAACTTCTTGATATGGCATAGAATAACCTTCAGGGTCTGGTGCCTTCTGTCTCATCTCTCATTGAGCCCCTTTTAGGACTCCTGAGCTCCAGCAGCTGAGACTTCTCTACAAGCCCCTGATATATAGTAAATATTTTAGTTTTTTGAGGTCTTGTGGTCTCTGTTGCAACAAGCTGGTGCTGCTGTTGTAATGTGAAAGTAGCCATAGACAAAATGTAAATGACCAGGTACGGCTGCGTCCAAATAAAACTTTATTTACAAAAAACAGGTGATGCCACAGATTTGATCCATGGGCTGTCGTTTGTTGATGTCTGCTTTAAGCTTTTGTTCATGCTATGCTTATTCACTTGCCTGTTTGAAAGACCTCTTCTTCCCCCATTCATTTGGCCATTATCCATTTGATGGTCACCTCAAGCCTGAAGCCTTTCTCTACTACCCTGGCTAGAACTGGTTACTCACTTCTCTGTATTCTATACATACCATTTGCTTATCTGTTTTTTCTCCCTTAACCTGATTTATTGAAATTTTATTCCTTCATTCATGCATTTATTAGTTCATTCATTCCATAATATTTAATGACTGCTCACTGACTGATAGAGTTGACTTTTGACTCTTTGTACAGCATCTACCAGAAAGCCTGGCACCTAAAGCATGCCTAATCCATGCTTGCTGAATAAAAGGGGATAGAGCACAAAGGAAGAAGTCCATTGCCAAAGGTATTATTTGTGGTTTTGGTTTAAGTGCCTCAAATAGGGCAATTTTCTTTACTGATTTTGAAACTGCTCCATTGTATGGAAGCATTTGGTCAGCTGCTTGCGTTTGGGGCTTTTCCTTCAAGGTTTCTGTAGATTGGTCTGGAATAGTGTGGTGGCTCCGACTTTTTGTCTGTCCTTATTTCCTTTCCTAAGTCCCCGGGGTCCCACTTTCTGGTGACACCATATGGCAGGACGAAGAGTAGCGGCACCAGATTCCAAACTCCCATGTGGACAGGTGACCAAACTCAGGCGAATCGGAAGTTCTACTACCAAAAGTATCTGTTTTTCTTATTTTTATACAGAAGATCAGTTGTTTTCATTGCTTTCTAAGACAGCAGGTCTATCTGGACTAAGGAGCTTAAACGGCTCATAGCATGAGGATATTAAAATTGCCTCTTGCAGTCTAAATGTTCTTTTTATTTTTATTTTTTTTCACCCACAATCTCTGGCTCTTTGAGAGTGATTCTGAGGTATATGTAAAAATGAAGCTTCTTGGTTACTTATATTACAGAAATCATTTCATGGATCCACGAAGCCCAGAAATATTTGAAGTAAGGCTTTTAAACCCTTTTTTTTCTTTCCAAAAATTTACAACCCGTTCTAAATGTAAGCAGAACATTTATTTAATTGCTTGTCACCAATAGAAACAAAATGACTTCATTTGGTTTCAACCTGGTCAGATGCAGATTTTCAGTGGTTACCAGGAAGGTCATGTGTTTGTGGTCAGGGACAGGGAGAAGAAAATGGTAACAGCTTGTTACAAAACAAACACAAAACCTCCACATGGTTTCTCATGTTACAAGAGCAAATAGGAAAGGAGCCCCAACTGGGGATTGTAGCACAGAGTGTAAATTGGGTAAACACTAAAGAAACTGGAGAATGTTCTGGGTCTCTTTACCTTCTTTTAAATATGAGAAGCCAGTGAAGGAAGTGGCAACTGAACAGAATACAGGATTGTTGTTCACCAACTCACCCCGTAGGTAATAGAAAATTAAATAAATCAAAGTTCCATTGTGACAGAGTCCTTTTCGTGGGTGCGTCTATAATCTATCTGCCTTACCAGACATTTTAAGACTGATTACCTCTGTGGGGAAACCATGGTGAGAAGAAATGATGTGCCAGTGTTTCAGAGGAGGAAGGAAGGAGTCAAGGTTATAAACTCATCTTTGGTTACAAAAGAAAAATAAGGCATTTAGTGTTGCTAAATGACCAGGACCACAAAGGGTAGTAAACATAGCAAAAGCAAAGTGGAGAATGTGCGGTATTAGTGAACTAACCCCCTTGCAACATGCACACAATTTGGTGGTAAAAAACTTCTAGCAAGTTCCTCATTTAGTAAGTTGTTGTCACAGTGTATTTTGAGTAGACTCACAGTAATGTCTTTGCGCGTGCGTGCTTAGGTGGGTAAGACATTGATAAATGAGTTTCATAAATAAATGTGCTGCTTGCCTAAGGTACTAAAGTTTAAAATAAGATACTGTCTTCACTCTTGTTTCTGGCATGAACAAGTATCTTACTTTTAGCAATTCCCATCCGGAGCTAAGTGTCACTATTTGAGACTGTCCAGCAGAATTGAAATTTACATAGGCTTCGTCTCTGCAATTCTACTTTAAGGCATTGATTCATAGTTCTGTTCATATATATGTGCAAAAAGATGTTTGTGGGAGCAAAAAAAATGGGAAACCACCTATTTGTCTATCAGTAGGGGGCTGGGTAAATTTTGGGACAGCCATACAATGAAACATAGTCCAGCTGTTCAAATGAAAGTGGTAAATCTAACTGTATGGATTTACAAGTAACTGCAATATCTTGTTAAGATTCACTAAAGGAACAGAGAAGGATGTGCAAGAAAAGGAGGTGTGCATATAGGCATATAGGCTTGTGCATATATAGACTATTTCTGGAAGGATACCCAGGAAATATAATAGTGGGTGCCTCTATGGCATAGACTAGGTTGCAGAAGTGGATGAAAATTTACTTTCTGCCTCCAAACTGTTTTGCACCATGAAATTTTTATTGGCCATGTATACAAATCATTTTTCAAAAAGAATTTGAATGAAAATGTCATTTTTACCAATTAGTTAAAGTTTTGCTGCTGGTGGGATCAGTGCCCAATGAAACGGACTAAAATCTATGGTCTGATTTGCAGACGAAAAATGGCTTAAAACTCTACAGAAGAAGGCATCTTTCAGTTATGTGTATATTTGGGAAGAGTATTTCAGTAACTAATGGACAAAAGAACACTGGTTCAGGCTGCGACTTTTATGCTGACAGCTTGGAATCCTAGAAAGAGCTACATAGGAAGTCCGGGGCCTCTTCTCAGGAAGTCATGGCAAAGGCCTCATGTTGCGAGGTCGCCCTGATTTCCAGCCTGTATAATTAAAGCCTCCTAACCCCTCGTACATGCTAATTCCATATCTCTCCAAGAGTCATCATTGCCATTTCTTTGCCTGTGGATGAATGAAGAGTGCTTGGGCAGATAAATACTTACTGGTTTTTTTGCATTAAAAAATACCCTGCTGATAAACTCTGTGGCCTTTAGAAACCAGTCACATGACAGCAACCTAGCAACTTCTCTCTTACGTTGGGCTCCTGGGCAGAAAAGTGGTAAGCAGGGAAGACTGGCCAACACACACTTTTCTGTGAGACCTGCTGCTGATTCAACGCTCGCTGCTTGGGGGGCAGGTTTCTGACAGGACGTTCTTATTTGACCTTTACTAGCCTGTGTTTTCTCTTGTAATGTTAGGTTTATTGTCAATTAACACTTTAACTGTCTGTGTCTTCTCTTGTCTCAAACAGACCGCAGGCTCTTTGGGTGTTAGACTGCTGTCTTCAATCATTCATTTGTTCATCAATGGAGCAAATACTTAATATGTAGCTATCACAAGTGGATGCTGTGCTAAGACCCAGGGGTGCAGGGATGCATGAGACCTCTTTCTTGCCTGCAAGGCACTGACAGCCTGCTCTTCACAATCTGATAGTCTCATTCAGATTTCTATCTCTCAAGATCACTGACACAGAAGGGGCTCAAGAAGGTGCTTAATAAATGCCGGTGGGTTGAGAAACTGCTCCAGCTATGAACCCAGAACTGCTCTGTGACACTGTGGGTGTGCCTTAAATTTTTCTGAGGAACTGTCAGTAAATCTTCAGACAGTTTCTTGAGACATCTTCAATAATAGCATTTAGAAATAAGATTTCTTTCTTAGATCAGATGTTCCTAGTCCTGGGAATGGACTCTTTTAGGGCTGATGTTGAGGACAATTTTTCTGGCCCAACAATAGCCACAGTTATAAACCCCTTAGGAAGTGGCCTCACTTTCTACTTTTCACACAGACAACCCTATTCACTAGCAAAGGGCGCGGGGAAGAGAGAAGGCAGTTAGAGAAACTAATGTTTCCCGAGGATCCCTCATGGCCTGGAAGTCCACACGCTTTACTTCAGTTAATGAACCACCACCCAAGGAATAATGATACCATGTGGAGAAAAAGAAATGTGCATTTTTTGGTATCGGCCTGGTGGTTAGTAGAAGACAGATCTGTTTGTATGTATGTATGCATGCATACATATGCATGCATAATTTAAAAGTAAATATTTACCAAGCACTCTTCTAGGTGCTAGGTGCCTCAAGAGGTATAAGCCATAGTCCGTGCCCTCAGGGAGGTAAATGATATAAAGAAACACATCCAAAGTTAAAGAACCACCTGAAAATTACATTAAGAGTAACAGGCTTTAGAGCTGGCTGGATCCATAGTGAAAATTTAATCCAGATTTCCCTATAATGGCATGTGTACATCATTGGTAGCATGAAAATGGTTTGGATATTATACAAACATTTTAAAATGCCATGAAGTATTTACTTTAACATGCATTAGAAAAATCTATACCTAGAGTATTAAACCCTTGAATATATGGGTATTACCACTTACTGCACAGTTACATATGATAGTGAGTTGATTTAAAGAGTATCTGAAGGAAAATATCAAGTAAGTATGAAGATGTGGTTCAGGCACATGGTAATAATTCTACTGGTCTTATCTGAAAGATCTGAGTTGGGAAAAGGCAGACCAAGTCTAATCTCTGGGATGCAGTGAGGTTACATGAGTTGTCCAAGGTCAGGAAGCCAATGGGGAACACAGACCAGAACCTGGCCACCTGACTGGTCCTCTGTCCCCACATCCTCATTCAATGACTACTTCCTGTTTTGCAGATGAGGAAACTGTGGCCCCAAATAACCAGTCCTCTCTTTAGGGTGCACAGACTCATACGAGAATCTGACTATAAAGTAGAAAGGATAGAATTGGCCTCAAGAGGCAAACCATAAGAAACTTTCAAATACAGAGAACAAACTGAGGGTTGATGGGGGTGGAGAGGGGGGGTGGGGCAGGGAAAATGGATGATGGGCATTGAGGAGGGTACTTGTTGGGATGAGCACTGGGTCTTGTATGTAAGTGATGAATCATGGGAATCTACCCCCAAAGCCAAGACTACACTGTATATACTATATGTTAGTTAACTTGACAATAAATTACACACACACACACACACACACACACACACACACACACACATATGTATATACATGAGGCCAATTCTATCCTTTCTACTTTGTGTATATACATATGTGTGTGTGTGTGTGTGTGTGTGTGTGTGTGTGTGTGTGTAGAGAGGGAGAGAAAGAGAGAATTGGCCTCAAGAAAAATCAAAGTTAATATTTATAGAATGTTTTCTATGCATGCCAGTATTATAAAAATTTCATGCATACTTAGATTAATCCCCAAACCACCCCCTGAGATGTACTTAGCTATTTCTACCATCCCTCTTTCCATGAGGAAATTAAGGAACAAAGATCAAATAACCTTCCTAAGATTTGAACATGCAGAGCTGGGATTTGAACCCAGGAAGTACAACTCCAGAATTTGTTCCCTTGAACACTGCACACATAGCTCACTAGTAATAAGGGAAGGGGTGCAAGAGGCAACCATCTGGTAAAATTGGAAAGAATCTGCTCAGGCAGTAGCTCCCCCCCTGTGCCCTCTAGTTTCAAATTCCTCAGCTTGCCTTTTGTTCATTTCATGGAAGGCACCCTTGCTTCAAACCATGGCTTTTTAATGCGAAAAACCCATGAAAGCAATCAGTGATTACCAAAATTAACACTTTTAAAAAAATGTTTATTTATTTTTCAGAGAGAGAGAGACAGAGTGTGAGCAGGGGAGGGGCAGAGAGAGAGGGAGACACAGAATCTGAAGCAGGCTCCAGGCTCTGAGCATCAGCACAGAGCCCAGTGTGGGGCCGGAACCCACGAACCGCGAGGTCATGACCCTAGCCAAAGTCGGACGGTTAACCAACTGAGCCACCCAGGCGCCCCCAAAAGCAACACTTTTATAAGATTAATTTGTTAGATTACCAATGGAACAATTATAAAGAAATAGTTCTACCCCAAAGGGAGGAGAGAAGGAGTCACGGGAGGTGAGTGGAGGGAAGGATAGATAATTTGGGGACATGGTGAGGCTGGAAGTCACACAGGAGGAGAGGCCCATGTAGGACTAGCCCAGTGTGCCCCAGGGGGCCACCAGGTGTTGTGAAAGCCCTGTCTGGTGTCCAGTGCCTGGCACAGCCCCTGGCACATGGCAGGTGCTCCAAAGCTTTGTCGAGTAATGGAAGCCTAGATGGAAACAGAAGCCAAACAGGGAGGCAGGCACGGGTACAGTGATTGGAGGTGAGAGGGCATCAGACAGGCAACCGACCTACTTTAGAACCGCTCCAGGTGAGCGGAGGAGGAGAGCACAGCGCCAGATTTCCAACCAACAGACAAAGGAGCTGTGAGCAAACCATTAACAGTGCTCCTGATCTAACTAGGACACCTTGCTTTGGGGAAATCCGTTTCATTTTTGTCACCTACCGGAGCAGCCCCAGTTCAGTCCTCTGGCCTAGACTCCCTACATGAAAAGCCCTCACTCTCCCTCCCTATAGGGTGCTGTGTGGTAGGCCAAGGCCACCTGGGGACCAGAGCCAGCCTCCTTGGTGCTGGTGCCAGAAGCGGCAGCCTTCTCTACCTCTCTGGCAGGTGCCGACAGCTGAGGCACCGTATGCACCTTTGGGGCAAAGAACTGCCAGAAACCAGGACCACGTTCAGAGCCTGAAAATTCTTCCCGAGGCTACAAGGAGGAGAAACCTGGAGGGCCTCATCCTGCATTACATAAGCCGTGTGTGTTCGCATGGCCCCGCTGATGCACGGAGCCCCGTGCCTCTGGGAATTGCGCAACTCTTACGCACAGGCACACTTGTTAAGTGTTGCAACATGACTCCACATCTTTATCAAAAATGTGAAGCATCCACCCAGCACACACTTAGAAAACACTAAAGCTCTTCTCCACCAGGTGGTTAAGGCTGCTTGATCCGGCTGACAGGAGAGAAGCGGCCCAGGGGGGCATGACTTACTGTAGCTCTTGGCCCACGAAGCTGAACACTCAGTACCTTGTACCCCACTAGCCTTGGGCAGCGTAGGCCTCTGATAAAATGTACTTTTTTTTGTTTGTTTTTCCTGGCAGTCTCATTTTGGGTTATAAATGGCTCATTATTTCCATCCCATAGATCCATTCTTGCCGCTCTTATGTTCTCTTCCTGCTTTCTGAAATAACTGGAAGATTGGTAAAATCATCACTGACGAACCCTGCTTGTTCTGACCTTGAGCAGAGGCCAAATTTCCACATAACTCATGTTGTCTACACTTGCTCCTATGGGGGAGAGGTTGGCTGGAAAGGCCCCCCAAAAGCAGGGGGTGTAATTCTATTTACACTAAGGCACTCGGTGCCCTTAAATGCCAGGAAGCAGCCCAGACTTTCGCTTGCTCCAGTCCTGCAACCTTTTCAGAGGGCTATTAGGCAATCATCAGAGGTTATAAAGTTGGAACAGCATTCCCCTCGGATAGGTCGTTTTCCCTGCAGGACAGCTTGGAGGCAAATTTTATTAAGTATCAAGTAGCTGACTGAAAGCAGTATAAATAACGAAGGAGCATATGACAAACCCAGAGTTGAATGTGGCTAAACCCCAGGCTGAATGTGTATGTGGAACGTGTTTACTGTTATCAGCACCCATGGAGATGTTTGCCCAGCAGCCACCCAGGGAAGGCATTGAACCATAGAAATGGTTATTAAGATTCAATCTTAGAAAAATCATTTTATCCTTACTTTTGAGAACTTGCTGACCACACAGTTAACCCTGGGAAGGGATCTGTAGATAGGTTGGATGTGCTTACATGCCATTTGCCCGTAGAACCAATCTTTATAAAACACCCTAAATTTGTCCAGGTAAGAGCCAGGGAAAAGCTGGGAAGCATGGTTTATAGTGGGGAGGAACTGTAAAGAGTCATCGTCAGGTAAAAGGAACCCCCCAAATTAAAGTCTTTCAAGGGAAACATGGAGTGAATTTTATTCAGGTCTGTTTCCTTTCATTGTTCCCTATCTTTGTTTTAGGATGCAACACAATGTAAACCATGTTTTAAAGAGATTGATCAGGGGTGCCTGGGTGGCTCAGTCAGCTAACTTCAGCTCAGGTTATGATCTCACAGTTTGTGAGCCCCACATTGGGCTCTGTGCTGACAGCTCAGAGCCTGGAGCCTGCTTCAGATTCTGTGTCTCCCTCTTTCTCTGCACCTTCCCTGCTTGTGCTCTGTCTCTCCCTCTCTCCAAAATAAATAAACATTAAAAAACAATTTTTTTAAGAGATTGATCAGGCCACAGATGATTGAGTTAGGAGAGGCCATTGAGCTTTCCAAAGCCAGTTTCCTAAACCAGCTGCTTTGTTACACCTGGTCCCCACTGGCTAGAGCTGTTGAGATTCTCTAAGATAATCTTGTGTTCTGGGGGGCGCCCAGGTGGCTCACTCATCAGTGTCCAACTCTTGATTTTGGCTCAGGTCATGGTCTCATGGTTTGTGGGATCAAGCCTCACATCAGGCTCTGTGCTGACAGTGTGGAGCCAGCCTGCTTGGGATTCTCTCTCTCTGCCCCTCCCTCATTCACATGCACACGCTTGCTCTCTCTCAAAATAAATTAACTTAAAAAATTGATTAGAGTTTTAAAAAGATAATCTTGTGTTCTTACGATGGTGGGAGGAAGCTCTGGGAAGGAGTGGTATAAGTTTGATGTAGAATGGAGTTTATTGAACATTTTTGCTCAAAGACAACAAATTTCAAAGGCATCCATGGTCCTTTCTGCCACTAAAGCTTCCTGTATCCCTTGTAAGGAAAGATTTCTTCTCCATCAGGATCTAAATTGCAAAAGTATTTTGAAGGGTGGCATATTGTTAGCATCTGACCTCTTTGAAGAAGACAACGACTCCCTGACTATATCAATTCTTATATGTTTATTAAAAATCATACTTTGTGGCACACCTGGGTGGCCTTAGTTAGTTAAGTGCCTGATTCTTGATCTTGGCTCAGGTTGTGAGCTCACAGTGTGTGGGATCGAGCCCCCGCATCGGACACTGTGCTTACAGCACAGAGCCTGCTTGGGATTCTCTCTCTCCCTCTCTCTCTGCCTCTCCCCCACTCACACTGCCTCTCTCTCAAAATAAATAAACAAACATTAAAAAAAAAAATCATACCTTGTGTCCAAAGCCAAGACAAAGGGCCATATGCTTTCAGAGGCCAGAGCGACCACGAGGGACTGATGCAGTCAAGAAATGCTTCTTAGAGGGTGTGGGGCACGGATGAAGCCCTGGCCTTTCCTCAGATTCCCCTTCTCTCCTGTAAAGACTGTTAGCTCCCTACCCAGTACTTAATTTTTATTTCTTCCTTAATAAAACAACTCCAATGTGGCAATGTGCCTGGATAAAAGACTGCATTTCCCAGTTTGTCTTGCAGTAGAGGTGGCCAATGAGATCTAGGGAGATGCCGTTAGGGGGGCAGGGTTGTCAGATAAAACACAGAATGCCCAGGTTAAATTTGAATTCCAGGTAAACAAAGAATAATTCTTCACCTAAGTATGTTCATATAATGTATAACATTTGTATTGGCCAAATCTGGCAACTGTATGGGTGGGGCTTCTGGAAAGCAGAATAGAACACTCCTTTTGTCTTTTGCTTTCCTTTTTCCTTTTTCCTGGGACACAGGTGGGATGGCTGGGATTTCAGCTTCCACGTTGGATCATGAGGTTAAGGATGGCAAAGAGACTCTGAGGACCACATTCCTTCAGACTTTCTTCATAAGTGAGAATAAACCACTGATTTTCTTTAGCCACTTCTAGTACCTATCATTTGCATCCAACTGCTATTCCTAACTAATAGAGCCAAAATAAAAAGTGCACTATTGGGGCGCCTGGGTGGCTCAGTTGGTTAAGCGTCCGACTTCAGCTCGGGTCATGATCTTGCGGTTCACGAGTTCAAGCCCTATGTCGACCTCTGTGCTGACAGCTTGGAGCCTGGAGCCTGCTTCAGATTCTGTGTCTCCCTCTCTCTCTGCCCCTCCCCCATTTGTGCTCTCTCTGTCTCTCTCTCTCTCAAAAGTAAATAAAAAAAACATTAAAATTTTTTTTTTAAAAAACCGCACTATTATTTGGGGTATTTAGTTAAGTCTGCTTACCATGTGTCCTCTTTGCCTTTGCCTTCTATGTAACATAAAGTCCTCCGCCTTTCCTTACTGTATTTTTTAAGGACTCTAAGAAGAACGGATGGTGTTCCCTATACCCTTTGAAATAATAGTTGTTAGCATGAGTTTTTACACTGTGTTATTGCCTGGCTTTTTTCAAATAGCACTTAGGTATTTTGAGTCATTGCCTTAGATAAATAATAATAATAATAGTAATAATAATATTTCTAAAGCATAACAGTTTTTTTTTGAAATTTATTGTCAGATTGGTTTCCATACAACACCCAGTGCTCATCCCAAAAGGTGCCCTCCTCAATACCCATCACCCACCCTCCTCTCCCTCCCACCCCTCATCAGCCCTCAGTTTGTTCTCAGTTTTTAAGAGTCTCTTATAAAGTGTAACAATTCTTATCTGCACAAAGACTAGGCCTGAAAAGTCAAGTCCCATGAAATGATGCTCTAAAACTGCACAGCCATATTCCAAAACAGTAAAAGTCACATTTCAGTTTTCATAGTTCTACGTTGAGAAAGTTTTCTTTTATATTCAGTCTTCATTAGCCCTTTATTGACAGCTTTCCTTATGTGCTATGCAGATTAGCTAGGGATCATCATGTGCACAGGTAAAGCTAATTTGTAAATCTCCATCAACAATTCAGGAATGATGTAAAAACTGAACACCTTCAATCTTGTTAGCAATTCACCTGCTTTAAGTGTCCACTGTTAGGCATTTTGGAAAATGGAGGGGGCCACAAAATTGGCCTCTTTGAATGTAAACTTAAGCTAACTGGCTTAGCTCAGGGGATCGCCCAGAGAAAAAGAAGTTCCCTGGGCTGTGAACTGTGTAAATACCTGCTCTCCCTTTTGCAGTGGAATCTTTCGAAGGTTAAGTAATAAATAGTAAATAATCAACTAAGATTTCTCAGATTGGCTGCATTTACCTTTCTCTGAAAAAAAAAAAAATCCCCATGAAGATGAAGCAACTTTGGAATGAGTGCAGTATTTCCTTTAAGGCATCCCCGGCTTCAGACATTCAGAGAACAAGATCAGGCCTGGCCTGGCTGGCAGAGACTGCCTGGGGCAGACAGCTAGACTTGTGGTGTGAGAGAGAGGAGGTGAGTTAGAATTTAACAGAAGGGAGCGGATGAAAACTCCCATTTCAGTTTCTCAGTTTCGGCATAGGCTGCTCAGCAACATCTATCAGCAAGAGGCATGAACGCAGTCTTGCCCATCATCTATCACTGGGGGTAAAGAAAGTCTGGGGATCATCCCCGGAATGTGAATTATGTTACTATGTATATATATGGTTTATACAAAGGAACAAGTGAACAAGTAATACATAAGTGGAGAGAGCTTGACCTGGAAGATCTGGCCTTGGTGTCTGGTGACAGGCCATAATGTCATGATGACCTGACTCAGAAGAAATGACAGAGGAGCCCACCTGTACCCCTCTACTACAGATGCAAATACAAGTCAGACTTGTGTGAGCCGTGAAAACAGAACATGAATCTCATAGTATTGACTTCAGAATGTTAAAAGAAAAAGAACTTATTTCTTTTGTCTAGGGCACACTAATTATATTTCTATCGAATCCGTTCAGCAAACATTTATGGAGTACCTACTATGTGCAGGTATTGCGCTAGGTGCTGGGAATGCACCCAACATTACAGCACTGATAGCAGAAAGGTTAATGATGTCTTCGAACTTCACAAATAGTTTAGAATTTTATAAGGTCCCTCTAGTCCCTGCGCACAACAGTAGCACAGCCAGAGTAACCACCTTCCTTGTACTCTCTTAAGGTAAAGACATCTTAAGATGTCTTAAGATAATGACAATTGCTGTTCAGAAGTGCAGATAACACTTTAATGGGCGTATTTGTTATTTTCCCCCTTTTAATAGCCTTATTATAAGCCCCGTGGTAAAAATTAGACTCTTTTCTCTGCTACCAAATAATAACAACTTTGGCCAAGTTCTTTCATTTTTCTGGGGCTAAGTTTAAACGTTTAGAAAATGAGATGGTAGGAAGCAGGACTAGGTTGATTTAATTACTCCAGGTTTAGGATATGCAGTGAGAGGAGATTAAAAGAGACAGACACTTACAAACCACTTACATGCTGTATGATCTCATTGTAGTCACTTCAACCTCTTAAAGTCTCCATTTCCCTATCTGAGAAATGGGGATAATATGCTATTTTCGCGAGGATGAAATGGATTAATGGGCACAGCTGGTTCAATGCAGGGCCTGGAAGATCCCCCTGGAAATGTAGCTATTTGTATCCTACTCAAAAACTATTTGAATCTTTCCTATTGTATTATGTATGTATGCCTGTGTCTCATCTCCCATTTACCCTTGCTCTGCCATCGCTGATCTCTTAGTAAGTGGTTATTTGAGGGATCTCAACCTATTGGGGCACAAACATGTAATGATTCTCTTTTTTTCCCAGTCAGTACTTTATTTTTTTATTTTTTATTAAAAAAATTTTTTTTAACGTTTATTTATTTTTGAGACACAGAGAGAGAGCATGAACAGGTGAGGGTCAGAGAAAGAGGGAGACACAGAATATGAAACAGGCCCCAGGCTCTGAGCTGTCAACACAGAGCCTGACGTGGGGCTCAAACCCACGGACCGCGAGATCATGACCTGAGCCGAAGTCGGACGCTTAACCGACTGAGCCACTCAGGCGCCCCTCCCAGTCAGTACCTTAAAAAAAATATTTTTTTAATGTTTATTTCTTTTTTGAGAGAGAGAGAGACAGAGTACAAGTGGGGGAGGAGTAGAGAGAGAGGAAGACACAGAATCCAAAGCAGGTTCCAGGCTCCAAGCTGTCAGCACAGAGCCCAATATGGGGCTCGATCCCACAAACTGTGAGATTATGAGCCGGTCAGGTGCTTCACCAACTGAGCCACCCAGGTTCCCCTCTCAATCAATACTTTCAGTGGTGCTAAGCCTAATCCCTTTTCCTATCCCTTAAAAACATCTAGGGCAAATTGTAGAAATTTGCAGTTTTAAAAAGCTGGGTCTGGATAAATGACTCTTATTCTCTTCCACAGCTTCTCTTCTCCCTCCAGCCTTTCCTGGGCTCAAGCTTCTCCAATGTGTGGGGCCCAGAGTGAGGAGGGAAGGGCCTGGCACCTCTGAACTGCCCACCCACATCTGTGGTTCTCTCCCCACTCTTGGTATGTGTCTCGGGCGAACACTACTGGGCATATTGGGGCCCCTGTGTGGTAGGAGCCCAAGGGGTGGTGGCACACTGTGGGATTTTGGAGGCCCTTGGGAGGCTCCTGACTGTGCAGGCCAGTGACCTGGCAGACCTAGCCCTGGAGGGACTTCCTCTAGGCCCTCAGCTCCCACTATAGCTGTTACCCTCCCTGCTGTGCCTGTTCGACTATGGCTTTCTCCAGCATCTAGAGACTTGTCTCTATGCTTGTGAATAATTTCATTGGTATTTGAATTGTGTTCCAAGAAAGCAATTTTCGCCTTTTAGATGCCTAGAGCTCCCTTGGGTGTCTACTCCTGCCTGAGACACTGTATAATTAAATATTGGTATGAGGGGCTACATCGTCTTCTTGATTTAATCCTATGATTTACTTGTCTTTTCACTAATTCATATTCAAAGTCCTTTATTAAAAACCAGGTAGGGGCGCCTGGGTGGCTCAGTCGGTTAAGCGTCCGACTTCGGCCCAGGTCATGATCTCACAGCTCATGAGTTCGAGCCCCATGTCGGGCTCTGTGCTGACAGCTCGGAGCCTGGAGCCTGCTTTGGATTCTGTGTCTCCCTCTCTCTCTGCCCCTAACCCTCTCGCATTCTGTCTCTGTCTCTCTCAAAAATAAATAAACATTAAAAAAATTTTTTTAAATAATAAATAAATAAAAACCAGGTTGTTGGTATAATAACTACTTTGTTTATATATATTATTTTCTATATTATTTATTTTTTCTATATTATTTTTCTATATTATTTCTTATTTATATAACATATGTTATATAGAACACATGTGATTACTTATACTTCCATCAGAGAAGGAATTGTTTAACACTTGTTAAACAAAAATGTTCTTATTGACTATATATTACATATAATATATTTTTATGTTATATTTATATGTAACACATACATATTTAATATAAATATTTATATATTAATAAGGTCATTTTCATTTAAAACTTGGTAAAGGAAAGAGCTCCTGCTGTGAAGGAAGAATCTAGTTGTCCATCTCATTGTGTCTCTGTTTTTTTTTTTTAAGAAATAGAAATTCTTTTTTTTTAAGTTTATTTATTCAGAGACAGAGACAGCACAACTGAGGGGGGTGCGGAGAGAGAGGGGGAGAGAGAGAGAATCCCAAGCAGGCTCTGTATTGCCAGTGCAGAACCTGATGTGGGGCTTAAACCCACCAAGCTGTGAGATCATGACCTGAGCCGAAACCCAAGAGTCAGACACTTAACCAACGGAGCCACCCAGGTGTCCCGTGTCCCTGTTTTAAATGTATGTTCCAGAACAATGATGTATCCCTTCCTTTTAGAGACTATATAATATATCCATAAATTTTCTAGTGCTTAAAATTTCTTTTTTGATTACAATATAACTTACATAAAATACACAAATTTTAAGTGTTCAGCTTAATGGAATTCTACATATGTGTCCATCCATGGACTATTAAGTATATACATTTGAAGTATTTTTTTTGTTCACACAGCTATCCCTTTCGTATGTCTATTTTATTTTCATTTCTACTCTTCAACTCTCTGATTAAAAAAAAAAAAAGCCATGAGGAGCAAAGGGTGAGAATAAAGAGAAAAGAATGAATATTGATTGAATGCTGCCTTGTGGCAGGAATCCTTGCTTGGTTCCTCACACAGACTATCCAGTTAAATACTTAGACAAATACAATGGGGTCAGTCATGTTATCCTCATTTTAAGGATGAGGAAATTTGGCCTGAGAATGGCTAAGTCATTTGTTATGGTCTTACAGTTAGACAGATTTTGAAACTAGATCTTTGGTACCAAAGGTTTACCCTTTCTTTTAGACAGTTACCAAGAAACCATGATATGCTCTCTTAACTTGAGTTTCCCTAAAAGCTGAACCTGAGATATTTTATTTGAAAAGTGATCCCAGAGAGGAGAAGGTAACAAGGGATGTGAGATAAGGAAAGAGGGAAAACCAATTCAAGGATGAGTTATTGGTTTGGCCACTGTTGCAGACAACTGCATTATATATTACTGGAATCTTCTCAGGAGACTTATGAATTGTGTCTCAAAAATGGCTGCCTGGGGCGCCTGGGTGGCGCAGTCGGTTAAGCGTCCGACTTCAGCCAGGTCACGATCTCACGGTCCGTGAGTTCGAGACCCGCGTCAGGCTCTGGGCTGATGGCTCAGAGCCTGGAGCCTGTTTCCGATTCTGTGTCTCCCTCTCTCTCTGTCCCTCCCCCGTTCATGCTCTGTCTCTCTCTGTCCCACAAATAAATAAAAAAACGTTGAAAAAAAAAATTAAAAAAAAAAAAAAAAGGCTGCCTGGAAGACAAAAGAGGGAAGTATGTATTCATTAGCTTCTGTTATCTATTGGTCAAGGGTGGTCCCATGGCATTAACTCCCGTCTTACTTCTGGGTTGTAATGTGTTAGTACTAAGCAGGTTCCCCTAGGGTGTAATGCACCTTGCACAAGAGAAGACCTGGGAGGGGTTGCAAAAAGCACGTGACGGGGGCCCAGGTAAGACACTATCAGATTATACCCATGGACAAAGACCAACCGTATGGAACTTGGTGCCACAGCAGTGGCTGCAGTGGGAGATGGGGCTGAGAGGTTGTGAAGTGATGTGTGATGGGTATCCAGTACACATACCAAGAATGTTTTGATAATGTAAATTCAGATTGGGAAAGAGTTTTCTAGTAATATGCCTCTTCTTATTGAAGAGAATTCAACCTAAACCCAGGCTTTATTCTTCTCTACTGGAGTTCATGTCCAGGCATGTTTGGAAAATTAATGAAGCAGATCTGATTGAGCCTATTTCGATGCATCAATATGCATGAGTTTTTGCTCTTTTCCTGAAGAAAAGGAAGGCATTTTTATGTATAAGACCCTTGAAAGAGATGTGAGAAAGATGGAAGGAACTAGGTGGTAGCTATCCCATGACAGGGTCTGAACTCTGTGGGCAAAAAGGCTCAGTCTAAAGGAGAGGGTCTGATTTAGGGGGGATTCGATGCCTTGATACCCAGTATTACAAATTCTTTAAAAGTCCTGGTGACAGAGTGTGATAATGAAGTAGGGGATTTGGGCATTCTTCCCACTTCTGCATGGTTCCTCAGGGAAGATCAAATGTTTATAATGCAATTAACACGATTTGGGTGCTTCCAAGAATGCTGTTCCATGTGGCCTGATTACCCCATATAGTTAGAGACTGAGGAAGTTTTTTTCAGGGATGTTAGTAGCTGTCAGGGTCTAAACCAGCCTCCAGAGATAGCACAGAGGTGGTCCAACCAGTGGGCAATAGGAAGAAGACTTGACAAGTGAGCAGAGTTCAGTATCCAGCTGCAGACGGCTCTAGTGCAGGTAGCTATTTAATGAAAGAGTGGAGACTAGTCATGAGACTTAGTAAGGGGATTATACCAGGAGAGAATAAAGTAATATTCCGGGCCCAGAGGAAATAATATATAGAGTAGGAATCTGAGATGTAGCTCAGGAAGGCATGGAGAGGAGCCAAATAGGATCCCAAATGGATGTAATTATAAGGCAACTGGGGCTGAATTCAGTTACTGAAAATAGCAAGCCTTGAGACTGATTGGCCTAAGGTTCCACTTAGCTCCTCTTCCTGGGATGTGTCTAAAAGCCCAGAGGGAGGCAAAGAGGCTGTTTACTAGCTAAACAGGCAAGTGGGCAGCCAGGGCAGTCAGCCAAGCAGGTCTTCACTGTTGAATTATCAATAGGCTCTGTGTGTCTGAATCGCAACAAGAAAGCAGGGCCCAACTGGTGAAAGCGTATTTCAACAGGCCTTAGAAGACTTCTATTGTTTTTGTCCATCTAGCACCTCTTCTCTTCTGCCAACAGAACTACATTTTAATGGAGAGCTCCCTTCCTCAACTTCTCATAGAAGTGAGTGTGTTATCTCAGCCCAGTCAATCAGAATGCTCCACTCCCTTGGTTTGGGGATAGGCAGGAAACCTAGAAAGGCCCATCAGATTCTTCCTTGAGATTTGATATTTAGGAGCTTAAGGAGGGAGCAGAGCTCTTTCTCAGTCTTGGAATCACAAGCCGCAGAGATGTTGTAGACTTGAGTTGCTTTCTGCCAACTTCTCCTGATGCATGGGGAAAGTCATCTGCAGTAAGAGAGAATAAGTCCAACATTAAAAGAATCGGTAATGAAGAGAGACGAGAGATAGTTCCTAAAGACATTACTTGGGCCCTGAATCTAATCATATCTGAAGCAAAAGCCATCTCTGCTCTTTCAGGAGCAAATAAGATCTCTTTTACGTAAGCCAGTTTCAAGCCAATTTCAGTCAGGGTTCTGTCATTTACCATATAAGGAAAGCGGACTAATATGTTTTGTTTATTCATTGCTTCACAGAAGCACATGTCTGTTGCCTCCATCCCTAGTTACCTTGAAATTTAGAGTTTGAACTGAAAACACTTGCTCAAGTCTGGCCTCCATTCCTCTTCATGAGGACACACGGACTATGAGGCAAACACATAGCCAGCGCTCCCTGTCCTTGGTGATGTCAGATCTTTGTCACTGTCCAGCACTGCTCTTGACATTTGCTTGTTCTTTAGAGTTCATTCCTTCCTCTTTCCCCATGGTCTTCTCTGACTGTGGATGGAATCCTCAGCCCTTTCCACTTTGAATCTTCCCTTTTGACAATGAGTTTCAAACCTATAACTCAAATCCTGACCTTTCTCCTAAAACCAGATACCTGTATTAACTTTCTATTTGTGGGTTCAGTGATCAACTCATACTCAGCAAGTCTGAAACAGAGCTCAGCAGTGTCCTGTTACTACCGATGGCAACACCATGAGCCAGTCATTCTACTAGAGGAACAACCCAAGGCAGAAAGTGCTAAATGTCAAAACAGCAGCAGCAAGAAAGGACTAAAGGAGCCTGGCAGAAGGCATGCCTCCTATTGGGGATCAGGGGAGTCACAGAAGAATTTCCACAATCTATGAAGGGAGAAGGGCTAGGAGAACGATGGACTAAAGTGCTCTTAGAATGGCAAGTTCTGTTCACTGGCATATGCAAACACCAGTGACAGCTCCATTTTGCCTGGCTTTTCCATATTATGGAGTTAGAAAACTGAAATACCACGTTACCCAGCTTTCCTTGCAGTTATGCATTACCAGCCTCTGGAGCAAGAGAGTAAAAGAGTGTAATCTGGTGGAAGTCATGGGACAGCATTTAAAAAGTGGACCAGATGTGCTGGCATGCTCACCTTGGGCCTCCTCACCTTTCTCCATCATACCTAGGGATACACACAATTAATTGTGGGTACAGCAGCCATCCTGGCACCATGAGACCCCTCCCCCAAGAATGAAGATACGTTTGGAGGATGGCAGAGGAGAGAGACAGAAAGACATCGATGACATCATCTGGCTCTTGGGAAGCCCTGGATTGCTTTCCCTCACAAGCCTTGTGCATGGGGGAAAAAATCTCTATTTGAGTAAAAAATCACTGTTAGTCAGATTGTCTATTGCTTTCAGCTGAATAAAATGTTAGCATATATAAATCCATATGTTAGAAATACTGAATACCACTCTAGAGAAACTGAAGTTTATTCTGTAAGCAAGGAAGATGCAGACATCTCTTTACATAGAAGTTAGGGGGATGCCATTTGCTGTCCACAGTCCATGACCTTTAAAGCTCAGTTACTGTCACCCCCACCATTCATGGAAGCTTCTTTCTCTCTTCTTGGCCACCTTTATCCTTACTCTTGGTTGTCAATCAAATATAGCTTAGTGGCACGTATGGTTATTGATTCTTCATAGATTTATATTGTGGGTGCCCAAAGAACTATAAGCACTTTGCACGTACTGACCATGTTTTAAACATTCTCTGTCTCAAAGTTCCCAGACTGGAGAGAATCACACCATGGTTCAGTGTTCAGGCACCACAGTCTTGGGTTTGAATCTTGACTCCATCATGGAATATCTGTAGATGTCAAGCAAAGTTTTCAACCCCTCTAGGGCTCAATTTCCTTATCTAGGAAACAAAGATTGATATTGAACTTGCCTCACAGGGTTATTGTGGGACTCAAATGAAATATTTTCATGAATTCCTTAGCAGCATTTTAGTCATTGTTCCTTATGTCCCAGAGGAAGGGCATTCGTGACCTCCCTGTATGCATGTGTTTTCCAATGTGACTCCTCCCACAATGGAGTGGACTCCACTTCTCCACCCTTGAATCTGGGCTGCACTTAGGGCATTCTTTGGCCAACAGAATGTGGCAGAAGATAGTGTGCTAATTCTCAGTCTAGGCGTGAAGAAGCCTGGCATATTTTCACTCTCTCTTTTGGGACCCCTGCCTTTGCCATAAAGAACACCCCCAGGAGAGCTGCTGGAGGATGGCAACCTTGTGGAATAGAGAGGAATCTTCCCAGTGGAGGTTCTTCTAGACCAGCCCATCTGCCTGATGGCTACAGATACATGAGTGAGTCTAGCCAAGATCAGGAAGCCCATACACTTAAGGCAGTAAATTTTGTGGAAATTTGTTAGGCAGCAATAGCTAACTGCTATACGTTACCTAACACAGAAGGGGAACTTTGCCTGCTTCATTCACTGCTACATCCCCAGTGCCTAGAACAGTGCATCACGTATCACATCCTCAGGTGCTTAATATATGTGTTGAATAAATTCCTGAATGTGATTATAACTGCTATTATCATGTTAAAGGGTGAGAGTGAGTAGTAAATGAGATATTGCTGAGAAAGCATTTAGCGCTGTTTCTGGAGCATAGTGACTTCTCAATTAATGTTAGCTATTGTCTAAGCCCAGTGAAGAAGAAATTCTCTGTCTTTCAGAAAACCTAACATTAACCACAGTTTTTTAGCCTGTCCTGATAGATAGATAGTTAGATAGATAGAAAGAAGATAGATAGACAGGTAGATCATAGATGAACTCCTCCAGGAAACCTGAAGAATAAAATTCCATAAGAACCCTTCTTGGAACCCTGGAGCCTGGAGCTAAGGCATTGTCTCCTACCAACCACTTTTTCTTTTTTTTTTTTGCCCCCTGGCTTCCTCTCCTCTGCTACTTTCCCAGCCAGGCCACTATGTGTTGAGTTTCCAGTTCCTCTCAACATGCTGCTTCCTCCCCACTAGATGGTGGGGAACCCTCTCCTCCAAGGCACTGTTGGTGACAGTGGGGCTAAGTGATATGTCTGGGAGTAGGACATGGGTGTAAAGCCTGGGGTAATTCCTTTCTCACTGCATTATGGGGCTGATTCTGTTCACCTTCTCATCCTCACCAAGCAGAAGGCTCACACTTTGTAATCTCTCAGTGACCTCAATAGTTCCCAAATTACATTTGGCCTCTAGAAAGATGAACACATTGTACCTTCTCTGTGGGACTCATTATTTCCATTCTGGAGACTGTCATTTATGAAATTCTGACTTTCTTTCATTTTTTATTTACACTGAGCAAAGCTAAGAATATTGTAATTGTGATGTTTTGAAAATACTTGTCACAAACCAAAGCCAAATGCTGATTAATGTTAAGTGTTTTGAAGAACCAAGCTTTTGGCTCATTAACTGGACTTGAATGGCATTACCCATCAGCTTCAAGTTCTGATAATTGCTCATCACAGATTGGTGCTAATTTAGTAATAATGGTGCTGACCGATTTGTATGTTTTCCCCACATTGAACATATACACACAGAAAGCCTAGGGTGAATGCCAGAGCCTGAGTTAGAAGACCTGGTCCCAGATTTGCCACAGTACCACGTTGGGAAAATCGGCTAACTTTTCTCAGTCTCTATTACCTTAAGTAAAATAAGGAGGTTGATGAGATGATCTTCCATATCCTTCTTCACCAAGTTTCTATGGTGTCAGTGTTTTGTAGTTTGGTCTTGAGTTGCAAAATAAACACATATTCATTTCAGGAAAGGCACAAACATTGAGAAAAACTGATACACATGGAATATGAGCAAAGATGTCATTTTACTTCCTTTCTTCTCTGCATCTTTTCTATATTAAGAGGGGAAGAAATGTTCCCTGTTGGGCTTGCAGGATAAGCCCTTAATCAAATGTTACATACCATCTGTTTGAGACAGTATTTGGTAAGTCAAACTTAAGTAGCTATAATCACTGTGGAATCTGAAACTGTTTCCTGTTATCCTGTCTATTTTCTGAAGCAGACAGGAGGTAGTCAGGCTTCTTAAGCTGGCACAAAACAGTAATATTCCAAGGAAGAAAGACACTTATTTTGAGGCCCATACTTTGAAAGTGCTTATTGAATTTGTCTTTCCATCTCTCTCTAGATATTTTCCCATTATTTACACTGCTTCTCCTCCTCCCCCTCTGTATCAATGTTATCTATGCCCTCATTATGGCTTATTGTCTTCCTCTCTATTCTATTTCTTGGCATAAGCCTTGGGGATTTTGACATACATGTTGATAATTCTTACCCTGGCATTAGAAGAGGACCAGGCCCAGAGATATCAATGCTGGCTCAAGGTCATGTTGCTGGTTCACACCAGAGGATGATAGATGGTCATGAAGATTAATTCAGACAATACATATTAAGGGCCTTATGGAGTATGGGCCCACGAGATGCCCCCCAACAGGTGTTAGAATCAAGGAAGTACAGAGCTTAGTATGGCTGCCTGTTCTGCTGTCTATAACTATTAGCCCTGGTGATTTATTTTTTGAGTTTAAAGACTATGAAAATAATTTCAAAGCTGCCCTAGTTTTCCTTCCAAAACATTTTCTTAAAGGTCCCCTTTCTCTTCTACTGTCTGGGTAACATGTAACACACCACATTTTTCTATTTGAAAGGCTGGAGTCATTCTCTGGAGCCATCAGCCGATTCCCGCAGGTTGCAGAGGTGGTGACAGCCAAGCAAATGGTGGAGATCATCTTGAGCTCACCACTGGTCCAAGTCCATGGGGTTGGATTACTTGGATATGGGCACCCCCATATATGAAATGCCTTCCTGGATATTAAGTGTCATGTAAACACAGCTCCTTCACTGCTGCCCCGTGAGTGTCTGTTGTCACCTGTCAGAAAGCAATGCCGCTTTTTACTGGATGTGGAGACAGGACACCACATATTCCTGGAGCCTTTGAACTTCTTAAGTTCTGATCCTGGACAGCAGTGGTGCTACAATAGCTGTAATTACCAAGGAACACTGATGGGAGAATGGGGGATTGTTGATAAAGGCTTGGGGTCTTTGGAGGTAGAGATTGCCGAAAGGTCTTGCCCAAAGGATAGAGCCTGATGGTCTGGTCTTCTGCACAAGTGCTTCTGTGTGTATGGGGAGAGCTACCCTCTATGCTAGTGCCTGCTCCAAGGCTGTGTCACTTCTACTTAAAAACCAGCTTACAAGGGGGATGCTAGTAAGACATGCTAACCCTCCCTTCAAAGATGAGAACGCTGAAGTCAAGGATCTAGCCCAAGGTCACCCTGCAAAGTCTTATTGGAGGAAGACATGGAATCTGAGCCTCCACTTGGGATCTAGATCTCATTGCTTTTGCAGCGTGCTGTGGCCGAAGTTACATGGTGAGGCATTTAAACCTGAGAGCCAAGTTCTGGGTTTAGGTTACGCCTTTCTATTCTTTAACTTGGCCTCCTGCTGCTGGGTCAGAGCAGCTCCTTGTTCTAACCTGTTGGTGTTTCCTTAGACTGAAGAGAGTTACCATACTTCCTGGTCCTGACCTCCAGTAGGAAAGGGTGGGACCTCATACCAACACGTGGATCATACTCAAATGAAGTGATTGCTCTAAACTGTGAGAGCAGGGAGTTGAAGTCTTTGTCTTTGAATCCTATCAAGCAGAACTGGTCTTTAATGCATGATTTGCAATAATGGGGGTGATTCAGACAACCGTCCCCTCTCATGGGACCCTGCTAGGGAGGCAGCAAGAGGCTAGGACCTAAACTTTGAGGGCAGGGTGTACTGATTCAAGTCCAGACTCTGTTGTTTTCTGGCTGTGTTACCTTGAGCAAGTAGCTTAATCTCTCTGTAGCTCAATTCCCAGGGTCTGTAAAATGGGTAAAAGAATTCCTTAGGATGACATCATCTTTATAAAGTCCCTGTTACATAAAGAATATTCGGGAAAAATTGGTTTCTTCACTCCTCCTCAGCCCACACACATGTTGAATCCAGTAGTTGTATTTTGAAGATCACATTAAAAGAATAAATGTTATGCTTTGTAAGCTAAGTGGCTCAAGAGCTAGCAAAAATTAGGTGTTTGATGTTAGTAGCCATGCGACAAACCAAGTATAGATTTCCTGTTAAATAGGCTTGAAATACATTAATGAGAGAATATTTATGCTCCTTGGATGGAAGGACAGTACAATATTTGTGCCACTGGTGTCTTCATAGGCTGTGTGTTGCAAATAAATGGAACTCTCATTCTTCTTACACTACTGGGGTATTTGATCCCAAAGTGGGGAGCGGGGGGGACTCTTTATGTGAAAACATATGACTGCATGTCATACCCTGCAATTTTAGTTACTGATAACTGAAAGTGAAGTACAGCTTTTTACATAGGAGTTTTATGATAAAGGATTAAGAAATAAAAAAATAATTAACCACAGGACAGATTTTTCCTTTTAAATGTAATCAGTTTGAAATGATGACTGCAATACTTTTTTTAAATATTGAGATCATTGCATTTGACATTTCTCTTTTGTTCCCTCGCCAAATCAAAAAGCAGATCTGTCCTCCCCACTTTGTGGACCACAGTTATATTTAATTAAAATCCCTCTATTTGTACTACACTAAGATTGGCAGTGGTCAAGAGAGGCAGATACTAAGCTATGTGGCTAGTCTTGCCCTCAAAGAATTTACACTCTGGTCAATCTTCAGATGGGTAATAGCAGCCTCCCCGACCCCCTCCAAAACCCTGCCAGAATAACCAAAGGGAAGTAGGCTATTCTCTCTCTCTGTCTAAATGAGAAGCCAGCTAATGTTCAACCTAAAGTAGAATCCTAGATTATTGAAACTAACAAGTTTTTGGGGGCACCTAGGTGGCTCAGTTGGTTGAGAGACTGACTTCGGCTCAGGTCATGATCTCATGGTTTGTAAGTTCGAGCCCTGCATCGGGCTTTGTGCTGACAGCTCAGAGCCTGGAGCCTGCTTCTGATTCTGTGTCTCCCTCTCTCTCTGCCCCTCCCTCACTCATGCTCTGTCTCTCTCTGTCTCAGAAATAAATAAACATTAAAAAAATTTTAAAAAAAAGAATATAACAAGTTTTTTCTCCCAAAAGTCAGAAAAAGAAATAAAGGTGTTAATCATTATTATTTTTAAGGTTGTACATTAAGGAAAAGTAGCTTAAATTCTAAATGATTATATGTATTTCAAGTAGAAAATCTAGTAAATTTTCATTTCTTTATCTACTGGAAAAGTAGGATGCCTCTTGTAGGCTATGACATTCCAAGTTCTCATTTGTATACTGGTAGGCACAATGCCCTTGTAGTTCTGTATGTGCAAGGTGATAGTGTGCCCATCAGTTGTGTTGATGAGTATATTAAACATCATCTGGGTTTATACAAGTAACAGGCATTCATTCCAGCCATGCTTCCAGCTTATGTTAACAAAGTGTTTCATAAGATAGGAAAAGGATGTTCCTAATGTGCTGTCAACAGGGCATGAACTCCCAAGTTGTATTTTTTTTATTTATTTACATATTCATTCAATTGTTCATTTATTCACTCATTCAACCAAGATGTATGTAATACTATGTTCCAAGTCCTATACTACATGCTGAACTTCAGAGATCATGTGATCCCATGGCCATCTTAGATGAACTAACAGTTTCCTTGACCTGTGGTGCATAGATTTTCAGTGGGTCTGAGGTTGGACTTTAGGGGATCAAGAAATCCCTTGAAATTAAATGCAATCATTAGTCTAAATTTTTGTATGTAAATTTTTCTGAGACAACAACCCAAATCTTCCATCAGATTATCAAAAGAATCAAGATCCCAAAAGGTTAAGGAGCATCTGGCCTGGAAGGGAAGAAAACTCAGCCCTGGCTTCAAAAGACAGCCATTCAGAAGACTGTAACCCTGCCTGGAGCCCAGGTAGCACTTCAAACATGTTCCCCACTCTGGTGCTCCACCATCAATGTGTCTCCAGCTCTGAGTCTCTCTCTTCTTGCTCCTAAGTTACTCTTTCCTTATATCTTCACTTTGAATTTCTGATAAGGGGCATTTGATCAGCCCTGTAAATTCCCATTGTTTCTGGTGGGGGCAGAGCCTTCTTGCCAGGACACCTCAAAGCTTTTTGGCTGCCCATTGACTGCTTTTGGGTCAAGCACCAATCTAGCTCTAATCAGTTATGCCAGACTGAGGGGAAGTGTCACTGGGAACAGATCCTGGCCGCTGCTCTTGTTTACGAATCCTCCTGGGAGAGACTGTAGGTGAGGATGTTTCCTGAGAAGTTACATACAGATGGGACCGTCCCCACTCTCGAGTATGGATGGATGGATTTAGGAAAATAAATTGGACTAAGCTATCCACTAACTTGCCAGATCCCTCTCAGGACAGGTTAGTCAGATAACTGGTCGTATGTAGAACTGTTATTTGCCTATTTAGAACCTGAAACTTTGGCCTTATTAGTCTTAGCTCAACCCAACTAACTGGTAATTGTGATTATGAAAAGCACAGACACTAGCACAAAGTGTCTTTATTTCTGGGCCGCCATAAACTCTTACTTGTCCCAAGTCAGGTACCAGGAATCTAGAGACAAGTAAGACTTGCAACCTGTGCCTGTGGAGATCACATAGGAATAGAAGTTATATTGTTTGATATAAATAGCTGAATCGACATGGCAATGGGCTGGGGGCCAGGAGGCCAGAGTTCTGGTGCCCAACTCTGCCACTTACTGGTTGCATAAGCTTGGCTCCATTATTTGAGGGCTCTGAACCATATTTATTTTAAAATGGGGATAGTAAAACCCACTCTGCTTGGCTCTGTGGCTGTCAGAGGGACTAAATAAGATAATACATATGAAAATACTTTATTTTAAATTGCTAAAGCAAAACAAGGCTTTAAAAAATTACTGCTTTAGTTTTGGGTATTATTGGCAGAACCGAACCATTCATTACTGGCGCCATGTTAGTTCCTATCATTAAATACATTCTTTGTCCTCTCAAGGTCTTTGTGAATAAGTTGAAAAGAAATCTGATCACGCTGGAAACATGTGTATTTTAGTGGTATGCATTTGGTTTCAAAGAACATCTGATAAAGGCTTTAAAAGTTTAAAAGTACAAACTGAATATTAAAAGCACCAGTTAAAAGTTAATGAAGCAAGGCCCATCAGGTAAGAGAACCCATTTACTGAGGGTGAGACAGTGCCTCTGTCTTTTGCAAGAATTTTCTCTCAGAACTATGGTAGAAATTTCCAAAGGAATTGATTGGCATAGTGCCTAAAGTCTTATTAAAGCTACACAAGACTTTCAACCATGGGCACCCAACGTTTCAGACTGATTATGATTTTAAGTGATTTATCCATGGTGAGTAAAGTATATGACCAAAAGTTCCTTTTCTGATTTCAGTCTGGTAGGATGAGTCTATGAGTTGCTCACTCACATAGTAAAGTAATAAGGGCTTTCTTCTGAGGTCTTTTGATTCTCTGCATGTCTCTAGTACTGTCTGGGCCATTAAAGGCTTGAATTGTTTATGTTCTTGAGTATTACTGAACTCTCTGTCTCCAGGCTCCCCAGTAGGAGTGTAAGATCCTTGGAAACAGGAACTGTGTTATATTCCTAAAAATGCCTATACGAATGTAATGAATATCACATTGAGAAAGCAAAAGCCATATCGAGCAGAACTCTGAAGAGGTGATAGTTATCTATTTTTGCCCTTTCTGAGTTCCAGAGTCTTATTGATAACAGTCAGGTATGGTTTGCTGGATCAGGTGTCTATATGTAGCACTTAAAATGGTTCCTTAGACTTGGCTTTCATGAAACCAACAAAAGGATATGTTAAAAATGACTAAGTCTGCCCATTGAAGTGAAGATCACATATAGTTTACTAATCATATTTAGAAGCAAGGAACTAAAAAATACCTATAGTGGTGTTCACCCCTTAACTAAGAAACTGGCAGACATGTTCAACCACCATCGTGGTTTAAAAAGTTGGGCTCTAGAGTCAAGAAGGCTTGAGTTTGAATCTTAGGTCCACCACTAATTAGCTGTGACCTTGATCAACTTACTTAATTCTTCTGAGACTGTTTTGCCCTCAGCAAATGGGGATGATGATAATACGTCCTTGATAGGGGCTGTTGGGATGATTAGATGAGGTGATCTATGTTAAAGTACTCCGTGGATGGGGCGCCTGGGTGGCTCGGTCGGTTAAGCGTCCGACTTCGGCTCAGGTCATGATCTCACCGTCCGTGAGTTCGAGCCCCGTGTCGGGCTCTGTGCTGACCACTCAGAGCCTGGAGCCTGTTTCAGATTCTGTTTCTCCCTCTCTCTCTGCCCCTCCCCTGTTCATGCTCTGTCTCTCTCTGTCTCAAAAATAAATAAACAAAAAAAAAAAAAATACTTTATAAAGTACTCCGTGGAGTGCCTGGCACATAAGGCATGACCAAGGCCTGGTAGCCATCCCCATTAGCCAAAAGCCAGAACTTTTGCACTGCTCCAGGCTGCAGCCCATTCCGTGTGCCTCTAACTATCCTTATCTCAAGGTCTTCTGCTCTTGCTTCTTGCTTTATGAGTCACCACAAATTGTTCTTCTCTTTGTCTTTGAACCCTGGGAATGGCTGCATGATGAAGGTTCCTGCCCGTATTCTGAGAGTCAGGCCTGTCTCATCTAGTGGCTGTATGCAGGGTTAGTGTGAGTGTGCAAGCCATAGTGATTGGAGGAGGGCTTAAACCCCTGTAGGCCAAAAGGAGTCACTTTTCACTGGGGATGTAAACTGAAAACAGATTTCCCGTCATCTCAGGGCTCATGATGCATAGCACCATTAAATAGCCCAGCAGCAGAGGCTCTGGACATTATAGTTTAATCACTTCATGCCCAAAGCCATATGGCAGAAGGCAACTGGGTACTGAAAGTGCTCCATTAAACGACTGCCTTTTAATTTAACAATCATTAGCAGCACATAGATACTGACTTCAAGTATGGGCTTAGGGGTGAAATCTGGAATGCTCTTTGAAGCTCTTTACTTTGGAGGTAGACCTCTGTTTCAATTGACATCTTAGCGTGCTTTTGGCATTAAGGATCATTTACTTCATAAAAACAGTGGTTTCTTATTGGGCTAGTGTGCCAGTGCTGCAGCTGGATGTCAGAATCCCACTGTGGGCTCTGAGGTGAGTGCCAGATCTGGCTAGTTTGGCCAGGGAGGATGTTAAGAGAGGGAATGTGAGTCATCCTAGGTTAGCTTATAATGGAGTAAGACAGCTCTGCTGTGGGAAGAGCCTCGTCCCCAGGAACACGGTATCTTACCTACAGCTGCTGAACTAGAGGAATGTGGAACTCTCTTTTTATGAATTGATGTGTGTTCTTTGCTGAGGTTCCAGACTTCTTCCAGTCTCCCTCAGCTTTCTTTCCAAGCACTGTTGGCACACTGAGGGCTTCTCAATTCAGGTCAAGGAATCACAGTTACATCTTGTCCACCAGGTTAGTGTTACAAATGTGTCAGCTAATCAGAACCCTCAAGCTTGGAGGATTGATGATGGTCTCTGAGAATTTTAACATAGTTTAAAATTTTAATACAGTTTGTAATGTTGCCAGATGGTTCCCAAATGGTCTCAATAAACTGAAAGTCCCTTGAGAGTGGGGACTGCCTGGTGGGTGTGTGTCTGCCCCATCTAGCCAATGTCTGACCCACAATACATGCCTTATGAATGAGGGAATGGACGGATGAAGCATCTGGAATAGGCTAAGGAAGGTACCATAGTTTACATTTGATGGAAGCAGCAGCATGGAAAGGAAGGAGATGGCTTGCTAGAAGGACAATGAATACCAACAAAACCACATGGAAGGATTAAGGGAAGGTGAGAAGACAGTGAAGCCAACATAAGCATAAGAGTTTGGCAAAACAGAAACTCACAACTAAAGACTGAGAGACAAAGTTCCCTTCTACACAAAAAGTTAAGTCTATTCTTTGTATTAAAGAAATTCTCTAACATCACCGACATTCCTTTCTCCAGTCAAAATGCTTTTGTCTCTGTTTCAAAATAGTCCCATCATTTCTATACTATATTTTAGCACATTTTTATCTTTTTGTGAAGTCAGTGGGCGAGAAAAATGTTCTTTCCAGAGAAAAGTACTCACCTTTCCTCATCAGTTCATTAAAAGCAGGATTTCCAAAGGGTCATATCCAGACCATCCCACAATAGATTGCCCTGGAAGCAGATGAAGGTGTAGGTGAATTCAGGCCCTGAGCCCCACAAGCTGTAAAGTTCCTATAAATATGCCACCACATTCTAATAAAGTCCCTGTGTTTTCCTCGGATTGAGGACAGCATATATTTCCTCTTTGCTTTCAGCAGCTTCTCTAAGAACAGAAGAGGAATTAAGCCTCAATACATTGATGGTGGCTACTGAAGATTTAGTTTCAAACCATCAGTTACTCCCAGGCCCACCTGACAAGTATTAAGTGAAGCCATGATGCAAAGTTATAATTAGAGATTGAAAATGCTGACCAGGAAGCTCACAGGGCCTTTCAAAATGCTCCCAGGAGCTTGCTCAATTTCAAAATGCTATTGGGACAACACAATTAAAGTCAACAATTGGGGGCTGGGGGGTGGGGGTGGGCGGTGACTCTAAGAATTTCAGAGTGGGAGAAGGGAGGTGACCAGAAGTAATATTTATTAGAAACTTGACTGCTCTCCCCCCCTCCCGCATTCCCCCCAGCTTTCCTGTAAGACCATCAATGGAACCACTACAGCATCAGGGGGAAAGACATCCAGATTCTTTCTCTATCGGACCTTTTAGGATGCAGAGTTAAGAAGCTGAATTCTACCCTGAGAAGGAGCAGAAGACTAGTACCCATATGGGAGCTGTTTCATGGTATAAAGAATTGAAAAGCAGGCCCTAAGCACATGCCTAAATACATGTAGAAAATTTGCTACAACTTAATGAGGTGGTATGGTTTTCTTTTCTGTCACCCTGAATGAGAGGCCTGTGACTTTCAGCACAGTACGTCTCTAATGTAGCACAAATGCTTATAGAGGACAGACTGTGTGCTAGGAATCATAATGGTGTGGGGACACAAAGACTGGCCTTGCCCTCAAGGAATCACAATCTAATGGGAGGAGAAAGACAAGTAAACAGGAACAAAGACTGAGGTGGATGTAAGGTGATTGGGATCTGAGGAAACGGGCAGGTACAGGGAGGTAAAAAGAGATGTTTCTGTTTGTGTAGAAAGTGACTAGCTGTTTGGTGCATCCAAGATGGTGGTGCAGGTTAGGTCAGGAGCTCCTGATCTGGATGGTAAGGTTAAGCAGAGTGTCAGTATATGAAGGTACTGGAAAGAAAACCAGCTTCCCTTTAGTTCAGTGGCGCCCACAAGTGGTAATGACAAAAAGCCAGGAAAGCTTAAATAATTGACTTCTAACATGTACATTTCGCTGACAGAAGTGATGGTGAACAATTTGGTCTGGTTAAGTAAGACATAGGACTCCCCACCCCACCCCACCCCCACCCCCCCCGCCCCAGCCACCACCACCACATTGCAATGCTGGAGCAGAGAAAAGCCAAAGCCAACATAAAGCTCTTGACTTTACACTCTGGAGTTTACAGTGAGGATCAATTGGCAACAAGATTTTCAAAAGGTTAGCTCTATGATAGCAACACCATCGAAATGAACCTGAAATAATACATGAGTCAAGTGTAGCCCTTACCCTCCCTGCAAGAGACCTGTACATGCCTTGTCTCCTAATTCTTCATTCAGAGCACAGAGCCAGGATTAGGAGTGCTTTGTATAGACTGTGTTGGGAAGAATGGTGGCGCTCAATGGAGAAGAGTGCAGTGATCAACTAATGATGTCTGCCAATGGTGTGAGAAGGAGTGGGAGGCAGCATATGAGCTATGGATTTGCCAGTCCTGGACTAGTGCAGATGCTTAGACAGCTGTCTGTGATGTAACTATAGCACATAAAGCTAAAACTCATTCAATTGTAACACTTCTGGCATGAGATAATAGTGGTTTTGGTGACATATGTAGAGAATTTTCAGTCTTTACCAATACTTTTCAACTATGACGGACACACTTTGGTAGATGTTAATAGTCTTGAGCTTAGATACACTCCACTGCAGAACAGAGATGATTTATTTGTACTGTTCATATCCTGGAGTATGCATCTTTCAAGACTTTATATTTCCTGTCTCCTGGTTTGATACTCAACAAATGTCCTCCTTGTTGCTAATCTGATTTTTTGCTTCTGGAAAAGGAAGGATCCTGGTTAATAGAAACCAACATTATTGTTGTGGGAAAGCTATTTCTCCAGTGAGGATAACAATAGTATCTCTTCGATAATAAGTTCACATTTGAGATTACATGCCAGTTCATTTTAAGTGTAAATTGAAGAGGGAGTGATTGCTCTTGGGAGTTTGGTTAATTAAGTTTGTCAGTTTGGTTACCCCACCAGGGGACTCCCACCCCAAGAATACTTTCTCCCATAGAGCTCTAACTTCAACATTCATAGAGGTTAGCTGGCTTGCTTGTTGGTGACTGAAAGTTGATCAGTGTTCTCAACAGCTTTTGATAACAAAGCTGGTCACCACCACTCTTAATAGTAGATGATCCTATAGCTGGTGTCAAAGATGATTCAGTTACACTGATATTATATCTTTTTTGATAGCATATTTTTAGTTCATAAAATTTTTGGGGTTAAAGATGTGATTGCAGGAAGAGTCAGGTTTGGGGCAAAGCCAAAATTTTGTTATTAGTAAATTTTCATAGCCCCTCAGAAGCATGTTTATTTTTTTATTTTTAAATGTTCATTTATTTTTGAGAAAGAGAGAGAGCGTGCACACATGTGCTCGCTCTAGTGGGGGAGGGACAGAGAGAGAGAGAAACACAGAATCTGAAGCAGGCTCCAGGCTCCGAGCTGTCAGTACAGAGCCCGACACAGGGGTCAAACCCACAAACTCTGAGATCATGACATGAGCCAAAGTCAGACGCTTAACCAACTGAACCACCTAGGCTCCCCTCAAAAACATTTTTAATGAGTAAACATTATTATTAATGTTAGAGATTAATTACCTTCTGTGTTTAGCAGCATAGTAAATAAAATGAAGCATAAGACAAATACTTCATATTCCAGAGTATATAATCTAGTTGGGTACAGAAAATATGAAAATAATAGTAATAATACTAGGTAGTATATACTTTATTACAATATAATTAAATATGATTGTTGGAGCTTTCAAGAGCCAATTGCTACATTTTCCAAAATTCTGTTCAGCTGGTTACTAAACATAGGCATTATTAAAAAGTAACTTATATAAACTTCTAATAAGCTTATAGAAACTTATAGGAACTTTTCTAATAAAAGAAACTATATTAAAAACAAAGGAGTTAATAGTAAAAGTCCTCACTTCCTAATCATTTTACCACATTTTACTATTTACTCTTGAAGTTATATCTACTATATCTGTACCACTGTGCACCTATTACAACTGTGTTTAGTGACATCCCGTTGATGG
This sequence comes from Panthera leo, assembly GCF_018350215.1. Lineage (NCBI taxonomy): Eukaryota > Metazoa > Chordata > Mammalia > Carnivora > Felidae > Panthera > Panthera leo. The sequence goes on along the minus strand of NC_056685.1, from coordinate 114,061,379 downwards.
CTCGAAATCAGCCATGGTGGGAGTATTTACTCCACCGAAATGGACAAAACCACACTCCCTCCCTCTACCCCCAGCCAGTTGCGAACATCTTCCTGCCCAGCACTGTATGTAAACATTGAATAGGAAGAGTAATACTATCACTAGTCACTGAAGGGTAACTCAGGTTAGGGAGCCAGGGAGGTAAACATTTTAAGTTGGCTTTGAAGTAAACTTATTTTTAGTGGTCCGGGACCACCCTTGGGGACATTTAGAATGAGGACACATCACAGAATGCCCACATGTCCCTTAACGCTTCCATACAGGTGAAATCAGGTTAACATGAATATTAAAAGCCTCTGTGAAGGTGGAACAAAGTAAATTTAAAAAGTAACAGGAAGCCTAAGGGCAGGCGTATGGGTGTGTGAGTGTGAGGTACATAGAACAATCTTGCTCACTGTGGCTGAGAAGTCATAAGGCAGTTGAGTAACTAGGGTGATGGCCTGTGAGGAGCTAAAGGCCTTTCCGCGCTGAAGGCCCAGGGACAAGGTGTTCCTTTGATCTTGCTGTATAACAGTAAGAGAAAAAAGAAATTGAAATTTTAAAAATGGGAAAGGTAGGTTAATAGAGAGGGTGTATCTAGGTGGTTCCCAGAAGTGGAGGAGGGACAGTCTTTGAACTAGCACGTAGATCATTGAACTCTTCTACCCCCAATCTTTGAAGACCTCTTAAAAGCCTCCTGGGAGAGAACGGGGACAGTTACAGACTTTTAACCAAAGGAATTTTTTCTTGATGTTAAAAAAGAAAAAAAAAAAAAGCTTAAGAAAAATAAACAGAGAGCAACAATGGCAGAAATAAGGTGACAATGGCAAGCATTAAGGAGTTTGGGAAAGGAAAAAACAAAAAAAGGAGAAAAGCTTAAACTTTTAATAAGTGGCCAAAGTGCAAAGTGTAGGCCGGCGTGAGGCATAGCCCTGAGAGGACCGTCATGGATCATAAGAAGGGGGAGACAGAGGGAGAGGAGGACTCCTAGTACACAGACAAGATCCATTTGCCACTTGGGGCAGGAGCCGATGTCAAGTGAGGAGAGGCTGTCGATTGCACGAGATCCTCATCTGAAGGATACAGATACCATATTTCATCGATGCTGAAGTACCCATTTTCTTACAATTCAACAACTTTGAGATCAGGATGCATCATACAGTCGATGGTATCAAAGTCACTATTGGTCAGTGGCACACATGATGATGGTTGTGGTGGAACATGTGGAAACTTGGCATAGATATTCATATCATGGTCCTGCGTTGCTTAACAAATACATATTTGTATCAAATAAACGTAACATAACAGAAGATGAAGCTCTCTAATAAGTAAACATGGCGTTGAGCTTTGTTGGTGTTTTTTTTTTTCCCTCCATGACTCGTTAAATAATGGGATGTCTTATGATCAGTGGTACCTTATATTCAGTGAAGGACCGGTTAATTCATCCAAATTAACTGTTTGTAAATTTGGGTTCCATTTACACACAGTTCAGTCTTTTCACTGAGCACTTCTGTTGAACATGAAATGTGTGAGTTAGATTGATCAAAATGATCACCCAGAAGTCACTATTCTGTGTTCTTAATTGGCCAACCATTTACTAAATTCGGTTGTTCATTTACCATGATGCGTGTCCAAACAGGGACTGTTTTGGCTTGGTACTATTGGATCCTGAAGGTTATAATTACATGTAGATAGGTGAGTTTAAGGGCTTTTTTCTTAGCATCAAAGAATGAAGCCACCCTCTCATCTGTCTTCTTCGTGGCAGCGAATTGCTAGTCACTACATCAGACCAGTGGCCTCCTCCAACATAGGCGGCTGAGAGAAATCACCTGCATTTGGTACCCTCTCCGAAATGGCTCATCAAGCACAGCGAATGGTATGCACAAAGGTCATCAGAAAGTGAACACTGCGTTCGGGAGATTTGGGACCATCACTTGGAGTGAATTGGGTTTGTGTGGGAGAAGAGTTACAGGTAAAGATGGTGGGTTAGACTACAACTGTGTACGGGGACAGATGGGGACAGGTCAAAATCAATGCACACAGGGCACACTGACATTCACATACAAATCAGCACACAGAGCATCTTTTGTTAAGCAGAATAAGCAGGCTAATGAGGGAATAGGAAGCTGCCAATGATGCAAAATTCTTGGCAACCTTTGTCAAAAATGAGGGCTTCTATTCCAGGTACAAAGTTGGAGGGCACAATCCATTTCACAGCTGGTGGCCTGTTTTATTTTTCAGACAAGATTGGAGAGAGGAGGTGGGAAACCTATCCCCGGATGGCACAGCTGAGACAGAGGTAGGAAGAAGGGGATCCGGCTCATTTATTTCCCTTTCATTAGGCCCCTGAAAAAAATAAAGACTGAGGATTTAATTGCACTGTTTGCTTCTATCTCTAGAAAAGCTGAATTAGTAATTGCATTAACTTGTTACTAAGCTTTGCTCTTATGGGGTAATATAATTCTAACTACTGCTTCCTAATTATAGGGTTTTCATTATTCTGCAAATCCCATTCAGCATGTGTTCCATTTTCACTTTTATGAAGTGCTTCGTGGGAAAATGGGGGCTGTGTCTTTGAAGGACCCAAGCTGAGCTGAAGCTGTGTCTTGCCCAAAGCCATTACCTCCTGTGAAAAGCAGGGCGCCACTGTGATTTTTATCCTCCTTTGATAAATAATGCTGTTGGCAAAGACCATATGCTCTGTCACATGCTGGAGTTTGGTGGCACGGCACAACAGAGGGTAATCACATCAAGTCAGTGATGGTTTTATTGGGTGGTGGTAATGGCAGAAGTAATGATAGTCATTAAAATCCTGCTGCAAATGGCCTTGGGCCTTCAGACCACAGTTAACTCAGGATATGTCAAGGACAGTTCACTCCCAAAAGCTGTCTGCAAGGGATTGCCCATTATTCCCATTGTTTCCAAGGAGAGCTTTGCGTTTGAGAATTACAGATCCAGCAGAAGGCAGAGGTGGACCTTGGATCTTCACCGTCTCTTGCATCTACACTATGATGTTTTTGATACTTCCAGAAGATCTCCCTTAGGGGGGAATCAACATGGAAACATACAAAATGGAGTTCATTCGTGGAAAGGTAGTAGGAAATATCCTTGAGGTATTCCACTCCAGTTCAACAAATACAAATTTTATTATAGCTGGATGCATAAAGCAGTGCTAAAAGCTATGAGGGATTTGGAGAATAGAATGGTTACTTTTTTTTTTTTTTAATGTTTATTCATTTTATGAGAGAGAGAGAGAGAGAGAGAGAGAGACTGAGAGAGAGAGAGAGGAAGAGGCAGAGAGAAAGGGATACACAGAATGTGAAGCAGGCTCCAGGCTCTGAGCTGTCAGCACAGAGCCCGACATGGGAGGAACCGTGAGATCATGACCGGAGTCAAAGCCAACACTTAACTGACTGAGCCACCCTGGCGCCCCCTAGAATGGTTACTGTTCTATGGGAACAACTCTCTGGGGAAGCAGGTCTGTATTCACAAGGAACTCTATAATGCAAAGCAGGCTATGATATTATGTATGTGTTATAATATGTGTTATAAGAGAATTGGGCTGATGAGCAGGATGTAAATTGGTTCAGACTACAATGATTTGAGAACACCTACCTGGGGTATAGAGGAGAAAGATGTGAGTTAAATTTTTCTGCAAATTCCACAAAGGTGACCTTGAACAAAGAATTTAATCTCTCATCTGTCAGTTTCATCATCTTTAAAAGGGGAGGAGCTATCTGAAAGATTATTGATAGGGTAAAGAACACTCAATACATCTCATTGAAAATCTGAGATTTTAACGAAGCCCTGAATTCTCGGTAGGACTGGACAGGCAGAAAAAAGAGGAAAAGAAATTCCAGGTGGAGGGGACTGCATGAATAAGGGCCTGGTAACAGGAAAATGCTTTTCTGGTTGGAGCATAAAGTTTGTGTTGATGTTTGTGTCTGTGTCTGTGCATGCACGCGTACACGCGCAGGGGCTATATGTAAATGAGTATAACCTCCCGTCATCCTTTTCACTTAAAACAAAAACAGCCCCCTTAAAATATTGAGAAACCCCAATACAGAAGCAAGTTTTTTCTTAGGTTACATCTGCAGAGATATTTGCACAAAGAAGGAGAAATAGAAATTTTTAGATTTCTTGACTCCTAGAGTCATGCTTGAATAATGACTCAGGGGCAAATTGAAAATTTATAGCTGCTACCTTAACTATGGGATGATACTGTTTATAGTAGATAGCCTGAGTGCTGAAAAATACATCTTTCTAGTCTCTGGTTCTAACTGGCAGAATTCTACCTGTAGGAGCACAAACACTTGTAAAAGACCATAGGAAAACAGTAAGATTTAGCATAAAAATTAGACTAAATAGAATTTAATTAATAATATTACCTTACACTTACTTAGTGCTTTATACTTTACATATTACTTTCTTAACTACCTGATTTTAGGCTCACCACTAACCGGAAGAGGAGCATTTCTGATATTACTCTGTTCATTTTCCAGATGGGGAAACTGTGAGAAGTAAATGAGATGATTCATTTTCAGAAATACCAAATTAAAAGCTGTGCTGTCTAGTATGAACAGCTTTTCGAACCCTACCCCCCCCCCCGCCCCCCATGGAGTCCCAAACCCTTAGACCCTTGACTTCCTGGCTCTTCTCCCTCCTCTCCCCCCTCCATTTCAAGGGCTTATTTTTTGGGGGGCTTTGCAATGAGCATGCGCCAAAGAGCTGAAGTCTGCGTCACATCAAGGAATGTACATTTGTTCCAATCAGACTACTTTTGGCCTTACGTGGGCACAGGCGACTTCCGGGTAAGGCTGTAACCTCTGTAGTACTCAGCCAATGAGGAATCAGGGGCGGAACTTCACGCTAGGAGATAACCTTCGGGTGGTAACTACTGAGTAGGCCTGTCCAGCAGACATCTGCTCTTGCAAGAACATTGGTTAAAGCCTCACTTTACTGCACTGTGCTACGAGTCTCTGGGTCCCTCCTCTGATTGGGTTGGTGGGCTTATTTCCAACAGAAATCGAGGTTCCAAGAGGTTATGTGACTTGCTGTAGATTTTACACCTGACGGGTACTAGGATTGGAACTTAAAGAGTCCAAAGACTCTTGCTCCAGAGTTCTTTCTAGCACATGTGTTGTCTTAAGAGGATACAGTCAGTCCACTCCTCTTATTTGTTTGTTTACTTATTTATTAATTTTGGGGGAAACAGGCCCAAAGAGTTGAGGTGATGCATTCAGGAATCACATGGTTGATGGCCCTGCTGGACCTCAAACTCGAATTTCTTAATTTCTTGCCCAGTTTTCTTTTCATAACGCAATGCCGCTAGGGTCACAGGTGTCTGTGTCTGTGTCTGTGTGTGCACGTGCCCGCACATGCAGGGGCTATATGTAAATGAGGATAATCTCCCTTCATCTTCTTCACTTAAAACAAAAAAAGCCCCCTTAAAATATCGAGAAATCCCAAGACAGAGGCAAGTTTTTTCTTAGGTTACATCTGCAGAGATATTTGCACAAAGAAGCAGGAAGAGACCTCAAACTCAAATTTCTTGTTACCCAGTTTTCTTTTAATAGCACAATGCTGCTAGGGTCACAGGTTCAAACTAAAAGAGTTGCAGAATTTTTTCTCATGGTATTGACCCCATAGGATAATGTTGTTGGAAATGTCACGTGATAAAATTCCTATAGGTAATTTCAAGGAAAATAAACTAGAACTAAAATGTATGACACACTATGCATTGAACTCTTTAATTACTTGACATGAATCAACTCCTTTAAATTCTCCCAAATACCCTCCGAGGTCACTGTGGTTATTTTCATTTTATCATTGGGAAAACTGAGGTACAGAGGGGTTAAGTAGTGTGGCCAGGGACACACAACTAGAAAATGACAGGCTAGGATGCAGATCCCAGATTCCGGTAAGGCCCTGGAACCTGACCTGTGGGCACTCAGTTATATACCAATATTTGTATATAATAGCCAGAATATACCAATATTTGGATTTCAAAACTGAAATGAAGTCACAGCTTAGGAAACCCTTTTAACAAACTGAGTAAATTAATAATGCAAAAGCAGTATAGGGCAAACGTTCAGAACAATTAAGCATACAAAAAATGTTAATTATATATCATTTTATCTAGTCACTTGCTGAGTACATCTACTACTTGGTTCTTAAATGCACAGCAGGTTTGGAAATTATATGCCACTTCATTTCTTTAAATAGTCGATGCATTGCATTTTTGTTCATTCAGATCAGCATTTCTGTTATTAGTCTGAACCTGAGTAGTCCCTCCTATCTTTAGAACACTACTCCAGGGTTCAGTGGAGAGAGCAGAGGGAAGCACTAGTGAGCACTGTCTTTAGAGTCAGACAGGCATCCGGCCATGTTATCTTCTGTTCCTTAGGACGGATCAGATCTCAGCCACTGTCTGTGGATTCTATAGCCAGCACAAACACTCAGGAATTCCTCTGGGCTTTGCATGTTCAGGGGCAGAAGAGGTGTAGCTTCCCCTTGTGAGAAAATTGTACTCATCAGCTGACATTCAGCACAGTGGAGGAACACAGACCCCTGAGGCTCCTAAGCGCTGCATTTCCACATAAGGCACCACCCAGGACCCCTCTCTGCATGTGCAAGAGAAAGCTCTTGTGGAGAGTTGATATTACTCTAGAATCCTTGGGGGAATGCAGATAGAAAGCCAGCTGGAATTACAAGAAAAGGCACCCTCACTTTTTATTCCTTTTTGTCTCCTTATTTCCATAAATGCAAATTCTGCCAACAACCTCAGTGGTTTAGTGGTGGTTCCTGAATTACAGGAAAACTAAAAGCCATTTGTTTTGCTTCTTACTTATAAGAAGCAATAAACAATTTGAGGGGTGTCAACATATTCCAGCCACATTTGTCTTCTCCCAAGTAAATAAAAATGGGTAATAATAAGAAGAAGTTATTGCTTATTTAGTCCTTGGGATGTGGCAGGCACTATAGACCCATGATCTCACTTATTCCTTACAGCAACAGGCATTGGATGTCACTACCTTGTCAAGTACAACCATGGCGATCAACATGACATAGCTATTTGAACTTAAAACTGAGGTCCCCCCTCCCCCGCGCCTGGGCAGCTCAGTAGGTTGAGCATCTGACTTCAGCTCATGTCATGATCTCAGGGTTTGTGAGTTTGAGCTGCACATCAGGCTCACTGTCAGTGCAGAGCCTGCTTTGGATCTTCTGTCCCCCCACCTCTCTCTGCCTCTCCCTGCTCGCACTCTCTCTCTCAAAAATGAATAAACACTAAAAAACAAAAAAAACCCTGAGACCCCTCCCCCCCCCCATGCCAATATGACTTAGTTATTCACTCTGAAATATTTGGCAGGGGAAGGTAAGAGTATAAACCAATAAATAACTTCTCTGTTTGCTTTGGGAAATTCCTGCAGATCAACTTATCTGAGATAACAGTCTGCTCACCCTCAGCAAATTTCTTGTTCTCCTTAAAGCACAGTTACCCATCAAGACTTGTGCTTTAAGACCCTCACCTAGCTGTAGTCATGAATCCTAACCTATAATGTCAGGGTCTTAGCCCAATTGTAGGCAATTCCCTCCTTGAAAGACTTACCTGAAGTCGCTTGAATTCAGACCCACAAACTCTATAAATATCCTCTCCCAACCTCCCTTTCCTGAGATGCTAAGGCTTTGTCAAGGTGATGTCTCCTGCATTCAATTATCCGATAATATTTTGGGGAGTTCACTGATTCTTATTTTACAAATGAACAGGAGAAGCCTGGAGAATTTCAGTCATCTGTCCTAGTTTATCCATTTAAAGGGTTCCTATCTAAGACTATTTGACCCTGTCCCTTGTTCCTGATTGCTGTTACTCTGCCTTTCAGTTGAAGTAAAAATTCAGTTTTTGGTTTTTTTTCAGTTTTCCTTCTGAACCTATTTTACTTTCTAAGATTTAGAAAAATTCAAGCCAGGGCGCCTGGGTGGCTCAGTTGGTGAAGCAAACATCCAACTTCAGCTCAGGTCATAATCTTGCAGTTCTGAGTTTGAGCCCCATGTGGGGTTCTGGGCTGACAGCACAGAGCCTGGAGCCTGTTTCAGATTCTGTGTCCCCCTCCCTCGTTGCCCCTCCCCTCCCACACTCTGTCTCTCCGTCTCTCCCCAAAATAAACAAACATTAAAAAAAGAAAAGAAAAATTCAAGCGATGGTCTATAGTCCTGTGAAAGGTAGTTACTGTGTGACCTTATACGTTTAATCAGCCATAGAAATTTAACAATGTATTTCAAAACAAACTGCAGCAATGGTGGTCCACCAAAATCCTCTAAGGGAAGGATGTCAGTCAAACAAGAGCCAAGAGAGCCAGACTTCTAATCGGTGTGACTTATAAACTGTTAGTAAATTATTCAGCTGGTCTATTTGATTCCTAGGGTTCCCATAACAAATTACCACAAAGTTGGTGGCTTAAAGCAACAGAAATGTCTTCTCTCACAGATCTGAAGGCTGCAAGCCCCAAATCAAGGTGTCCGTAGGGCCATGCTCCCCCTGCAGATTCTGAGGGAGAATCTGCTCCATGCCTGTTTTCTAGCTTGTGGTGCCTCCTGGCACCCCTTGGCATTCCTTGTCTGGGGCTTTGTAACCCCAATCTCTGCCCTCTTTTTCACACAACTTTCCCTCTATGTCTGTGTGTCTTCTCCTTTTCTGTCTCTTATAAGGACACTTCTCATTAAATGTAAGTCCCACCCAAATCCAGAATGATCTCATCTAGAGACCCTTAATAATATCTGCCAAGACCCATTTTCCAAATAAGGTCACATTCGGAGGTTCCAAGTAGACATATCTTTCAGGGACCACAATTGAACCCATTATCCCTTCAATGCTCACATGCGCTCTCTCTCTCTCTCAAAATAAATAAACATTTAAAAAATAATGCAAACAATAATGTAAAAATAGCTCATTTTAAAAAGATGCTGTCTTTAAAAAAATCTACATTAAAGCACTATGGGGGATTGTGGTGATGATATGATGTTTGATGATAGGATGCATATATGGAATTTGTAAAACCTTATTCACAACATTGATTGATGTAGATACAATAGCTTTATGAGCAGATCAGACTTCAGAGATGTATCACATGCTTATTTAGAGCCTTTGATGTTCCAGGCACTGGGGAGGGACCTGAATGATAAAGGTCTGGCTCTTACCTTCTCCAGTCTGAAAAACAGGGAAAGGGAGAAGAGGATGGTGGGATAGTAACTTGGTGGCCGACCCCACCTTCAAATCATCAATGGAAGGGCGTATTAAGGCTCAAAATAGGGGTGCCTGGGTGGCTCAGTCGGTTGAGCGTCCGACTTCGGCTCAGGTCACGATCTCGCGGTCTGTGAGTTCCAGCCCCGCGTCAGGCTCTGGGCTGATGGCTCAGAGCCTGGAGCCTGCTTCAGATTCTGTGTCTCCCTCTCTCTCTGCCCCTCCCCCGTTCATGCTCTGTCTCTCTCTGTCTCTCTCTGTCTCAAAAATAAACGTTAAAAAAAATTTATAAAAAAAAGCTCAAAATACATGATTCCTATAGATGCTAGCAAAATTATTTGTGAAAGCACTACTGTATTTTCTTCCCTTATTTACCCCCACATTGATACCATACCAGAGTAATTTCTGAACTACAGAGTTTAGTCAACCATAATTTTTCATACTTTTCAGGCCCTGTGGAAATACATTTTACGTTGTAATCCATTATATGTATCACCGAAATAAGTTTCAGAAAGCAATATTTGCTCCTAGGACCATGAAGCATTCTCATATTTCCTATCCCATTGTATTTCGTTAGTGATCTAAATTCAAATCTCACACACTAATGGATAACCAGTTTCTTGAATAGCATTACTTGCTCCTCGCCACATCCACCCCAGCACATATTAACAAGAGTTCATAACAAGTAGCATTCCTACATTTTGAACAGTAAATATTTAGACACAGTCTCATTCATATGACTTGGGTAGGAACAATACTTCTGGGAACTTTAAAGACACAGTTCAATAGTTGGGAAAACTACATGAGATGATTTTACTTTTCTTGTGTATTGTTAAAACATCTTTTGTTTCTGAATATATAAAAGCCTTTAAAACATGAACAAACCGCTACATCTGTTCCTTTTCCTCCTTAGGCCGGTTTTTCAACAGCCATGGGGTAGCTTTAGCTTGCTCGTGTCTTTGGGTGGCCACGGCCCTGACTCTTGCTACCTCTGATGATCTTATAATGCTCAAGCTCTCCTCTGGTTTAATCACTCAGTCTCCATGGCTCTATGCCAAATTCTCAGAGGAGAGACTCTGGTTGGTTCAACTTGGGTGGCTGTTCATGTCTTATGTGTCAGCAGGGACCTGATTATGTGGGATCATGTGAAATGCTGGGGGCCCTTCCATAGGTCTCTAAGAATGTAGATAGTAGTCAGGGTCCCAGCAAAAGTAGATAACACACTGAGACTGGGGAAATTGAAGGTGTTAATAAAAAGGTGATTCATAAAGGTCTAGGCAGGATATAAGAACACCACGAGAAACTACCAGGGTGAGTAGCGCAGTATCCTTGGGTTAGCAATCACGAGGCGCCATTGCCACTCCTAGCCCCAAAGGGCCAGCAGGAGAGAGCAATGACCAGAACTTGGGGGAAGAGAGCTGGGTAGAGAGGCCTGCTCCACAGCAGTGTGGCCTTTGGTTGAGGGATACAGCCAGGCCACAGTGACTCCACAGGGAGAGCACCAAGGGAACAAATACATTACTCTCTTTCCTCCAATTTCCTGCTGGTTCTCCCTGCCCCTATAGTGCCAAGTGATTGGAAGGAAGCTAGAGGGCAAGGGGGAGCACCTTGCTGTGGGTCAGGATCTAGAAGCAGAGAAAAGGCGAGGTGGGGATCCGAAAGAACAAAGGCAAAATATCTCGAAACCTGGGAAGTGTGGACAAGGAGAGAACGATTGGCATCTCAAATGCAGGGGGACATCCGGAAAGCTTTCTAGAGGTAGGAGTATTTTGGGGTTCATATACTGCCACTAAAGATGGGGAGACCCCAACATGGCAGGCACTATTCTAAACACATTGTCTACTTTCACTTATTGCATACCAAAATAGGCCTCTGAGGTGGATATTATCATCACCCTTATTTTGAGGGGAGTGGGGGTGGAGGTCCTTTTTACTGAAGCCTAACATACACACAGAAAAGTGCAGATATAAGGGACAGCTCAATAATTGTCACAAAAGCAACCACTCAGGTCACCAATCCCCACATAAGGAGACAGAACACGACCAGCCCCTCTAGAAGTCCCTTTTCAGTCCCCACCACCCTCGGTGGTGACCACAATCCACTGATGATGTCTGCCTGTTTTTTGAATTTTACATATTGACAACATACCGCACTGATTCTCTTGTATGACTTCTTCGCCCAATGCTATGTGTGCAGCAACAGCGTTCTTTTTTAAAAAGATTTGTGGTAAAATATACATAACAAAAATCATGACTTTAACCATTTTTTTAGCTTTATTGAGATGTACTTGACAAAGGTTGTATATATATATTTAAGATTACAACTTGATATTTTGATTACATATACATTGTGAAATCATTACTACAGTCAAGCTAATTAACATACCAACCGCCTCACGGAGTAGCCATTTTCTTTTTTCATTTTAACTGTTTTTAAATGTACAATTCAGCGACATTGAGTACATTCACAATGTTGTGCAACCATCACCGGTAACCATCTCCGTAACTTTTTCATCATCCCCGACAAAAACTCTCTACACATTAAACAAAAACTCCCTATTCTCTCCTCCCTCTAGCCCCTGCTAAGCCCCCATCTACTTTCTGTCTCTATGAATTTTCTTATTCTAGTCGCCTCATATAATGGGAATCATATAATATTGGTCCTTTTGCGTCTGGGTTTTTTCACTTAGCGTGATGTTTTCCAGGTTCAAACTTCCATCTTCATTTTATAGGTGAGGAAACTGAGGTACAGAATCATGAAGAAAGCAAGTCATGAGCCCAGGATATGAAGGCAAGCAGTCTGGCTTCAGAGCCTGAGTACTTAAGTGCTTCAGTGGGCTGTTCATCAATGGGTCTTCTAGTTTCAAAGTCAGTGATAAGTATTTAAGTCATGGGACAGTTGGATGTCTCTGATTCTCTGATTCTACCCACGCAGAGGGAAATGACTTGAAATTCACTTTCTCTCTCCTGTGTTGCAAAAGTGTGAGCTTCCCTTTATCTTCCGTGTCTCATTAAAAGGGCAGACTTTTCCTCCTGATTGCAGACTTTTACCTGACTGTTTCTACAGTCCCTACCATTTGTGAATTTCTATGATTTCTCTGCTGCCTTCCCTGAGACTGGTTTCCCACTCCAGAGCCTTCGTGTGGTTGTCTCAGCGCCCTGTTGGGTGGAACTCATCCTCCCATTACTCATGATTCTGTTCAGTTTGCTCAAATTATCAGCTGGATGGAGAGCCTGCTGTTGACATAGGAACTGGGACAATCCCCTTTGAAGCCAAAGATGCCAGCCTGGCTACTGTTAGGAACAGGGGAGCCGGGTTGGCAGGCACCAATGTGTCTCATCCAAAGTGAATTCAGGGTCCAACAGAGCCTGGGTCCAAGCTCCTCCCTGCCCTCAAGCAGTAAAACCACAGAGAACTCATGCATATTTACAAAAAGACCGCATATGGCCTGTGTTTTCCTGGCCAAACTCCCTGAATTTCCACATCTCAGAATGTTGGGTGCCAAGAAAAGGCAGGTAGCCACAGCTATCTTGGATGGCATGACTCAGCGGCTACAGAGCTCTCCAGCAAAGAGATGCTGTCCTTTGAATGCAGGAATGACGCGGCAATACCAAATCATAAGCGAATTTTTTAATTTTTAAGATTTTTAAACACTGATTTATTTTTGAGAGGCAGAGAGAGAGAAAGAGCACAAGCAGGGCAAGGACAGAGAGAGAGGGAGATACAGAATCCAAAGCAGGCTGCAGGCTCTGAGCTGTCAGCACAGAGCCCGACGCAGGGCTCGACCCCATGAGCCATGACCTGAGCCAAAGTCGGATGCTCAACCGGCTGAGCCACCCAGGCGCCCCATGAATTTTTTAATTTGGGAATTTTTAACTATAAGGCCCCCTATGTGCCTATCACCCAGTGGGGGAAAAATCAATTTCTACCAACAGATTTTCTTTGTGCAATATAAAGAATTGTATTACCTTTCTGGTCCCTTTTGTCAACAAGGACAAGAGACAATCTGACCAAAATGCTGGCTCTTCCTTCTTCTGTTTGATCGTTAATATTACAGTGTGTTGAAGGTCAGTCCTTGCTATCTGTGCTCTTTTTCTGTGTAATCTCATCCAGGTAACAGGGCTTTAAGTGCCATTTGTTGTGAGAAATTGCTCGGTTGTGAGTAACAAACTCAACTATCTGAAGCAAAATGAGAATTTATTAATTCACATTATTGTGAAGTTAGTTTCAGGAATGACAGAGTCAAGGTCTTCAATGCCACATCAGAGTGTGGCCTCTCTCCCTTGTCACTTGACTCTGTTTTCTGCTGTCATTCAGCTCACTCAGGCTATGGCCCCAAGGTGGTATAAAAACAAACAAAAGGTTCTGACAGCCCTAAGCTTACATTGTACCAGCTTAGCAATCATGCCAGAAAGAGAACTCTTTGCTCCTGATTGCTCCATCAAAAGTTCTTTAGCTAATTCATATTGCATTGACCTAATTCATTTGAGCATTTCTTAAGAATCACTGTGGCCATATGGATGGCATATGCTGACTGTCCAGGCATGAGATCCCTGCTGGCTACTTGACCAGAAGAGTGTTTGGGATTTTGATTAATAGCCACATCAAGATTACTAGCCAAGAAGGAGAAATATTTCCCCCAAAGAAAATCAAGATGCTTTTATGCTAGATAGCACCATGCCGTCTACATGTTGATAACTCCCAAATTTGTTTCTCCCCATCCCAAACTTCAGTCCTAAACTCCAGGTGCATATTACCCAACAGCTTCCTTGACACATCTCATCAGCCTCTCAAACTTGACCAGTCCATCCAAGTACTAACCGGGCCCGACCCTGCTTAGCTTCTGAGATCAGATGAGATGGGGCGCGTTCCGGATGGTATGGCTGTAGACTGAAACTTTACCTATCCAAAGTGTATCTCTCGGTTCAGAGCACCCTGCCCTCACCCTGTCTCTACCCTGTACTCCTTTTGGTTACAAGCAATAAGAACTGGCACTGGCTAACTTAGGCAGAGAAGGCTTTAGGATCCAATGTATTGATAAGATGCTGGAGTCCTGGGCTTGGGAAGTAGGAAGCCCAACAACTGCCTTCCAGAGGAAAACTTTGTTAGGAGCCGCCTGTGCAGGAACTGAATTTTGTTCTTCTCCTCAAGATTCATATTCTAGAGGTGGAATATCTAATTAGATTACCTCTTGGCTTGACTGTCACCTATATGAAAGAGGTGTTCCCTGACAAGAAATGGGGGTGTAGTTAAGAACATGAATGCTAGACATTCAAATACCCAACACATATCCTCTCGACACCCTGTTCTTCCCCAACTCAGGAAGCCTGTCTCCATCCAACAAGTTGCTCGAGTCAGACACCTGGAAGTGAGCCCAAATTTCTCCCCTCCTTTCACCTCGACATCCAAATCATTACCAACTACTACTGCTCTGCTTTGAAAAGTCTCCCAAAGATACCTATTTTTGTCCTTCCTCATCACCGCCTCTTTCATCCACACCATCATTATCTCTTATCTAGACCCTCATAATGGCCTCCAACTAGTCTCTCTGCCTCTCATTTTGCTCCATGCAGCCACCAGTATGAGCACCTCAAAGTATAAAACTGGTCCTGACATCTCTGTGCTTAAAGCCCTTCAGTGATACCTTGGTCTTAGAATACCGTCCAAACCACTGATCTCAATATGGCCATATAGCAGAGTGGTTATGACCTCACAGACCCTAGAGCTGGGTTGCCTGGATTTAAATCTAAGCTCTACCCCTTACCAGCTGGATCTCCTTGGGAATGTTGCATAACCTCTCTGGGCCAGTTTCCTCATCTGCAGAAGTGAGGATAATAATAGTATTTAGTTATAGAATTGTCATGATGGTTAAATGACTAATACACAAAAATAGCTTGAATAGAATCTGAAATCTAGTTAAGTGCTCAATAAACATGAGCTATGATTACTATAAGAGCCATCGGATCTGGTGCTGGTCTCCTGCACCAAGAGACCTGATGTCTGACTATATTCCCGTCTACTCTCCAACCTTCATCACCATGATCCCATCAGACTAAAATCCTGATCTACTTAGAGCAGCCAATTTTTTTTTTTTTCTACCTCAAGTCCTCTGTGTTTGCTGTTCTGCAGGCCCACATGTTCTTGCACCAGATTTCACGTGGCTGGTACCTTCTCACTTTTAGGTTTCAGCTTATGTGTCATCTTTTCCAGAGAAGCCTCATGCTATCCGAAGTCACCTCCCCTGTCCCCGCCCACCCCACCCCTGGCTTGTTACTCTATCGTGCCCCCCTGTTGATATCCTTTAGTGCACTTACAACACTGAAATGGTCCAGTTTATATCTTTTTCTGTATACTGCCTGTCTCCTTCTCTAGAATTTGAGTTCTGTGAGAGCAAGAACCTAGGCGCACAGCTGTTTACAGCCATTAAAAATGCACTTGGCACCGAATTTGGACCTAAGAAAGACTTGAATGAAAGAATGTATAACAGCTGAGTGAAGGAGTGAACGCTTGCTAATAAGTTAATAGGATTGGGTTTTTTTTTTTTCAATGAAACACACACACACTTTTCTATTCCAAGAAGTCCCAGCTGCGTCCGTGGGACTGTCATTATTAAAAGGAGAACTGAGTTGGTAACTCCCAGAAACACATCCTTTCCCAGAGATGGGTCTGCTTGCTTTTAGGTTTCAATTGACTTGTATTTTTGCTGTTTTGCTGTTCTGTGTCTGAGGGCAGCCATGGGGCCGGGGAAGCATGACAACTTGAAGAATCTCAGCTTCCCATGTACCGATCTACTACTTAGTAGCTGTGTAATTGTGAGGAAGTTACCACTTCTCTGGGCCTCAGTTTCCTTGACTGTAATATGGAGATAAAATATAATACCTTCCGAGAATGTAGAGAAATTAGAACACTTGTACGTTGACGGTGGGAATGGAAAATGGCATAGCTGCTGCGGAAGACAGTCTGGCAATTTTTCAAAAACCTGTAAATAAAATTACCATGTGATCCAGCAATTCCTTTTCTCAGTATATACTGCAAAGAATTGAAAGCCAAGGCTCAAACAGATACTCACGCACCAATATTTGTAGCAGCCAAATACTGTATCCCTTACAGTAGCCAAAAGGTGGAAGCAACACAAACGTTGTGTGATTTCACTCCGTGAGGTACCTAGAAGCGGCAAATTCATGGAGACTGAAAGAATGGTGGTTGCCAGCACCTGGGGGGAGATGAAAATGGGGAGTTCTTGTTTAATGGGTGCAGAATTTCAGTTTGGGATGATGGAACACTTCCAGTGATGAATGGTGGTGACAGTCACACAACAAAGTGAAGATACTGATGTCACTGAATCGTGCACTCAAAAGGCGTTAATGTAGGGAATTTTACGTTACATCTATATTACCACAGTACAGAATAATGACGCCTTCCTCACAGGGCAGTTTCAAACAGTAAATGAGATGGTGTATGTCATCACTTACCAGAGTTGGTATTCAGTCACTTTGGCGTGAAATGAGCAGCAAATACAGAGAATCTTCAGCCTTGAAATGTTTGTCAGTAGAGACGTGGCAGGCACAGAAGATGCAGTAAAAAGCATCCCAATAAAAAAGTACTAATGTATGGACTGTGCACTCGGCGGTCTTTGCTGACATTCCATTCCATCCTAGCCTGACCCAGGTTGGGTGGAGGGTAGGCTTTCTCCTGAGAGTACAGGGGAGCATTCTCACTGTTTTGCTCTGAAGAGCTAACTCAATTTCGAAGCAGTGACAAACTACTATGGCATATCCCACACTCAGCCACTGGGTTCTTCCTCATTGTCTCATATGGTTGGTGGGGGGTGCAGAGTCAGGAGCAGGCTTCTCTTGACCTTTCTCTGTGAATGCAGACATAAAAAGAGAAAGGAAAAGGAAGTTAACTGATTCCTGTAGTTGGGGAAACTTACTAGAGCAGCTCAAAGGAAAGCTTTAGGAATCACTGTTTCAAAACCTGGAGAGAAACTCAAACCAGCTGGAATTTTCTCTCTCCCTTCTGTCTGTCTCTGCTCCTTGTGTGTGGTCTAATTCCCTCCTACTGCAGATGGCAAATGGCTTTCCTACGTAGCAAGGAACATGTCTGCTGGCCATCCTAGCACAGCCATGGGGCAGAAAAATGTTCCACCTCTATGCTGTGCTCGTTAAGGTAGGCCGGAATGATGACAAACATCTATGGCTTCACCAAAACATCATTGCCATCTGCATCCGGCTGGAAGACAAAAAATCATACAAGGAAGGACTTTGTAGACCAGGTCTGACAGTGGCACGTGTCATTTCTGTTCATACTCCGTGGATGTGGCAGTGCCAGGCTGCAAGGAAGGCTTTGTGCCAGAAGGAGAGGAAAGGGATTTTGGTGAACGGCTATCGGTCTCCACCATGAATGTTCTTACCCCTCCTTGTCACCCCCCCGGCTTCTGACACCAGACCTTCTCTTATGTACAGCCTCCTGGAAAGTGGTTGCTTTACTCATAGGTAGTGGCCTCCTCCTCATCACTCACTCTCAAATCCTGATGAATATGATTCTCTCACTATGTATTCATGTCTGATGAATTCCTTGGTTTACTTTGCACACTGAAGACTGAGTCTTTTTCAGAGTAGGTGCAATCCCACGGTCATGCTTCTCCATGGGCCAAGCTTCCCAACACCTCTTCTCCCTCCTTCTTTCAGTTGAGACACAGAACTCACACAGACACACACACACCCTTGTCCTCTACTCCTGAAACTTGTCCTCTTAACTATGCTTAAGCGTGAAACTGTCATGGGTGTATTCTTATTTTGATTTTTTATTTTTAGTGTGTTCTAAGCTTATTGTTCGACTGCTTTCTATATCTGGTTTTAAAGGTCCAATTGACAGGAAATTTGAGAAGAATTCTTAACAGGGCTTAAAAGGTAGTGCTTGTGTATTTAGGCATTGAGTGAGTTCTTCCCTCCTTACCTGCCCCTTCACTTCTTTCCTTCTCCATGTGGCAGAGACAGACTACCAAAAGGCTCGTACTCTCTTCCCATTGTGTGAGTTTTTGCCTGACCAGCCCTTCCTTGTGACTAGGTGGTGCCATGTGACTAGCTTTAGCCAATGGAATGGCGAAGGAAGTCATTGGTGTCACTTTGGGCCAACCTAGTATCTACTGTACCTTCCCCATGCCCTGTTTCCTGTTTGCAATGCCCTTAGAGACCACATGTTGGAGATGGCAGTGTCACAGGCTGGAAGAAGGCTGGATCCCTGATTTACCTTCTGGAGGAGAGCTGTGCATCCAGGCACATATGCTGCAGCCCACATGAGCCTTTGCATAAACTGGGCTTTGTTACTGGACTTGCATTTAGCCTACTCTAATACTCTCCCTTTCCTTTGTTAAATGTCTTGGAGCCCCTACTATTTGTTGAGTGCAGTGCTGGGTATTAGGGATGCAAAGATAAATAAAACACAGTCCCTTCACTCAAAGAGCTCACAGTCTGGGCAGGGGGGGAATAGATGTATGCCTACATGTTTTTGTAACAACATTATAGGCATGTCCACATAGCTATGGTGAAGCAGTGCAAGACATCTAAGCCAGTCTGCATGGGGAAGGGAGTAAGGGTGGGAAAGATCAGCTAGATGACGTGCATTCCAAGGAGATGGGCATGAACAAAGGTCAAAGCAGAAGAAGCAAGTCATGGGCAGATATGTGTAGTTGCTGAAAAGGGGAAGAGAGGATAACAAACTAGGAAATTTTGATTAGGATGTGCTATTGGTGTGATTCTGCAGGAGAGGTTTACTCCACAGGGACAATTATAACAAAGTCTCAAATGTAATTAACTCTCTACTTAAAATAGTCATCCTGTGGGACCACGATACCTCTGACTCTCCAGGGAAAAATATGACTGGGACTCAGATTTGAAGGTTTACTTTCTCATAATCCCTAACTTCTATTGAATGGCTTGATTCCAATGGATCATGACTCTACTCAAGGGGAACCAAACTGCTATTTCAGAGACAGACAATCACAGATGTTTCTCATTTCCTATGTGCTTAGCAAATCTGCACTTTGTGGGGTATCGCCTGTTTGTGCTGCTTTCCAGGGAGTTCTAGTAGCTGTTGGACAAAAGCCTTGTGTACATCTTAGTTCTATAGATGGTGTCATATTGAGCCATATGAGATGGTCAGTTTTTGACCATTTTCTACATAAGAGATGGCAATATTGTAATGTTTTAACTAATATAATCGTGGGTGGCAGATTGAAATCTTGGTCCCAATTCCTCATGCCTCGTGATAACACTATACTTCACACCTTTGTTCTATACCTATTGTAGGAGCAATATACTTCCCCATACCTTGGCTCTACTCTACTCTGAGTAGAGTAGGAAGCTGTTCATCGATTTTGGGTGGTGAGGTGACATGATTTGATTCACATGTTTTAAAAAAAAAAATCCATCTGCCTTTTATAGTGAAAATAGATGATAAAGGTTCAGGAGTAGAAGCCAGGAGACCATTGCACTAATCTGAGTGAGACATGATGTTGTGACCTGCATCAGGCTGGTGGCATTAGAGGTGGGAAGAGAGAGAGAGATTCTGGGTTACATTTGGAAGGCAGCACCAACAGAATTTCTTGACAGATCGGGAATGGGGTAAGAGGACAATAGAAGAGTCATGCTTGAGTCAAGTGTGACTCCAAAGTTTTGGGCTTGGCCTTTGGAAGAACAGAACCGCCATCAACTGGATTGGGGAAGACTGTGGGTGGAACAGGAGTTTGGGGGAAGATCGGAAACCCAGTTTGGGATGAGTTTGAAATGCTTTTAGCCATCCAAGTGGGGATGTTGGGGAGGTGGCTGCTTATAAGGGTCTGGAGTTCAAAGGTCCTGAATATAAAGCCCCCAGCCTGGTACCTAGAGAAGAGCAGATCCTCTGTGAGTGGAAGTTCCCTCCCCGCTCCATATCCCTGACTCCCAGATTTGGCCTGTAAATACTGCGTAGAGGAGAAGACTCCCAAGTCAGTACTGATTAAAACACTACACGGGTTCTCCTTACCTTTATAAAGCCTTTATACAGCTTTATAAAAAAGAAATGTCTTGATTCAGTGACCAAGTTTGTTTTTTCAACCTCATCTTTATAAAGATGTTCTTTATAAAGAAGATGAAGTAATTATGGATGCAATTCCTTTTTCCTGCCTTCCAAAGGAGCAGTCAATGAAAAAATTCAACACCCTCACATCAGATCTAGTTGTCCTTTGGGGTCCCCATTTCTACAGTCTTCTTTAGATATTGTATCCTGGTTTCCTTGAACATGGTGGTAAGGAATTGTGTTTTAAATTCTTCTGGAATTAGCTCCTGAAGGCAAAACTGCTGGAGGTGTCTCAGATAGTCTCATGGCCCCTGGACATTTGGGTGATACAGATAGTCATAAGAGACTTGTGTTCCTGTTTCTAGGGGCTGTATGCACACCCACTCTGCAGGTCCTTTTGGTTTGCCAAAGCTAGCCATGAGCCGAGAGGTGGACATCATTCAGCTTAGAGAAAGCATTTTTCCAGCATTCACTGTGGGGAGAAGGTCTTATCAAAAGGCCAGCTCTTCTGGAGTTTCAGGCTGTGAAGATGGTCCTTGGATTTGGGGGAAAATACACATAGTGGAGGAAAGGAAGGTAAGAGGGGGGACGCTTAGACCCAGCAAAACCTCTTACCTCCTGACTTCTGTCTGCAGGAGGGGGAGGTGCTGCAGAGGACCCAGGGCCTTGTGGCTTTTCTCCCTCACTTTCATTCTTAGTGCCATCTCAAGACAGTTCTTGTTTCCCAGGGTCAACTCTAAACAGGAGGCGCATGATGTTTCCTGAATGGCTCATTGGCTTTTACACGACAGGTGAGTTCTTGTGGCAGGAACCACAGCTCAGGTGTGGCCGAGTCTTGTCAACAGTGCTTCTCGGCTCAGTTCTCCCTTCTGTTTCAGCTGATCCTTGGCTCTGTGCTTGTGAGCATCTGGGAAACTGGGCATGGGAGCAATTCTACCCTTTGTTCGATAACTAGCAGACACACAGGCGAGACGAGCCAGGAGCACAGCCAATTGCCTTAAGGAGTATGGGCAGAGACCACAGCAATTCGAGGAGTGGGGGGAATGGGCATTCAGCGCTGCCACCAGAGCACCGAGCCAAGCTGGCAGCCTCCGCATCTGGCTCGGGCTCCAGCTCTCTGACCCCCCTCTTATTTCATCCTTCCTGACGATTCATTAAGAGTACTTAGGGGAGCACAGAAGACTTTTTATAGGCATCCTGGTTCAGCCTCGGTAGGGTTGCTGAAAACAAAAAAAAAATATTTCTGGAGTGGAAAGATCTTTAGAAATGTCCTTGCCAAAATGTTTTATTTAGTTCTTCATCACTGGGTGTATTAATGCAAGAAGGATTTGCCTAACACCTTCAGAACTGAGAGGGGTGTTGTATGCATGAGATGTTTGTGTGTCCTGAGGACCAGAGGAGCACAGGGACCAGGACCAGGGAGGTCTTGGGCTTCAGCTCTGAAGCTGCGTAAACCTGTGGAGATTTCTGGAATCACCACGCCAGGTGCTATGGGGATTCTCAGCCATACTCGTCATTTCCATGAAAATAAAAGAAATTTCTGATGTTAAATAGAAGGCAACCTATTGACATCACCCTTACCAAAAATGAAGGTCTGGTTTTCATCTCTGCTTCTTGAGCTGGGGCCAGCTTTTCCTGTTGTCTCCTGTGTGGAATTTGGAATAAAGAGCGAAAGGAAATCTCCCTAAATGGGAGAAAGACTTCCTCCTCCCTGAGTCCAGACAGGAGTGAGTGAACCCATTTCAAAGCAGCACGTTTTAACTAGTAGCTTCGCTCCATGACGTTGGAGACCCCACACTGAGCTTGTTTTCAAGCGGGCTCCCGAGCTTTTCTTCCTGTTTTCCGGTGTAACTGTCTGGACTTCTAAATTACAGGGGGACAGGCTGGGCACAGGAAAGCTGCTCTCGTCTGCTTTGGGGCCTGCCGCAGACTAGGGAGAGGAGCTGTGAATATCCTAAGATTTCCAGTGTGGCCTCTCAGACCTGCTGGTTTGAATAATCCCGATGGGATCTGGAGAAAAGGCCCAGGCACATGAGCATTTGTAAGCACTGAGTAGAATCTTTATCCTTTTCAGGTTCAGTGGAATGTCACTGTCACCACTAATAAATCAAGTATGTCATCTTTCCACTACCTCAGCACCTCGCGTCGAGAGCTCAGTGGAACAGCAAGAACCCTGCAGCCGGGATCAGAGTCCTGGGTTCTGGTCCTCACTCGGCCTCTGTGAGCTGTGTGACCTTAAATGAGTCAGTTCTCTTCTCTGGGCTTCATTTTATTCATCAGTAAAGTGGAGCGGGGAGGGGGGAGATACTAGATGGCTCTCTTTTCTTTCCTTTTTATTTACTGTGGCCAAAAAACAAAACAAAACAAAACAAAACAAAAACCCATAAAATTTGCCATCATAACCATTTTTTAGTGTATAATTCAGTAGTGTTAAGTATATTTACATCATTGTGAAACAGATTTCCAGAACTTTTTCATCTTGTATAACTGAAACCATACCCATTAAACAACTCCCCTTTCCGCCTTCCTCCCAGTCCCTGGTAACCACCTCTCTGTTTTCTGTTTCTATGATTTTGGGTACTTTGGATACATCATATAAGCATTTGTCTTTTTGTGACTGGCTATTTCACTTAACACAGTGCCTTCAACGTTCATTTATGTTGTAGCGTGTCAGAATTCCCTTTATTTTTTTAAGTATTTATTACCAACAACAACCAACAATTATTTATCACCCCAGCACGGGGCTCGAACCCACTAACTGCGAAATCATGACTTGAGCCAAAGTCGGATGCTTAACCGACTGAGCCACCCAGGCACTCCAAGAATTCCCTTTCTTTTAAAGGCTGAGTGATATGTCTTTGTATGTATATACCATTTTGTTTATTCATATGTCAGCAGATATTTGGGCTGTTCCCACCTCTTGAGTAATGCTACTGTGGACATAGGTGTGCAAGTGTCTGTTTGAGTGCCTTCAATTCCTTTGAATATATACCCTAAAGTAAGATTGCTGGATCACATGGTAATCCTACTCTTAATTTTTTGAGGAACCATCATAGCTTTCCCCATGGCAGCTGTTCCATTTTACATTCCCACCGGCAGTGGCCAAGAGTTCCAACTTCTCTGTCTTTCACTAACACTTGTTATATTCTGTTTTGTTTTGTTTTGTTTTGTTTTTTGCTAGTAGCTATCTTGGTGGGTGTGAGGTGGTAACCCACTGTGGTTGTGATTTGCCTTTCTCTGAAGATTCATAATGTGGAGCATCTTTTCATTTGCTTATTGACCATTTGTATATCATCTGTGGAAAAATGTCCAAGTCCTTTGCCCATTTCTTAACGAGGTACTTATTTTTGTTGCTGAGTTATATACTAGGTGACTACGGACTGTCCATCTTAGACATTTATAACTAGATTCTTAGTGTCCTCAAACAGCTTTTTCATCTTTCCTTCCTTTCAAGAGATGGATAATGGTTAACCGCCACAGGATATGTGTATATGTTTGCAAGAAATTGAATCTTATCAGTGACTCTGACAGATTTTTTTTTTGCCTGCTGGTTTTTTGCTTCATGTGATAGGAAGCAAAGATGTGTTATTGAGGGTTTAATGTAACAGGATGACCATCGCTTGAGGGAAAAGTGTGGAGTAGGAATCTTTTTCCTTTTAACGTTAGTGGTTCTTTTATAACTATATGCTGATCAATTTTCTATGCATTTTACATGTATTAGTATATTTAATTCTCACAAGAACAGCCTTATGAGGTCTATGCTAGCATTTTCCCCATTTACAATGATGCAACTGAGGCACAGAGACAGCAAGTAAGTCACACCTAAGGTCACAAGGCTAGTAAAGTTGAGGACAGAGGTCCTCTGCCTCCTGTTCCTCTCATCCTTAGTTGCTGCCTCAGACACACACCTCCTTAGTCTTTATCCTGTTATTTAGATCATGCCAGAATGCTTTCTTTTTTTTCTCCCCTGCCTCCCTCCCTTCACCTTTCTATTGTGCCATCTGAAACTCCATCCCGTGTAAACAGAATCCCTACATCCTTAACATTTGTACTAAAAAACATTGTACTAAATGTTTTTCTGGTTTTTTGCTGCCAAATGAGCCTTAGTCTCTTCTGAGCTCCCTGTTTCCCTTTTATCTTGCTGGACGGCACCTGCCCTCTGCTCTGCCCCTCAGGCTGGGAGTTGGGAGTCAGTGTCTCCCTTGCTCCCCAAAACTGTTGCCTGGCTACCATTCCACCTCCCATACAAAATTCCCTTTGGCTTTGAGGCTTGTGTCTCATCCCTGTGTCACCTCCATCGTGTCCACCTGCTTACCCGTCTCTGCACTCACAAACTCATGACCTTTCTCTCCCCCAAATTCTGCCACCTGTCAGCCTTCATCAATCCAGTGTCCAGGAGGATGACCTCTCTGAGCCACGGCTCCTCTGATCCTTGGCTTCAAGCCCAGTGTTTGTTACTTGGCATCTACTAGGGCATGGTCTTTCAGGAGTTCTACCGTGCTGTGTCGTCACTCAGGACTACCCCATCCCCAAATCTCAAACTCCATGTCCTTCCAGCGCATTCATGCCCTCACTGCCATTAGTTAGTTCATGGAGATGTCCAGAACTTAGACTCTCCCATGTGTACCCGGTCTGTATCCCCGGCCTGGCTTCTCCTCCATCCCCACTTCCCCCTTACCCTAGGGCCATTGTGAGCAGTATTTATGTCCACCCCCATCTTTCCCCATGCTTTGAAGAATGAAGCATCCCTCCTTCCTTCCAATTTAATAATTCAACCTGCGTCCACATCCCCCTTCTCTGGGCTCCTGCTCTGTCCATCATTTCCCATATGACCTGCATGTGCACCCTCTTCCCATCTCTCTGTGAATATGCTTTGCTGCCTCCAGTCTCCAGACTTCCCTTGACCCTGCACCCATATTTCAGCTCTGTCTAGTCTTACTTACTCCTTCTGCTTCTCTAAACTTCTGGGAAGACTCTCTGGTTATTCACCTCCTTTTTACCTCTCAGGCCATTAAAATTGGACTTCTGTTCACAAGGTATTTGGGTACATGTGAGGCTGGGTTTGAAATTTGAAATAGCCAATGGTGGATTGCTTCCACTGACTCAGTGGAAGGGAAGGTCAAGCTGTGTGCTAAGAATGCAGGGCCAGAAGATGGGTGAACTTGAGGAGTGTGGTAGCACTGCAGTGTATCTGAGGGGGGAAGCCAGTTGGAAAGGATTATTAAGCACCACTCTATGCATCTTAATTGAAGGTTAACTTGCACGGTGCCTGGAACACAGGAGGCATTCAGTAAAGGCATTTCTCCCTCCTTTGTCCCCTCTCTTTAGAGCTTAGTTTTCTTTTTTGTACAGCATGGCGTTGGACCAAATGACCATCAGACCCCTTCCAGCTCCAACCTTCTTCATACAACAGAATTTCTCCTAGCAATGTCTTGAGTTTGTAACTGCCTTGGAGACGAGCCTTTCAAAAACTGCTTACCAAGAGGCCTGTGTTCTTTCCACAGGGCATTCAAAACAAATACCACAAAAAATGTTTTTAGGAGACAACTGAAACTCATTGCACAAAAGCCTGTTACCTCATTGTGCCCCTTCTCGAGTAATCTAAACCAACGTGTGTGTGGTGATGGCGGCATTGTAAGGTGAAAACAATGATGTGATTTCCATCTAAGTGAGTATGTGTGCATTTCAAAGGAATTTTTAGCTTTAGCACATCAACCTTAAGGAGTATTTAGCACATCAACCTTAAGGAGTAATTGATTCTGTCAAATTTTGGACAACATAAAGAAAGGCTGATGGTTTTTAGACAGATGGGGGCTTGTAGGGACAGAGCTGGGCAAAAAGAACATGAAAAGAATACAGAGTTCAATCAGGCAGCAAAGAGATTAGTTGAATCCAGCCTAGGCCAGGGGGTTGCTGAATTCCATCTACCCAAATTAAGCTTCTCTAAAAAGGACCAGTATGTTTGCTATTTCAAGAGAATGTAACATATTCTGACCCTAAAGGATTGTCTTTGTGATTTCAATATAAAATGGGTAACATTCTAATCTTGAGATTTTAAGGTTCTTGAAAGGTTTAAGAGATGGTGATTAAGTTTATAAACAGAACTGGAATGCTTAAGGGAACTCAATTTATGATTTTTTTTAAGTTTATTTGATTATAGTTGCAATAAGAGAGCTTAAATGCTAGGGACTTTTTTTTTTTTAAGTTTATTTATTGATTTTGAGGGAGAGGGGGAAAAAGAGAGAGAGAGTGCATGTGCTAGAGCAGAGGAGGGGCAGAGAGAGAGGGAGAGAGAGAGAATCCCAAGCAGGCTCCATGCTATAGTGCAGAGCCTGATTTGAGGCTCAATCTCCTGAACTATGAGATCATGACCTGAGCCAAAATCGAGAGTTGGACACTTAACCAACTGAGCCACCCAGGAGCCCCTGATTTTAATTTTTTAATTTGAATAGAGTTGACACAACAATGTTACATTAGTTTCAAATGTAAAACATAGTGAATCAACAGCTCTGTTCACCACAGTGTAGCAAGGGAAGTTTTTGCTTGTTATAGTTGTAAATTTGCCCTGTAAGACATTGGAAGCACTTAGAAATAAATGTCAGTGTCTTACTTTTGTTAATGCAGTTTAAAATTAAGACTATTTAATTGATTAAATTTGTAGATGGAACTGATTGTTTGAGCAGGTCAGTCTGTCCGCTGCAATTTCTGGAGAATTAGAAAAAAACTTGAAAATACTTTTCTTCCATTACTAGTCTTATAAACAGAGTTGTCATTTGAACTGAAAACAGTGCAACCCAGGTTTTTAAATTGGTAACTTTGGTAACTTGAATATTAATCGAGGAGTCCAGTAACTAAAAATCCTTTCTATGGAAAAGGCCCCAGTTAGAAATATGATAAGCCAAGACAGGAAGGGTGAAAACACCCACAGTGTATGGGCCAGGGGAGCTGTGTGGGGCTGGGGAAGGTGGGCAGTCCAGGGACATGATGGCAGATATAAGGGGGAATATGGAGGGCACTGAGTATACTCAGTGCACCAGGGGACCTAAAATATTTTCTCCTACATTTTTATAACATGAATACTTTTAGGAACACTTGGGTTTTTATGTTTATCTTTGCCTGTCCTTATTTTACAAGCAACAGATCAAGATTAATCCAGAACAAGGTAACAACACTCAAAATTGGATGACACATTAACACGATGAGGAGTGTTGATTGGTTTTTCAGCAGTCGAAATACAATATGACATCACTGTCCACTGATTTGGTTATTTTGACTTTTCTAGAAACTGGGGACCAAAAATAGGTAAAGAAGAAATGAGCAAAAGCTCTTAAATAACCAGCAGATAAAGTCAAATCCATATTTATTTCTGACCTTCTTGATTGACTTGGACCAAATGGTGAAGTAGCAGAAGCAACTGTTCTTGAGGTGCTCAGGATTCCCGTTCTCCTTCCCCGCTAAAATGTTTTTGTCTTCTCCACTCATAAGTTTCCACTCTCAGGTAGAATATGGTTATTGGTTGACATTTTAATGTGACTTTAAGTTCAAGGGGTGATTTTTCTCTCCGTCTTGTCTTCCATCATGGAGTGGAAGTAATGGTTCAAGGCCGTCCCTATAGAGGTGAGGCCGCCTTCACAAAAGTGCCTTTGGGAGGCTGAGGTCCAGGTAGGAGAGCATGTAATGTGTATCTCTTGAGAGAAAGACCAGGAGTACCAGGAGGGGCTCTTGTAATATTTATTCTGGGACTGTCCTGCTGGATGGGATGGATGGTGGGCTCATGTATATATAGGCCAGTGACTCCCAAACCTAGTTAGTTATAATCCCTTGGAAGAGGTGTTCAGAAAAAACTTTTAGGCCTGGCATTTCACATTCAGATTCTGATTCAGTCGCTCTGGGGTGCTGTCTGTTCTTGGTCAGATCCACTGGGGGAAGCCGGTGGAAGAGCTGTGATGAGTTTACTATCCTGTGATCATTACTTAGCAAAGCAGGTGGATACTCCACCATAACAATACAGTTATGATTTAGGGACACAGGTTTCCTCCACTCTTACTTATAAGCCCACAAGCCACTCTTACTTAGAAGGCCTAACTACTGTAATTTCTAATGAAATTAGTTTCTGTCTTGCTTTTTTGCTCTCTGTGTGCTCTCTGAGCTGTCTCTTCCTCTCTGTTTCTCTAGAACACTCTCATAGGCTGCCTCAGGCTTTTTTTTTTTTTTTTAAACTGGCTATCTGTCCATTTTGTTTTTACATCCTTCAGAATAAGTAAATGCGAATACATCCCCACTAGTTATTGAGAAAAAGAGGGCAGCAATATATATTTCCCTCCTAGATGAAATGACAGGAGAACTATGTGCCAGACACAACACTGACAGTTTTACTTATATACTACTTGGTTCTGTCCTCACCACAGTCCTGGGAGAGCAGACGCTTGACTCAAAAACACTAACATTACTGCCTAAAATGACTCTGCTCAGAGCTGACTAATTGTAGTTTTCTTAATCACCAGCCAACATTGATCAAGTACCTAGGACAGGCAGAGCACCGAGACCAGCCTAGACTGTCCTGAGCTTGCTAATTAGATCGTGCTGCTCTTTCTTTGGTACACTGTGTCTTGTGGGATTGATGAAAACCAACACATTAAAAATAAGCCTTGAAAACTTTAGATCTTTGTCTTGCTTTAAAAAAAAAAAAATACTGTGTTCTCTCCCATC
Organism: Panthera leo; assembly: GCF_018350215.1. Classification (NCBI taxonomy): domain Eukaryota; kingdom Metazoa; phylum Chordata; class Mammalia; order Carnivora; family Felidae; genus Panthera; species Panthera leo. The sequence goes on along the minus strand of NC_056685.1, from coordinate 114,032,356 downwards.
CCACAAGTTGAACAATTTGAAAAACTGGGGGGAGAAAAGCATGAAGGAGAATCTAAAAATCACCAATAATTCTATTAATCGAAGAAAATAACTGCTAATTTTTTAAGGTACCTCTGACCTGCTTTTTGCTACACACCCATACACATACTTATAGAATCCTTATACTTTAAAAACACAAATTTGGCCATTCCACGTTTATATATCATTTCCTGTTTTTCTACAGCAGTTGTAGCATGTGTGATAGATGTGTGGACCAGGGTTCATTATTTAACTAAACATCTTTGATTGTTGATTACTTGAATTGTTTCCATTCCCACTTTTAAAACAAGGTTGTGTTATCTAGCCCAGCTGTCCTTTAAATATGACTATAGGCAACTAGTTTTAAACATGCAAGAAATCAGAGTATATGTAATCATAATCTCATCCTGAGAAGTCTGCTAGATGATGAACTGTATCCCACTAGAAGATGACTGAGGAAACAGCAGCAAAAATGCTGCCGATGAGCACCGACTGTATTTAACTTGAGGTCTAAGACTGTGAACAAAGTTGGAAGAATAGCCTGTAAATATTGCACATTCTTCTACATTAGAAATAGCACAGCTGACAATATTGGAGAAGAGAAAGGGAAGAGGAGGGATGCCTAGGTGGCTCAGTGGGTTGAGCATCCGACTTCAGCTCAGGTCATGATCTCACGGTTTGTGGGTTCGAGCCCCGTGTTGGGCTGTGTGCTGAACTCTTTCTCAGAGCCTGGAGCCTGCTTCAGATTCTGTGTCTCTCCTTCTCTCTCTCTGCCCCTCCCCGGCTCACACTCTGTCTCACTCTGTCTCTCAAAAATAAATAAATGTAAAAAAAAAAAAAAGAAAAAGAAAGGGAAGAGGAGAAGTAAAATAAAACCACTGACTGGCATTTAGGTCATAAGTGGGAGTCAAAAGATACTACTTAAAGATCTAAACCAATTTTAGAAGTCCATGTAAGGAAAAGGGGGATTATGGCCATTAAAAATTACAAAGTATTAGTTAGTATAAAGATAACCACTGTAGTAAAAATAGAAAACTTTTTAAATATCAAAATAAAAAAATAATAAAAAGATTTGCAAAAATAAAAATATTAAGACTCTATAAACTCATAAAAATAGCTACCTAAGAGGGTTGGAAGCAATTAGGGTGGAAAGGATAGCAATGGGACTAAGATTTCTCTGAGTTTATGTTTTTATACAGTTTTGATTTTTGAACCATGTAAAAATTATACATATTTTAAAAATAAAATTAAAATAAATAAAAAACAAAATTAAATACAAAGAATAAAAAGGGCAAACATTAAAACTGAATATAAACAAGGGCACCCTGGTGGCTCAGTTGGTTAAGCGTCTGACTTCAGCTCAGGTCCTGATCTCCTGGTTCACGAGTTTGAGCCCTGAGTCAGGCTCTGAGTTGATAGCACAGAGCCTGGAGCCTGCTTCGGATTCTGTGTCTCCCTCTCTCTCTGCCCCTTCCCTGCTCATAATCTCTCTCTCTCTAAAAGAAATAAAAACATTTAAAAATTAAAAAAAATATAAACAGAAAAAATGATCTTAACTGCATATCAAATTGTACATCAAGTATAACTATAGAAAAAAACGGAATTCAAAAAATGTTTACTTATCTATTTTGAGAGAGAGAGAGAGAGTGGGGAAGGGGCAGATAGAGAGAAAAGAGAGAGAATCTCAAGCAGACTCTGCCCTGTAGGTGCAGAGCCCAACACTGGGCTCAATCTCACGAACTGTGAGGTCACACCTGAGCTGAAATCAAGAATTGGGTGCTCAACCGACTAAGCCACCCAGGCAAACCTAGAAAAAAATGGAATTGATTCAGGCACAGTGTTAATACACTTTTCTAGGATGTATTCTTTGAACAGAAAGAACTTTAAACAATATTTCCTTTAACTTAGATTTATTTGTGGTGGTCTTGGTAAGCAATACTGAGATTATTTTTTTTTTTTTAAATTTTTTTTTCAACGTTTTTTAATTTATTTTTGGGACAGAGAGAGACAGAGCATGAACGGGGGAGGGGCAGGAGAGAGGGAGACACAGAATCGGAAACAGGCTCCAGGCTCTGAGCCGTCAGCACAGAGCCTGACGCGGGGCTCAAACTCACGGACCGCGAGATCGTGACCTGGCTGAAGTCGGACGCTTAACCGACTGCGCCACCCAGGCGCCCCAATACTGAGATTATTTTGAATGGATTGAAGCATACAGCAAATGAGAAAATATCTTTAAATTTTTGCAAATAAAGTTCTCAATGTGAGGGAAGATAAAAATATAAACTAGGAGAAAGAGAGGAAGATTTCTATGATATTGGATTAGAATGGGAGGTATCAGTAAGAACCCACAATTTCTTGAAAAAATACATTCCTTAGTTCTGCATACTGAAAGAGTCTGTATACAGTTACATCCCATTAGCAATGAGCACACCTAGAAGCTAGATCTTGGTTTCTAAATATCATTATTTATTGAAAAGAACAAGACTCCTTGGAAAAATAACTGATTCTAGGTCTGAGACAGAAAAAGTACAAAGTGAGCCTAGACTCACTTTTGCTAGAAAGTAAGTGCTCGAGAATCAAAGAGCCAATGTCAAAATGATACAGAAACCAGATTCTATTGGCTTCCTTTGGACAAATGTGGGTCAATTGGAGCATCTAAAAGAATAATGATGGTAGTGGGGGGAAAGAATACAAATGAATGCCAACTGGTAAGTGTGGAAAGAAGAACGGAAACAGAACATTTTCAAACATGATGCCACTGTAGGGCATTTACCTTGACAGGATTCTGGATTTTATTTTATTTTATTTTATTTTATTTTATTTTATTTTATTTTATTTTATTTTATTTTATTTTACTTTATTTTTATGTTTTTAAAAAGATTTTTTAAAAGTAATCTGTACACCCAACATAGGGCTCAGATGCACAACCCCGAGATCAAGAGTTGCACGTTCTACTGACTGAGCCTGCCAGGTGCCCCAGGATTCAGGATTAAAAAAAATATATTTTATAAATATCATTTCAGGAATAAAACCTGAATTCTATTAACTAAAAAAATAGATCAAAGGGGGAAAAAGTAGATCAAGGGAAGCCAACTCAACTTCTTAGGCTAAATTTGAACAGAAGTGTTGCGTGGTTAAAGCATATTCTCAGCCCTGCAACCAGTTCAGCATCCACAAGGCAGTAAGAGGAATAATTTTATAGAAATAGGGGCAGTCATTTCAAGACACACGGCAAATTTTGTTCCTTAAACCAGTCTTCAATGTGAAAATCATTGTGCTTTGATTCCTTTCCTACCCCTGGGAACAAACAAAAGAATCAAAAAGCAGTAAGGAGGATGAAAAGGACCCAAGGAAGAGGGTCTACAAATGCCTTGGACTTTAAGTAAGACTAAGGAATAGGGAAGCCAGAGGCACCTGGGTGGCTCAGTTGGTTAAGCGTCCAATCTTGATTTCAGCTCGGGTCATAATCTCGCGGGTTGTGAGATCGAACCCTGCATGGGGCTCTGCTCTGACAGCGTGGAGCCTACTTGGGATTCTCTTCCTCCCTGTCTCTCTGCCCCTCCCCTGCTCTCTCTCTCTTTCTCAAAAATAAAGAAATATGAAAAAAAAAAAATTAAGGAATAGGAAAGCCAGGGAGCAGCATTTCTTCCTCAGCACTCCTGTGTTAATGATTTGCCCACTTTGACCAACACAAGAGAGATCTTCATCGCAGGAGAGAAAAAATTCTCAACGATGTCCCTGCCTACTCTGCTACCGCACATCTCCCGCTGCCCCTCGTTTACAGCCAGTGCTGCTTTGCCATCTACATTGAAACTGGGGGTTTTGGACGAGTGTCACCTGGATTTGTTCAGGCACTGTTTTTTTCAGTGAGTGTATCAATGTGACATCAACATGTTCTGCCTGATAGCCATGGGGTACAAAATGAGGAAAACACGTGCCTATTGTGAAACGATTTTGCCACAAAACTGAAATACAAAGTTCGTGTGATTGCTCACTGATAAATGTGATTGTGAAAGGCTACTTGTACCTTACAGATGGATTGCCTTATGCAGACCCAAAATGTTGCGTGGAGAAGCTCTTTGTGGCACAAGGAGGCTGTAGATACCCCCGGATATTCCCATCTCTCATTTGAGCTGGTCTGGCCTCATTGTCCTAGAGGTTGTTTCCTTTCTCATCATTCCTGTGGGGGGAATTTTTGTTAAAAGGATATTTGTGGTCTGCAGTGGAGTCTTCATAGGGGCTTTGATATCCCTGCAGATTCAAGGCTGGAGTGGTAAAGAAATCAGCCTGAAGTAGTTCTGATCTCAAACTCTCCAAAATATTTGGCATCATACAGGTGCTTTCTCATCATCTGAGCTCTTTAAATTCTCAGCTTTCCTGGAGCTGTCAGAACATGGGATATTGTCATCAGTCACCTCAACAGCAAGCCTAGAGACAAATTCATTTGGATTCAAGATTCTGGCCGAAACGAACTAAAACCATTTAAACTTCCATAAAGTTTAAAAGAATAAAGGAAGGAAAAGAGAGAAGGAAGGAAGAAAAGAAGGAAGAAAGGAAGGAAGGACTTTTATAAAGACACAGAGGTTTCTCACAGAGACCAAGGGCACATTTACACTTGGCCCTCAGGAAGACCTTGGAATCCAGGGGTGGAGAAGCCAGAGAACTCACTCTTTGTCTTGCATTGACTTCATTCTTTTTCAGTAGACCATGCTCTGAGTCTGCATATAAATATAGCCACCTTTTAAGAAGTTATCAGCATGTGCTAACTTCTGGCCCAATCAATGATGGTTAGAGAGGATGGTACATATTGCAAATATAACCACAATGCTCAGTGCCCAAAGGGGGAAGAATGGTAGTAAGAAGGGCAGAAATATTAAAAGTTACTCACTACTCATGTTGTGCAGTGTTACAATCTGGATGAGCTCACCCACCATTCTAGGCCATCCTTTTTCATTTGCCAACTATGTATTAGATATCTATAAGTTCGATGCCACAAGGACACAAAGAAAAGTCAGACATGTCCTATCAACTAGGGCAAACAGGATATTTATAAATTAAAAAGTTTTTTCATTTTAAATAATAATTTCATTTTTTAAATGAATTACACATGTAGAAATTAAAATAGAAATGTAACCTGGAATAGAAGTTATATTAATATATTTATGAATTAACATTACTATTAATATGTTGTATTAAAATCATTTTATATTAATTATGCTAATAAAACTAATATTGACAAAATTAAAATAGAAGCTAAATTGCACTCCAAGGTGTTCAGCAGAAATGACCATAGTGGCTCAGTTGGTTGAGTGTCTGACTCTTGATTTCAGCTCAGGTCATGATCCAGGGTTGTGGGATCAAGCCCCACATTGAGCTCCTCACTGAGCTTGGAGCCTGCTTGGGATTCTCTCTCTCTCCCTCTGCCCCTCTCCTCTGCACTCTAACATAAGTCAGTTTGCAGAGAAGGAGATTGGAGGACCACAGCCTATCTTAGGAGCCATCTGCGTTGCCTTCCTTTCAACTGAGGAATCCCTTCTACCGTGTCTGTAGCTCTGGTCATGGGTCAGCCAGCCTCTGCTTGAATGAGGCAGACTCCTTTGCATTATTGCACAATGTTAATTGTTAGGCTATTCTTTCTTATAATAAAACAAAATGAGCCTCTTCCTGATTTCTGATCATTGATTCTACCTCTGAACATCCTTTACATGTGACAACCTAGCTGATATTTGAAGGTTTATGATGGCTTCCTCTCTCCCCTAAGCCAGAAAGTTGACTATCCTCCACTCTAAACTTTCCCAAATTCTTCAATGATTACTTAGAAGACCCAGCTTTTAGAGGTCCCTCTTGAACCTTGTTCCCCTCACGTTTTATCTGCATCCTTCTTAAATTAGTGAGCCAGACATAGACACCATAGAGGGCCTGACCTGTGCAAACAATAGCTTTTGCTCGATGGTCGGTCTGAAGCTTCCAGAAAATCGGGGCTTTTTAAAAAAAAACTCGGATTTCTGCCCAAGTGATAGCTAATCCCATTCTCTCTCTCTCCCTCTCCCTCTCTTTCTCTCTCTCTCTCTCAAAATGTGGTTCGTAGATACCCTGCATCCAAATTAACTGAAATTGTTAAAAATGAAAAATGAGGGCTTCTACCCTCAGAATCTCTGAGTGTGGAGTCCAGAAATCCTCATTTTTAACTAACTCTTTTTTTTAATCTTTCTAAAAATTTTTTAAAGTTTTTTTTATTTTGAGAGAGAAGCAGAGAGAGAGAGAAAGTGGAGGAGGGGCAGAGAGAGGGAGAGAGAGAATCCCAAGCAGATTCTGCACTGTCAGTGCAGAGCCCGACATGGGCTCGAACTCATGAACTGTGAGATCATGATCTGAGCCCAGACCAAGAGTCTGACGCTTAACCGACTGAGCCATCCAGGCATCCCACATTTTCACTAACTCTTGATGTTTCTTACATACATTGACATTTCAGAACCATCAGTATGATGATTAAGAATGTAGGATTTCCCACTTCTATCTGTGTGACTATGGGCAATTTACTTGACTTCTCTGAGCCTCAGTTATTTAAATCTATAAAATGAACGTAATAACTCATTTGAAGATGATTTATTAAAATGATAATGTATGTGTAGTAAACACTGTTGACTATCTACCCATTTGCTACTTTCCAGCCCAATCCTTCTCTTCTTTGCCTGTGAAGAGGTTTGTTTGGGAAGGTGGACACCATGCCATGTGTTCAAGGAAGGTGAGTGAGGGGTGAATCATGATAGGTCTAACATGGTATTGGCAGTCCATTTCCCTTGGCATTGACAGATTTAGGTGTGGTAAGTGATTTGATTCCAGACAATAAGATGTGAGGGAAATTGTAGGGACACTGTGTGCAGGGTTTTCCTAAATAGTAAAAAGAGACATGTCGGAGGTGTACTTTTCTATATGTTGAGATATGGCCCCTGGAATCATTTCAGCCATTGTGCAACTACAAGGAGAGATGTTGCTGACTCTGCAAGAATGGCAGAGTTGGAGGATGAGTTTCCATGGTGTTGTTATGCTGCTTAAGCAACTAACCCTGGAACCAGCCCCTTCACTACCTATGGCTGTAAGATAGAAAATCCTTACTACTCTGCCAATTTTTGTTGGGTACTCCAAATTGCAGCTGAAAGCATTCTAATGGACGTGGTATGTGATGCCTTTGGCATAATGCCTAAAACATAAAATTTGCATAATAAATGGCTATCATTTTATTATTGTTATAGAAATATTGAACTTCCTATCCACTAAATTTTGGGAGGGGATTATGCACCAATTCCATTATAAGACACATCTGCTCAAAAATATTTGCTGAAAGTTGGCATTAATTCTCCTTGGTTTCCACTCTCTATTTCAGCCTATTGAAATACTGGTGGTTCTATTGTACAGTGTATATCAGCCCTCCTTCCTAGCCTTGAGTTTGCCACAAATTTGACCAGTTTTTCAGCCTTTTAAATTTTCATTTAAATTTAGCCTCCCTTGAAAGATGGTTATGGTTTGAATAGGGAGAAATAGGTTTCTATGTTGAAGGTGGAGACACACCATGATTGAAAATTATTCAGGGAGGGGTGCCTGGGTAGCTCAGTCAGTTAAGCATCTGACTCTTTATCTCAGCTCAGGTCTTGATCTCAGGATTGGGAGCTCAAGTCCCATGTTGGGCCCTGCACTGGGTGTGAAGCCTACTGAAAAGAAAGAAAGAAAGAAAGAAAGAAAGAAAGAAAGAAAGAAAGAAAGAAAGAAAGAAAGAAAGAAAGAAAGAAAGAGAAAGAAAGGAGGGAGAGAGGAAAGAAAGAAAGAAAGAAAGAAAGAAAGAAAGAAAGAAAGAAAAAGAAAGGAGGGAGGGAGAGAGGGAGGAAAGAAAGAAAGAAAGAAAGAAAGAAAGAAAGAAAGAAAGAAAAAGAAAGGAGGGAGGGTGGGAGGGAGGAAAGAAAGAAAGAAAGAAAGAAAGAAAGAAAGAAAGAAAGAAAAAGAAAAGAAAGGAGGGAGGGTGAGAGGGAGGAAAGAAAGAAAGAAAGAAAGAAAGAAAGAAAGAAAGAAAGAAAGAAAAAAGAAAATTATTCAGGAAAACAGCCTAATTTCATGATTTGTCATGGGTGGTCCCAGGGTAAACATTGTAAAGGCATTTGGAGGGCAGCTTGTAGAGTGCAATGAGTTGGAAATTTATCCTGTAAATCCCTGGAGGTTTTTGTCTGGTGAGGCATCTGAAGCAGTTAGCTGGAGTTACGTGCCCTGCGCAAGGTCATTCAATGACGGTGTGACCAAAGAGGGATTAGGATTCACGGTCACAGTGCCTAGAATTCCTGTGCGTGACTAGACTTTGCTACGTGATGTTACTTGGGAGGCAACAGTAACTATTGTGGTAACAATATCTCCAAAGAACAAGGGGAGAGGACAATGGTAGAGTCAGACTCATCACCTCATAGAATGGTACAACTGAAAGCAATCTCCAGGACTGTCTGGCCCAACACTGTCATTGTACAGAGAAGGAAATTGACATCCGTAGAGATATATCCAAGGTCACATGGCCAACGAGTGGCAGAACAGAGATGAAGACTTCTGACTTATGATGTTTGCCTTCCTGCTTTTTCCTTTTATTAGTTCTGCTGAATGTATTACATTCTTCCTGGAATTTTATGACATAAGAACTGCAGACATTTGGCAATGTTGTAAAGTAGACTGCATTCTCTTAGACCCATGGCTTAAATTTCATTTATTCTACTGTCTATATTTATCAGAACTTCCTGTATTTCTTTCAAATTCCTATCAGATATGCTAGGTCAGTGCTTAATTTCATGGCTGGCTTATTAAGCCATCTTTGTGAAGTATGTCTATACTGTAAAGAGACTGATGCTTTTGTGGCTCTTAGAAACCAATGTTATTACTTTATATTGAAATAGTACATATGAAAATTGGGGAACTATTCCTCATGACTGAACTATCATTATAGAATATCAGTCACATGATAAGAATTGATCTTGGCACAGCACACGTGATGTATCATTTTTATCTTTATTAAAAAAAACTGAGGAAGTCCATGCTACAATGGCAGTTTTATAGATGACAGTGGAGATCAAGGTCACACAGCTAAAAGTTGTATAGAATTGGAGGTTGCTAGAATTAGAAGCCAGGTCCATTTGAATCTAGAACCCTTAATGGATTCTAGAGAACACAAGAGAGAATGAGAATTCGGACAGGTTTAGAGATCCACAGAAATACTTTGGAGCCTAAGGCACAGACCACAGAGGACAATGTGGGGTGTGGAGTCATTTGGTTCACCTGCAAAAGTAGTGAGATCCCTGAATTCTAGGAAAAGCAATCACCAGAAATCAGGAGGTTGCCTATTTCACAATGTTGCCTGGCCCTGCCCCTGCTTGTGAATATCTATCAAAAGTATGTTTGGTTTGGAAGGCAATATGGCATCATCTGCCGGTCAGTTAGAGATGCCAACTAGGGGTTGAGGTTTTCAGACTATCGATGTTTCATTCACGAAAGGAATTCTGTTCTTGAATTCTGTGTCATGAGGGAAATGGAGCCTTGTTCAGCTTTGGCAGATGTAGTATAGGGTAAGGGTTTAGAGCCTGGGCTGTGGTTTAGACTTGGTTTGTCTTGTCCCAGGTCACCAGTCACTAGATACATGACCTTGGACTAATGACCTTCATGCCTAAATTCTCATCTCCAGAATGGGATAATGATAGCACTTACCTCATAGCCTCGTTGTAAGGGTTCAATGACATGATGCGTGTAAAACATTGGGCACAGAGCCACTCAGTAAACGAATGTTCACAGCTGTCATCATGATCAGTGGTGTTATTCCAGTGGCTCGACATTGAGGAATCAGGAGTGCGGGGCTCTACTTTTTCACTTCCTGTACAGATCTACATTCCTACTTTTTTCGGTAGGTCACACAAGTTTTCTGGACTTTGGTGCCATGACAGAAAGTCAGTAAGAGAGTGTGCTTCCCCATACATCACCGCGCCACACCGGAAATAGGCAGAGATGAGGAAAGGGCCTGGCTCCCATCCTGGGATGGGGGTTATAGTACTTTGTGTTATCTTTTTTTTTTTTTTTTTAAACGTTTATTTATTTTTGAGACAGAGAGAGACACAGCATGAGCAGGGGAGGGGCAGAGAGAGAGGGAGACACAGAATCGGAAGCAGGCTCCAGGCTCTGAGCCATCAGCCCAGAGCCCGACACGGGGCTCAAACTCAAGGACCACGAGATCGTGACCTGAGCTGAAGTCAGCCGCTTAACCGACTGAGCCACCAGGCGCCCCACTTTGTGTTATCTTTTTGAAATTAGGTCATCTCTGAGCCAGATTTGAGGCCCAGAAAGCATGTTCCGAAAAATGACTACAAAAGCCCGTGGCCTTGTTTGTACCCATGGGACTCTGATTATGGATGACTGAGTGACAACACGGAAAAGCCAATACCATTGAAAGAAGAATTAATCCTTATGTTTCCTAAGAGGGGGCATGCCATGTCATGCAGGGCCACAAGAGGTCCCCCAGTTCCAGTCAGGAGGCAGAAAGGAGGGAGAGGAAAGCATAGGGTTTCTGCAGAAAAGGCAAGGTAAAGTAGAGTCAACAGCTAAGATTGGCTAGTTGGAATAATTCTCGTGGCCTTTGGATTGTAAAAGAGGTAGTTGCCTGGTACCTGGCCATGAGATGCATTAGGGAAGACAAATTATTTGGCTTGGTGTATGAGGGTTAGATAAAGGAGATGCTTAAGGGATATGGATTCAGGATGGACTGGTTTGCACATGAAAGTCATGATCAATGGTCCGATGTCATCTTTAGGAATTAGCTAGCCCTGGGAGGGGCACTCTCTCCTGGGTCTGTAATGTTCTCCAAATGTCAAAACATCATAAGATACAGAAAATTTTAAAAATACGATTAATACATTTATTGGGATCCTACTCTCATTCCCTGGTTCTCTGACCTTCAAGCTTCTCTGAAAAAAAAAAAATAGATGAAGTCACAGGCATCAAGGTCAAGTACACTGGTCAAGTAGTTTTTGGTAGAAAAGCAAAATTTTTATGCTCTGGTAGATTATGCTAAAAGTAGCCTTGCATTATTTTTCAGGTTCAACAGTATCACACAATTTACAATCTATTTACAGCCTGCACAGAGAAAAGAAAAAGAAAGGCAATGACCAAGAAAAGAATTTCTGCAGCCCACTGTACCTTTTGATAGTATTACAGGCAACCGGCAAATTCATATCAGCTCTGCAGTTGCCTATTGTTAGCTTAGAATCTTTAGTTTGCCATTTTAGAAAGCAGTCTACGTTGTAGCTGTGGATTTTCTGACACAAATGATATAAAATGAGACAAAGGCAAACACCACTCACTTCCCACCCACACGAGAGAATTTGTGTTGTGAATTATTTACGGTATCTGATTTTCTTTCACTGCAGATATTTTCATAGCAGGTGTACGAGATTTCAAAGGCTGAATCAAACCTCACTGTGTTTCACAGCTACTTCTACTTATTCACTCATACATGTATTCCTAAGCCTCGAGCATATCATAGAATTATGGTTCACGCTTATCCACACTTGTTGCCAAATTAACTGGAAACCCAGACTTTGGGCCTGTTTTATTACCCCAGACTCCTAGCTGGTCTCCGAGATGGTATTCCCTTTGCAATTTATCTTGCACGTGTTATGGATGACTTGCTGATGCAGGCCAATTGGTTTTAGATACAGTATAACAAATCTTGAGACCAGAGTGTTGAAAGGATTGCATTTACTCTCAATTACTGCACATGAAATACTGTACATAATGAAAACGTTTTCATTCTTTCCAGCAATACTAGTCATATGTGTTCCTTTGATCTCTAATACATGACTTTTCTAAATATTTATTGAGTACCTACAAGCTCCTCAGACCTGTTCATATTTTTTATCCTTGTCACAAGCAGTAAGCTGTATTAGGCACATATTGGAAGCTAAGCTTAATAGTTGATTGTGTAATTGTCTTACTGAAATGTTTCTCAAGGGATACTCCATGGTCCATGTAAGGTCTGAAAAGATCCATTTGATGGGCATTGAATGAACTAATCAGACAATGCGGGAGTTCCTGGATGTTGATTATGATATACTACAGCCTACGTACTAGTAAATAAGTGAGTTTATAGGTATTCCTATTTTTGTTGAGTTTGTTGACTATTCTACTGAGATAGCTTTGCTCACAGGTAATACTTGCCAGTGTTGCAAAACTCCCAATGCATGTGCACATATGCAGAGAGAGAGCTGGACTTCCCACTGCATTTATGAAGGGTCTTTGTTATCAGTGAACGAAAGAGTCTGCCTTGAGTCAATCATGCTTTTCAATTGCTACTGTCCTTGACTTAACTAGTTTTTTTTGAATTTTTGCATTTGTAGTCTTTGTCATTACTGAGTTTTGTTTTGTTTTGTTTTTTTTCCTGATTGGAAAGTAGAAAGGAGTGGAATACATGGACCACAGAAATTTTGTCCTGCCTAATCTGTCCCCAGTCAAGATACTGGGAGAGCTACAGCTCTAGACCCGCGTTTCTCATGCCATGATTGCCATGATAAGCTGTGAGGTACCGAGTGCGCAAATGATTTATATTTCTGGAGAAGTGGCCAAGGACTCAGGGTTACTCCTGCAATAATGCTATTCTTGCTTACTGCCTTTGATACGGTCTCTTGAGTGGGAGAGAGTTATACAGCTGGAAATCGTAGCCAACCTGAAGTGTCCTTGTCAAAGTCACACCCTTCGGCAAGTGACTTGCTAATGCTCACAGGAGTGGTAATAACCAATTATTGCAGTGCTTATAAGCTGTGACCTCATGATTTTTTTCAGAAAAAATTTTTTCAGAAAAAAATTCTTTCTCCCTGAATATGAGGTGACTTATTGGACTTCCAGAATGTTCCCCTCTCCCTTACCTACATTGTAAATTTTGTTTTGGCGTGTGTGCTCGCTGATACAGCACTCCATTTTCTTTTCAGTTTTATCTGTGGGCAAATTTGTAATGCAGAGGAAGGAAAAGAAAACTAGGATGGTATTCTAGAATTGAATACTCATGATTCCAAACTACAGGCACCCAGAATAAAGTTGTGCCTGAAAAGTCACACCACCATTTTTTACTATTTATCAAACTCTGTACATTATAAATTTTTTTTAGGATTTTTTAAGTTTATTTATTTATTTTGAGAGAGAGAGTGCGAGCAGGGGAGGGGCAGAGAGAGAGGGAATCCCAAGCCCCAATGCGGGGCTCGAACTCATGAACTGTGAGATCATGACCTGAGCCAAAAATCAAGAGTCTGATGCTCAACTGACTGAGCCACCCATGTGCCCCATACATGATAAATTTTCTTTTTTTTTTTTTTTTTTTTTTTTTTTTTTCAACGTTTTTTATTTATTTTTGGACAGAGAGAGACAGAGCATGAACGGGGGAGGGGCAGAGAGAGAGGGAGACACAGAATCGGAAACAGGCTCCAGGCTCTGAGCCATCAGCCCAGAGCCTGACGCGGGGCTCGAACTCACGGACCGCGAGATCGTGACCTGGCTGAAGTCGGACGCTTAACCGACTGCGCCACCCAGGCGCCCCATAAATTTTCTATTTTAAACAATGATTTGTGTGTGCCTAGTCTTAAATAGAACTTACATTATTAGTTGATTTAACAAATTTTATTCACACAGTATGTGCTGTGTGTAAAATGCTCAATGAGGTAACTTGGGCTTGTGTGCCCTAAAGCTTGTGACCTGCAGGTTGGAGGTGAGGAGGCGATAGTGTTGGGTGGGGGTGAGTAAATGACATAAATAAGTAATCAGGCAATATTTACATGTACTATAATACGTGGTGTTAAGAGCCTCAGTAGGGTAAGCTTGGGGTTCCATGGGGACATATGGAGGGAGCACATAATGCTCAATGGAGGGAGTCATGGAGAAGTTTTTAAGAAGGAAGTTTTATCTAAGTCAAGATGCAAAGAAGGAAAAGCATATTGACTTACGATATTACCTATAGAGTAGAAGTCTAGAAAAAAAATCAAGGTTCTTTTTACAAAATAACATTTAAAAATTTTAAATTTGGGGGTGCCCAGGTGGCTCAGTCGGTTAAGTATCCAACTTTGGCTCAGGTCACAATCTCAAAGTTCATGAGTTCAAGCCCTGCCTCGGGCTCTGGACTGATAGCTTGAAGCCTGGAGCCTGTTTCAGATTCTGTGTCTCCCTGTCTCTCTGGCCCCCTCCCCTGCTCATGCTCTGTCTCCCTCTTTCTTTAAAAAATGAATAAACATTAAAATTTTTTTTTTAATTTTATATTTTATTTGCTCTGTGTTCTTGTAAGATGCAGATATACTGTCGCTTATAAAAGCTTAGGGATCTTTAAGCATGTGATTTCATCACTCATACATCTGGCAAATGCTTCTGAATTCCATGCCCCCTTCCTATCTAAAAGCAAAATGGCGCCACTTATTTTACCTGACAAAAAATTAATTTTAAGATTTTCCATGATCTGCATACCCAGCATGGGAATGTGTCCTGCATGAGAACAACATTGTCAAGTGTCTCACAATGAGAAAAGAAGACTGAGCTTTGTTTATTCTATACTGACTATTCATTGAGGACTTACTATATACCAGAGTGTTCTACAGGCTGGAGATGTGGCAGTGACCACAGCAACACCTCCGCCCTCAGAGTACTTACATTCTAGTGGGGGGAAATAGGTAAAAATAAGTTAATGTACAGATGTCAGGTAGGGATGCATATCATTAAAAAAAGGCAGATGGAGTGATGAGATGGGAAGGGGTTATTTTAGCTAAGGTAATTGGAGAAGGTCCTATAGGGAGGTGATAAGTTAGCATAAGCCTTGAGGAGGTGGAGGAGTGAGACATACAGCTCCCTGGGAAAAGAGTGTTCTAGGTGGAGGGAACAGCAAGTGGAAAGGCCCTGAGGTAGGAGTGTGCTACAGTTAAAGCTGACTACCTGGAGGACAGGTGGAAAGTGATGTGGTGGTAGGAAAAATAACATTTGAACCTGGCTATTTCTCGGGAGGAGAGAGAAAGAAAGATTTGAGTAGTCTCTCAACTTTCCAATCTCTCTTAAGGAGCTTCAAAATTATGTTCTAAAGAAAGTAATAGTTGTGTCTAGAATCTAGATCATTGGTTCATATGCCTTAGAATATTTTTATTTCTATTTCTGATATCTTGTAGACCTAAAGTAGTCATCTTCTGCCCAAAGTCACACAGAGAGTGAGTGACAGGGCAGAGGTTTGAACACAGGCTGCTGGTCCGACTCCTGTGTTCTTACCAGGATGTTCACAGACCCTATGATAAGATAAATGTGATCCCTCTCTTCTTGGAGCTGGAGGAGGAAACAGGCATTAAACAAGTAATCGCAAACATGATGCATCTTGCCAGCAAGACCTAATCTCATCTGGAGAAAGTGACATTTAGGCTGAGGACTGAGGGAATGATCTAGATGCAAGAGATGTTGGTCAGGTCTCTCCCCTGCAGCTGTGGGAGCAGGTCAAGGCAGGGCGTCTGTGTCTTAGCTTGGATTCCCCCGGCAGTACCTAGCATCTTGCCCCAAACAAAGTCTAGACAGAAGGTGGTTTTTGTTTTGTTTTGTTTTTTAACTCCATCGAAATAAAGATATTTAATTCCTTCCTTATTGCTGACTGCTTCTGGTAGAAATCTCCCTTAGTCATCGTTTGTAAATCCCGGTCTTCACAGTGCCTTGTAAGGTCACAGAACCAAATTCTCCTTTCAGTTACCTGTAAGTGACACCCACTAATTTCAGTGGAAGCTACATGTATTTACTTGAGGAGAGAGTTTGGTCAACGGGATATTGCAGAGTAATTAATGACAGTTCCAGTCGCCGCAAATGCACATTTGGTATCTGTAATCATTGTTTAAGAAGATTACATGCCACGTGAATTAGAGGCTGTAGAGCTGGAGCCACCTCCATGTTCCGATATCTGTCCCGTCCTCATCCTGTTCGCCAGATATTTTACTTCTCAGATTAACACCATGTTGTTACTTTTCTTTTTTTTTTTTACACCTGGTTTTCCAAGATTAAAAACAAAAACTACAGTTTAAAGCCTTTTTAAAAAGTATATGGAAGTCCGTTCTGAATTAAATTTGGGTGGAGGGAGGGGACCCTGCCAAATATTGCTCCCTGAGGATCTTTCCAAATTAGGACTGTCAGTCCAGGACGGTCTAGCTGGGGTCTGTCTGCTGCTGACTCCAGGGATCCATTCTGGCTTTGTTGGTCTGTTCTCTGTTTTCTTAGCACCATGCTCAGGAAGGAAATGTTGTTGTTGTGTCCTGCTTAGGCTGTGGTTTTGTATCTATGAATCATCTGGGTACTTCTCTGCATGTTAAAAAGTGTCTCAAAGAAAGAATAAATTTGTATATGTTTAGTGGCTGGAAGCTGCAGGTTATAGGCTCAACAGTTTAAAAAAAAAATTCTTTTAAAAAAATCTTTCCAGGAGCTCCTGGACGGCTCAGTTGGTTAAGTGTCCAACTCTTGATTTCAGCTCAGGTCACGATCTCACAGTTGTGAGATGGAGCCCTGCCTCAGGCTTAGCACCAGGCATGGAGCCTGCTTAAGATTCTCTCTCTCTCTCTCTCTCTCTCTCTCTCTCTCTCTCCCTTTCTCTCTGTCTCTCTGTCTCTCTACCACTTGTGCTCTCTCTCTCTCTAAAACAAATAAACAAACAAACAAAAACCAGATCATAGACCTAAATCTAAGAGCTAACACCATATACTTTCTAGAAGAAAATGTAGGAGAAAATCTCTGTGACCTTGGATTAGGTACAGTTTCTTATGTAGACTGCAAAGAGCTTGAACCATAAAGAAAAATTAGTAAATTGGACTTCAAAAAGACTAAAAACATTATCTTGTCAAAACATATAAGGAAATGACAAGGAAAGGCATTAATTAAAAGAAAATACCTGTAAGGTGTATATTTGAAAAAGAACTTGTATCTGGATAACATAAAGTTCTCTTACAACTCAATAATAACAATAGTAAAATGGGGAAAATATTTGAATATTTGAGTAAATATATGGGTGGTCAAAAAGCACACAAAAAGACTCTCAACATCATTGGTAATTAGAGCACTGCAACTTAAAACCACAATGAGATACCACTACACCCCTACTAGAATAGCAAAGGTTCAAAAGACTGACAATAACAAGTGCTGGTGAGGATATGGAGCAACTGGAAATCTTATACACAGCTGGTGGGAATGCACAATGATAGAGCCATTTTGAAAAATGAAGTTTCTTAAGATGTTAAAATACACTCAACATATGACCCAGCAATTCCACTCTAGATATTTACCTCAGAAAAATAAAAACATAGGTCCATGGAAAGACTTACACAGGAATGTTCATAGGATTATTATTTCATAATAGTCCCAAGCTGGAAACAATCCAAATACCCATTTAAAAAGAAAAACAAGGGCACCTGGGTGGCTCATTCAGTTAAGCATCTGACTTGGGCTCGTGTCATAATCTGGTGGTTTGAGAGTTCAACCCTGCATCAGGCTCTGTGCTGATGCCTCAGAGCCTGGAGCCTGCTTCAGATTCTATGACTCCCTCTCTCTCTGCCCCTCCCCTCCTCACGCTCTCTCTCTCTCTCTCTCTCTCCCTCAAGGATAAATAAACATGAAAGAAAGAAAGAAAGAAAGAAAGAAAGAAAGAAAGAAAGAAAGAAAGAAAGAAAGAAAGAAAGAAAGAAAGAAAGAAAAAGAAAAAGAAAAACAAAGAAAAAATAAAATGGTCATATACAATGGAATATTGACAACTGTAAGGAACCAAGTACTGATACAATAACATGGATGAATCTCAAAAGCATCACTCTAAATGAAAGAAGCCAAAAACAAAATATCACATATACTGTGCTATATGATTCTATTTACATGCAATTCTAGAAAAGGCAAAACTATAGTAACAACAAGCACACCAGTGGTTTCTTGGGGCCAGGGGTAGAGAGGGGAATTGAGTGCAGAGGGGCACAAAGAAAATTTGGGGGTCATGGAAGTATTCTAAAACGTAATTGTGGTGGTTGCATGGCTATACATTTACTAAAATTCATTTACAGTTAAAATTGGTGAAATTTAGTGTACATAAATTATATCTAAAGCTGTAAAAACAGTTAATTCAGAATAAATGCTCAGAGCTTATAAAAAGCAGCACATTTTATAAGGCAATGTTTTGGCAGTTACAGAGGACAAGGGAGAAGCTGGTAAGCAAAAGGAGAATTTTTGAGGTTCACCCAGGAAAAACTTGTATTTGTAATGGAACCCCAGCAATCCTAGGCAATATAGCGCACAACTTGGGACACTGTCTGGAAGCACAGGCAGAAATGTCAGGCACCAGAAATAGGTTTCTTATCACCCTCACAGCAATCTCTGTCAGAGTCTACAGGCTGTGGCTTCTCTGCTTTATCTAGCTAGATAGGCCCTTAAGGGTTTCTCCTCAGCCACTCCCCGGAGGCCTGCAGGGGAGAGGTTGGCAAGTGTGGGGCAGCCCAGCCTTCCTGATCTGGGTTTGACTCACTGACACAAAGCGTGTCCTCTCAACCGTGGAACTTCTGTAGCTCTCCTGCCACTCTTAGTGTTTCTGTGTATACTGCTTTCGTTTTTACATTAAAAAAATTTTTAATGCTTATTTTTGAGAGAGACAGAGTGCAAGTTGGGGAGGAGCAGAGAGAGAGGGAGACACAGAATCTGAAACTGATAGCTCAGAGCCTGACGCGGGGCTCGAACTCACGAACTGTGAGATCATGACCTGAGCCAAAGTCGGACACTTAACCGACTGAGCCACCCAGGCGCCCCAGTTTTCACATTTTAAAATGTGGCTCTGGCTACACTTCAAGTCCTCAACAGTCACATGCAGCTAGTGGCTGCCATATCAGCACAGAAGAGGGTCAAACGTTCTGAGGAACAGTTTAGGAAATGCTGATGTAGCTACACTCCCTCAGCACAGATAAAACTGTAAAGGCCTGAAGGTCTGAGGTGACTTTCTCGAGTTACAGACCCTATTAGTGTCAAAGGTGAGACCAGCACACAGGTTTCCTGACCCCCATGGGATAGTTCTTTTACTACAACAAATCTTTTCCTTTGTAAAAGGGAGAAATCCAAGTTCCTTGCTTTGCCAGGAGAACTCTCTTGTCTTCCCTCCAAATTGAACTAGAATGGATCTTTGTCTAGGGACAGAGAAGGCCTGCATTTACAGTGACTATCCATAACCTTTCCTTCTACTGTGTGCTTCTTGGGATCTCTGCACTGTCCTTTCTTCCTAGGATTTGCACAGTATCCCTTCTTATTCACATCAGGGGCTCTTTCAGGCCATTGTGTACTAGGCTCCCTTATTGTGGGATCATTGTGATGGCCCCTGGCCGCTGGGGCCCTGAATTGATGAGGATGAAAGGAATCTTCCATTCATCATCCAGTCAACAAATAGTTACTGAACACCTACTATGTGCCAATAGTGCCTACTATGTGCTGGGGATACACCAAGGAACAAACCAAGTCCTTGGCCACTGGAGTTTAGATTCTAGTGGCAGGAGATGGACAAAACACAGAGATGTAAATATATAGCACGTCAAATGGGAATAAGTATTACTGAGAGAAGATAAAATGAAATAAGGGGGAAGGGTTGCAAGCAATACAGGTAGGTTGGGGAGTGAAGGATTCTTTTATTCTCTAAGTGTGCTACTTATTGATGGAAAGGGAGAATTGAGTTAAGGGAGATAACCTTCTTAGCTTGTATTATTAACATGGTTTAAATGCCTTTAACACCTTTGTGAACATGGAGATCCTCTTAAGCACATGCTGTTCACCAGGGACTATGCTGAGCGCGTGGTGTGGGTGTAGCAATTTAATGAGAAACCTGGGGTCTTTCCTACCTTAGTATTCATTTTCCAAATCTCTGTAGTTAAAAGATGTCAGGAAGGCAAAAATTGTTGTAATGAGCTGCCATTTATTAAAATCAGTCTCCATTCAACTATCCCTTCCTGTTTTACTCTGCGATACATCTGGCCATGGGTCAGTCCCCTTTGTCGCTCATAACTGCACTGATTGTTAGAGATTTACAATGAAACCGTACAATGAAACTATAAAGCAGATGAATCACAAAAGGAAAAAACACAATTTGCTAAATATTTAGAATTTCGTGGAGTTGAGGAAAGTGATAAAGGAGATACTAGAATTACTTGCAAAGCCATTGGCAAATGTAGATTTGGCATGATGTAACCTGCTGATGGTTGAAGAAAACAATGACCGGAAAACGACAAGTTCTTCCGAAGGAATCATTCCACATCAAGGGAGCAGGAGAGGCCATTGCAAACCGATTACACCCAGAATATTTTTACAAAGTGTATATCCTGATAACGTTCCTTTGAGGTCAAATATGAAATGAACAGTATCGTGTGGTGCCTTCATACAGTTTTGTTCGAAAACATTTAACAAAAACCTCCTAAGTAACTTATTTGCAAGGTTTTAGTTTTTCCTGAAACTATACAGTTAAAACTTTGGAGTTCATTAAATGTAAGACAGTTTTATAATTTATATAGTTTTTAGTTCATTTTCCAAGAAAATGCTCCAAAACACCTATTTTTTCCATGACATTTTGGTGTATTCATTTTAAGTGACCTTTTCTAGATGTCAGTTACACTTGAATGACAAGAAATACCCTGTAGATGCTATTAGTATCTATACCTTTCAGGTGGAGAAACTGAGATATGAAGAATTTAAGTACTTTGCTCAAGGTCACGTAGCTAGTAAAAGAGGCTACAAGAAACCTAACCAAACTGAATCCAGACCACCTCTCCACTACCCAATACTGCCTCCTAGAGGGGTCACGTTGGTTTAGCTTAGTCTTGACAAAAAACAAAACAAAAGAAACTAAAAGCCTTGCATAAAAAGATGTTTAGTACCCATTTCTTGTGGACCTCACAGGTAGGAATGATTCTACATGAAATATTTTGGCTCAAGGTGGTTTTGAGCTCAATGAGCACATTGTTTATTGTCTCGCCATTATAGTTTATACAGTCTAAAATGTTTGAAGTCTGAACCACCTAACTGCCAGTTAAAGCTTATTATCTTTGTGTTCGCTTAACCTCTGCAGGACATATCAGGGAAGTTAAACATATCTGTTATAAGTGTCGGGTATCTAATTGCCTTACCTTATAGCTCAGCCAAAAGGCAGACCTAAATAAAGAAAACCTCCCACCTCACAATAACATACTGTCTTCGTACATCTCTCAAGCAGAGGAAAGATAATGGCCATGTATGATTTTAGTCAAGACTGCTGATTTGCAGTCTCTTCAGGAAATTGTAGTGTTTCCCAGGACAATATTCCTAGTCAAAATAAATTAAACCTGAAGCCAAAGTGATGACCACAGTCAAAGTTAATGACACTGTGTGCTTGGCTGCAAACAACCGGAGGAAGACTAAGTTATCATTGGAGACAGTCCACCCTATAATCCCTCTTTATTCTCTGATCCTTGTTACCAGTGGGGTTCGAAGAAAATAAAGTTTTCTCTTTAGGTACTTTGTAGGTAGGGCGGAAAACCCTTGGCTATGATGAAATGGAGTCTAGGATAGAAGGAGATATGTTTTAGAGAAGGGCCCAGCTGTTTATTCACTAGTTTCCACTTTTGAAAGACGATAAGGCAATCCTATAATATCTTTCTGGATACAGAAGGTGGATACTGTGCTGCTGTCTGGTAACCATGGCCACACCAGCTTGACAGACGAAACAGAGAGAAAGTAAGGCTCATCTTTATTAGATGGGAAACCGCCAACATTAGTAGATCACTAGCAATCCCACTCCTGGGTTGACACCACAAGAATTCTAAGCAGGAACTTGAGGAAATATTTGTACACCCAAGTTTACAGCAGCACTGTCTGCAATGCTGAAACATGGGGACAGTGGAAGTGTATGCTGACAGATGAGTGGATAAGTAAAATATGGCATATACATAGACTGGAGTATTATTCACTCTTAAAAAGGAAGGAGATTCCAACTCATGCAACAACATGGATGAAACTTGAGGGCACTGTGCTAAGGAAACGGCCAGTCACAAAAGGACACATTGTGCATGGTTCCACTCATGTGACGTAGTTAGAGTAGTCGAATTCATAGAGACAGAAAGTAGCGCTGGGGTTGCCCGGAGCTGGAGGGGAAAGGGAGTGGGCAGTTAGTGTTTGATTGGCTTGGGGTTTCAGTTCTGGAGGATGAAGAAAGGTTCTGGAATTGGAGGATGTGGTGATAGCAGAAAAATGTAAATTGCACTTAAAAAATGTAAGTGTACTGAATGGCACTGAATTATATGCTTAAAATTGTTAAAATGGTAAGTTTTATGCTATTAAAATGTATATATACATAGAGAGAGAGAATGGTGAGGGCGGTGAAGGGGATGAGGAGTGAAGAAACACAGCTCTAAGATTTTCCATATTGTGGTACGAATATTATTTAAAAGTAAATTATCACTGGGGTCCCTGGGTGGCTCAGTCGGTTAAGTGACTGACTCTTGATTTTTGCTCAGGGCATGATCCCAGAGCCATGGGATCAAGCCCTGTGTCAGGCTCTGCCCTGAGCATGGCACCTGCTTAAGCGTCTCTCTCTCTTGCTCTCTCTCTCTCTCTCTCTCTGCCTCTCTCCCCTCTTGAGCCCTCTCTCTCTCTAAAAACATTTTTAATTAAAAAAAAAGAAAGAAAAAGTAAACTATCACTTAAAAGTAAAGAGAAGATCTGCCAGGTGATAATGTACTATGTTACTGAGTGCTTCCTAATTGTCAAGGATTACATTAAGGGCTTTATGCACAGTAACTCATTTATTCTTTACAATGACCCCAAGAGGGTGGATAATGCTATTTTACCCTTGTATAATTTAGCAAAATGAACCATCTACCTAAGCTGTGGAGCTGGCAAGTACCAACAGTACTAGAGTTTGAAACCAGGATGCCTGACGAGCACAGTGTTCCTCAAACATCAGTGTGTATCCGAATTACCTGGGGAGCTTTCTGAACCCCAGATTGCAGGGCTCTGTCAGAATTTCTGATTCACTAGGTCTGGGGTAGGGCCCAGGGATTTGTGTTTCTAACAAGTTCCCAGATGATGCTCATGTGGCCGTTGGGCACCACACTTTGAGAATCAGTGGAGTAGCCCGTGACTTGCTCTGTCCAAGAGGAGCCTGGGGGAATGGCACAAGGTAAACAGATGCACTGAAAGGAGCTACAGCAGGTGTGTGAGGGTGGGGGGTGGGAGATGAGCAGAGTTCACTAACTTTCTCAGCTGTGCTGCCCTCTTTGCTATAACACAGGGGCAGCTTCCAATCTGTATAGCAAGGAATGAGTTTGGAGTAGAATGGACAAAGACTGATAGAATTATACACTCTCATCAGTCTTTTTTTCCTAGTCTATCCAAATATTCAACCTCCTTCCAGCTCCAGGTGAAATCCCATCCAAGGCTGATCTCTTGGTTCTCACACCTGAGATTGTTTTTAGACTCCATGTTACACAGATTAGAAATTATTAACCTCTAATTGATTTATGTGCTGTTGTCCTTCTTCAGTTAGTTTAAAAGATTTCTGAGGTCAAGGATAGTGGCTTTTATTCATCTGGGACTTCCAATGTGGCTAGAAGACTCTTAGTCATTCTAGCTGTATAATCGATGATTATTCAGGAAAAAAATAGTCAATGAGTTAAGGATTACCATTACATCAATATTAGTAAAAATAAGAGTAAACATATAATGAAAATACTGCAGAGTACTTAATGTTGGTTAGATGCTGGCAGTTCTGTAGCTAGTTCAAACGATGACTTTGGAGGGAAACAGAGGAGCCTCTGGCTCAAGACACCACACCGGCATCCATACAAATCTAAGAAGGCTGCAAGAAAATGCAGCCTGGAGTTTTGCGACAAACATCTTACACAACTCGTAAGAGGTGGCCCTGTGTTTTGGATGGCTCACACAGGCTCACTGTCCCCTTCCAAGGCAGGTGATGGTCACCATAAATATCAATACTAACAGCTCTCCCACTGTATCTGGTGCATAGTTCTATAACTGCACTTACACAATATCCTATAATTTTCTAATCCCTGCTCTTTCTCCCACATTAGGTTTATTAGTGAGTGCCCTGAAGGTAAGCACTATGTTTTATCTTTGCATCCCTAGGGTCTAGGGAAGTATACTGCCTGTAGTAGGCCCTCAAAACAAATGTTTGTTGAATGAGGTAATAAGTCTTCATTATGAGACAAAACCGTCGGTATCACGTTGTTTGAAGCTCCAGATATGATGGTATACAATAAAATTCTTTGAAGTTTACTTTGAAATGCCTTGGAGAAATAGCAAGACAATAGGCATGTTCAAGGGAGAGAAGGTTAATGGTGCCATCCAAATTTTGGTAGTTCACCTTTGCAGAGTCCTACAATGATATTTCTTAGCAGTCCCACCAGTGATCGAGGATGGCAGATGGCTAGTTTCATCGTCCTCTTACACGTGAGAAAATTGCTCTTGTCCCAATTATATAAATTTCACATTTTGGGGGGTATTATTTTTCCTTGGTGGTTTTGTCAGATCAGGACACCTTGTTTCCACAAACAATTGTGGAGTTCATGCTGAAGGCTGTTATGGGGATATTCTATCTGAGAAATTATTATGGAAACGTAACAAAACTCATAAGTGCCTTATTCTCTTGAACATACTTCTTCATTTGACCTCCTAAAAATACCTACTTATCACTTGGCCTTTGTGTTAGTCATCAGCACTGTTCACCAGATATTGTCGGTGTCCCGCCCTCCCTTACAGACATAGGCAAGGTTGTATTTCCTTGTCCCCCCTGAAGTTAAGTGGGCTGTGTGACTTGCTCTGGCCAGTGAAGTATGAGTAGGGGGATATGTGTCACTTCCCGCAGAAGATTTATAGCCCGCGTGCCATTTTCTACTTTATCCTCCCCCATGCACCGGTGGTGGGTCAAACCAAAGCCTCCATTAGCCCAAGTTCCCTGAGTAATTTCTATGAGTCATATATTCACATTCATTATTAATGAGAAGTCAAAATGATCAAAGGAAATGTTTCTTTGAAGTGCCTTAGTGAAATAACTGGCTAGACATGTGTATTTCAATTTCCCCCCTTTTCTTTGAAGACGTTTCTTCACAGTGCGTTATGATCTGCGTGAGCAAGGGTGGCTTCAAAGGCCTGCCTATTCCAGGTCCGCCGTCCTTCTCAGTGTAAACACAAGTCTACTATGCCTTTGATTAGTGCCCTTCACACCCATCCGTCCCTGTCATTGTTGGGGACCCTAGACACACAGAATTATAAGCTTTGCTCAGAGAAAGGCATTTATTCCTCAATCCAAAGAGTTATCTGAAAGTTGTGTCTGCTTCCTAGTCTTTCCTAGCTAAGTCACCCTACATCTTTTGCCTCTCTTTTGTTCTTTTTTGTTTGTTTGTGTGTTTTGTTTTTAGTTTATTTATTTATTTTGAGAGAGAAAGAGAGGGAGAGAGAGAGTGAGCGAGGGAGGGGCAGAGAGAGAGAGAGGGTGAGAGAGAATCCCAAGCAGGGAAACCAAGAGTCGGATGCTTAACCTACTGAGCCACCCAGACACCCCTCTTCTGTTCTTGATTATTCCACATTGGCTCCCATTAGCACAGACATCCATTGCTGTCCTTTCTTTGCTCATATCCAGAGCTGGGCTGCGACAGATACCCTGAAGTACAGGTGACTGGCTAACCATTGGTCTTTGTGACTACTGATCATGCTTCCTCTCCTTGGGCTTGAAGCCAGGGATGACCTTGGACAAAGTTACTAAGTAAGTTAACTTTGTTCTCAGGCCCACACATCTCTCTTCACTCTTGGGTGACAGCACTGCATTAGACTTCTAGGGATTTAATCTCACACTACACTAACTAGCTGTGTGACCTTGAGCAGATGGCCTAAAAACTCTAAACATCAGTGTCCTGATGACATAAGTGCTGGTACCAGTCTCTTTCTCAAGAGGTGATTGTAAGGTTAAATAGCATAACACATATAAATGCCTGGCACATGGTAATCTCTTGATAGATTTTAACTTTATTAGTATTAGTGTTGGTGTTGGTATTTGTGAGTATTAGTATGAGTATGAGCATGGGTAAGGTGTAAATGACTGACAAGGCTTGACTGCACACCTGTTGGGCTGTTGGCTGCACACCTGTTGGGCTGTGAGAAACCTGGTGTGTAGGAGGCTGGTGTGAACCTCAACAATGTCTGTTTTCTCTATTCACTGATGTATGCAGTGCGACTCTTGTGAAATAGTAAATAGTTCATTTCTTTGTGAAAACAAAGTTTTAAAAAGGATATCAGCGGGTGCCCGTGATGCAGATAAAAGTAATGAGCTCTGAGAAAGTGATGGTTCTTAGCTGGAAAGTGATCAGTCAAGTGGGATAAATGGAAAGTGGAACTTTAAGCCGGGCGGTGCCCAAGACTGGTGAAGTGAGTGAGTCCCCCATTCATGTTCCATGGAAAACATGGTTTGTGAAACTGTTTGAGAAAGTACTCCAGCTAGCATGAAAATTGCTGATCAGATGAAACGTGAAATTGCAGCGGAACTTGGAAACACAAAAGGGGTGTGAGACCATATTCCAGAAGTGCAAGTCTGAGTGAATCTGCAATGTAGAGGAAGTGAGGGGCCAGTCTGAACATCCTATATTTGTAGACCGAGGGACTGATGTAAGGCATCAGGTATATCCCTGTCCAGAGTCAAGAGTCAGCTTTAGTTTGTTGGCTTGCCTCTGCATTGGCTGATGGGCCAAGGGTTTGGTACTCACTGCTACCCCTCCCCCAAACTAGCCCCGTGCCTGGCATGTGGTAGGTATTGAGTAAGGGCTCAGTGAGTGAGTAATTAAGTAAACCCACCTTGGGAGCCAGGTTGCGAGGACTAAGTGGGACTAGCAGCTGGGAAGCTTGTGACAGAACGGTAGACTATGACCAGAGTTTCTGCCCAGGGACAGTGTGGATGGAGGCATCTGGAGCGAGGCCGGCCCCTACTGAGGCATTTCAGCTGTGAAGTTTGGAGGTCTGCAGGGACCTTGTGTCCAGCTCTGCAAAACTTTACTCGTTCCACTGATGAAGATGCAGGAGAAGGGGTAAGGACAGCAGGCACAGCCACCCAGGAGGTTAGGGGACACCCACAGCTTTGTGGGAAGCCTGAAAGCCAGCTGGTGCCAAATCCTTTCAAGCCTCAGAAGGACGCCCCCACTTGGAGGATTAAGTTCTCCGTGTTTAGAGCATGTTGTGAAAACTCTACCTGGTTTAAGGTACCCAAGGCTCTTACCTGGATATGGTAGTGAGCATTTTCTGAGCCCTTCTCTTGTGCTAAGTGTTTTATCTACTTTGTCTAACTTAATTCTCAGAATAACCCAAAGGCGGGTACCAGTATTCCCATTTTTAAAGATGGGAACTGAGGCTTACGAGGGTTTGCCAACTACTAAGCCATAGATCAGGGGTTCGAATCCATGGCTGTATGGTGGCAAAGTCTCACGCCATCAACCACCAAGAAAATTTCCTAAGTTCATTTTATTTTTAGGTGAGGATGCGTGAGTATATGTGTGTAAGTATAAAATATCTTTCCTCATTCCATGGTTCCCCTACAAATGTTGCTTCCATTACTCCCTAGCCACACCCTTACATTTCTGAGGCTGGGGGACACAGACTGAGGCAGACAAGCTTTAAGGTGGCCCCCATGAACTCTGCCTCGTGGGGTTCACACCCTCGTATAATCCCTTCCCCTTGAGTGTAGGCAGGACCTGTGATGTGCAGCTAACCGATGGAATGTGGCAAAGACCACAGAGTGTCACTCCGTGATTATGTTAGGTTGTGTAAGATACCATCTTGCCAGTAGACTCACACTAGAGTCTCTATATTCGTTGCTAACTTTGAAGAAGCAATTTACCACGGTTCCTACAGTGGCAAGGGAGTAAACTCAACAGCTTGAGGGAGTTTGGAGACAGAGCTTTCTCCATTCAAGCCTCTGATGAGACCCCAGCTCTGGCCAACACCTTGACAGCAACTTTGTGAGACCCTAACCCATAGGAACTATGAGATAATATGTGTTGTTTTAAGTCACGAAGCTTGTGGTCATTTGATACACATCATAGAAAACTAATACAGAAATCATTGCTTGGAGAAAACAAAACAAAACCCTGCTATTGGATGATTAGGCAGACGTGTACATAGGGTCCAGAGGATGGTGCAGAGCCATTTTCAGGCTTTTTCCATTGGTGGAAATTAGTTCATAAGAACCTCCTCCTCAGTGAGTAATGGGGCAGCAGGGGTAGGAATGGGGTACAACTTTCTGTTCTGCCTCCCCCTGTTCTCCAGCTGGCCCTCTGCCTCTCAGTGGTCTCTGGCGTCCTAGCTCCCAAGCCCTCAGTGAAGATGGGCTGTGGAGGGAGGGCTCCCCTTGAGCCACTCTGCCTGCTGGAGGGCCGAAAAGGAAAATGGCTCACCTGGTATGGTCTCAGGGTAAAGCATCTACACGATAAACATCTTCCTTTTACAGATATTCGTCACTTGTATTGTGTATTTCTCTGCATTGCTCTGCCAGAAGATTCTCTTTCTTCCCTCCATGTTACCAAAGACCCCTTTCTATTATGTTCATTGATAGAAAACAGTTGTTAATTCCCTCACCCCCAGGAACGAGGGGAAAGAAGAAAATTATTCCAGACCTCAGCTGTTGTCAGAAAAGAAGGCTTTCTATTACTAAGTGTAGGGAAACTACAGGTTAAAGGTTAAATTCCTTTGGCTATAATATGATAATAAAGCTTTTTTTATATAGAGAAGGATCAAAGAAAGCCTGTGCTTAAACCAACTGCATGTGCAAATACAATCCCTGTTCCTCTTGCTGTGACATGTTTGTGCTGGCTGAAGCCTGAAGCATTCTAAGACTGAAGGGCACAGGGGTTTGGGCGGAGAGCTGATCCTGAGCAGAGAGGGCGGGTGACCTATTGACTGCAAACAAATCCCCTCCCCGCAAGCAAAACAATTGTGCCACCGTCTTTCGTCATCGCGCTCAGTTGAGGGGTGCTGACAGAGTGTGTGTTTAGCCTGCTTTGTTGCAAGGAGGAAAGGGAGGGTTGCTCCATCCTGGATAAGGAGGCCAAGGTGGCATTCCTGTATTTTTGTTGGATCCCTTTGCACGAACAACCTCACCTGTCAAAACATGATGGAAAATGGAAATGGAACAAAGGAGGAAGAGGCAGGAACCAATGAGAAGATGGGCTGATCCAACTAGGGCCTTAAAACACAATCTGTGAAATATCTGATTGTTCATTTTATAGCTGTGGAACTTACTGTTTTTGGCTAAATTGTGTTTGTGTCTGTGTATGTGTTCATATATTTATCTTCTATGACTAACTGTAGGATCATCATGTCTAGGCCAATGAATATTCTAAAATACTGTCGTGCATGTAAATGTAATCATAAGTAATTTCTAGACAACGAGAATCAAACATATTAACTTGCTTTGTACAGCGTCTTTCACCACCTAACTATGGCTGGTAATTTCCAGCTTCGTAAGATATAATTTTACAAAGTGCTTTCACAGAGTTGACTCACTGAGTGGCCTGAACACTTGCTTGCCCTATTCTCTCAGGACCACCCCCCCCCCCCGCCAAACTGCCTCCCTTGACTTCCAGACCTTGTTCAACAACTGTGTCCCCCCAAATTTTATGACACTCAAGTCACTGCAATCGGACACAAAGCCTGCTCCCTGCTGACAGCACCTCTGGGACTCTGAAGCTGCCCCCTGCCCCTCACTTGGTGATCAGCTAATGCAATATTTTCTGTAACCTTAACAGAAACCCAGAGATCTCCAGAGGATATTTCTTTCCCCACAGCTTCTTGAAGGGTAGGATGTTTTTTTGTTTTGCTTTTTCTTTTTTAATGTTTATTTATTTACTTTGAGAGAGGGAAAGAGAGCATACATGAGCAGAGCAGGGACAGAGAAAAAGGGAGAGAGAGAATTCCAAGCAGGCTCAGTACTGTCAGCACAGAGCCCAATGCAGGACTTGATCCCACAAACTGTGAGATCATGACCTGAGCCAAAATTAAGAGTCAGATGTTCAACCGACTGAGCCACCTGGGCACCCCTAAATTCTGCCTTTTAAAAAGAATGATCTACAAGCCTCCTCTCATCTTAATTTTCTTCCTTGTCTAGCTTAGAGTCCATATCCATTGATATCACTTCCTTAAAAACATTCTTGGCTCCATGGATATTGATAGTAAAAAATAAATGTTCACCTAAATCTCACATCTTATAAAAAAATTAATTCAAAATGGCTTATAGATTTAAATGTAAAACTATAAAACCTTCAAAAGATGACATAGGAGAAAGTCTTCAGGACATAGGTCTTGGTGATGTGTTCTTAGGTATGACACCAAAAGTGCAATCCATAAAAGAAAGAAACCTGAAAAGTGGGACTTCCTCACACTTTAAAAGTTTTGCTCTGCAAAAGACACTGTTATGAAAAGACAAGCAAAATACTGGAGAAATATTTGCAAATCACATATCGGACAAAGGACTAGTATCTACAATATATAAAGAAATCTCTAATCTCAAAACAGAAAGTTATAACTGGAAAACTGCCAAAAAACATGCAGAGACTTCACCAGAGAGGATTTGTGGATGGCTAATAAGCACTTGAAAACATGTTCAGTATCATTAGTCATTAAGGGAAATGCAACTTAAGACCATCACTGTATACATATTAGAACAGTTAGAACAGTTAAAATTAAAAGAGTGACAACATACTGACATAAATAAATGGATGAATCAGTTAATAAATGGAGGGGAATAGACAAATCTTTCACACAGAATTCCAAATAATTTATATTTGGTACTCCACCCTCTGGGTGCATATGTCTTCACGTAAGTGTGGGCTACACAGGGTGACTTCTTCCAGAGAGCACAATATGGAAAGGGAGAAAAAAGAATAACTTTACAAAGGAGAAATCTAACAAACACAACTTCAACCAGGTGATCAAGGTCAATATCAACAGTGATAAAGTTGTGTTGATAGTATGTATCCTTGATAGGATGTGATGAAAATAGCCCTATACTGCTGTGCTCTTCCTACCAAAACTCCACACCCCCAGGCTCAGGCATGAGAAAAACATCAAAAAACATCAAGAAATCAAGTAAATGTTGAATAGAGACTGGAAGGCAACATTTCTGTCCCTAAAGCCAGCGCTTTTTCCACTGTGCTTAAAAAATTTTTTAATTTAATTTTTTCTACCCGATATTTATTTATTTTTTACATTAAATATAATTTATTGTCAAGTTGGTTTCCATACAACACCCAGTGCTCATCCCAGCAGGTGCCCTCCTCAATGCCCATCACCCACTTTCCCCTCTCCCCCCACCCCCATCAACCCTCAGTTGCTTCTCAACATTCAAGAGTCTCTTATGGTTTGCCTCCCTCCCTCTCTGTAACTTTTTTTTTCTTCTTCCCCTCCCCCATGGTCTTCTGTTAAGTTTCTCAGGATCCACATATCAGTAAAAACATATGGTATCGGTCTTTCTCTGCCTGGCTTATTTCACTTAGCATAATACCTTCCAGTTCCATCCACGTTGCTGCAAATGGCCAGATTTCATTCTTTCTCATTGCCAACTAGTATTCCATTGTATATATAAACCACATCTTCTTTATCCATTCATCAGTTGATGGACATTTAGGCTCTTTCCATAGTTTGGCTATTGTTGAAAGTGCTGCTATAAACATTGGGGTACAAGTGCCCCTATGCATCAGCACTCCTGTATCCCTTGGGTAAATTCCTAGTGGTGCTATTGCTGGGTCATGGGGTAGATCTATTTTTAATTTTTTGAGGAACCTCCACACTGTTTTCCAGAGTGGGTAGTCTTGGAATCTGTCAATGTCACATGGTCTGAAACAGCCCAAGGGTCAGTGTGGTTGTAGATTGAGTTCACATCCATCAGAAAGCATCTTTGCATTTGCAAATTAAGCACAGTGGCATTTCCACCACCAGTTTCCATTGTGCTTAATTTGCAAATGCAAAGATGCTTTCTGATGGATGTGAACTCAACCTACAACCACACTGACCCTTGGGCTGTTTCAGACCATGTGACATTGACAGATTCCAAGACTACCCACCCACAGCAGGGGTTCCCAACCCCTGGCAGGGACAAAGTTTATACTCCTTTGAACCTGGAGTCCTTAGAACCCAGATTGAAGAAATGTCCATCTTCCCTCCATAATGGCAGGGAGGGCCAAAATGGTTCTGTCCTAAAATGAGGAGCAGTGAGTGGAGAGCACCCTCAGCTTGCTTCCTTTGGGCCCCAGCCACTCAGCAGCTTTCCTACCTGTCTACAGTGGGCAAAGTGGAAGAAAAAAGGGCTTGGGAACATGGGGGCTCTTGTTCCTTAGCATCAGGATTTGCCTAGACTATTTCCAATTAATCACAACAGTATTCAGACTGATATTTTCACTAGTGCTCAATATAGAAGGGAATTTTTTGATAGTGACTGGTATAAAAATGAAACACCAAAATAAGCTGCATGATATAGCCTGTCCTCATAATACAATCGTACACAAATGTATCAAATACATACAAACAGTGCTACCTGATTAAAGGAAAACCTGCACCAGGGAAACACAACATACATGGTATTATAAAATAAAATTTAATGTTGTAAATGTTTCTGTATTTACAGAAAATCATAAATGTATCCTTTAAAATTATCTCTGGTTAACAAATAGTGTTTCTTGGGAAGAGCTCTCTTTTGTTCTGAAATTATGAACTTCCTACGCTTTTGGTGTTGAAATATCCTTTCCTTTCTGAAATGTTGGAAATGGTAGCTTTTTGTTATTGTTGATGTTGGCAAAATGAACAATTTGGCAAGTCAACTGTTCGTTAGCTCTCTCCATTGCTTTGGGAGTTTTACTGTCCTAAAAAAACTTAAGTCTATGAACCACTAACCTAAGAATGCTATCATTCTGAAATTTAAGATGATGAAATAGACAAAATTAAGAGGAATTCTACGTAAATTAAGGACTCAGGGGCCTCTGGGTGGCTCAGTCCCTTAAGCATCTGACTTCAGCTCAGGTCATGATCTGATAGTTCGTGAGTCCCACATTGGCCTCTCTCTCTCTCTCTCTCTCTCTCTCTCTCTCTCTCTCTGTCTCTCTCTGGCCTTCACTCACCTGCACCCTCTCCATCTCTCTCTCTCTCTCAAAAAAAAAAAAAAAAAAAAGGACTCAACATTTGGCTGGTTTCATTAGTTTGTGTTTCACATAATCCATTGTGTAAAATTTCACTTCCTTCTACTGCAATAGTAGGTTAATTTATAAACACCAATGGTAGAAATGAGAATATAGTCTAGCTGCATAGTATCAAATATCACAATTCTTTAGAATACATATTTTTCATTGATTATTATAAAGATTTTGTTGTTGTAGTTGTTTTCGTTGGGTGTGTGTGTGTGTGTTTGCTCTGATATTTTTGCTTCTGTCAGATAAATCTTATGGATAGTAGAGATGGCAAATGGACTCTAGGATGATTGGAGTGATTTCTTATGTTTGTGTCAAAGAAACTAAGTTGATGAAAAATATGAAAATGTGCCTCTGAGGTTAGACGTTTTTCTCCTTTACACTGATAATATATGCAATAGAGCCATTGCGTGAAAGTTGAAAATAATTTCCTCATGAATTTTGTATCCTACTTGGGACATTTTGAGCATGGGTGTCTTTTTGCTCTGCCCAGCTGCTCAAAGCCTTTCGAAGGATATAAAAATGAGGCACTGATTGAATTTTCCCTTCATTTCAGTCCATGCCCCAATTCAGATGCATCTCATTTTGCCTCATTAGAAAGCAGATCCCTGCGCTCCATTCCATCCCATCTCCATTTCAATGAGCTGTAGAAGGAAAGCACAATTTCCATGACACCTATAGTTTCAAAATGAGACCATTTGCTGAGGCTGAGTGTTTCACCCACAGCAGGTAGTTTTACATCAATCTGTGTTAATAGCGAAATTTGAAGGGGTAATTTGTGAATGTTTCCCTGCCCAGCCTGAAGACTGAAATGTGTGGTGTTGCGCCCTATATTTTTTGAGAAGTCATTCCTCTTTGGATTACTTGGGTATTCCAAAAGTTACTTGTACTATAGTTTTTCCTGTTAATGTTTAGAAACAATTTGATTACGGCAACATATGAGATACAATATGCTGCAGTTATCACAACTTAATTACAATTTGATTTTTTTCCCCCACAAGTAAGGAGATAAAAATATGTCAGGTCTTACTTTGGGGTAGATTCTTTTATCAAGTAAACAGAAAGCAAATTCTCTATTGGTGTCAGCTACTTTCAAATACTGACATATCTGGTGGAGATTTCTCTGTAGAAAATAAAGACTTAGGAAATACAGAAATACTGGTGAGGTCAGAGAAGAGCAGAAAGGAAGCTGAGATCTCCATGATGATGAATACATGCAAATATTGCCTCAAGAACATTTGGAGAAGGAACATTGAGTTTGGAGATGGGAAATACGCTTGTAGAAAATCACTGTAAGACACCAACATTCCCAAACATTTTTTTTAATGTTTATTTATTTTTGAGAGAGAGGGACAGAGCACCAGCAGGAGAGGGGCAGAGAGAGAAGGAGACACAGAATTTGAAGCAGGCTCCAGGGCCTGAACTGTCAGCACAGAGCCCGACATGGGGCTCAAAACCACGGGCCATGAAATCATGACTAGAGCTGAAGTCGGACACTTAACTGACTGAGCCACCCAGGCACCCCCCAAACATGTTGATCTTAAACTGTGTATATGTATCAAGTTCTTGCTAAAGAAGAGAAAAGGTTAATATTTTCTAGCAGGAAGGAACCTTTAGCAGATTCATAAATTATAGTTTTATTTGTTCTTCCACTTGAAGGATACACATTTGTTAACTTAAGTAAGATGTCCTGCCTTACCCAGTTTCAGTGTGGAAAAAATAATATTGACCAAGCCTCTGATCCTGCCTGACATGAAACTGATACACAGTGGAATCATGGAATTTTTCAGCTGGAAAGTACCTTTGGATGAGATCTAAAGGCACTAAATAACTTGTGACCTTCACATCAGTCATCATTTACAAGAAGTAATGATAAACGTCATAGAGAGAGAAAGTTTAAGAAATTATACTGGGCAATAGCACAAGTAGGGTCCTGGTTAATGCACTTGAGAATTCTCTTTTCTACTATTTGCATGAAAGTCGAAGCTTTTCAAGTGGGCAACACTTTGAAAGTGACAGTCTGATTGCGGTGTTGGGCACACATGAGGAAGCGGAGGCTAAGAACACTAGACCATGTGAAGAGCTCAGAGCCACTTAATGATAAAGCGAAATTCAGCAGAGAGAAAGACCATAAGCTTTCTGCAAATGGGAAGTTAGAGCCCCCATTTGGGGAGGCAGCTTTCTGCCATAGACCAGAATAGCCTCAGAGGAGGGAGAGACACAATGAAGAACTCCAATACACCTGGGTGGGGAACCCAGATCAGACTGAATCATTCTTTGAAAGGCTCTTTTCTGTTTGTTGGACATCTCCTTGGTAAGAAAGAACTTAAATCAGAAGCTCCCAGAGTATGATTTGTACCTTGTAGTATATAAAGGAACTTAAATGGACTGCTTCGGCACCCAGAGATAGGTACCTGAGTGGTCAGGACCTCAGATCCTGGGTGCCAGCTCCCAGGCTTTGGTTGTAAGATGAGAGAGGAATCACCATGCAAATCTTTGGAAATTATGTCAAAGACTTTGTGTTGAATCCTAACAGCATTGGGAAATCATTTCAAACCCAGTATTTGAAACAGAGGGTGTATTCAAATTCATACATGAATTTGACTCCTACCTCTGTCCATTACTGCTTGTGTGAATTTGGACAACTTATTTATCCTATCTGTGCCCTTTGTTCTTCATCTGTACAATGGCCCTCACCTTTTACTGCTGTTATGAGGATTAAATGAGATAATGCTTTAAAGTGCCCCCAAACAATGCCTGGGACACAGCAGGCACACAGTGGGTAGTAATGGTATTCAACTCTGCATTCTCGATATTATGACCCAATAGTCATGATACATCAGGAGGGACCAAGGACAAAGACCCAAGGGGAGCTAAAAGGTTGGTGATAGAGAAGAAAAAGTGGGAGAAGAGGAGGAACTGAAGAATTCTCTAGACCTATTCACAATTAGTGGTAAGTGGGAGATACAGATGGAGAGACAGTCTAGGTTTTGAAATTGGACTTCAGAGCCATCTTACCTTTTTAACAGCTCTTTAAAATACTGAGTCATCCATGGGTTGCCCGGGTGGCCCAGTCGGTTGGGCGTCCGACTTTGGCTCAGGTCATGATCTCACTGTCTGTGGGTTTGAGCCCCGTATCGGGCTCTGTGCTGACAGCTCAGAGCCTGGATCCTGCTTCAGATTCTGTGTCTCCCTCTCTCTCTGCCCTTCCCCCACTCGGGCGCTGTCTCTGTCTCTCTCAAAAATAAATAAACATTAAAAAAATTTTTTTAAAAATACTGAGTCATCCATTAGCAGCATCCTTTGCTCTTCAGTGCTGATAATTCTGCAGCTCTGCTTCGAATTGGGCTCTCTTCTTGGAATATCCAGTGCCCACTTATTTTCTAACCTGCAGGAAGAGTGATCGTAACAAACTCACCACCAGACCCTTCCAATCCAGCCTCTGCCCATGGCTCCCATGTCATCTCACCCCTCCTGGCCTTGTACTCCATGCTCTCACTTGTACTTCAGCACCACTGAATGACCTGTAGCTTCTGTTTTTTATTTCTACACACTGAGTACATCTTCTAACCTGAACTTTTGCTCCTAAGTGTCATCTTCCCACCCAGCTTGCCCATTCTGGCCCCACTGACCCCCACTGCCACTTCTCTCCACCAAGAAGCCTTCTCTGATGCCTCCTCTCCCCTCATAGCATGCCCCCCATGTGTCACATTAGAGTTCCCGGTTCCTCCTTTTGGCTCTGAGCTCTTAGCATCCATTGTGTTCAGTGCCTGGCTTAGAGAAGGCTCTCATAATGAGCGAACCCTTTGCTCCACGCAAACCAGTTTACCCTCAGTCCTAGACTTATCATTTTCATGGATGTAAGTTTCCCTTCATTTTCAGAATTGTTTCAGCTCTTGTTCTGTGTATTATGTGCCTCTTGGTTGTCTGTTTATTTCACTATCTGTTAGGCCTTCTTCAAAAACCAAATATTTGGGAGACTTATAAGTCTCTTTATCCTGATAATTTTAATGTTCAATCCATGGAGGTGCTTGATAAATAGTTATCAGTGGTGAAGATGCCAATTTCTGTCTTCATTCTGGTTCCTGCCCTCCGAGCACAAAATCCCACTCATCTTTAAGGTCTTCTTCCATGGATTCCTGCAGTGTTTACTGCTTTTATTTCTCACTGGAGCACTTAATCATTCACTTTTATTTACTTTTATTTAATTGTTCTATGTGTGTACATCTTCTATCTCATACAAATTGTTGTTGTTTGTTTTGTTTTATTTTGTTTTGCTTTGTTTTGGTAACAAAATTGGATCTCATCTGTTGTAACACTTCCCTCCCCTACTAGGTAAAATCTTCTTGTTAACCTCATCAGAATGAGGTAAGCAGGAAAAGAAATTTCATAAAAGCATGTGAATGCCTCATGCGTACATGTTTCTGAGAATATGATGTGTAGGTTTGGTTGGTTTGGGAACAGTAAAGAGAAACAGAAACCGTAAAGGATTTTTACAGAACCACATTTAAGGAGTAGTTGCTTAAATAATTTTTGTATTAATTACCTTAATGGAAATACTAAAAACACTTAAGAAAAGTGGAATGAAAAAGGTAAGAAAGAAAAAACATGAGCTTGGCTGGAGAAGGCTGGGACACATGGTGGTCACCACTGGGCTTTGGCATTAAACCATCTGGGTCCATTCTTGCTCCCCCATTCATGTGGGTCTTCAGCAAGTAATGTAAAAGGAAACTCAGTTCCTTTTCTTGTATAACAGGATGGAGTACCTACCACATAGAATTATTATAACAATTAAATGAGCTAAGGCATGCAGAACACGAATTCAAGGCCTGGGAAATATTAGCTACTAAAGATGATGATAAGGATGCAAGATAAGGATGAGGATGTGAGAGGCTGAAGGGTAGGATAACTTTGGTTGGTAATTAAGGAGGCAGGAGGCTTTTCCTGGGGATTGAGAAAGGGCATGAATGAAACTGGAGGCAACGGAGAAAAAAGATGCACAAAAAAAGTGAAGAGCTACCCATGAAAGAAGCAAGCACCTGAGGCGGGGGGAGGGGAAGTGAAAAATTAAGGGAAGGCAGATAATGATTGGAAAAGTTAAAGGCAAGGCTTATTAGAAAGGGGTAT
The DNA here is from genome assembly GCF_018350215.1 of Panthera leo. Lineage (NCBI taxonomy): Eukaryota > Metazoa > Chordata > Mammalia > Carnivora > Felidae > Panthera > Panthera leo. The sequence goes on along the minus strand of NC_056685.1, from coordinate 113,993,942 downwards.
AAAGACAATAGGAAGATGTAATAAACTAGGGTACGGGAAAATAGCTGACATACCCTGAACTACATTGCCACTCGTTCATAAATATTGAGGGTGCTTTGTCCTTTGTCAAACAACACAGAAACCAGCTGATCCACGGTGAGGTAATCCAGCATGGGCAGCGAGTCATGTTGCTATGGAGACTATGGTTGGAGAGGCAGAGAGATGGAAGAGATCTGAAAGCTTATTTAATAAGTCGCCTGACTCCATCCTCTTACTCCAAATCTGTGTTCAGTGTATATATAATAAATATTTCTAGCCCAGCAGTTCTCTTATGAACACCCAAAGAAATGCTATGTGGACAACCCCTCAAATTTTTCATATCCCAAACAAAGGGTATTATCATCTCTCCAAAAATCTGTGGTACCACTCCCTTCCTGCCTTGGTTAATGGTGCTAATTGTCCTAAACTCTAGACTATCTCTCCTTTGCTCTCACATTTGGCATCCAATTAATTGTCTTTATCGTAACATATATTCATCTTTTTCTCTCACACATTTGTCCTGGAAGAGACCTCATTTTACAGAGGCTCAGAATGGTCAAGCGACTTCACCAAAGTCACACAGACAGTCAGTGGGCCAGTCATAGCAATAAGTGGAGCCTATGGGTCAATCAGTTTTTTTTTTAATGCCTGATGTTTGATGTGCATAAAAATACCCGCACAACAAAACTGAATTAGTAAGCCTCAGGGTCTCCAAGGGCAAGCTCATGCCTCTAGTTTATACCTCTCAGCAAATGGCTGGCAGATGTAACATCCATCCTAAACCCTTTTCTAAACTTAGTTTCACATGTCCTGCTGGACATCTTCAACTGAATGTGCCAATGCTTAAAACTCAGTATGCCTGTATGGAAATTTTTCATTTTCCTCCTCCTCACTCAGAAAGGCAGAGGGTAGTGATGAACTAGGATCTTGGCTTTAATCTCACCTCTGCCGTTTATGAAGTTAACCCCCTGAAGCCTCAGTCTCCTTAGTTGTAAAATGGGAATGACAATAGTACTAATTTAATGGAACTATTGGGAGAAGAGACGTAATAATCATATTTGACACTTAGCATAGTACCCCTCATGCAGCAATCAGTCAACGATATTGCTAAAATCTCCCAATGAGAGAGCTCGACATTATCTTCAACTCTTCTTTCTTGTTCCCCAAATCCAGGCAGTTGTAGATTTCTGATCACTCCCCCCATACGGTATCACTTGCATTCAACTACTCCTCTTGATTCGTATTGCCAGAGAAGAGAGAACCTTGGCTGATAATTTATGGATCTACAAGTAATCATACCTTGACTGCCACAGAAATAACTTTCTTCCCCATCCATTTTTCCCCTCCCTTCCTCTAATTAGCGCTCAGATTGCCCCAGTGGAAGTCATACGGATTGCGTTTCACATGAATAGCTCACCATGTAGCACAGTAATGACTCTGCACATGAGTGAATGAGTCAGGTCAACTTTTCTGCAAGTTTTCTTCCATCTCAGTGCTGACATCCACATTTAATCTGTTGCCTTATATAACACAATCTGCTTTCAGCTCCAAATAAATGAAAAGGCACATTGCCAGTAAAAACCAGTCAGTGGAACCTGCTTTGCCCAACTCCTCATTGCAAGTCAATTGTTTCCTTATAGTTTATGTACATAGAGGGAAGCTGCTGGTATCTAAGATGTAAGGCATTCAGAAAATTGTTCGGGCAATGGATTCACGGTGTCTAGAATCTCCATGATTCAGTTTTCCACAAGTGTTCTGTTAGGGGAAATGCTCACAGATCAGCAACTGTGTACTTTTGTTGGCAGCACAAACATTGCTGATGTGCACAATTCCAAATTGCAAGCAGTTTCCCAGTGGAAACAATGAAAACAGAATCACAGCACTAAACTGTTGGCAGGAAATTTTAGAGATAACTTAATCTCCCCCTTTGTTTTGGACACGATCCTGTTTTCAACTCTTTTGAATAGATAAAAGTCCACTCTATTTTAATAGGTCTTCATCACTAAATGCCTTCAAATATCCCTGTCCTTCAAAGTAGGGAGTAATTCCTTCTGTCTGGAGAAGACAGTATGGTTGCCTCGCCAAGAGCCTTTGCCCGATTTCTCCTGTCTTGTTAAGAACCAGTTTGAGGGGCTTGTCTCTATCTCTTCCCTACTTGTCAGGATTAAATTCTGGTCAGTCTGAGCTTGCCAGTGATTGGTTTGTAAAGGGCCAGTGACCCAGTTCTATGCAATAAAATGCAATGAGATGTCAGTTGGAGTTTCTGGGTAAGGTTTCCTTGCTCCTGGAAGGAAACTTATAGGAAAAGTAGTCCTTATTTCTGGCTGGGCATGATACTTGAGCTGCGGAAGCTCCCTTGCATCCATGAGGGGACCCAGCCAAAGATAAATCCATACAGTGATGATGGGAGAAGAGAGATCTGGGAAGAATCTGTATCTTTGATAATATTACTGAGCCACTGAATCAGTCAGCTTGCAGCTAAACTACCTAGATTTCTTGCTATATGAGATAGTATATTTTCCTATTGTTTACATTGATGACTATAAATTGGTGTTTTTGGTGTCCAGAATTTTGCTGAAGTCTGACATTCAAATCTCCATATTCATATAAAATCGTCCCAGAGTATGGAACAACATTTATATGAAGCATTCAGAAAAAGGAATGGTGAACAGTAGGACCTACTTTGGACTTCACAAGACTGAGTGTGCCAAACTAAAGTCTTTTTTTTTTTTTTGGATAGAATTAGTAGATTACATATCAGAGAAAGTCATGGACATCAAATACTTGATATCAGCAAATAGTAGATAAAATTGCTTATAATATTTTGATCAACAAGTTGGGAAAATATTGGGGGAAGACACAGATGTTGAAGAAAGACAAGATGCTGAAGGAAGACAAGACTGGTCAGCAGGTCATGGCATTTTAAGGGTCTGGTGACAGGACACCTGGCTGGCTCAGTAGGAAGAACATGTGACTCTAGATCTCAGGGTCATGAGTTTGAGGCCCACGTTGGGTGTAGAGATTCCTAAAAAAAAATAATAAACTTAAAAAAATTAAAGGTACTGTGATAGATAACAAATAGGTGATGATACAGGCAATCAGCATGGAGGAGATTGACAAGCGTCAAGTGTCTAATACAAATGGCAGGGCATACTAAAAGATGGACAGTGTGTGGGAATCAGGTACAAGTGACAATTGGACACCTAAGTAGGCAAGAGCCGGCACCACTGAAAAATTGACAGGTTACAGGGTTCCCATTTTTGTGTTGGAGCTTGAGACGGGGTGGAGGGGTATATCTTTGTATGGGGATTTAGGTGGCAAGTAGGTGAAAAGATCGCAAGTTTAACTTTTTTTTTTTTTTAAACAGGTCTCCACTCATAGGATAATAGGAATTAAAAAGCAGCTTATCAAGGCAGTACTTTAAGAATAGGCCACATGGCAGAAGCCTACTTGTTACACCTTGGGTGAGGGCTAGTACTAGGAGAAAACATGACCCATGCTGAGTTCCAGAGTTTTGGTCTGGAGACCTTCCTAGGAGTGTTCCTACACGTATGGGGAGGCCAAGCCCACATATAGAAGTGAAATAAGTCTATAAGCCTCAGCTATAGAGAGAGTAGAGATACAAGGGGAAGGAAACAGGAAGTTGCTTTCCCCAAACATTGTTGATTAATCAATGGATTCATATTGGCTTTGTGTGAAATCTCGTAACTATTTGTCTGAGAACTTTCTCCATGACCCTGATCTATTCAAATGTTTTTATCATGAACTTGAGTGAAAACAAAGAAGATATGAAAATCAAATTTGTAGACAATACAAAGTTGAGGAAAAGTACTAATATATTGGACTCAATAATCAAAAAGTTGAGTGTAGTAGTTAAACCTGCATCTGGTTTAGTAGCTCCTGATGTGGCTTTTTCAACTTCATAATAAAATACTTATGAAGACAAAAGAAAACTTGAAAAGTCACAATATAGTGTAGTGGGACCATATACAAGGACTGACTCAATGTGGGTACCCAGAGGAATTTCCGTGAGTTGTGAGGCCAAAACAAAGTAAATGAAGGAGGGAAGTGTAAATATCATGTGCTCGTGTGGGGACCCAAGTTGCCTGAAAGGGTTTGTCTTGCTTCTGCTTCTGGCTCTGGATCAGAAGCCCCAGATCAATTCCAACCAGAAACATAGACCATTGCAGGGTTTTGCTCTGTGTGTGTGTGTGTGTGTGTGTGTGTGTGTGTGTGTGTGTGTGGCAGAGTTTAAATTTTTATCCTCTCCATATGGTGAGCCAGTTTTCTCCACATCATTTACCAGCCAATTTATCTTCTCCCTATTAAGTGTTGATACCTCCTTTTTCATAGATCAAGATCCTGGGATCTGTTTCTGGACTCTATTCTCTCCCGTTGTTTTATTATCTGTTCCTGTGCCATTACTAAATTGCATGTTAATTACCTTGGTTTTATAATATATTTTAATATATGGTAGGGGAATTTCCCTTCCCCCCCCACTCTGCTCTTTTTTTCTGGGAAAAATTGAATTTTTTTTTTCATGTAAATTGAGCAAATACCCTCTAACCCCAAATTTTATTGAGATTTTGGTGGGAATGATATTAAAATCATAGACTGGTTTGGAGAGAATTAGAATCTTTGTAATGGTTAGGTTTCCCCACATGAGCATACCTTCTATTTCCCTTTATCCTTTAACTGTTACAGTACTGTGCTACTCAGTGTGTGGTCCGTGGCCCAGCTGCTTGAGCCTCACCTGTGAGGTTCTGAAATGCCAGCTCTTAGGCCCTGCCCCCAAACTAGAGAATCAGGATCTGCTTTTTAAACAAGATCCCCAGGTGATTTGCATGTACATTAAAGTGTTAAAAATAATACTTTCAGGAACGCCTGGGTGGCTCAGTCAGTTAAGCGACTGATTCTTGGTTTCAGCTCCGGTCATAATCCCACGGTTAGTGAGTTGAAGCCCCACCTTGTGCTCTGTGCTGACAGCATGGAGCCTGCTTGGGATTCTCTCTCTCCCTCTCTCTCTGCCCCTTCCCTGCTCATGCTCTCTCTCTCTCTCTCTCTCAAAATAAACTTCTTAAAAAATGTTTTTAAAATAGTACTTTTGTAGAAAGTACTTTTTAAAGATTTCTCCAAAATTTTGTGCATATTTGTTGGGTTAGTTCCTAGGTTAATACCGTCAGAAAGATAGCAAGACCTTTTGCTGAGTTCTATTAACAATTTTCAGTAGTTTTTCTATCTAATCTCTTTTTGGTTTTCTGTGAATATTTATATCATCTGTAAATAAGGACAACTAAGTCTCTTGACTGTCTGACCTTTATATCTTTATTCCTTTTCCTTTCTCTTGATTTATTTTATTGGCCAAGACTTGTAATATCACATGTAAAGTAAGGGTGAGAAAAGGCACCCTAGTTTTATTCTCAACCCTAAAGGAAATGCTTCTAATATTTCTTCAATAAATATTAAATTCACTGCTGAGTTTTACTGGATAGATTTATCAGGTGATGGAACTTTTCTCTATTCCTAGTTTTCTAGACAACCTTTTTCAAAATTTCACAATTGATTTAAATATTGTTTTCTGCATGTATAAGAGAAAAGCATGTGATTTTTGTCCTTTGGTCCATTAACATGAGTCACATTGCTATTTCTGTCTTAGAACCATCCTTACATTCCTGGAATAAATCATACACTGTTATAATTCACGCTTCAACACTCTCTGTTTTATTAGGTCATGTAGAATAAAGCATGTAGCTTTTCATATTAATTAAATTATAGGAGTAAAAGTGCAACGGAACTGAATTTTGCTGAAAAAGTATGTTCTCATTCTCTGCCTCTTTAATCAAAAGAACATGGGCCAAGACAGACACATAAAACTTCTCATGGAGATAAATTGCTCTTGTTTGTGAAGTCAGTAAACATTTGGAATAAAAGAATGAATACAATTGTTGCTTTTTTTTTCCTCCATGGTTTGGTTTCATAACCTGGATAAACTTTGCATTTAATCTATGGTTGAATGTCCTCACCCATCTGTCGCATGCAGCTAATTCCACCATGTGACAGAGTGGTTACCTTGTGGTCAAGTTCCTCCTTCACTCTTTGTATCAAAAGATGATGCCCATAACTTCAATGACCAACACTGCGTAGGTGCACAAAAGTCCCAGGCACAGCCATTTTATATACTGCTCCTGCAAGATCTTTGTAGCTAAAATTTCTGATTAATAAAGCCCAGTGTGCTTTATAGTTACATATGGAGTGGACTGAGGTCCCCTGATGTGTAACACACCAAGGCCAGGATTGTCTGTGTTCTTGGCGCAAAGCATCTGAGCAAGGTGCTTGCAAGTCAGCATCCATCGGTTCTTCTCTGTTGATTGACTGTGACAGTGCTTCTCCTCTATCCCCAGTTTATGAGTATCTCCTTGGGGCAGGGATTCTTTCAAGAATCCACTAGAAACTCTTTCCAGAAAAAAATGAAAAAAAGAAAAGAGGCAGATTACTTCCAGAAGTTCACAGCCATGATTTCAAAGCCATGGTTTGAGTAGGAGTCTGTGGTCTATAGGTGAAAACTCTTGAGATAGAGCCAGAATAGGGGAGGAAAAAAAAAAAAAGGCCGGAAACATCACAGTGTGGTTGACTTGACTTTCAAAAGAGTCACTCAAGGGAAACGCTCATTTTCTTGACAGTTCCAGTTTTGTAGGCAAGCAGTTCAGGTGACAGCTAAACTGAGTAGCAGCTTGCCAGGGATTTTGTGTTTGTGGTGTGGTGGAGTCTAAGGAGTGCAGAGGTGCACAAGATCTTATCAGGCCTTTAGGCCCTTTGAGAAATTGTGCTAACAGCCAAAACCACACATAACCTTTTGCAGATTTACTTTTGTACAAAGCTTCTAGAGTATAGTCATCACGAAGTACTCCTGGAAGGCTCGGCAAGGGCAGTGGATGACACTCAGAGCCTTCCCAGAACTGGGTATTGATTCTGACACCAGTTTCCTGGCCATTTGTTACATCCTGGGTTATGGACACATTCATGCATCTGCTCATTCATATGGTCGTTCATTTACAAATATTCAGTTGATACCACCATAAACCCAACCAGGCCCATTCCTGGTGAATTTCCATCTTCTCCTTTGCCAGGAAATGTACAATGAAAAAAGATATCCTTTGGGGTGAAGATGAAAGAAAAAGGAGTATTATTTTCATTTCACTGCCACAGCGTGAGTCTTCATGCAGAGGAGGAAACATGTTCTGGAGCAGAGCAGAGCAAGGGAGAAAAGTAAGATGAAAGGTCTGGCAATTAATTTTTATGTCTGACGTGCGTTGTGGTGGGAAGAATAAAATGACAAGGACATAGTGATTTTATACCTGATCCTAAGCTTAGATTTTAGATATTGAAGGCTTGTATACAGTTTAAAATGAAACCAAAAAATATACAAGCAGAAAAGGGCACATCTTTCATTTGGGGAAACATAAAAGTGCCAAGACATATGCCCTCAATTCAATTTTAATAAAGCAAATTATACTTGAATCAAATCCATTTGTTGCTTCAAAGATCTGAAATAATTAAAGCCATTGAATGGGATATCCTACTATTTATAACGTAATGATTTATACTTTAAATTAACTTTAGAACGTGTGGTTATTTTATTTGGGCTCTGAAGAGTTTGCCTACCTTGGATGCAGAACAAAGCACTGCTAGAACCCACAGTTGCTTGACATATGATACATAATAGAAAATCCCAGCAAGGTACGAATCTGATTCTGACTTTGATTTAGTCTTGTTTTGTTTGTCTTTAAATTAAAACCACATACAATTCTTAAATTAAGACTAACTTTTTTTTTTTTTTTTTTCCATTTTGGAAAGCTATTAGGAAGAGCTTTTTCAGAACCAAAATATGAAGGAATCTAAGAAAGGACTGACCTTTTTCTCCTTCTCTAGAACCTTTAAAAATGTAAAAGTGAGATGTTATAGTCTCAATTAAGCTAATTGTTAACAGTTGCTAAACTGTGATACTGTTTATGTTGAACTTCTGCAAACATGGGAAGTCCTGACAAGAAGAGGTTTTATGTAAGAAAAAAAAAGTATATATTGGAAATGGGGTATAGATTAGAACAATGCTATGTATCATTCTCCTTGACCTGCTCTGTCTGAAACTGTAGGCACCAGCTATATGTGGCTATTGAGTGCTTGAAATGTAGTGTTGAGAAGTCTTCTCCACCCGCTTAGGTTCAGTGACTGGGGACCTGCAGAATAAATTAACTAAAGACAAGTTAGCAGGATAAAAAGCAACCGAATTTGCATTATGGTTTATGGGCACAAGAGTTCCCATAAAGGAAGTGAAATTCAAAGAAGGGGTAAGACTTGGGAGCTCATATACCATTTTAACAAAGGAAAGGGGGTTTGGACTTGAGGGACCATAAGTCACGGAGAAATGGCTAGGAAATATACGGGGGAACTAATGGAAGATAAGGATTATCTTTGTAAGGCCTGTTGTTGTGAATTCATCTCTGTATCTCCAGTGATAACAGTGGCTCTTCCCTTCCTGGCACAGGGAGGTGCCCATCTTTACAAAAGGAAATGTATACCCTTGCTTTTAGGCAGATAAAGGAGAACAGAAAACTCTTCCTGCATCTGTTGATTCCCAAGAGCCTTTCATTCAAATAATCGTTATACCAAAGTGGCATATTTGGGGATAGCATATCCTGATTCCCTTCAGTAGCAAATCTGAATCCAGATGTACCATAAATGTAAAATACTACCAGAGACTTAGCCCGAAGAAAAAGAGAATGTAAGATATCTCATTAATAATTTTTATATCAATGACCTGCTAAAATGATAGTATTTTTTATATACTTGGCTAAATGAAATGTATCATTAAATTAATAATTTAATTTCATCTGTTTCTATTTTTTTTGTAATGTGGTTACTACTACAACATTTAAAATGACATGGGTTTTGCATCATGTTACTATGAGACAGTGCTGCCCTGGATGTCAAGTTTAGGGTGTACTTGGATTTTAAGAGAGTGGCCTTTATTGCCAGACAGACAGCAGATGTTAACTTATTTACTAGAATGACAACAATTTATACTCACTTAAACAATGGGAAGACCTCCTAGGATGTTTAGAACAGCGGAGAGCATTTTTGTTGTGTTTGTTGTTTTAAACTTTCAATGATATATAGGTAGTCTATTTGGGGTGACACTTCCCATGTCCACTTCAAAGACAGCCGTCCATTCTTTAGAACATCAGACAAGGACAGTAAATCCTGAGTTGAATGGTAGGGATGAAACCAAGTTAAACAGGAGGAGAATCTGATGAAATAAAAGTTGATTTAAGGGCTATTCCCGAGTGGCCAACTTTCATACAAGGAATGTGACCATTTATACAAACATAACACAGCAAACATGATGTCCCAGATCACATCAACCTGAGACAGAGTGAGGGCACAAGATAATGGTAACGAAAAGAAAACTATTATTTTGCACAGGCCCCCATTGTCACCAATTCCTGGAATTTGGGGGAGTCTTTCTCGATGGCTCAAGATGGCCATGGAGATGGCTGTGAATGAAACCCAAGGAGTCTTTTTGTCCCACATTTTCTCTTGGCTCCTTGATTCTGAAATGGCTCCCAATCATTTCCAGGGATTTTGGGGACCAGAGACCAATGACCTGTCACCTCCAGTTCTGCACCTGCTCATAGGACATTGGTGGAGCTGATGTCACCTGCCATAGCTCTGCCCTCAGCAAACCTTAACAGCTTCTGTGTTCCCCGGGGCCCGCAATCTTGAGCCTACCACAGCTCACCCCTCTGCACAAGAAACTAAAACCTTCCTAGTTTCTTTCCTTCCCTCTTTCCTGTGGGGAACACTGACCTTGCTTGGACTTAACTAGCTTGAGCCTGGGCAACAGGCCTGATCCTACCATGAGTCTTTGTCCATCTTATGCTTATGTTTTGACAATGTTGAGTTTTACCTGGAGGTTAAGAAAGACCCTCACCCTTTTGTGTCAGGAAATGGTTTTCACAAGAAACACCCCTCCCCATGTGACTTGCATGAGACTTCTGAAGCTCCCCCTTGCTTCCCTATCACAAGGCCAGACATAGAGCCCCCAAATTCTTACTCTTTGCCTCAGAAATGATTAGTTGAGCTTGTTCCCACTGATCAATCAGGACAAAGTGTTTGTCAACCAAACTTTGGTTAAGCTTCCCTCCCAGTCCCAGGTCCCTGAATCGTGGCCCATCCTGCAGCCCTTCCTTGAGGGCCCCTCCTTAAACTAGGCTGGCCTCAGGGTGGGACATTCTCTGACCCGCTAGCCCTCCCTTACCCTTCACTTCCCCACACCCAGCTCTTGTTTACCCTTCTCCCAGTAAGAGAGAAACACTTTTGGACTAACTCTTGAGACACTTGCAGATCTTATGGTCAGAGCTTTCTCCCTATTGCAATGGTCCCTGCCTGCCCCTTTGCAATAATCCTTTTGAATGAATCCTTTTGAGGTTTGGGAAGCCTCTCCTTCCCAAACCCGAATTTGTTTTTTGTTTGCCAGCTTTTACAGGTGGAGGAAGGATATACCTCAGAGGAGGCCCAGCCCTGACGCTGACTCCCTTCAGAAACCAGTGGTTACTTGCCTTTGTTTACCTCCTATTAAGTTGGATCAATGTATTGTGATTAAAAAACAAGGATTTTGCTACATCTGCATACATTAAAAGGACTTCATAGATGTAACTCATCAGCAGCATGTGTCTGTAGCTAAGAACGGTGCAGTCAGGAAATCCTGGGCTCTGGGAAACTTGCCTGTCACCTGCCACAGCTGTGCAGCATGGTGACATCACCTTCCCAAGCCTTATTTTCACCCCAATACCAGACGTAACCAAATGGTAGTCCCTGGGTGAGATTTAGCCTCAGATTTCCTTTATCTGCTCCGTGTAGCATTGGAAATATCTCTTTTAATTAGTTACCACCATTTTTTGAAAATCAGGAGACTCATATAAATCTTCTAGCTTCTCTTGAAAAATAGGAGCTGGAAACGTTTACACCTGTCCAAAGGGCAACAAGTCTTCTTAACCCACCTGCTTCTTCACTTATTTACATTGCCAACCTGGTCTGTGGCCTTGAATTGTTAACCCTCGTCATGGCATGGAGCAAACGGTACTACTCTCATTTAGTTGTTTGGAGGTCAAAATAAGATAGAACATAACGTGTCTCCCAGTAAGGCCTCGGTAACTGGTGCCTCTCCATCTTTACTTGCTGGTATTTAGGCTTGTGGGCTTACACTGACTTTTCAGCATTTAAACAGATTTTCTACTTTGAATACATGGCTAATGGTTACAAATAACCACAAAAGAGGTTAGAAGCACATCTGAGAGGAAGCAAATCCTTAGGAGAAAAGAAGCTGACTTCAGAATCTTGAAAATTTGTTTGAAACTTTTTTTTTTTAAGATTTAAATCTTGGACTGTAGTTATATCTTCCAAATGAATCATTGAATCCATGAGATTGTTCATTGGTAGAATAGATGTTTTCCCTACACTGTGCCAAATATCTGATTTGATTGATTTTACAATTAAATTGAGGGAGGTAGCTGATTATTTTTGCAAACTCATTCCTTATCCTTTATTGATTTGGCTTAAATTTTAGCCATCGAACATTATAGTAAAGCGACTAATCCACCTTGAACTGACAAAAGCAAAGACAGTCACCAGTTGAAAGGACCATGCATAATAAGATGCGTCACAGCTCTCACTCTCACGGAGTTTTGAGTCCAACTTTTCCTTGAAAATTTGCATCTGTTCACTGGAATATGAAGGCTAACATCTCTATCTTGACTTTAGCTCTGGGCCATCAAAGCTGCCTCAATTGATGCTGTTCATCTAGAGGGCTGAAAAGTTTTCACAAGAACTCACTTGCAGGTTCCATTTCCTTCCCTGGAGATTTCTTTGCAGATCCAAACCTTGAAGAGGCTTCTCTCTCCTACCCGGCTCGCTTGTGCTTCCTACTAAGCCTACTGTGACCAACTGCGTATTTCAAAATTCTCAAGTGGTTCTTCCTCCCCCAATGCTTGCGGAACACTGACACCAGTGTCAGTTTCAAGAATGATGCACTTAGTTAAACAGCCGTCAGAAGAACACCCCCCTGCCCACCATTCAGAGTCTACAGACACCTCACACCAGGCCTTCAAGGCCCCATTTCTTGGCCCGAAGTGCAGGGTGGCATTTGGCAGAGGCCTGCCCACCTGGCCTCCCGGACTTGCAGCTTCTTCCAGCCTCGGGTTTCTCTTTCACAATACATATGATATTCTCTTCTAGATGCTTCTCCTGGCCTGGCTTCTCTTCTTTGCTTTTGGAAAATGATGCCACTTCTTTCTCCCAGGGGAGGTCTTTGAATGCGTCCGGCATTTTCACAGATTTGCTTTCCTTCTTTTCTTAAACTTTGGTTATGGAGCAAAATGTTGCAAATTTAGGTGTTTCATTAGCTCTGGCTAAGCTGCCTCTCTGCTTGCTTTGTAAACTCTTTCCAGGACCCAATGAAAGTTTAGGCACTAACTTTGGTTTTTTGAAGTGAACTGGCACCCTCTATAGGCCAGTCTTTTCATAAGCATGAGAAACCACATCTGACAATGGAGTGTTCTGTTTCTACTGCCGGTGCCTAAAGCAAAAAAAAAAAAAAAAAAAAAAAAAAAAAAAAAAAAAAAAAAAATGCCTTTGTCAAAATTATCTGTGAAAATCCCTGAGATTATCAGCCGGCATAAAGGCCAAGAAAACCTGGTTATTTTGTCTCTCTTTCAGTCTGGTGGCTGCTTCCCTTTACCTGAAGCAGCGACACTTCAATCGGGGAAGAAAGATGAGGTTAAATAAAGAGATAATCTCTTTCTCCACTCCTCTTTTTGTCTGTCCTGCCCCCAATTTATTTTGAGAAGCTCATGGTCTCCAAGTCCCATTACAGTATATTCACTCGGCAATATTTTTACTGTCTACTGGGTGCTCACCACCCTTAAAGGCTCTAGCACAGAGAGATCCCTGCTTTCATGAAGCTTACATTCCAATAACGAGATGAGTAAGATTGACTTTGAAAAGAGATGCTTCTTTCAGAGAGCGATGAGGACTCTGACCTTGCTGTTTGCTTGCCTTGGCTGCGTTTCACTCCTGTGGTGGCTCTCGTCACCCTTTTCTCTTTTGCTAACACCGATGGCCGCATCAAGCCTTTTCTCTGCTGCCTCCCTAGCTGTGGGAGCATCTTTCACACCCAGGTTTGAGATGGGCAAGGCTTCCTCAGTGGCTGCCTGAAAGGGCAGTAATAACCACTGGGAAATATGGGGAAGTATTAATAGCCCACTGGAAGATTTTGACCACCAGTGAGAGGCAAAAAATCAGAAATCATGCTACGTAAATTCCTCTCCTCTCTTACCCTGCTCGCCTTCTAATGCCTTGCCTACATTGCCTTCACCTGGTAGCTTGTTAGAAATGCAGCAGACCTATGGAATCAAGTCTGTATTTTAACAAGATCCCTGGGAGATTCATATGCACACCAACATTTGAAAAGCGTTGCCGGAAGACATAGCTGTCCCATAAACAAAACAATACCAGCATCTAGACACATTCTCCCAAACGACCGAAAACCAAGGATAAAGCGAAATCTCCAAGGCAGCCAGAGAAAGGAGACATTTTACAGGGGATCAAAGAGAAGAATTACAACAGTCGTCTTCTCAGAAGCTATACAAGCCAGAACACAGCACAGCGACATCTTTAATGTGCCGAGAGAACGAAACTGTCAAAAATATCTTTCAAAAATGAAAGATGAAGGCTTTTTTCCAACAAACAAAAAACCAAGAGAATGAGTTATAAGCAGTCCTATGCTCCTAAGAAATCTTAAAGGAAGTTCTTCAGATAGAAGTGATATTATATCAGCCAGGAACTTGGATCTACACAGAGAAATAGTGCTAGAAATGAAGTGAATATGAAAATTTAAGTTCTATTTTCTCAAAAATTGTAGCAGTTTACTGAAGAAAAATTAGTATCACCATACAATTGTATACAGCACATGTAAAGTAATATGAAGCATGATGGTAGCACAGAAGGTGGGAGGCATGAATCGAGAGTATGTTGTTATAGGACATAATATTATTTGAAGTTAGAGTGCAGTTAATTAAAGATCAACCAAATTGACCTAAATGACTTTGTAAAACACTTTCAAAAGAGAATACCTTTCAGCCATAACAGAAATAAACCAGATATTAATAACAGAAAGATCCTTTACAAATATTTGGAAATTAAACAACACGCTCCTTAAAAAAAAAAAAAAAGCTTTTTAAATTAAAAAAAAATTTTTTTTTAACGTTTATTTATTTTTGAGACAGAGACAGAGCACGAACGGGGGAGGGTCAGAGAGAGAGGGAGACACAGAATCTGAAACAGGCTCCAGGCTCTGAGCAGTCAGCACAGAGCCCGAAGCGGGGCTCGAACTCACATACTGAGAGATTGTGACCTGAGCCGAAGTCGGACGCTTAACCGACTGAGCCACCCAGGCGCGCCAAAGCTTTTTAAATTTAAAAAAATCGCGTGTTTCTCTATTTTTTGAATTTTAATTTCAGTGTAATTAACATAGTGTTATATTAGTGCCAGGTTAAACAACACACTTCTAAATAACTGCAATAATAAGCCTGAAAAAGGAAGTGATAAGGGAAATTACAAAATATTTTGAGTTAAATGAAAATGAAAAATGTTAGTGACATACAGTTAGTGGTATAGGGGAATGATTAAATTGTACATCCCACCCATTTTCTGGCCACACGCGCACACACATACACACACACACACACACACACACACCGCCACCACCACCACCCCACCCCTCGGTTGGTTTCTAGGTCACTGCCTAGATGCTTCTTTGTGGTAGAGAATCTAAGAAATAGGGTAAAGTAAAAACAAAAAACAAGCAACAACAACAAAACCCTAAAAAAAAAATCCAAAAACACTTGGTTGATAGCCACGATAGTGAACTGAGGCACAAATGAAGGAAAGTGTCAAGTAGAGTTCTGTTTTTTTTAATTTATCTTACTTATTTATTTTATTTTTTTTATCAAGTAGAGTTTTCTGAAATAGAGACAATGGAGAACATGAATCTGGGGGAAGCCTCTGTAGAGCACATAAGAGAATTTGGTGATTAAAAAGGTCTCTGAAGTGTATTTCAAAGAGTTTTGATGTATGTTAAAAGTATACCCTAACTTCAATATTTTATCAAAAGACTAAGCAAAGATTTAAATTTCGTTTGACTTTATTTTTCTGAAACCGGCTGTTTCATTGAATGTGACTCTGAGACAGGACCTCACGAGGCCCGGTACGGCCAGAAATAGGCCACCCTCCTCTCCTTCATCCATTTTACCAAGCAGCACTCTTCCTTCTTTTACATTCTCCTCAGGTCTACAGATCGTTCTTTTGTTCTTTTGTAATTTATGTTCTTCCTGAATGCCTCTCTGGATATTCATTTGTTTCCTTTCCTTTACAAGGAAAAGCCTTTATAAGGAAGAGGCCTCATGTACTCCCCTGCCCAGGGAGGATTAAATCCCTCAAGCCCTCTAGGAAGGGCCCTTGACATCTCACATTTAGTTTGAGAGTATACAACCTTTCATTTTCATCAGGCATCCGAGTCCCAAACGACTTCCCTTCCCTGACCCCAGAAAATGATGAGCATATGACCCAAATGAACCCGGGGAATTTGAATCCAGAACACAAAGACACACAGTTGGAAGGTGCCCGGGGCTGAGTCATTTTGCTGGCAGCCTCCACAATGTCCCTATTCCAGGAATTCCTGGTACTGCGATCCTTGGGGCTGTCCTGGTTTGTTTCTTTCTGAGACTGGTTTTCTTTTTCAAGTCTGCATTTTCCTGTATTACTCCAATCAGTTCTTTATTGCTCGAGTTAGCCAGCATCTGTTTCTGCTGTTTGCAAGCAAAGGATCATAATGTTATGTTGTCAAATGACAACATAAAAATGGTACTGGGTGCTGTGCCAGATTCTCTTGAAGTGATCCTGCTTGTGTTGATGCAGGCTGTGTAATGACTCAGTGCATCCACATATTCTGTTTTCTCCACGTATTCTGCTATGACACCTCTGATCTTAAGTGGACGATGTATTGGGACATCACTTATTCCTCACTTGGCGCAAACACATCATTTATGTTTTGAGTGCACATTTGTTCTTCATTGATTCGTCTATTGACACCATACGAAACCATTTGGATCATAAAAGTAAATGGCATCCCTCAGTTATAAAGCGGCCCTTCAAATGATCCAGAATATGTTTGTATTCATTTTTTGACATTATCATTGCAAGGAAAGCACATCACTGAAAACACTTTAAAAAGGCTGTTGTGGTAGACCTGTACTTTATGTTGTATTTCAGACTTCATTTTTCTCCCTTCATTCTCAGTGGGGATCATGTTCACCCTTGACAGATGTCTGGTTGAGTTTCCTAAGCTTAAAAAGTTAACACGCTCAGACACGAACAGAGAATTCACAAAAAAAGGAAGCACAAGTGGTCAAGAAGCCTAGGAAAATGTGTTTCATTTCAGTAAGATAAAGATGTTTAACGCATCAGTCATGATGGCCTAGGTAATGCTCGTCAACCCCAAATCACAGTGGCTTAAAACAGCAGAGGTTTATTTTTTGCTCATATTTTTCATGGTTTAGCTGGAGGCTTTGTTCCATGCAATTGATTACATTGGCCTGTCCATATTAATCAGTTATTTGAAGGAGGCCAGTTTCTGGGATGTTACTGCTGGTAACCAATAGCCCAATCGAAAGAGGGCTCTGTAGGGTCTTGCGCTGGCAATGAAATACTCGGTCCAGAATGATATATATCATGTCTAGTCACAGCTCAGTGACCAGAACAGGTCACCTAACCTCAAAGGCCACGCAATTCAATCCTACTATGTGATCAGGGGGTGGGAAGTCAGAAATATTTGGTGTGCAGCATTAACAACTACAACAGGTAGCCAAAACAGTAATGAACCATTATTTGTCGGCTGTCAGCTTGGTAACTTTATAAAAATAAATAAAACCTGGTCTCAGCAAGTGTGTGGTAGCTGGTGCTCTCATACATCAGGAATGAAAGTTTGTGTACCATTTCTGAGGGAAATTTGATGGTACACACACACACACACACACACACACACACACACAGTGTACATATACATTACCTACAATTCCCACTAGGAATTTGACCTAGAGATATTCACAATTGTGGAAAAGACAGATTTACAAAAACCTTCATTACGGCTTTGTGTGTAACAGCGGACAAATGGGAACAACCCATAAATGCAACAGCACTGTCGTGGCTGAAGAGCTTAGTTACAGCTGTACTGTACGTTACGCTTACCAAGCATCTGCAACTAAGCAGTATCTCTATTTTCTAAGGTGAAATGACAGAGCAGCCTATACACATTCAGTGTAACTTCTCACTGCTCTCTGCAAGTGGGAAAAAGTACCTCGGAGTTCTTCCTGTCTACCCTCCAGTGATCACAGCCCCTTCAGCAGAGCCTGTATGTGTGCTATTAGGACTCCAATTAGGGCTGGCCTTCCACGGGGAACTCAGTCTATTTTATAGCTTAGCTGTTCCCCATCCACAAAAGCTATGCTCCATTTCCCTTGAGGCTTATTTTTGCTCAGGACCAGGGAAGAGGTGGAAGTACAAACTCCATTCCCAGAGTCCCTTTAGGTGAGTTTTCCTTCCCTCCTGCTCTCTAGGGATTAGCAGAACACTCTGATCCTCTCACTTTGGTTCTCCCTCCCTCTCTTCTTCCTTTCTTCCTTCTTTCCTCTCCCTTCCTTCCCTATTTCCTTAAAAGAAACGCTGAATACTTTTAAGTTTCAGGCACCGTACCCTGTGCTAGGAATACCACAACAAATAAGATACTCTCTCTACCCCCATGGAGCATTTTATCCATTAGGGAAAAGAAGAAAAAGAGGCAGCTGCAATATGTCCCTGTGCTAGGCACCCGTGAGATCGCCCAGATAATCCCTGCCTCCTGCTAAATGCCCTTGTATAATCCCCTCTCCTGAGTGTTGCCTGGATTCAGTGATTTGCTTCTAACAAACAGAAAATATGGCAGAGCAGTGGGCTGTCACTGCGGAGATTAGGTGATAAACAGACTGGCTTCTGTCTCCCTCCATCCTCTCTCCCTCTCCCCCTGCTTTAGGGGAAGCCGCTGCACCTGCTTCAGCACCGTGCTACACAGCCAGTGCCATTTGTCAGAAATAGAAGGCAATCGTAAAAACAATCACAAGGAAAACAAAACAATTATGTTCATCCTAACAAGACTAGAGAGATTGCCCACCCAAAGCTCTGAGGCTAAGACTCCCTGCTCCTCTCTGCGGCACTCCTGAGAGGTGGTGAAACTTTACTGGTACCAAACTGGAATTTTCTCTTTGATGTCATCAGGATTAAAGAGAACTGAAAAAGGAATCACGTGATTCCATTTTAGTTACTGCTGCATCCATGCACTACTAACATTCACCTCTTGCTTGTCAGCTAAGACCCTCACCCACAAATACAGCTCAGTGCTCCTCAGCCAAGGAAAGCTGTGCACTTTTTTGTTTCGGCTTTTAATGTTTATTTATTTTGAGAAAGAGAGAGAGAGAGCAGGAAAGGGGCAGAGAGAGAGGGAGACACAGAATCTGAAGCAGGCTCCAGGCTCTGAGCTGTTAGCACAGAGCCCCAATCGGGCTCGAACTCACAAACACCGAGATCATGACCTGAGCAGAAGTCCCACACTTAACTGACTGAACCACCCAGGCGCCCTGGAAAGCTGTGTTTTTAAGCCAGACCCAAGGCAGTTATTCTGTACCTGGGTGCGTGGAGCAGTGGTGTCCCACGAGTTTTTATGGGGTGTTACCAGATTTTGATCAATATATAAAATAGATTTCCCCCCTCCAACTGAAGATATGTATTTTTATGTATGTATGAAGGCTCAGCAAAGTGAGTTGGGTATCCCCTTCTCCCTACT
Source organism: Panthera leo (assembly GCF_018350215.1). Taxonomy (NCBI): domain Eukaryota; kingdom Metazoa; phylum Chordata; class Mammalia; order Carnivora; family Felidae; genus Panthera; species Panthera leo. Next base: position 113,974,939 of record NC_056685.1, on the reverse strand, counting down.
TAAAAAAATCAGCTTTAAAACAAAAAAAGAAAGAAACCTCACCTTTCTGTGGGAACTGTGAATTGGAACACTAGTCAGTACTATAACCCCCCAAAGGCTACATAGCAATAAAGGGTGACCCAGCAAATAGTAAAATAACTCAAGAGAAGCCTTTTCAGTTTTCCAAAGCTTGCTTTAAAAGAACAAAAACAGGGGCGCCTGGGTGGCTCAGTCGGTTAAGTGTCCGACTTCCGCCAGGTCACGATCTCGCGGTCCGTGAGTTCGAGCCCCGCGTCAGGCTCTGGGCAGATGGCTCAGAGCCTGGAGCCTGTTTCCGATTCTGTGTCTCCCTCTCTCTCTGCCCCTCCCCCGTTCATGCTCTGTCTCTCTCTGTCGCAAAAAAAAAAAAAAAAAAAAAAAAAAAAAAAAAAAAGAACAAAAACAAAAACATTCACCTCTTAATTCCTTTGAGCACACTGTCCAAACTTCTAGAATTCAAAGATATACCTAATCCTTCCACTTTAGGGCTGAGACCCTCCACTAAGAATCAAGTCAAATTTCAACATTCTTGCAATAGGGGTTGTGTGCTTGTGGGAATGAATCCTTCTTATTCATTTGTTCTGTCACAGCAATAAAACATGACTAGTGATTTGTGGGGATAAAATTCTCTCTGAAATGCTTCCTAACAAGCAACTGCATTTTTTCTCTCTCTCTAAGATCTATGACAAAAAACACTTTGAACCTGTAAATGATTCGTTCCAAGTGACAACAGAAAATAACGTGTCCTAATGGAATAGTGTTTTTCCCTTCTCAGAATTTTGGAATATGCCTGATGTATTTTTAGACAAGTGAGATCAAACAGCATGGTCATGCCCTGGAAATGCAGGGGTGGGGGAAGAGGAGGTGCAGGGCAACAGTTGGGGGTGCAGTTTCGTGCATAATAACAAAAGAAGGGGGCACAGGGTTAGAGAATTGTGATTTCTCCTCCAGTGCAGAACTGGGCCACGCTTGGGTGCCTGCAGTGAGCTTGGCAGATAGTCACTTGCTTCCTCGAGCTGTTGTCGCACAGGACTTTCTGTCTACATTACCGTCTTAGTGAATGGCCTATTTTGCACACTAAATGCCACAGTAGTTCCACACATCCAAATGAGAGGAAATATGCTGACCTAAAATATGAAAATCTATTGAGAGAACACGCTTGATTATTTTCTTGCTGAAGTTCTGATAGCGACACTTGCCTAGCAATCCCGAAATGATTTTAAATGAGTATCTAACTTGGATTGAAATGTGTGAGTTCCAGACAGGAAAAAAATAAGTCATGAGAAGAGGCTGGAGAGGAGGGATTAGGGTAACGCTTTCTCTCAAGAAAGATTTGTGACTCCCTCATCCCTATTTTCTGCCCTCTAAGAAGGAGCTTTACAGAAGCAAAAGGAGTTCTATTTGCTGGAAAGTACAAATCAATAACAATTACATTTAATTGGGACATTAATAACTGAGGAAACAAGACAGATTGCCATACTCTAGCCGGTCAGCCTCAGGGCATGCAGGACCTCAGTGTCTGGCTGGTGGGGAGCAAGTGAGGGCTCATCCAGGCTCAGGAACACCATTTGGCTGTGGCTCTGACCCCCGCAGATGCTGGCTGGTGGTCCAAGTTAATGTTCAAAGGGGAGGAATAAAAAAATGTCATTGCATCCAATGCTGGTACCCAAGGGGGTCTAGTTGACAGGTGGAGCATTTCAGCAAAGGGCTCCACACACAGGGGATGCTTCAAGTTAGCAGGGAATTAATATCATACTTGCAAATGCTTTTAGAGTAAAACACCCGCTTGCACCTTGGGAATCAGTGGCGAGTCTCCAGACCCTCAGGAAGAGGAACAGCGAGGCTTGGCAGTGCTCTAGTGGAGTAGAGCTGGGGTCTCCTTCTTAGAGAAATCAAGGCAAATTCAACTCCCACAGTGAGATTTAGGGAAATGTTGTAACTCCGTGGGTGGACCCATCAAATGCATCACAGACGTTGGGTCTACAGAAAAACAATGATTTCCAGAACCCATCCACCTGCAAAAATGAGGCTGAGTTAGAATGTAGGAACTGATTAGTGTGACAAACAAAGGTACTTTGCCATCGCAAGTACTCATTGAAAGTGTGCTGAGGGGATAGCCCTGTACTGTATTTTATGGAAAGAAAGTATAAAAGAATTTCTAGAATCCCAAAAGGCCAATAAACAAATGAAAGATGCTCAACCTTATTGGCAATCAGGGAAACAAGTTAAAACCACTATTAGGAGCATTTCAAACCCATCAGGTACATGAGAGCATCACTGCGGCGTTGCAAGAAAATGAGAATTACCTAAACATTCATCAGTAGGTTGGGTATTTGACTCAGCAATAAATATTTATGGTAACTGAAACTTTGTATTCTATTTTGCAATACAATGCTATAAAAATGCTATAAAGCGGTGAACATGAATGAACATGAACTACTGGAGAAAACTGAAAGCACACTCGTGAAACAAGTCATATATTTCTAGAGCAACACAAGCTTAAGTTATAGAGTGTATCTAAATACTTAAGTTAATTCAGAAAAGCACTGTATTCTTACTTCTAACGTAACACTTGCCAGATTCTATTGCACACTTTCATTTAGGCACCCAGTCACCCAATATGACAGCCAGGATTTTATTAAAGTATAATTGACAAAAAGCATTATATTCGTTCGGCTGTACAGCATAATGACTTGATATTTGTATACATTGTGAAATGATCACAGCACTATTTACCATCTATTATGGTAATGGTTATTATAGTATGGTATTATGGTCTATTATTTACCATCCATCACCACGGGGAGTTACATAAAAATATTTTTCTTCTGATGAGAACTTTCAATATCTACTTTCTTAGCAACTTTCTTTTGTTTTATGTCAAGTTTTCATTTAAATTCCAGTTAGTTAACATATAGTGTAATATTGGTTTCAGGAGTGTGAATTTAGTGATTCATCACTTGCATATAACACCCAGTGCCCCTCATGGCAAGTGCCCTCCTTAATGCCTATTACTCTCTTAGCAACTTTCCAATATGCAGTCCAATATTATTGACTATAGTCGCCATGCAGTACATAATATCCCCATGACTTATTTATTTTATAATAGTATATTTGTACCTCTTGATCCCTTTCACCTATTTAGTCATCCCCCTCCCCTGTAGCAGCCACCAATCTGTTCTCTTTATCTGTGAACAGCCACCAATCTGTTCTCTGTATTTTGTTGTTTTGTTTCTTTGTTTTGTTTTTCAGATTCCCCATATAATTGAAGTCATATGGTATTTGCCTTTCTCTGACTTAGTTCACTTAGCACACCATGCTGTTGCAAGGTCCATCCATCTATGGTGTTGCAAATGGCAAGATATTTGCAAGCGACTTATCCAATAAGGGGTTAATATCCAAAATACATAAAGAACTGAAACAACTCAATAACAAAACAAAAAAAAAAAACCAATCTGTTTAAAAAATGGGCAGAGGCTCTGAGTAGACATTTTTCCAAAGAAGACATCCAGATGGCTAACGGGCACATGAAAAGATGCTCAACGTCACTCATCATCAGGGAAATGCAAATTAAAACCCCCGTGAGATATCACCTCACACCTGTCAGAATGGCTATTATCAAAAGCACAAGAAGTAACGAGTGTTAGCAAGGATGTGGAGAAATGCAGTGTTTGGTGGGAATGTAAATTGGTGCAGCCACTATGGAAAATAGAATGAAGGTTCCTCAAAAAGTTAAAAATAGGGGCACCTGGGTGGCCCAGTCAGTTGGCTTCAGCTCAGGTCATGATCCCAGGGTCATGGAGCCTGCTTACGATTTTCTCTCTCTCCCTCTGCCCCTCCCCTGCTCGTGTGTGTGCACGCGCCAAGTGCACGCTCTCTGTCTCTCCAAAAAAAAATGGTTTTTAATTTAAAAATCAAAAATAGAACTACCATATGATCCACCAATTTCACTTCTAGGTATTTATCTGAAGAAAATGAAAATACTATTTCAAAATGATACCTGTGCTCTTATGTCCATTGCAGCATTATTTACAATAGCAACATATGGAAACAACCTAACTATCCATTAATGGATGAATGGATAAAGAAATTATCACACACACACACACACACACACACACACACACACACACTAGAATACCACTCAGCCATAAAGAAATAAAATCTTGCCATTTGCAACAGTAAGTTTTTTGAAGACAAGAACCAAGCAGAATGCCTTTACAGAATGGATACTGAATAATGTTAGTGGGGAATGAATTAGTAAATGAATGAAGAGTTAAAGACACAAGTTGCGGGGCACCTGGGTGGCTCAGTAGGTTAAGCATCCGACTTAGGCTCAGGTCATGATCTCAGGGTTCTTGAGTTCCAGCCGGGTCAGGCTCTGTGCTGACAGCTCAGAGCCTGGAGCCTGCTTTGGATTCTGTCTCTCTCTCTCTCTCTCTCTCTCTCTCTCTCTCGCTCTCGCTCTGCCCCTCCCCTGCTCGGACTGTCTCTTTCTCTGTCTCTGAAAAAGAAATACACATTACAAAAAAAAAAAAAAAAAGACACAAGTTGCTCAGCTGTCATCTCTTGGACCAAGGTCAAAACCATCATTGCTAATCTTTGGTTCCTGCTCCTCGTCCTGTCCAACCTGGCCTTTTCCTGGAGCCCCTGACTTTCCCTTCCCATGCTCTTACTGGACCAGTCAGGACAAGTTGGGAGAGCAATGATCTATCCCCATTGCTCACTCTTCATCCACATTTTTCATCTCAGCTTGGATAGTCTGGATACCTTTAAGAGAACCTTGCAAATAGACTGTGCTGTTTCTATGATACGTATTTGTGTTTGTTTATGGGTTCTCATGTGCATGTGCATAAAATACAGGCCAAATGCATGGGCTGGATGTTGAATTTTCCCTCTACTGTATCACTTCTAATTTTAGGGACACTCAGAAAAGTCACACACAGAAAAATAAATGAAACATAAACACTGTGGCTACCCTCAGAGCACTTTGGTGGGCCTTCACTTCAAGAGGCATTTCAGGGACGTCTCTAGAATAAATCCAAAGTATAGCGTGTGCTAGGAGGGATGGAGGCCTTTAAAAATTCTAAAAAGGACAATAACAAAAAGAATGTTCAACGAGTATTTAAAGCAGGAAAAACAAGAAAAGGAATAAACCTACTGCCAAGGGAACATGAACAGATGGTACCAGAGAAAATGGAAAAAACCCACTTTTCCTTTGATTTTCCAAAGCAGCACTTCTCAAAGTGGGTTCCACAAGATGCTAGCTCTTTGATTTTGCAGGAAGAAGAGTTGCATGAGCAGATACGTTTGGGAAACATTGGGAAAATACTCAGATTTCTTTACTGCAGGATTTTTTGAGTGCCTTAAGGTGTTACAACATTCTTTGAAGCCCTAAGGGAGGGATAGAGTCTTCACCGCCATTCAGATTTATGTAATAATTGACACTAGTGTTTTGTGGAACATACTTTGGAAAATAGTCTTTAAGGCAAAGAGAATGGTTTCTAACCAAAACTTGTAGAATAAATACTGCAAAGACAAAACTACGTTAGGAAACTACTTTTGTCTTTGAGGAAACTTTGAGAGACAGAAAAAGAGAACTTGACTATTTTCAAAGATTTCAAATCTTTCAGTCCCCACAGATACATTCCAACTACTAAAATCAGTTGTGAGGAGTAAAAGAAAAGGTTAAAGTTTCTATTAGGTTGGAAATAACCAAGTCACGTATCCTAAGAAAAGTTTTAAAAACTTGAGGCCAAAATACCATCTCCACTTAAGACTAAAATAGATTTTTATCCCATTGTGATTTTTCTATTTTAAGCAACAGAAACCAACAGTGACCATTTTAAGAAAAAAAAAAAAAAAGTGGATGAACTAGTGGGACTTTTACTGGGAAGAAAAATGAGAAACTAGAGACTCAGGCTTGAAATCAGGACAGGAACTAGGGATGACGAGGGCACCAGAGCCTGAAGTACATGCTATCTTTTAAACTTGGCCATGGCTGAAATGAATTTCTTCAAATATTTCTCCCCATCAGTTACTCTGCTAAACATGCTAAAGTCCCAGAAGAGGGAGTCCGGTTGGAATCTGCCTCTTGGCCACAGGAGAGCTGGCCACCAAGGATACACAAGTGGGAAGATGCATTACCTAACATAAAATGAACTGTTGGTAGAAAGAGAAAAAATGAATAGGGAGTGGCTGAAAAGCAACAAATTCCTGCTTCATGTTTCCTAAGAACAAGCTATATTGAATTAATCTAATTGCCTGGGGTTGGTAAAACTCTGAAATGGCATAGAACTGTATCACTGATTCATTGTGTATGTTTAATTTATTCATTTACTTGTAAATATTCAATACTAACCAGGAAACACAAGGCACTTAAGCACACAAATCACATTAATCTCCTGCTTAAAACCTTCAATGGTTTACACTTAGGATAAAATGCAAAATCCCTGATGTGGCCTCAAAGGCTCCAGAACATCTAGATCCCCGACTGTCTTCCGTCCTTGTCTGCTTGGCCCGGCCATTCCAACCTGTGCCCCCACCACCCGTGGGCCGCACGTCCCACACACTGTTGTGTCTGGTGGGCACTCTTTTCACTCAGGCCTGAATAACCTGAGTAACTCCTGAGTAACTTGGGCCTCAAGTTAAACACTGGTTCCTCAGAGAAGCTTTGCTAAACCCTCAGTCTGATTCTGTCTCTCCTGTTGTTCTGGCCCCTTGGAGCCCTGGATTCTTTGCTCATAACACAAATTGCATTCTCCTGTTTTTCCATGTAAGAGTCTCTTCCTCAGAAGATGGCATATCTCCAGAATGCAAAGACCATCACCTAGTCTGTTCGGCTCTAAATATATTATCGATCAAAGGGGCGCCTGGGTGGCGCAGTCGGTTAAGCGTCCGACTTCAGCCAGGTCACGATCTCGCGGTCCGTGAGTTCGAGCCCCGCGTCAGGCTCTGGGCTGATGGCTCGGAGCCTGGAACCTGTTTCCGATTCTGTGTCTCCCTCTCTCTCTGCCCCTCCCCCGTTCATGCTCTGTCTCTTTCTGTCCCAAAAATAAATAAAAAAAGTTGAAAAAAAATTTTTTTAAATATATTATCGATCACAGACCAGCGTTAAAGCAGTGTTGGCACACAGCAAATACTGTTCAATGAGGGTTCAGAAGTGGGTACGGACTCTATTTACATGGAGTCTGTGTTCTAGGGGCGAACATTATGATGTCCACTAGAGGGTTGTAGAAAAAGTACCAAAGGAGCACCCTGAGAGAGGGTTACTTTGGCCATGAGGCAATTCCACGAGGTCTCTCTTCAGGTCCTTGAAGAGTTCTCCGAGAGGGTGAAGTGGGAGATAGAGAACGCCGGGTGGCAGAGGCACAGAGGTGGGGAGGAAGGAGAAGGAAGTCTGAGGGTGTGGCCTTCAGTGGGGAGCCATGAGATTGTGGCTGTTGCCCATTCTGCAGTCGGTATCCAAGACTTGGATGAAAACAGAAAGGATGAAAACAGTCGGTTAAATGTCTGAGTCTTAATTTCAACTCAGCTCATGATCTCGCTGTTGTGAGATTGAGCCCTACGCAGAACCCTGTCAGCGCAGAGCCTACTTGGGAATTTCTCTCTTCTTACCTCTGCTCCTCCCTGCTCACATGCATGTGGGTACTCTCTCTCAAAATAAATAAACCTAAAAAAAAAAAAAAGAATAATTATGAACTCTGCACATGACACAGAATTGGAAAGAATTATTAATATGCTATCTTGTCCCAAAGTTGTTTTTTCAGGTTTGCCTTAAAAATGCAGTCTACAAATAATCAACAAAACTAAAAAGCAACCGACAGAACAAGAGAAGATATTTGCAAATGACTTATCAGATAAAGGGTTAGTATCCAAAATCTATAAAGAACTTATCCAACTCAACACCCAAAAAACAAATAATCCAATGAAGAAATGGGCAAAAGACATGAATAGACACTTCTCCAAAGAAGACATCCAGATGGCCAACCGACACATGAAAAAAATGCTCAACATCACTCATGATCAGGGAAATACAAATCAAAACCACAATGAAATACCACCTTATACCTATCAGAATGGCTAACATTAACAACTCAGGCAACAACAGATGTTGGCGAGGATATAGAGAAAGAGGATCTCTTTTGCATTGTTGGTGGCAATGCAAGCCGGTGCAGCCACTCTGGAAAACAGTATGGAGGTTCCTCAAAAAACTAAAAATAGAACTACCCTACAACTTAGCAATTGCACTACTAGGCATTTATCCATGGGACACAGGTGTGCTGTTTTGAAGGGACACATGCACCCCCATGTTTATAGCAGCACTATCAACAATAACCAAAGTATGGAAAGAGCCTAAATGTTCATCGATGGATGAATGGGTAAAGAAAATGTGGTATATATATACAATGGAGTGTTACTCAGCAATCAAAAAGAATGAAATCTTGCCATTTGCAACTATGTGGATGGAACTGGAGGGTATTATGCTAAGTGAAATTAATCAGTCAGAGAAAGAAAAAAATCCTATGACTTCACTCATATGAGGACTTTAAGGGACAAAACAGATAAACATAAGGGAAGGGAAACAAAAATAATATAAAAACAGGGAGGGGGACAAAACAGAAGAAACTCTGTGGAGTTGTATGGAGAACAAACTGAGGGTTACTGGAGGGATTGTGGGAGGGGGGATGGGCTAAATGGGTAAGGGGCACTAAGGAATCTACTCCTGAAATCATTGTTGCACTATATGCTAACTAATTTGGATGTAATTTAAAAAAATAAAAAATAAAACAAGTTAAAAAAAATGACAGGCAGTTATAACAAATAGCTTTATGTGACATCATGTTCTCAACAAAAAAAGTCCTTACAATGAAAGCAATTTTTAGTCTTTACCATAATCCACTAGCCTAAGACCCCATATTTGCCCATAGCCGGAATTCCCAGTAGGGGACTCTTGCTTCTAAATTTATGAACCAAATAAAATCATTTTAAATCAATCCCCCCAATTCCCTATTCCTAACAATATCTGTATTTTTAAATGTGGGCCATTACACTGATCTATGGTTTAATGTTTTGTCAGACAGGAAAGTAGAGGGATAAGAGAACAGAGGAACTGAGAGTATCAGAAAGAAAGTGAATAAAATGGAGATCTTACATTCCTTAATGGAACATTTGCTTTCTATTAATGAATAGTGTCTTTGTGTTTAAATATGTCTGTAACTTACTTCAAATGACTTGGAAAATGATGTTTCTAACAGAACAGATCAATGGCTTGATATTCTGGACTGTTGAATACGTTACAAAGCTAATTTGCGATGCCAGTGTTAAAAACAAAAACATAAAACCCAAATGCTTAAGATTTCTTTTTCCAACTCATGTGCTGTCAGCCTTTCCGTTGTTACCATAACATGATTTTTATTAACTTCTTAATTTTCTTTCACTTGTACAATCAGTTCTAAATACCACGTTAAACACACTATCGAAAGACCATTAACCAATTGATGCTTACTCAGTTGTTAAAATGAATAAAAACCATTTTCCCTCTCCTCCCTCCATCTTTCCCTCACTTCCTCCTTTCCTCTCTTCTTCCACAAACATTTATTAAATTCTAACATGAGGCTGGAGCTCTACTAAGTGCACACATTTTGAATATCTAATACTTGGATTCAGGCGTATTTAACAGCTTTGTCCATGATGAACATGATTTAACATGATTCAATTGGTCCATCACAGTATCCCTCCAGAAACCTCTCCTTCATGTTTAAACTTCTTATTGGAGTCTAGTCTGATGTAACAGAATTGCCCCTACACACACACACACACACACACACACACACACACACACACACACACACCATCCATGGATAATGACTCATCACCATGCAGTTCTTGGTTACTTTATTGTTCACTCCTCACTCCTCCTTTGGCTGAGAGCTGAATAAAAATGTACTCAGCTGACTCTTGAGTGAGTCAGTAAGCCTCCTTTTCATTTCCTAGTTAAGGCTGGAATAAGCCGTTCTCCACCCAGCAGTTCTAATTAAACCCACTAATTTAAAGAAAATACACGTAAACCTTAACATGTCAATTAGAATGGTTATAGGTTGTATCTAATAAAAAATGGGAATCTAACAAGTTCTGTGTATGACATATTAAACAAGACTGGGTGTATTTAATTCAACTGAATCACTGGAGACCTGCTTCCTTGTCCTCTGCTGTTTTTAGAAATGTTTTCCTTTCCTTGCTTAATTGTTTTTGATATTTATTTAGTAGACCACCGGGGTCTTCTTGAGTAAGGACCAAAGACAAACATTTGTTAGCACTGTGCTTAATGTTCACCAACATCCCACTGACACATGCAAAAGTATCCTGGAGAAGATCATTTAAGTTTGAGTTTATCTCAATCATTTATTTTAAAATAAAGTAGGAAATTCTGTAGGTTTAGCAGAATTACTTTATAAAGCCAAGTTGAGGGTAAATGTTAATAGATTGGATGTAGATGGAAGTTTTTCTGTTGATAGTAATTTAAAATACAGCCTCAGAGGTGTAGGAGATGAGTGAGAAGCAGCCCCATATTTTAATTTTTAAAAATTTTGTTTATTAGAGAGAGAGAGCATGGAAGTGGAGGAGAAAGGCATGGGGGGGTGGGGAGAGATCTCAGGCAAGGCTCCACACTCAGCACAGAGCCTGACTTGGAGCTCGTTCCCACAATGCTGGAATCATGACCTGAGCCGAAATCAAGGGTTGGATGCTCAACTGACTGAGCCACCCAGGTGCCCCACCTCCCATATTTTAAAGAAGGGTTCTCTATACATATACACAGGCTTTATTATGAGTCTAGCAACCATCCCTCCCACAGCCATTAGCAGAGAAAGCGAAAGATTCAGTTGGGAAGATGCATCTTTAGAGAGACTTCCCAACAAGAGAGAGCACAATAGCATTTCTTCCCTACATGCATGGGACATTGCTCTTCCAACCAGAGCCAAGAGACGGAGGCAGTGAGGGAGCCACGTAGCGAATTGTGAGTGCTAGCCAGACAAAAATGCTGGATTCTCACTCCTTGGCCAGATGCTTGCCAGGCTTAAGGAATGTGTACACCTGCCCTGTGCTGTTACAGGAGTGGAAGACAAGTGAGTTTGGGGGGAAGGTACTGAGGCTCCCCTGGAGTTTGAGGAGAATAGAAAGACAGTAGACTGGAGGCTGGCTGGAACTGCCCCTAGTGGCTGGATGAGGACATAGGGTTCTACCATTCAGCTGGATAAAAATATGCAATGTTTCTCATGGACCTAGGAGACAAGGTGGACACTGTCTACCAACTAAGATAAAAAGGCAGGGAGAGAAATGGGGATATTTGAATTAGATAAAAAATTAAAGTTAATTTAGGCCAGACTGGAATTTTCTACAGCTGAAAATGAGACTCTTTTCACATCTGAAAGTGACCCCAAAGGTAAGGGATCTGCCTGAAATGTCATTGGGGGCAGAGAAGGGAGATATTATTTAAAGATAGTGGTGGGTGGGGGCACTGGGCTGGCTCAGACAGTAGAGCGTGCGACCCTTGATCTTGGGGTTGTAAGTTCGAGCCTCACATTAGGTGTAGAGATTACTTAAAAAAATTTTTTTTAATTAAAAAAAAATAAAATTAAGGCAGGGGGGGAGGAGAAAAGCTGTTACTGATTATAATCACTGACTCAGCACATTTAATGGAGCAGTACATAATTTATTTTAAAAGGAGACTGTTAACACCACCTATGGAGTAATCTTGCCAAAACAAACAAACAAAAATTTTGAACCTGAGTTTAATCAAACGTCTTGAACCAACCACTAGATTATGGGAAAGATGGGAGATGGAAGAACAGGCTAATGACACCGGGAGGATGCCATCAGCCAATTGCAATTAGAAATACCACAAGACAGAACCTTTTGTATTTCACAAGTGTGATGATTGGGTGTTCAGCCACTGTGTGGGATGTGCTTCCTTCAAACTTTGTCATAACATAATTGGCACCTTACCCATCGGGGGCACCTGGGTGGCCTAGTCGGTTGAGCATTGGAGTTTGGCTCAGGTCATGATCTCATGGTTCGTGACTCAAAGCCCACATCGGACTTGCTCATCAGCACAGAGCCCACTTTGGACCCTCGATCTCCCTCTATCTCAGCCCCTCCCCTGCTTGTGCTCTCTCAAAAATAAATAAAACATTAAAAAAAATTTTTTTAATTGGCACCTTATCCATCTGATGTGAAAAGAAAAAAAAAATCCCACAGGGACAAAATCCCCTTCTTCTTCAACAAACACATTGGGTAAAAGAAAAAAAGAGAAGGGGGATTGTCATAAGGTAAAAGAGACCTAAGAGAATGTCTAAATATGTAATGTACACTATTTGAATTTTTATTTGACAACTGTAAAAAGATATTTGTGAGACAAACAGGGAAAGTTGAACTTGGATCAGAAATTAAATATATGAAGGAATTTTTGTGAATTTGAGAAGGCATGATAAGGCTATTATGTTTTTTCTTTTAAGTTCTCATGTACTAGAGAAACATTCTAAGGTATTTATAGGAGATGAGATATGATGTCTGGGATTCAGTTTTAAATACTCTAGGATAGGGGTACCAGGGTGGCTCAGTCAGTCAAGCGTTGACTCTTGGTTTTGGCTTGGGTCATGATCTCATGGTTCATGGGATTGAGCCTTATAGTGACAGCACAGAGCCCCTCTGCTGCCAGCGTGGAACCTGCTTAGGATTCTCTCTCTCCCTCTCTCTCTCTGTCCCTTCCCTCCTTGTGCATGCTCTCTCACTCTTTCAAAATAACTAAAATAAACTTTAAAAAAATTTAAATAAAGAAAATACCATAGAATAAGAGAAAATAAAGTGAATTTGAGGAGAGGATTGATGAAAAAATAATGGTAGAATGGGAATAGTTATTGAAGCTAAGTGATGGGTACACGAATGCTTCCTTATACCATTCTATTTTAGTACATGGAAAATTCTCCATGATGAAAAGATAAAAATTAAATTAAAAATCTGTTTAGATATCAAGTTCTTTTAAAGGTCTGTGGTGTAGCAGAATGTAAAAAGTTTAAATGCAGAAGTTCAACTTCGTTTTGAATGCTAGCTACAGCTGTTATGTGACCTTAGGCAAGCCACTTAACTTTCTAAGCCCCATTTTCCCCATCTGGAAAATGAGGAGAATAATAATGCCTATTATTATTGCTGCAAGGGTTTAATGAGATAATACACATAAAACTTAACAAAGTACAGGGTTTCTGCAAGTATTAGAGAAATTAGTAATCTCTGCAAGGAGGCACAGAGTAAGTGCAAATATTAGCTTAATAAGATTTAATTTTCACTTCTCTCTCTGGACCTATAGTTGTCCTGTTACTTTTAAGTCTGAAAACTGCAGTGCTGAAGTGAAAATGTGCTTAGGAAGAAATCCTCAGAGGTAGAGAACTGGGGTCTTACTCCCTTTTGAACCTGGTGTGTCATCTTTATGACTCTCATTAATGAGGTAAACAGCTCTTTGACTCTATATGTGCCCTCTGAGCATCATGGGCTTAACTTTCTGAAAATTCTATATTAAGATATAGAAGTGATTTATATAGCTCTGATTTGCCAACCATCTTTAAAAAAAGTTTTTTTTTAATGCTTTATTTATTTTTGAGACAGAGAAAGACAGAGCATGAACAGGGAGGGGCAGAGAGAGAGAGAAGCACACAGAATCCTCAGCAGGCTCCAGGCTCTGAGCTGTCAGTATAGAGCCCGAGATGGGGCTCGAACCCACAAACCATAAGATCATGACCTGAGCTGAAGTTGGACGCTTAACCAACTGAGCCACCCGGATGCCCTGACCAACCATCTCATCAACCATGAGCAAACAAATAACTAAAATATATATGCTAAAAATATGTATGTTAAAAAAATAAAACTAGAAATAAAAAAACCTTATGGGTTGACGTTTAATATTCTCATGTTGATGGAATATTAGGCATTAAAAATGGAAATCCTGAAGACCATGGAGTTATAAGGGATGAAAGGTTCTGAGAATGTTTCAAAAATATGTAGTGTTAAGAGGTAAATGGAGGCATATTAAACTTTTTAAGTTTATTTGAGCAAAAATCCATTTGAATCTGGCAATGTCAAATGAGAAGTCTCTACCAACAGGAGTAGGGGGAAACTTACATAGATCGGGTGCAAGTGCAGGAAGAAAGCAAGGGAATTATTTGATTGGCTACAGCGTAAGCATTTGCCTTACTTGGAAAAGTCTATTTGGCTGTTTGTGATTAGTTGTCCTTAGGTTTTGATTTCTTAATCTTGAAGCATTTCGGGTATAGGTTTTGGCTTGCTTGGGTAGGCTGCTGAGGTGTTAAAGTCACCTCATCAATGACCTCTTTGTTTAAGTAATTTAGGCAAATAAATAAAACATTTGAACCCTAGAATAATATCGGCTACTTCACTGGGATCTTATACCAATCCCCTAGATATTGAAGTACTTGAAATCATTAGTAGTACAGGCTCTGGAGTTAGACTGTCTGCATCTGGAGTGCGTGGGCGGCTCAGTCAGTTGAGCATCAGACTCTTGATTTTGACTCAGGTCATGATCCCAGGGTTGTGGGATGGAGCCTCCTGTCCAGCTTCGCACTGAGCACGGAGCCTGCTTAGAATTCCCCACTCCCCTCTCCCTCTGACCCTCTCCCCAGCTCATGCATGCATGCTCTCTCTCTAAAATAAATAATAATAATAACATAAATAAACAAACAAATAAATAAATAAAAAAGACTACCCACCTTCAACCACTGCTCAATCACTTCTTGGTTCGGAAAAGTTTATTATTTATTTATTTATTTATTTATTTATTTATTTATTTATAAAAACGTTTATGTATTTTGAGAGAAAGAAAGAGTGCGCGTGTGCCCATATGGAGCGAGTAGGGGAGGGGCAGAGGAAGCGGGAGGGAGAATCCTGAGCAGACTCTGTGCTGTCAGCATGGAGCCTGATTTGGGGCTCCATCCCACGAACCTCAAGACCATGACAGGAGCTGTTAACCAACTGAGCCATCCACGAACCCCTGGAAGAGTTATTTAATCTCTCTCAGTCTCGTAGGATTATCATGAGGAATAAATGAAGTAATGTAAGGAGCTCTGAGCAGTGCTAGTGAGTGCTCAATTCATGTTACCTGTAAGCTGTCTGTTGGGTTACTTTGTCCTTGAAAAGTTATGATACACAAAGCAATGTAGAACAAGTAAGTAACCATTGCAACTTTATTTAAAAACAATACACAGAGACACCTGGGTGGCTCAGTCCCTCGAGTGTTGGACTCTTGATTTTGGCTCACGTTGTGGGACTGAGCCCCATACTGGGCTTCTCACTGAGCATGGAACCTTCTTTAGATTCTCTCTCTCTCTGTCTCTCCTTCTGTGTCCCCCACTCACACACTCTCTCTCTCTCAAATAAAATAAAATAAAATAAAATAAAATAAAATAAAATAAAAACAATACACAATGTTTGCAATGTTTAACAGAATGACATTTCTCAATATTGAAAAATTCTAGTTACCAAATCAAATCTTTCAAATCAATATGGATTCTCATCCACCAAAATAGTCCTCTATTTTATTTTTATTTTATAGAATAACAGAACATTTTACAACCACAATTAAATGTTGTTTTCTAGTCAAATCTATGTCTCAAGAAATAGTACTTTTTGGCATGAAAAAGAAACCTCCTAAACTAACTGTTACTTGAGTAAGTGGTTGGCAATACAAACGAAAGATGAGGCAAACATTTCTTTGGAGTGTTTATGACTGAACCCACTTCTGCAAAATGTTAGCAGTTAATAATGTCCCAAACAGAATAAAATACACTCCCCAAATTAAATACAATAAAATGGAACAAAACAAAAATAGATACAGCTCCCTTTAGATGGTTGACACAATGATTCAAGCCAACGTACTAATTGGGTTCAGCAACGTACTAATTGGGTTCAGCAAATACTTTGCAGGCTGGAAAAGTAACTTGGTCTTTTCAAGTGTCTTCAACTTTCCAGGTCACAGCAGAAGACACAACAGATCCCTTGATTCTATTCTACCTCATAGTATTTGACACCCAGATTGTCAAAATCGAGGGACAGAAAGCTTGACGTACTAACAATTCCTTTAACTTTCCATTTTAAAATGGCTCCACTAAGTTGGTGACACACTACCTTAAAGGTTTTCTTCCATATATAAAAGGATTTAAAGATGGTTTTTGTCGATTATTTCTCATCACAAGATGAAAGTATTTATTATTAGCTTTCAATTTGTTAAAAAGAAACAATGGGCCCCAAATAGTCACTTTTGCTAAGCCCTGCCAAGACTTAATACCTAACCTAATGGCAGTTCCAGCCTCTCCCAGGGGTGGAATTTTAATCCAATCAGTCTGGAATTTCCTGGTTAGCACCAATGAGGTAATCTGTCTGATGCGTCCCTGCCTTCCTCTGGGGGAAGGTAACCCTGCTTGAAGCAATCCGCTTTTAAACTTCCTTGTCCCACCCTCCTTCTGCCCATAAAAACTTCCATTTTCTACAACTTGTGGAGAGCTCCCCTCTCTTTGCTATGTGGGGTGCTGCCTGCTTCCGAAGTCATTGCATAAAGCCAATTAGATCTTTAAAATTCAACTTACTCAGCTGAATTTTTTTAAAAACAAATTTCATCCTAGTATGTTATAATCCAATTGTGTTATATGTAGTAGTTTGTTGAATGAACTGTAGGGGAGGAAAACTAACTTTCCCTTCACCCTCTGAGTTGTTGGCTGAGACACCCTGTAATAAAAGGCAGATGAAGAGAAAAACAAATAGAAGTGTATTAACATGTACCTTTGTGTACACATGAGAGATGCCAGGGAGAAATGAGCAGCTTCCCAAGGAGGCCTAAGCTGCCAGTTCAAAAACCATATTCAGGGGCTCCTGAGTGGCTCAGTCAGTTAAGCATCCAACTCTTGATTTCGACTCAGGTCATGATCTCACTATGATAGGGGAAAATAGGATAGACTAGGCAGAGAGAGAAAGGATTGGCACCTGAGGTCCCTGGGTGGGGGAAGACACACATTTTGGAACGATGCTGGGAATGTCTGACTACAGCAAACTGCCTGAGCAGTTTGGGACCTTATCCCTGTTAAGAACGTAACAGACACCACCTACTCCCCCTCAGGTTCCCCTCAGGAATTTGACAATCAAAATACCTAAACCATAAAACTTATGTTACATGAGGGATAGTAGGACCAGTCTGACTCCTCACACAATGGAGTCGAGCCAATCAGGAATGGACAACCCAGCACCTAGAGTTGTCAAGCCAGTAAGGGTGGGGCCTGAGAAGGAACAAGGGGGAAGGAAGGGGGCGGTGACCAGAACCTTATAAAACAAGGACCCTTGCTTATAGTCCTGGGACATTCACCTTCAAATGTCCCCTTTCTGTTAAGAGAGCTTTCCTACTAATTCTTTCTTTCTAATCTTATACTCTAATAAGCTTTTGCCTGCAGCTCACTTTATTTTGTGTCCACCTCTTCATTCTTTGAAGTGGTAAGACAATGAACCCTGGGTACTGAGGTAAAATATCCTGCAACACCACGGTTGTGAGATCTCCATGCCCTGAGTGGGGCTGCTTCAGATTCTCTCTCCCTCTCCCTCTGCCCTCCCCTGGTCACCCACTTTCTCTCTCTCTCTCTCTCTCTCTCTCTCTCTCTCTCTCTCTCTCAAAATGTCTCAAAATGACAAAACAAAAGAAAGCAAAACAAAACAAAACCCATCTTCAGCTAAAGATGAAAGAAAAGCGGACAGATGTGTTGGTTGCTGGTAGGTTGTGAGACTTAAGGGAGATGATTCATCTTCAGAAATACCAAATAAAAGCTGTGCTGTCTAGTTAACAGCAGGTTTACAACCTATTGGAAATATTGATGAACCCCCTCCTCCCCACAATGGAGTCCCAAACCCTTAGACACTTTACTTCCCGATTCTTCCCCTCTCCTTTTTGAGGACTTATTTTTGTGGGCTTTACAATGAGCATGCACCAAAAAAACAAAGGGAGGAGGGAATTAAAGTCTCTGCATCACCTCAGGGAATGTACATTTGCTCCAATCAGACTACTTTTTGCCTTACGTGGGCACAGGTGTTGACTAGATTAATGCTGTAATCTCTAGTACTCAGCCAATGAGGAATGGGGGGGAGGGGCTTGCATGCTAGGAGATAAATTGTCTGCTGCAACTGCCCCAAGTGTGCCTGTCCCTCAGACACTCGCTCTTGTAAGAATGTTGATTAAAGCCTTGCTTCACTGCGCTCTAAGTCTCTGTGTCCATCCTTGGACTGGGTCGGTGGGCTTATTTCTCACTGGGTGGGGGAGGGAAGCCAGTTCTGGGAGGCAACCAGGAAAAGCCATATTCCCTCTTCCTGGTACTGAGAGAGGACACTCTTACAAATAGAGACTTCCTTACAAAATGATAACTTATACCCTTTTTACACAGCATCTCCATCGGCCACTTTTTTTTTTTTAAGTTTATTTATTTTTGAGAGAGACAGAGACAGTGTGAGGGAGGGGCAGAGAGGGAGTGAGACACAGAATCCCGAGCAGGCTCCACACCGCCAGCACAGAGCCCGATGCAGGGCTTGAACTCACAAATTGTAAGTTCATGACCTAAGGTGAAACCAAGAGCTTAACCAACTGAGCCACTCAGGTGTTCCTGCATCAGCCACTTCTCAAAATAATCAGTTCTAAATAATCCTTCTGCCAAAGAGGTATATTTTGGGGTGACAAATCCTGCTATCTATCAGAACAAAATTTTCATCTGGATTTCAAGTTGAATGGGGCAAATTAACCATTGTTTTTGAAGGCTCCACCATTCTCCACACCTTGAGCAAGATGTATGAGGTTGAAGGGGATCGGAATATGCCACTTGAGTGTATTAATTATTTTGAGCTAAAGGCAACTGAGAAATAGCAGAAAGAGCCAGAGACGTTGAAATAAATTTCTGGGCCCAAGATGGAGCTGCTTCTGTAGGGGCCAGGGAGGGGTGGGGACTGCCATGTAAGCAAATCAAAGCTCAGATAACCTTTCCAGTGGGAGCCCGACCAGAAACATAGCATACCCAGTTAACCAGTCCCTTAATGCCAAGGCAACCATGGGCCTTCTCACTGAAATTGATGACGTGGCCCCCACCAATCAGATATTTTCTTTTTTTTTTTTAATAAATGAATTTTCTAAATTTTTTAAATTTTTATTTTTTTAATGTTTATTTATTTTTGAGAGAGAGACAGAGCATGAGTGAGGGAGGGGCAGAGAAAGAGGGAGACACAGAATCCCAAACAGGCTCCAGGCTCTGAGCTGTCAGCACAGAGCCTGACATGGGGCTCGAACTCAATGAACCGTGAGATCATGACCTGAGCCGAAGTTGGAAGTTCCACCGACTGAGCCACCCAGGTCCCCAGATGTTTTCTACTTGTCTCTTCCTTGTTCTTTGTTCTTTATCCTGTAAAAGCCTCTCGCCTTTTGCTCCATTTTGCCATTCTCTGAAACACTGTCCACTTAATGAAATGTTAAATAAAGTTCGTTCATATACCCTGAATTGTCCAATTTATTTTATTTTTAAGGTTATTTATTTATTTCGAGGGAGAGAGAGAAAGCATGAGCAGGGGAGGGGCAGAGAGAGAAGGAGAGAATCTTAAGCAGACTTTTCATGCTGTCAGCACAGAGCCCGACCTGGGGCTCCAACTCATGAACTTTGAGATAATGACCTGAGCTGAAATCAGGAGTTGAACACTTAACCGACTTAGCCACCCAGGTGCCCCAGCTTAAATTGTCTTCTTGAATCATCTTTTTTTTTTTTTCAAGATTTTTAATGTTCTTAAAGCAATCTCTACACAATCTTGAACTCACAACACAAGATCAAGAGTTGCACACTCCACTGAGTCAGCCAGGCACCCCTTCAATCATCTTTTTAGCAGAGTTCTCTGCCCTCCCTCTTTCTGCCTAAAAGCAGGTTATAAACTTTCCTCCCGGTACCAGCTAAGGAAAGCTCTCTTTACTACTTGTTAAAAGATAAACTGAGGCTTATTAAAAATTTTAAGAGTTTATTTGAGCAAAGTTTATTAGCGTCGGGCAGTTCCAAATCAGAAGTGGTTAGCATTCTACCCACCTAGCTAAGGGCAAGACTTATATTTCCTATTCTTGGGGAGCAAGATTTCCTGTCCCCTTCAAGAGCCTGCTAGCTGAACTAAGAATCAAATTGGCATGAGACAGATTAACATGAGAAAACCAAACTTAAAAGTGTTATATATGGGAAATCCACATAGACGTGGAAATTCCAAAGACAGGCAAAGGAGGTGTGTTTGAGGAGGGGTAGGGGTCTGGGACTTCAAAGGGAAGGAATGCAATTCACAGGAAGATGAAAAAGAGTAAACATTTGGTAAACAAATATTTGCCCTGGGCTCCTGAAGGGCCAGTCAGATAACATTCCTCTCTACTAATGGTTCTTATTCTGGAAAAGACCTCCAATTTAGATTCTTCTAGGTGATTTAAGGAGGGGTAAAAGTTTCCTTGAGCCCTCGGGGTCTTGATTGCCTTTAGCTCAAAATAATCCACATGCTGAAGTGGCCTGTCTGGGGGCAGCCTGCCCTTTCCCCACCATTTATCTGCCCGAGAAACCAAAACTCTTTTCCCTTTGCGTAGTCGCTTCTCAAAGTCACCCTTTATTAAAATGATATATAAGCCTGAAAATCCAACCGCTTCTTTGGGTTTTTCTCTCCCTCTTCTTCCTCTTCCTCATCCTCTTCCTCTTCCTCCTCCTTCTTGTCTTTTTCCTTCATGAAGACCTTATGCATATATAAATGAGTATCAGTAGAAATGGTCTGCTTCGTCTGTTAATCTGTCTTTTGTTACTTTACTTTGCACATCTTCAGGTAGTACTCAAGATGAGAAAGTAGAGGAAACGTTTTCTCAAAATAAATAAACATTAAAAAAGACAAGAAGAAAAGGTGCATGGGTGGCTCAGTTGGTTAAGCTTTTGACTCTTCATTTCCGCTCAGGTCATTATCTCACGGTTGGTGAGATCGAGCCCTGTGTTGGGCTCTGTGCTGACGGTGTGGAGCCTGCTTGGGATTCTCTCTCTCTCCCTCTCCTTCTCTGCCCCTCCCCCCTGCTCCCCTGCTTTCTCTCTCTGTCTCTCTTTGAAAATAAATAAACATTTAAAAAAAGAGAGAGAAGGGAAAGGGAAAGTTTTTCTTCTTCTACAAGGCAAAAAGGAGAGGAGATGGTATTTCCCCAAAGTTGCCTTTAATTTTCTCACCAGATTACTTTGTTTGCTTGTCCATTTTATATATTGACTGAAATCTGCCAAATGAAATGCATTTTTGGATCTCATTTTTTAGTCAACTAACCTGTAAAAAGCATTGTCCTTAAAGCATTTTTTAAAGGTGTACCTTGTATTTTTTATGTAATCTTGCAAGTGCTGATATTAAATATATGTAGAAGTGACAGCATGAATGAGGTGATTGCCCTAAATTATAAGGTTGATTTTTTTTTCTCCTGTAAAAAGAAAAGAGGTTTTTCTTTTTCTTTTTTCTTTTTTGAAGTACAGATAGATATAGAGGAAGGAGAGAAAGTGTGTGAGAAAGAGCTCCTCTTCCACCCAGAATATTTTCTACATAATAATAATTTAACTATTAATAATAATAATATTAAGTAAAGTACTTTATCATCTCTCATTCCTTATTCATCCCACCTTTTCTGTGGCAAGGCATTTTCAGATTAGTATATTATAAAGGATCATTTATTTGAGTCCTGACAATAATATTCTACTTTAGATTTTCAGACAATTCTAAAGCAATTCATACTCTTAAGCAATGTAGTGTTTGAAACAGATGGCCTCTGGAATCTTCTAGCACTGAGTTTCTATCAACTCATAAGGAGAGATGGAAGTGAGGTAGGTCTAAATTCTATACAACTTATCATTCTAATTATGCAGCCCAGGGAAGGCAACTGGCTGTCAAGAGACCTCGGGAAGTTCATTTACATTGGTAAATTTGCTGTGGTACAAGCTCTGAATCTTTGCTTTGCAGGCTCAGAACTTGAACTTTTGTCAGCACATTGAAAGTAAAGTTTTCTCTTGGCAAACTCATATTATCCAAGCTCACCGAGACTGAAATGTCATTTTATTAATTTACAGTGGGCAATAAAATATTCATGCAGATTGTTACGCTTGCATCAACAGGACTGGGGCATTTACTCTTTACAGACAACACTGCCTGGGAAGCCAATTATAATTGAAAAATTGGCAGGGGTGGGGAGGGGGTCTGTATTCAGAACAAGAGGAGGCAGTTGAAGGTTGATGTACCTTAGGGACAGACTTGCCCTGTAGCCTAGAGTGTTTTGAGACCGCCAGGGTCTCTTTTCCCCCAGAATAGGATTGAGTACAAAATTAGGGTGCACATAGGTTGGGTAGCTTAGTTGGGGGTATGTGGTGGGGGTAAGAGTTGGGCATGAGTGGGAATTAGACAAAGGGAGGATGAACGTAGGGAACATTTCAAGCATGTGTAATGACCAAGAGTAGGGGAAAGACTGATGAATCAGGAAACTGCAATAGTTCAGCATGCCTGAATTGTATAGTGCAAGGAAAATAATGTCAAGAGGTAAGAACTCAGAGGTAGCTGGGGCAAGAGCATGTGATGGCCTTGTAAGCCACAGTAAGGGATTTGAATCTGTATCCTCAAAATCATGGGGAACTCATGAAAAAATTTAAGCAAGGGAATAATGATGATCAGATTTGTGCTTTAGAAAGATCATTCCAGCAGCACTGTAGAGAATGAATTAGAAGAATGCAGACCAAAAACAGAGATGAGCTGGCATCTCAGGTTACAATGGAATGACTCAAAAAATGGGATGATACGAGATAGAATTTGCAGGACTGGGGGGCACATGGGTGGCTCAGTTGGTTAAAGCACCTGGCTCTTGATTTCGGCTCGGGTCATGATTTCCTGGTTCATGAGAGCCCCTGCGTGGGGCTCTGTGCTGGCAGCATGGAGCCTGTGTGGGATTTTCACTCTTCCTCTGTCTTTGCCTTCCCCCACTCACACTCTCTCTCTTTCTCTCAAAATAAATAAACATTAAAAAAAAAAAAAGAATTTGCAGGAGTGGGTGATTAATTGAATATGGACAAAAATAAAAAGGGAACAAAGAAGACAATTTCTGGCTTGAGCATGCCAGCACTGATACAGGAACCCTGGAGGTCACAGGAAATTGGATGAAATTGTGAGCAGAAGAGGCAGAGAATGAGTCAGTTTAGAGTTTAGACATATCGAATTGAGCTTGAGGATTCTGTAGATTGAAATGGTTTTGTCTAGCAGGCTATTAAATATTTAAGCTTCATATTTAGAGGAGAGAGCCAGACTGCAGATTTGGGGATCACCAGCAAATAAATAGTATGTAATAGAAACCATAAAAATGTGTGGTGACCCATTGAGAAGATATAGGATGTAGGTAATAATAATAATACCAATCGCTCTTCTGGGTGCCTTCTGGCAACCTCCTTCCAGAGTTGAGTAGTTCTAGTACATGACTAGAGGCTTTGAGTCCAGGTTCATGACATGATTTGTTTTCACACAAGGCAACCTCTTGGAAGACTTACTGAGCTAACAATCACATAAAACAAAAACATTTCACTTGTATTTGTTAAACAGCCTTAAAGTAGCCCCAGAAGTCACATTTGGAGCAAGTCACTAGGTCCCGCCCACCTTCAAGGGAAGAATGAGAGCCTACCTTTTGGTGGGAGGAGTGTCAAATAATCTGCAGATATAGTTTAAAATCATCACAGTCAGGGAAAACAGAGGCTACATGTTTTGGAGGCTTTACCCTGTAAGTTTACTGTGAATAAGTGGCCTGAAATTTAATTCCTTCCTTCCTTCCTTCCTTCCTTCCTTCCTTCCTTCCTTCCTTCCTTCCAAACTCATTTACAGAGATTGGCTACCATCTTGTCACAATAAAAAAATTCCAAATTGAAAGCACGTATCTTTCTTTAAAAAAATTTTTTTTTAAACAATGCAAGTTTATTATCTTATGGTTCTGGAGGCAAGACATCTACAGTCCACTAGACTTAAGTCAAAGGTGTCTTCAGGGGTTGGTTCCCTCTGGAGACTCAAGGAGAGAATGTTTCTCTGCCTTTTCCAGCTTCTGGAGCCTGGCTGTACTCCTTGGCTCATGACCCCTTCCTCACATCATTCCAAGACAAGGAAACTGAAGGGAATCTGTGAAAAACAAGCTGTTTTTTTTTTTCCTTTCCTTTTCTTGCTTCTATTCTACCTAAGACTTGCACCCCTGCCTTCCACATACCTTAATGTATGTCCTCCTTTTCTTTTACTGTTTTTTAATTTTTCTTTCTTTCTTTCTTTCTTTCTTTCTTTCTTTCTTTCTTTCTTTCGTCCTCTTTATGAAGGTCAAGAAGTTAAGGATTTCTTTGGACCCTTCCAGCCCAACAGACAGAATACCTACGGAGTGATCAGCTGAGGTCATCATGTACATTTTCTAAGACCCCTGGCTCCAGAGCATAAGTGGCATATAGAGGACACCTGAGCAAGGGCTTGTTCGCTAAGTTCCCGGATGCCTGTGAGGACATGTGCCCCAGATCATCATCCTCCATAAAAGCCCTAGACCCCAAGCAAAGACGACATTCATTCTTCTTTCTTTTCTGAGTCTCCCAGACATTCGTGCCCTCTGTATCTGCTCTCTCTCTTTAGGTCTTCAAAAAACTCTGCTCTCGCTTCCTGCTGGCTTACATTCGATTTCGATCCTGCATGCAGCCAAGGACCCCCCTTGGCTGGTCCGGTGGGACCCCCCCCCCCCCCCCCGAGTCCTTGGACCCGGCCTGCTGGCATCAGTTCCAACCCCTTATTTCCGTTGTCACACATTCCACTTCCCCCTGTGTCTCAAATCTCTCTGATTTTTTAATTGTGGTAAAATATCCCTAATGTCAAATTTAGCATTTTAATTATTTTTAAGTGGACCATTCAGTGGCATACAATACATACACATCATCCGATAACCATTCCTAACATCTATTTCCAGAACTTTTTAATTGAAAAGAGTTTTAAAATGTTGGCCCTTATTATTATTATTATTATTATTATTATTATTATTATTATTTTGAGAGAGAGAGAGAGAGAAAGGAGAGAGCATAAGTGGGTGAAGGGCAAAGAGAGAGGCAGAGAGAGAATCCGAAGCAGGCTCCATGCCCGGTGCAGAGGCCGACAAGGAGCTGGATCCCACAGCTGTGAGATCATGACCTGAGCTGAAAGCAACAGTGGGATGCCTCACCGACTGAGTCACCCAGGCACCCTGACCATTATTTTTATCATTACCTTCAATGTGGTATATGGGAAGAATCAGAGCTTGGTAGGCATGGACAAGTTTCCAACTTCTGATCCTCAGTGAATTCACCTATGATATTTAGCTAGAGTTGTAGACAGCATAAATGAGGTGTCTAGAACTAGGCCAGGCTCTTTGCTCTTAATAGTTTATTTAGATCTAGTGTATATGAACATACAGAATCCAGTTTATTTTCTTTTTTTTAAGGTTTTTTAAAATTTTTAATTTTGAGAGAGAGCAGAAAGAGGGAGAGGGGCAAAGAGAGGAGAGAGAGAGAGACAGAGAGAGACAGAGAGAGAATCCAGGCAGGCTCCATGCTGTCATCACAGAGCCAGACATGGGGCTCAATCTCATAAACTGTGAAATCATGATCTGAGCTGAATCGAGCTGAAATCTGATGCTTAACCAACTGAGCCCCCCGGGCGCTCCAAATCTAGTTTATTTTCCAACACTTCTCCAGAAGGAAGATAGCTCGACTCCTATTTAACGTGAGATCTTAACGGCCCGGCTTCCGGAGACTGAACTTGATCTGCTCGCTACGTCCACTGGCTCCCTTGCTCTTTGGCTCCTTGTTTGGCTGGACCAGTGGGAAGCACCTGCGGGAAATCCTGAAGGTGGAAGGGAGAGAGGACAGGACGTATACTTCCTTGGTATCCTCCCTTTCATGTCTAAGTGTTCTCTAAATATTCCTTTACTGAAGGTCACAGCTCTTGTCCTGCTGCTGCCAGTCTGTCGCATAGTTCTCCTTGAGTTCTGGTAACGGCTTCCTCCTCTTGCCCCTTTAGGCACTAGTCCAACTAGATCTGCGGGAACTCCTTCTGTTGCTAACAAAGGTGTGCTTTCCCATTTCTTACTGGTTTTCTCAACCTCTGACCATACCCATTTAAACATTTCCCTCCTTCAAAATATTTTCTAATTTTTTTTTTAATGTTTATTTATTTCTGTGAGAGAGAGAGTGAGACAGAGCATGAGCCGAGGAGGGGCAGAGAGAGAGGAAGACACAGAATCTGAAGCAGGCTCCAGGCTTTGAGCTGTCAGCACAGAGCCCGACGCAGGCCTTCAACTCGTGAACCGCGAGATCATGACCTGAGCTGAAGTCGGAAGCCCAACCGACTGAGCCACCCAGGTGCCTCCAAAATGTTTTCAATTACACTTTTTCTTTCTGGGCCCCTGATTGATACGTTCCTTTGTTTTGTTTTTGTTTTTTTGTTTTTTTGTTTTTTGTTTTTTTTGTTTTTTTTTTGGTAACAAATCTTACTCAGAATTCTATTGTGCAAAAAAGATAAAAATGAAGCTGCCTCAGCTGATGCAAGGATGAATAATACAGGGCCTCAACTGCTTGCTTCTCCCCATCGACCGAGGTGACTTCTGAGAACTTAGGGTTTGGAGGGACACACTTAGAAAAACACTGGACTGAGAAAATCCAAGGAAATGCCAGCCCTGACCCATGTTTGGATGGCATCTCTCTACGAAACTCATGAAATAAATTCACCTGACCTCACACACACACACACACACACACTTGGGAAACATGTGAGAGCACAGCTTTAGATCCTGGTTCCATTTCTACAAGGCATCTGCACTGTCTCTCATAGTAGTCCATGTGCCTTACTTATTACGTTTGGTTAGCTGTTTCAGCGGGGGGGTCTACAGGTTGGTTTCTCAGTTTAAAGGCTGATAAGAATGATGATTTGGGGGTACCTGGGTGGCTCAGTTGGTGGTCTCTGACTCTTAATTTTGGCTCAGGTCACGATCTCACATTTTGTGAGTCCCAGCTCCGTGGTGTCAGGCTCTCTGCACGGATAGAGCTGAGCCTGCTTGGGATTTTCTTTCTTTGTCTCTCTCTGCCCCTCCCCTGCTCTCTCTCTCTCTCTCTCTCTCAAAAATATACAAATACATTTTTTTTTAAAGTGATTATTTGGATTTGGCCTAACATCAATTTCACTTTGATTTACTATTGAATTTTTTCTTCAAATACACAATGTAGAGAATATTCACAAGATTAAAAAAAAAAGAGTTATCCTAGCTTGCCACTGTTTGCTTAGTTCCCAGAATGTGTGGTTTTGGAAAACCCATGCAGAACGAGAAGTCTACCAGGTCAGAAATCCCAACCATAAACTTTGGATTGGATGAACCATCTCAGCACTCAAGAGTTCTGCCCTGTTATCATAAATGGGAATTTTTGTTGTGTCACCTCTACATGATCCCCTGGTTTGTTTCATTCTCCATGAATGTGTGGTTTAAATGCAATTGGCCATGGCCTATCACATATATATTAAGGGCGTCATTTTTATTACATCTTAAAATATAACTATTATTTTGGATCTTCCCTAAACCTGCCTCCAAAGAAATTCAGTGGTGACCTGATACTTTTTTTGAGGTTAATCAAGTCAACTAGAATATGGAAAAAACCAATAGAGACTTCTGGAGAATTCACGTATCTCCCACGCGTTAGAAGTCCTTGCCTTTGCCTCCCTCCTCATGATCCCCTCAAAGGCTAAAAGAAGCACGATTGATAGTAGGCTTCAATTGGTTCAGTGCTGCTAATATAATTTGTTAAAAGTGAACAATTCAGTTAAGTTAAAAAAAAAATCTACTTGATGACAAATAGCTGTCTGGTAGTCCTGTGTCTATACCTTAGGATCTCTAAACTATTTTTGTCTTACATATACAAAGCCATCATCTGCATTTTGCTTATTGTGTTGTGAATTTTCATGGATTTGCTTTGCTTCTAATTGCAAATGAATTATGTGGTTGTCACATGTTAAATTGACAAGAAGAAAAATGTTCTAATTTACAGAGGGTCAGGAATAGGTTGTTTCCCAGAAACACTGGGAAATTTTCAAGAGTCAAGCAACATACATACATACTAAAGGAAAAGAAAAACGATGACCACATAGGATCAAAAGATTATTGAACTGCTCTCAAGATTGTTGGATTTGGACCATATCTTCACAAGTAGGAAGATACTAGTTTGAGGTACCTTGTAAGGCAGCCGTTATAAGAATAATTGTATACCCTTCTATCTTAGTTTGCACTGCTGTAACAAAACTCTACGGAGCAGGTGTCAGAAATGTATCGCTCACCGTTCTGGAGGCTGGAAGTCTGAGATGAGGGTGCCAGCATGGTTGGCTGAGGGCCATCTTTTGACTGCAGACTTCTTGGATCTTCACATGGAGGAAGGGCCTAGAGAACTCTATGATTTCTTTTATAAGAACACTACTCTCATTCATGAGCGTTCCACCCTCATGACCTAATTACCTCTCAAAGGCCCTACCTACTAGTATCACCTTTGGGGGTTAGGATACATGTGAATTTTGGGTGGGGGCACAAACATTCAAACCATAGCCCCTTTCCTTCCTTTTTTCTTTCCTCCCTCCTTTCCTCCATCTCCCTTTCCTTCCTTCCTCCCTTCCTTCCTTCTCTCTTCCCTTCCTCCCTCCCTTCTTTCAATCTTTCCTCCTTTCCATCTTTCTTCCCTTCCTTCCCTCCTTCCTCAACAAATATTTATTGAGCACTGTTTAAATTATTGAGGATTCAGCAGTGAACAAGAGTCAAGGTCCTTATACTCAGGGAACTTACATTCTTTGGGGAGACATAAATAGACAAACAAGAAAAGTCAGAAATGATAGTTTTCTCTGCTATGCAGAGAAGTAAAATGGGTGATGTAATGGACTGGAGACCCATTAGAAGAGGTGATCCTTGAAGATATCTCTGAGGAGGTGACTTTTTTTTTTTTAAAGCTTTCTTTTTTTTTTTTTTTTTTTTTTTTTTTTTAGTAATATCTACACACAGCACGGGGTTTGAACTTAGAACCTGAGATCAAGAGTCACATGCTCTTCTGTCTGTGCCTGCCAGGTTCCCCTGAGGAAGTGACTTATAAGGTGCCACATGAATGCCGTGAAGTTAGCCATAAGATCTCAGGGAACAACATTTCCTAAATCGGAACAGGTTGGCACAAAGGCAGGAATGACCTCTGTGCAATGGAAGAATAAAAGTTCAAAGTCTGGGGCATGATAAACCAAGGGGAGAGTGTTATAAATGGAAGGCAGAGAAGTGGGCAGGGCCAGATGGACAGGGTGCGTGAGCCAGGATAAAGTCTTTGGATTTTATTGTGATTGTAATTGGAAGCTTCAATGAAGAAGGACAGTGACATTATTTGATTTGCATTTTAAAAAGTTGTTCCTAGTTGCTCTGTAGTTTATGGATGATAGGGAAGTCAAAGTGAAAACAGGGAGACTGACCAGGAAACTCTTACAGTGGTCTGGACAGGAGATGAAGGTGCTAAGACTAGGGTGATAATGGAAAGAAGTGGCAGATTTAGGATTAGCTTTGGAGGTAGACCTGTTGGGATTTTCTTTCAGATGGATTGACTGGCGGAAGGGGAAGTGATAAGATAAAGAGAGAACTCAAACTCCAAGATTTTGGGTTTGATCCACCCAAGTTCCTAGTGGAAGTATATAGAGAGACAAGAAAACTGGCAGAGAAGCATTTTGATAATAAAAATGAAGCCGTTTTGTTTGGGCCATGTTAAGTTTGAGATGCTCATTAGACATCCAAGGAGAACTATGCAGATGGTTTGTTGTGGAGGTCTGGAAATCTGGGGAGAGGTCAGCACAGGAGATATAGACTCGGGGATCTTTGGGCAGACAGATGAAATTTAAAGCCAGGAGACTGGTTGAGATCACTTCTAGGCTCTGTGGGACAGATAAAAGGAGGGACCCTAGAACAGAGCAGGGACACTGTAACATTAAGTTATGCAGTAGAGAAGTCAAAGGAGTCTGGAAGGAACGGCCATCAAGGAGAAAAGCCAGAAAGTGGATTGTCAAGGAAGCCAAGAGAATAAAATGATTTGAGGAGAGAGTAGTCAATTGTTCTCAGTGTCAGTAACAAAGTCAAAGCAATAAACTTGTCTGTGGATTTGGCAACAGGTAGGTCATTAGCATTAACATGAGTAGTCTCATTGGAGTAGGTGAGAAGGAGGCTTGATTGGAGTGAGTTAGGAAGAAAATGCAAGGTAAGACAGTGAAACCACTATCTGTGTGATAGCCATTGTGGACAAAGACCAGAGAAGAGAAAGAAGGTGGGGAAAGGGTAGCAAGACTGCTGCCAGATCATGTTCAGTGACTGAGCTCTGTGGTATTTTAAGTTCATTTATTTATTTTGAGAGAGGGGGAGCACAGAGAGGTGCAGAGAGAGAGAATCCCAAGCAGGCTCCCAGCTGTAAGCGCAGAGCCCAGAGCAGGACTTGGGGCTGGACTCAGGAACTGTGAGATCATGACCTGAGCCCAAATCGACAGTTGGATGCTCAACTGACTGGGCCACCCAGGTGCCCCCGAGCTCTGTGGCTATTAATGTAAAATGAGCACAATAGCCCCTGTGGTACATATGTGTGCACCTCTAACAACATTCAGCTCCTCCTGTGCAGCACACAGTAGATGGGTAGTTGGGTTTGGGTTCTGCTAGATGAAAACAGTGGAGGAAGTAGAGGGAGGTGAAGGTGTTAAGTATATTCATAAGGGGGTGGGGGTGGCTATGAAGCTGGATCGTGGCTTTAAGTTAGGTTTTGGTGGAAATGAGGATGCTAGGGAAATGACTGATAGTAAGAAAGTGAGAGGAGCCAATGGAGTGAAGATCTTGATGGAATCAAAGAATTAATTGAATTGAAAAGAATATTAATGTAAGAGAGGTGAATAGATAGGGGTTAGTGGCCAGAGAGAGTAAGCAGTTATGTGTGGGAAGATGCTAAATTAGTGAAGATTATTCTTACGTTATTATGTCTCACCCAATGTTTATTTACTTTTGAGCAATTACATTCTCTAGTGTATTATTCCAGTCAGATCATAAGCTGCAGGGGAGCACACAAACTTTTGAATAATCCACCTAGCTGAGCAGATGAGTCTCTTATATTATTATTATATTAATTACATAATAATTATATTATTATTATATTAATTATATATCATTATTA
This sequence comes from Panthera leo, assembly GCF_018350215.1. NCBI lineage: Eukaryota > Metazoa > Chordata > Mammalia > Carnivora > Felidae > Panthera > Panthera leo. The sequence continues at coordinate 113,943,581 of NC_056685.1, read as the reverse complement.
TATTAACTACATATTATAATATTATTATATTCCACAGGAGGGGCATCTGTCTGGTTCAGTCAGAATAGTGTAAGACTCTTGATCTCTGAGCTGTGAGTTCAAGCGCCACGTTAGGTATAGAGATTACTAAAAAAAAAAAAAAAAAAAAAAAGATTCTGCAGAATTCCAGTGTAGAAGGCCTTAGCATGTGACATTAACAAACAGCTTTAAACTAAATAAACTTTTGAAAAATAAACGAAAAAGAGAAACAAATGTCACTTAAAAAAAAGAAACTTGTTGGGAATGCAAGCTGGTGCAGCCACTCTGGAAAACAGTATGGAGGTTCCTCAAAAAACTAAAAATACAACTACCCTATGACCCAACAATTGCACTACTTGGCATTTATCCATGGGATACAGGTGTGCTGTTTTGAAGGGACACATACACCCCCATGTTTATAGCAGCACTATCAACAATAGCCAAAGTATGGAAAGAGCCCAAATGTACATCGATGGATGAATGGATAAAGAAGATGTGGTGTATGTACACACACACACACACACACACACACACACACACACACACACACACAATGGCCTATTACTCGGCAATCAAAAAGAATGAAATCTTGCCATTTGCAACTATGTGGATGGAACTGGAGGGTATTATGCTAAGTGAAATTAGTCAGAGAAAGACAAAAATCCTATGACTCCACTCATATGAGGACTTTAAGAGAAAAAACAGATCAACATAAGGGAAGGGAAACAAAAATAATATAAAAACAGGGAGGGGGACAAAACAGAAGAGACTCATAAGTATGGAGAACAAACTGAGGGTTACTGGAGGGGTTGTGGGAGGGGGATGGGCTAAATGGGTAAGGGGCACTAAGGAATCTACTCCTGAAATCATTGTTGCATTATATGCTAAGTAATTTGGATGTAAATTTTAAAAAAGAAAAAAGAAAATTAAAAAAAAAGAAAAAGGGTTAAATAAGAAAAAACAAAAAAAATATGTTGATTTCACAACTACAAAAAACACTTGTTTCCTTTCTCTACTTACAACCCTTTTATTTTTTTAAGATTTTTTTATTTTTATTTTTAAGTAATCTCAACACCCAGCATGGGGCTTGAACCCACAACCCTGAGATAGAGAGTCACACACTCTACTGAATGTATCAGTCAGGAACCCCTACTTCTAACACTTCCAACACCCAATGTGCGGGGTTTTATTCCACACCAGGTAATTTGCCAATTCTCTGGATAGCAGTTGGGTGTCTGTTGGGAAAATGAATAGAATTTTACACCACAAGATGGCCGATGGGACTAAAACAAGCTCTGGTCTCTAGTTTAGAGACCCCTCTTCCGGGTTCTTTTTGCCCTGTTTGCCGCGCGAGTGAAAACCCATCACAGATATGGAAGCTGACAACTATAAATTACCCTTCCCCCCTTCATTCGGGGCTCAGATCTTGGAGAAACAGTCTCCTCTGAGACCGCTGGTGCTAAATAAATCTCCGATCCACCAAGATCTCCAAGTGCCGCTTGGTTTTTCCGCCAGCGTTCCGGCCTGGTTCTGTAACATGTCCTACCATTTAATTCAATTCTGATACAAACTACCTGGAGCCAGTGCAGACCCTCCAGGTTCAGGGCTCAGTCCACAAGATTGCCCCCACTTCAGACACCAGTCACAAGGTTCAGGTTGTCACCTTTACTTTGGACCAGTTGGCTATAAATTGGAGGTTCCCACAACACCCTCCTCAGGTTTGATAATTTGCTATAACAGCTCAAAGATCTCAGGGAAACTCTTTACTTACCATTACTGATTTATTATAAAAGATGCAACTCAGGAACAGCCAAATGGAAGGGATTCGTAGGGCAAGCTATGGGGGAAGGGGGAGGGGTTCCCTCTTCTCTGGGCATATCATTCTTCTAGTACCTTGGTGTGTTGGCTAACCTGGAAGCTCTCCTGGGTTTAGGATCTTTATAGAGGTTCTATTACATAGCTATGGTTGATTAAATCAATGACCATTAGTGATTAACTCTTTGAGTCCCTCTTCCCTACAGGAGGTGGGGGGGATGGGGGGCCTCAAAAATTGCAACCTTCTAATCATGCCTTGACCTTTCTGGAGATTAGCTCCTATGAGAAAGCTATCTAGGGACCCCCAACCACCACTCATCCCATTAGCACACAAAAAGACACTCAAGGGGCACCTGGGTGGCTCAGACCCTTGAGCATTCAACTCTTAATTCAGCTCAGGTCATGATTCCATGGTCCTGGGATTGGGCCCTGTGTTGGGCTCTGAGCTGAGCAGACTCAGTGTTCCATGCTGATTCATTCATTCATTCTCTCTCTCTCCCTCTGCACCTCTCCCCTGCTGGCTCTTGCTTTCTTTCAAGGGTCTTAGAAGCTTTGGTGTCAGGAAGTAGGGTCAAAGATTAAATATTAGAACAAAAGATGCTTCTAGCATCCTGCCAGTCAGGAAATTACAAGGGTCTTACAAACTCTGTGTCAGGATCTTGGTACAGAGACCAAGTATATATTTATTATGCCACATAGTTTTATCACCCTATGTTGGTCAAAGTATTTCCCATGTTGTCTGAAAATAAAGCACCCTGTGTCTGGAAAGATGGAAAAGTGTGTGCTTTGCTATGTTTGTCTGGAAATATTTAAGTGCAATAATCAATAGTGATTAATAATGTATTAGTTTTAGGTGTGACTATTTTGTTGCACTATAGACACACACACTAAAACACAGAACATGTTTGGAATAGAAACATATTATATCATATGCTTTACACTTTAGAAAAAACACTTACATTAACTCATTTGAAAAATAGTATTTGCTGCATCTTTTCAAACAATCTGGAAGTACTTTCCAAAAAGCACTCCATTCATTGCTTGGGTAGACAAGGTCAATTGCATTACTCCTTCTTTTCCTATTTAAATAATATTAAAGTTTTCTCTTCTTCTCAGGGTAAAACTTCTGAACCTCTTAGCTTGTGAATATTAGCAGAATGGTAGGACTCTGGAGCTGTGATTGTTGAGTTTAAATGATGACATGGTGCCTGGAAGTCAATTTGAAGTCCACGTCCTTGTTTTGGCACACTGTTTATCTGTGACCTTATTATTTTTTCTTTATGAAACATACGCATTAATGTTGACTCAACTCATATACCTATTATTCGAATAGGACTTAAAATTCCTTAGGAGAATGGGCCACACATGTGCTTTAGAAAGACAAAGTGTATCATGTTAGCGACATCAGTCCATTAAATGTTGTTGTTATGGTCCAGAAAGGAGAACCCTAAACTTCTCTTGCCAACTCAAATTCCAGTTTCTTCCTATCCTTTCTTCTGATTCTATACTTTCTCTTTGGCTGAAATTGGAAGCAAAAAGGGAGTAGAGAAAGGAAAGCAGGGGTTGAAGAAGAGGAGGAAAGCCCAACAGACAGGTTAATCCTGTCTGCGATTCTCTGCTTTCACCCAGGGGCTAAGCTCTTCCAGCAGAAATGAAGATGCAGTCCAGGCTCGGCCGAGACCAGGGTCACGTTGACAAATGTGACGAAGCAGCCTGAGTTTTGGTCGCAGGTGCGCACCCCGCAACCCCTCCACCCGCCGAGGTCTGGGACCACCCCAGGCCGCGGCCCAGGTCCCTCCATCCACCTCCCGGCGGGCACGCGGTCGGCGCGCGGGCACGGCCTCTGACGGAGCGCGGGCGTGCGCTCGGCGGCCACGGCGTCCCCTTGCCCGCCGGAAGGAGCGGCGGCGCCAGCGTCCTGCCGCCTGTCCGTCACGCAGCCGCCCACGCCGCCGTCGCTTCGGATTGGTCGCAGGCCGGGCCGGGCCCCTTAGGGCCCCGCCCCCCGCGGATGGACAGGCCGGGAGGGCGTGGCGCGACGGGCGGGTCCGCCCAGCTGTCAGTTACGGGGGCGGCCCGGCCGGCGGGCGGGCGCTCGCTGGCTACCTCGTCTCTCGCTCGCGCGCGCTCCCTCTCGCCGCCTGTGGGGAAGTCGGGGCCGCCCGAGCGGCTGCCGCCACCGCCTCGCCCCGACCTCCTCCCCGGTCCCTTCCCGGCTCAGTCTCTCCCGCCCGCGCACCCCCGAGTAGTGAGTGGTCCCGCGTAAGGTCCGGAGAGTCACCGCGGCGGCCCGGGTGGTGTTTAAACCATGTTTAGGAGGATTTTGCAGAGGGTAAGAGAGTGAAACCGTCTTTCCGGCAGCACGTGAGCGGGAGAGCCCGAGTCCGGGGCTGCGGGCGCCGCCGCCGAGCTGAGGAGCCCAGGCGGCGGCGTGGACGCCCCTCCTCAGCGCGGGCTCCTTCCTTCTGTAGGCCCCGCAGCCCCGGGAGGCGGTTAGGCCTCGGCCGTCCTCTCCGGGGGCGGGCCGCGGGGGCAGGGAGGGCGGGTGGGGCGGCGGCGGCGGGGCGGCAGGCCGGAGCCCGGGCCGGCGCCGAGTCCCCGGCGGCCCCGCGCGCCCAGGCCCGGCGCCGCGCTCCCGCGCGGGGCTGTCAGTGCGACGGGCGGCGGGGCGGGAGGGTGTGGTGCCGGCGCGTTCCTTCCAGCTCCGGGAATGGCAACGCAAAGGGAGTTAGTGCGTCCAGACGGGTGGAGAGCGCCCCGTGGGAGATCGCGGGAGGCTTGCTCAGCCTCTGCATCCTTCGCGCCCACCGCGCCCCCCAACTTTGCACGCACCTGCCACTCTCGGCTGGACAGTATTGCAGGGTAATGTGGTTAAACCCGGCCTAGCTCGGGCCCAATCGTGGTACCGACACTTACTGGCAAAGTCAGCTGAGGAAGAAGATATTACTCACTCTTGGAACGCCCCCCCCCAACCCCCAGTTAAAAATGCGTTTCCCCCTCTCAGCCCAGGACCCTTTTTGAGCTCTCCAAGAATAAATTCGCAGTAAGCCTTATCCAGTGATATACGCATACTCCTTCACTTTCTGCCAGTGCTACTATCCCTATTGGAAATCTGGGGGAAAAAAAAAAAACAACAACAAAAAACCCTTAAGATATAAAAAATAAGAACATTGGAAAGCTGTAGGTGTGTTGTTTAGAAATCAGTTCCTGGAATAATAATAGGGCATATTTTCCTACAAGAGTTACTGTACTCAAGTTTTTGTTTTGGATAGCTTTTTTTTTTTTTTTTTTTTTTTGAAAGTGATGGGGGTGTGCAACAAAATGTAAATGATTGAAAAGTTGGGGCCAAACTCATTAGATGGCTGCTGGGGAAGTAGCCTCACTAGTTCAAAGGACAAAAGACATTAGTGCGTTTGTAGTATTCAGCCAAGGAATGTGCCAAAGACAGTTGAGTCATCCACTATATGGAAAGGGAGTGTTCCTGGCTCCTGCATAGCTTTGTGAAATGTTCAAGTCATGTGAAACTTGGTCATCCGTCAGGGGGAGAAATAGTTAACTTTTGAATCTACCACCCCGTATTGACATTTGATGATTTTCTGCAGTGGTTTTGTCAGAGTCTTTTAAAATCTTGATAAGCCGATGATTTTGGCAGTAGCAAGGGCATGCCCTTTACCCTTGCCGTCAGTTCCTGTGTTCCATAGTAAAGACATCTGTGCATGATTTGCTTGTAGTACTTGGAGATTTTTCTTTTATGGGACCTGGAGGAACGGATTAGCTCATGCTTCAGATTGTGTTTCTGTCGTAGTTCCACATCTGAAAATTAGTTTGCCTATGGTCTGCTTTAAAGTTTATAAATAAAACAAAGTGTTTACTGACTTACCAGCAGCTTCTGGTAGGGTTGCCTGGCTGGCTCAGTCCGGGGAGCATGCGACTCTTGAGCCTGGGTTCAAGTTGTGAGTTCGAGCCCCATGTTGGGTGTAAAGATTACTTAAAAAAAAAAAAAAAGATTAATTAAAAAAAAAATATTCTGGCATTTATAGATTCGTTTTCAGAAATATGGAATACTTTCCAGTACTCTTGGTTTAATGTTGTTAAGCATTACCATCATATTAGGACTATTTTTATATAAAGACCACGTGTTGATACATACACATCAACTGTGACCGAAGTTTTAATTAAAACTGCAAAATTGGAATTTATTCTGGTTATTACTGAGATGTGGTATAGAATCATCACATATGACTTAAGTCAGTTGAAGACTGACTTTCTTAACCAACGCGTTATTGACATTTGTGACTGGATAATTCTTTGTTGTGGGGGGCTGTCCTTTGAATCTGAGATGTTTAGCAGGATCCCTGGCTTCTCCTCACTTCAGACCAGTAGCACCCTTCCCCCATTCCCTTTCCCCTCGTGACAACCAAAAATATCTCTGTACTTTACCATATTCCCCTATGGACAAAATTGCCCTTGATTGAGAACCACTGTGTTAAATATGTATACTCTTTTATACGTATAAAATTTGAATTGTTTCTCAGTTACTTTTTGTTCCCTGTGTATTTATTGAGTGTCAGTAAATGTCAGACATATGCAAGGGGCTGGGAAACACTTGATAAATGGGTCCTCCCTTTAAAACTCACAGCCAGATAGAGGATGTCGACCATTTAAAAGTAATTACAGAGTGCCCTGGGTGCCACTCTGGGTCAGGGTGTTGGGACCATCAGGAAAACTTCTGGTAGGAGGGCATATTCCTACAGTATATACCTTATTGACTCCACAGGTGGTATTCACTAACAAGTATAACTAGAATCTTTAAATTATGTAACATGGCAACCATTTTATTTTACCCCACCCTGATAATCTTATTTCTCGGCGGAGGTGATAAGATATTAAGATGAAAGTTGCTAATTTCGGGATTTGTTTGAAATGGTCTCCATGCTTTAACATTCTCTTTTTGGATGACCTTTTCATTTTAACTGCTGTTATTTTCTTCTGAATAGTGTCCTTTAAAAAGCATTTTTAAAGAAGAAACAGACAATGTGCTTGCAGTCAGTTGTAACTCTGAGTCACTGAACATCACCAATAAGGTCCCAGGGTACTTTACAGAAAATGTTTCTGTTTTCTTCTTCCTTTTTTTTTTTTTTTTTTTTTTCCATTAGCTTACTATAAGTTGTCTTTCTGAGGCTTGAAAGGGTCTGATTTAGAAAAAAAATTCTTTTTATGGTTGCTTCAACATGTATGTATTGACTATTTCGCTTAATGGTCCTTTGAAGAGAAATACGAATTTAAAGTGCTTGATGACCATGGGGCGTCTGGCTGGTTTAATTGGTGGAATATGCAATTCTTCATCTTGGGGTTGTAGGTTTGAGCTCCACGTTGGGTATAGAGATTCCTTAAAAATAAAATCTTAAAAAAAATAATAAAGTGCTTGATGACCAGACAGATAGATGATCAGCATTTAGTACTTTAGGCAGTATGTAAACTTTGTTGCTATTTCTTTCTTAAGGAATTTACAGTGGTTTAATTAGAGTATTAGATTTCCTTTCGCTGGTATATGCCAATAACATTGCTAAAGAAAAAAATGGACTTAAGTATTCTAGAATTGTAGAAATAAAAGGCTTTTTTTATGGTCAGCAGGTCTATTTGATTTTAAAAATGAGGAAGTATAAACAGATTAAGTGATTTATCTAAGGGCAACACGGTTAGTAGATGTCAAAACTGAGCCAAGAGCCAGATTTTCCCAACTCAATCCATTTCTCTTTCTCTGGTACCTTGTTGCCCTTTCCACTACTACTCAATTGATATGGTTAGCACTCTGCTAATCACAGTGGAAGATATTGGGAAAATATGAGACATAACTTCTTCCTCAAGGATATGATTAAGTGCCAGAGAAATTGGTACAGACAACGAAGGCTGTAGTGGTACAAAAGAGGAAAGATCAGAATGATCCTGTGTGAGTGGGTAGTCTCCTTGGAGAAAATGAGCATGAGGTGGGGTTTTGAAGAATGTGTGTGTGTGTAGGAGAGGTCTTAGGAAGGTTTCTTTTTCGGAAGGAGTTACAGTATAAGTAAAGATGCAGAGATGGGAATGAGTTCGTTCTTCCTGCCTTCCTCCTTCCTTTACATATTACTTTTCAGTAAGCAGATATTTGTAACACTTGGCTATGTGCTAGAAACTGGGGATACAACAGTGAGTAAGATACAGTCCTTACACTCAAGTAGCTTACACCAAGTGACTTTTAGAAGAGATCTGTTTACAGCACAGAGAAATTGAGAGAAATTTACAAAGATAGTGTGACACCCCATTGTGGAGATTCTTGATCTTCTAGCTCATCCCTGTTCAATGCAAATGTGAATTTCATATGTAATTTGAAGTTTCTAGTAGCCACATTTAAAGTAAGAAGAGGTGAAAAAAAAATAAAGTAAAAAGAGGTGAAATTAATTTTTAAAACATATTTCTTTTGACCATGTATCTAAAATATTCAATATAAAAATTATGATATATCTTACATTCTCTCTCTCTCTGTTTTTTAACTAGGTATCTGAAATCTGGTGTGTATTTTGTACTAACAGCATATCTCAATTTGTACTAATCATATTTCAATTATTCTATAGCCCTGTGTATTGGGTGATGCCGTTTTAGTTGAATGCATATTTAACTTTTAACTTTTTATTTGGAACTAGTTTCAAACTTACAAAAAGTTGCAAGAATAAAATAATAGGAACAAGGAACAGCTTAAAAAAATTTTTTTTTCAAGTTTATTTATTTATTTTGAGACAGAGAGAGAGAAAGGACAGAGGAGGGGCAGAGAGAGAGGGAGAGAGAGTGAATCCCAAGCAGGCTTTCAGATGTGGGGCTTGAACTCACAAACTGTGAGATCATGACCTGGGCTGAGATTAAGAGTCAGATGTTTAACCTACTGAGCACCTAGGTGCCACTACAAGGAACATTTTTCTCACTTTCTTCTCTCTTCTTTTTCTGTGTCTTTTTTTTTTTTTTTTTCTTCTTCTCTGACTCATTTGAGGATCAATTATGGTCTTTTACCTCTGAATACTTCAATGAAGAATAGGAATATTTATTTACATAGCCACTGTATAGTTGCCAACTTTATAAATGTACTTTGGTTCAGTTACTATCTATAATTCCAGTTTTGTCAGTTGATCTGGTATGTCCTTTGTAACATTTTGCCCTCACCAGTTTAGGGTCCAGTTAGGATTAGGTATTATATTTAGTTGTCATATTGCTATAGTCTCTTTTTATCTGGAACATTTCCACGGCATTTGTTTGTATTTATGAAGAGTACAGATCCCCTCCTGCTTTTTTCCCCCTACACTGTTCTTCATGTTATGTTTATGTGATATTTTCTTGTGATTAGATTGAGATTATGCATTCTTGGCCAGGATGTTGCCTAGAACATGTTGCCTCACATCTGGAGACCCAGGGTGTCTTTCTGTCCTTCGTAGGTGCTGTTAGATTTGATTACCTTGTCAAAGGTCAAGGTGTAGCCCATTTTTGACTGTATAATACTATTCTTTCTTCTTTTGCCATTAGTAGGCATCTACTTATAAGACCCTGCAAATATCTTGCTCCTTATCAAAAATTTCCCTTAAATTTAGCATCCATTGTTCATTCTTTGTTGTTCATTGCCTATCTAGTCTTCACCATAATGACTGCAAAATGATGATTTTCCCACTCCAGCATTCCCTTCTCCTTCACCAATTGGTCATTGGGTTTCCCGTTCCTCCTTCCCTCTCTCCCTCCCTCTCCATTTCCTTTCTGTCAGCTTCCTTTTTTCTTTACTAATTTCAGTTTTTAAAAATGGTTTATAACTCATCACTGTTCTTAATTATTTTGGTGCTCTAATTGTGTCAGATTTGAACAGTGGGAGCCCATTAGGGTGGCCCTGTGTCCTTTTGACATTCTCCAATAATTTTTTTTTAACCTCTTCGCTACTTTTTGGTATAACAGTGTATTCTAAGCTCATCCATTACTCTTTCCTAGCCCTGAAAATAGCCAATTCTCTGAGGAGCTCTGTTTCTTTTAGTGGGGATCCAGATCTGGGGTAACTTTTCTTCTTGTTTATTTCAGCAGACAAATCTGACATTTTGAACTTTATTCTGTAGGCATTATGAAATCAATAAGATTTTATTAAGCAGGGGTGCCTGGCTGGCTCAGTTGTAAGAGAATGCAATACTTGGTCTTGGGGTTGTGTGTTCGAGCCCATATTGGGTGTAGAGATTACAAAAATAAAATCTAAAAAAAAAAAAGGTTTTATTAAGCAGTGAAATATATCTGGTATGCAAGACAGGCAAAATTTTCCTCTACCTTCTTAGGGTGTGTCTGGCTGGGCCTAAGAATTTAACTGACATAAGGCAGACTAACAGGAGAAAAGCATGCAAGTTTTATTAAAATTTTACATGTATATGAGAAGCTTCACAAGAGTATGAGGACCCAAAGAAGTGACCAGACCAGGTGTTTATACCTTGTAGACAAAGAAACAATACGTTTGTGAAGAACTGACAAGACAGTGGGTTTGGGTTAGGGGTAGTAAGTGGTGAAGAAGTAGCCAAGAAGATAAAGGTTAGTTTAAGAGGTTTGTTTATGCAGATTTCTCAGTTCCAAATTCTCTGTGTCTACTGATGAGAAAATCTTTTTTCCTCCTGGTACAGCGAGGGTGCCTCTCACATGAGAGTTTTATCTCTTGCTTTCAAAAAGAAAAAAGAGGGTCAGAGTGTTCTTATACCTGCTGTTGTAGTGCCTTTAATTAAAGATAATCAATATGCTAACCGGGCATATTTTGGAATGACATTCTGGCTTTCTTCAGGCACAGAGTTGGGAGTTAAAAAGTTTGTGGAATGAGTATGAAAGGAATGTTTTAAGGAAGAGTAATTTGTCAGTGTTGCATGTGATGGATTAAAACCATAGGAGAGTATAGGTAGAGATGAGATAGGAGAGATTTTGATATTTTAGGCGCTCAGAAATTAGAATTTACATTAGAATGACGACAGTGTGTGCAGGAAAAGGTAATGTATAAGGAAGACCTTTTGAACATATCTCTTCCTCACATGCGTAGTATGGGCCCACTGTGTGTTGTGGACACACTGATGAGTAAAAGACATAAACCCCCGTGGAGCTTGGTGTAAGAGAAACTGTTCAAAAATCCCATAGCTATATGGTCATGTGGGTGAGTCTTAGGAAGGAAAAGCACAGGGAGCCCCAAGAGCATACAGCAAGAGGGACCTGATCTAAACTAAGATGTTAGGGAAGGCTTCCTAGATTGGTTACACACTTAAGTTTGATGCAGTTACTACTAATTTATGAAACACATTTTAAAAAGTGGTATTATTTTCTCTCTGTGGAGATTTATTTTTAGTGTGTTAAGAATAGCGATTGAGATACAAAAGAACCAGGGCTCGAACTAAGTTTTCTCTTCTTATCCTGGTGGTCTTTTGCTTGAGCTAAAGAGAGAGTATAATTAGTGGTTAACAGTCTGAACTCTTGAGCCAGACTGTCTAGGGTGATATTGTTTCCTAGTTACTAGCTGAGTAGCTTTGGGCAAGTTACTTGATTTCTCTGTCTCCTTAATAATAATAGTACCTGTCTCATAGGGTTGTTGTGAGGGGGTACTGAATTAATACATGTAAACGTCTGTGACAGTACCTGGCACAGAGTAACTACCTCTCTATAAATGTTAGCTATTGCTGATGTTGGTATTTTGTTACTATATACTCCAGGTTTCTTCAAGGAACACTTTTCTTATCAATCTCCTTGTGTATGTGTGTGTGTGCATGTGTGTACAGTCATTCATCATACTATTGGGCATTTATTCTGTGCAAATTGCTGGGCTTGGGGATAAAAAACTCTTGCGGAGTTTTAATGAGGGAGACAGATACTTAAATAATTACAAAGTAATTTGGAAGATGTTGGGGCACCTGGGTGGCTCAGTTGGTTAAGCCTCCAACTCTCAGTTTAGGCTCAGGTCATGATCTCACAGTTTGTGAGTTCGAGCCCCACATCGGGCTCTGGGCTGACAGTGCAGAGCCTCCTTGGGATTCTCTCTGTCTCTCTCTGTCTCTCTGTCTCTCTCTGTCTCTCTGTTTCTCTCTTCCTCTCTCTCTCTCCCTGACCTTCCCTGCTCATGTGCGCTCTCCCTCTTTCAAAATAAATAAATAAAAACTAAAAAAACCCACAATGTAATGTGCTAAGTGTTAATAGATACACAGAGGAAGAGTTTGTGAGCACAAAAGAAAGAGTAATTCTGTGAGGGGAGGGGTAGGTGGAGACTGTTGAAGGCCTTACGGACACTGGCAGTGACAGGCCAAGAGGAGCAAGGGAGAGGAGCCATCTTTAGAGATGGGGGCCAAGCAAACACAAGAGCATGAAATAGCGAGCACAGCATTAGGGGAATTGTGAACATTTCTGTATGTGGATGGGGGTAGTTATAAGAGATGAGACTGGAAAGTTTTGGTCTATATACCATAGGCGATAAGGAGCCTTGGAATTTTTTAAATGATGAAATCTGTAATAAGGAAAACCCTCCAAAAATATTTTTTCCAGGTAATCTTTATAAAAAGTAAATTGGGTAAACCACTCTTTTGTCTAAAATCTGTTGGTGACTAATCACTGCCCACAGGAGATGTCCAAACTTTTTACTTTGGCACACAAAGCCCATAATGCTCTGGTCCCTTTATAGGATTTCAGGCTCATCTCCGTCTACTGCACATGCTCTGCCCCTGCCTTTCTCACCAGTTGTGTTTCCCACCAGTTGTGTTTACCCTGTTCTCTCATCCCTTCATACCTCTGTAGAAGTGCTTCGTTCTGCTCACAGTGTCCTACCATCACTTGTAGGCATTGCTCAGTTCAGATGACACTGGGACTTACTTGCCTGCTTTTTTTTTTTTTTTTTCCCCTACTCTTCTCCCAAAACATCCCATACTAATTAGGAGAACAAGCTTTTGGTATTAGACTGTCATTTAAGGTCTGGGCTCCTCCACTCATGAGGGTGAGATCTTGCACAAAATTTCAGGCTCTCTGAGACCCAGTTGCTTTATCTGTAAATGGAGGATTTTATATACCTCAAGTGTTGTGGAAGGATTAAATGCAATAATGTTCATGAAGCACTCACTACAGGATCTAGCATTCAGTACACATTTAGTATTTAAGAGCTATTATACTTCAGGTCTCTAGAAAAATTTTTATGTTGTTTTTGTAATTTGTTTACTTGACTATTTGTCTACTAGACTTGAGCTCTCTTATGGTGGGGATTTTGTTTTCTTTTTTAGTGGGTAGGCTCTAAGTTAGTGTTTGATGCTTGGTGGTTTTTCACTAACATACTCTGACTACTTGGTGGCTGTGTAGAGAGGATGGCTCCATTAGGGGAGAGACTGGCTAGAGAATAATAACTTTTTATTCCTAAAATTGCTGCACATTAGAATCATTTGGAATTCTTATCCAAATTCTTCCATTGAAACAGAATTTCTGGATCTCTAGTTTTCAGTTCAGGAGATGGTTAAAGCTTGAATTTAGCCAATGGCTTTGGGGATAGAGAAAGAATAGAATGATTTTCAAGAAAATTAAGGCGTAAAATTGATAGGGTTTTTGGACTTGTGAGTAGTTTGGGTAACTGAGAGGATGATGGAATGGACTAAGGTAAAGAGTAGAGGAGGAAGAAGAGCAGGTTTGGGGAGGAAGATGAATGTGAACTAGAGGTGTGGCCATCCCAGTGGAGATGTTCACGAGGCAGGTGGAAATATAGGTCCAACACACAGGAGACAAGTGGAGGCAAGTATTAGATATGTACAGATGTTGTAGAGAAGTCAAGTCAAATAAGGACAGAGAAGTGTCCACTGAATGGAACAGTTGAGTCATACCTAGTTCAGTTTCGGGAGAGTCATAGGGATAAATTGGGAAGTAAGGAAGTAGAAGCAGGGAGCACAGATTACTTCCTGAGGAATATAGAGTAGAGGAAGCAGAAACTAATTTAATATTAAATGCATGAATGAAATTTGTCATCCTTAGACCACGTTCTAATAAATGATTTTTATCTTATTTTAAAGTTTAAAAAAAATTTTTTTTAATGTTTATTTTTGAGACAGAGAGAGACAGAGCATGAACAGGGGAGGGGCAGAGAGAGAGGGAGACACAGAATCTGAAGCAGGATCCGGGCTCTGAGCTGTCAGCACAGAGCCCGACGCAGGGCTTGAACTCACAGACCGTGAGATCATGACCTGAGCCGAAGTCGGATGCTTAACCGACTGAGCCACCCAGGGACCCCTGTTTTTTTTTTTTTTAGAGAGAGAGAGAGAGAGAGAGAGAGAGAGAGAAAGCACAAGTGGGGGAAGGGGCAGAGAGAGAGGAAGAGCAAGAGAATCCGAAGCAGGCTCCACACACCCTGCCAGCGTGGAGCCCGATGTGTGGCTTGAATCCATGAACTGTGAGATCATGACCCAAGTTGCTTAACCAACTGACCCACCCAGGTACCCCTAATGATTTTTATTTTCAAGAATTATAAACTTCAAATCAGTTTAAGTTGAAAGGGGGATTTATTGTAAAATTTCAAAGTGATCCATGAATAAGAATTGCTATACAGTTGGGTCTGAAGAGAATGGTGTCAGGGACAGAGGGAGTTTTTCTCTTTGTCTCACTCTTTCGTGGACCACTGGCATCATTGTGTCTCTGTGTCCATCCTCCTCATTGCTGCCTACTCAGTATGCTCAAGACCCCAAATGGTCATCTGACCACATAGTTCTACTTACTTTTCACCTTAGTTTTGTGTAGCCAACTGACTCAGTGTCTCAATTCCCAAAATCCGAGAGAAGACTAAAATGTCCTCAGCATCTTTTCTTGTTGGGTTGTGCATAGGTCTCTGGCTGGCCAAAGGTGTTCATTGACGGTTTAGTCAACTGAGGTTGGAAGTGGAGTTGGTCATATGATACTTAGGACTGTTCCTTCTAAGAGTGGTATCATGAAACACACATTTTGCATATCATTCTTCTAGAAATAAGCTTTACCATGGCTCTGAAATAGTGATAATAGTTATGATTAAGTTCATTTGGTTCTAGGAATAAAGGATCCATCAGCTTAGCTCAAAAATAGCATAGTAGTGGTTATAAGGATGCACTTGGCAATAAGATGGAATTTCATAGAATTTCAAAACCAAACATTTAATATGGTGCTGAGCCTCTCAGACACTTTTACTGGAAGGCTTTGGAGGCTCTAAGGCAGTGCTATTCGGAACTTCATGACAGGGCTTTATAGATTATCACTCTAGAGTTGAGCTATTAAAGGACTCAGTAACTCTTCATATATTTGTGTCCCCTATATCTATCTACTTTTGATTTTGCTCTCAGCTAATTTTCTTACCCTCTATTCTAGTTTTTTTTTTTTTCTTCATGGCTTCTACATACTCAGAGTCTATGGTCTTTTGAAACCTTAGCTGGTTTATAGCTTTGATTTGCTGAAGTCTTTCATGTACTTTTACTTTATCTCCTGACTACACTGTTTATCTATTTAGTGCCAGTTTATGTGGCTAATTGATCACTTTTCTTCATGGTTTGCAGTTCAAAGGCCTAATAAGCATGGAACTCAGCAGTAGTTCATTCTTGGTATTGGGGTGCTTTTTTTTTTTTTCTTTTTTTCTTTTTTTTCTTTTTTTTGCCACTCGGCCATGTTATTGGCTGCTAGCTAGCTTGTGAATATTTGCTGTCTGGTCCAGGTGATCACATCTTTTGTCATGGCAGTAGACATGGGGTCATATAACCTGGCTGTCTTGGACTGTATTCTCAACCTGGGCTATGGTAGGATAGTTTACTTTAGGATGGAACCGTGGCCATTGCCTGTACTATGATTAATTGACATATTTAATACAATAACATGAATAATTTAGTTGCACTGACATCTGTTTAAGTGTTGCATGGACTGTAGCAGTAGTTGAAATTTAAAACCACCCTTTCCCCCGTCATTTCAGTTTTTAATATCAGACTATGGCTAAGTTTTACATAAATATGCTAATATAAAAGTTTTTAGAGTTTCATTGATACTTTATTTGGACTTTATTGGCTAAATAATATTTGGAAAATGTATTAAGAATTTCTGTCTTTATACAGTGCTATGTCAGAATACATTGTCTTGTGAGATGGATTAAATGGTAAATCATATTGAGTCAGATCTCTGATAAGGAAGTATGCATTTATTTTGTCCTGTGAAACATTTTTTTAATTTAACCTCATATCTGCTTGTACCTTTTGAATGTTTGAAGCAATGATCTAGTTTTAAAATAAAAATATTTAAAAATAATAAAATATGTTTCTGGTTATGAAAATAAACCATGTATATCATAGAAGTTTGAATATATCAGAAAAGGAAAATTGAGAAGCAACAGGGCTATAGCATTGTGGATGGTTTAACATTAAGAGCACAAGCTTTGAAGTCAGATGGAATCCCAGCTTTATGCATTATTACATTAAAAAATACATTTTTTAATGTTTATTTTTGAGAGAGAGAGAGAGAGAGAGACAGTGTAAACAGGCAGGGGGCAAAGAGAGAGGGAGACAGAGAATCCGAAGCAGGCTCCGGGCTCTGAGCTGTCAACACAGAGCCCAATGTGGGACTCATACTTGCGAACTGTGAGATCATGACCTGTGCCGAAGTTGGACACTTAACCGACTGAGCCACCCAGGCGCCCCAGTGTGTTATTATATTTGTAAGCTTAGCTGACAATTTATTTAACTTTCTTTAACTGTATTTCCCCCCTTGGCTAAATGGGAACAATCCCTTTGACTTTATTCAAGGATTGTTAAAAGCATTAAATGGTATAGTGTAGACAAAGTGCTTGGCATTATGCCTGTCATAGAGGTTATATGTTAGCTATTGTTAATAGAAAGATAGAATATTTCATTTAGCAGATGACCGATTGACATTTTTTTAGTATAAAATTCAAGTTTCTTACTTGCATCATTTTAAAAATGCAAATAATCTAGAAGAAGTAGATACTCTGAGCTTTACAATAAGATTCATGGGTTATTTTGATTTTGTTAAATTTTTGAGTATAAAAGCACCTGGGCAAGTAGAGAAATCCCTGAATTTGAATCAGAAGACTTGAGTTCATGTTCTCTATCTCTGCAGTCAGTGTGATCTTAGGCAAATCATGGAGTTTCTCTTGACTTCACTTTCCTTATCTGTCCACTGAGGGCATCATCACCTAGGCAATTTCTAAAGTGCTTTTCAGGGTAAGCCTGTTACTTGAAAACCAAAAGAGTACCAAGATTTTGAGTCTGCAGATCATTTGCAGCCCTGAGGTAGCATTTTAAGTGTTATATAACAAATCAAAATAACTTTTAACCTATTTTCTAGCATCTTTGCTAAGGAAAAAAAAAACCTGTCTTTAGAGCAAGAATTCAGTGATAAAATTTGATAACTCGTGTAAGGTTACTGTCACAGCACTGCCATGTAGTAGTTTTCAGAAGATAGTAGGTCCCCTTCTCTACTGAGATCTTCCTTGCCCCCAGCATGCAGCCCTTTATAAGTATCTCAGATGCAAGTAAGGGACATTCATTACAGTAGATGCTTTGATGCAGCACCTAGATCTTCCTTTAAGATGGAGTCACATTCCCCTAGCTGCCTGGAGTCATGGCTGCCGATGGCTCTTGGCTGTATCCTTCTCTGGGAGTTGCCCTAACAGAAAGAAGCTGCCTGATCCAAGATTATGTCCCTTTCCTGGAAACAGCCTGTACTTCATTACTGGTTGATGTGGAGAATACAAAGAATCCTCCTCTTGCCTTGGTTAGGGACTTCTGTGAAGGACCATCCAGCTTTAGGACTCTTGGTGGGATTAACTAAGGCCACTGTTGTAATTGTGCTACTGATTAGCGCTGTTCGTCTGCTTTCTCTGCCCCGTCATATTGCCCCTGTGCCCGTACGGGTGTTCTTGGGAGCATTGCCCAGTAAAACTGCTTGTAGTTTTCAGGGCCTCAGAGTCTGTTTCCTTGGGAGCCCAGATTATGAATCATCTGCTATTTGGATAGTGTGTCTTAGAGATTTTTGTGTCATAAAACATGATTATATTCAGGATGGATTTTAATTTTATTATCTTTGTGTTCTACTTCTTTAAACTGATCCTCTATAGATCTCTTAGAAAAGGAATCTGTAGTCAGTAGATTAGAATTTGTTAGATTCTAAAGTACCATGCAAGACTATTTGCTGGGATTTTAAGTGTGGCACACTGATGCTCTGTTCGAGAGGTTTTATTATCAGCACCATTCCCAGTTCCCTCAACAGATTTTAAGACTTAAAGAATGAAAAGTGGCTTCTTCTTTTTATTTTTGTAATGTTTATTTATTTTTGAGAGAAAGAGACCAGTGTGAGTGGGGTAAGGGCAGAGAGAGAGGGAGACACAGAATCTGAAGCACGCTTCAGGCTCCGAGCTGTCAGCACAGAGCCTGACGTGGGGCCCGAGCTCATGAACTGTGAGATCATGACCTGAGCTGAAGTTGGACGCTATCCGACTGAGCCACCCAGGTGCCCTGAAAAGTGGCCTCTTCTTAAAACTAGATTTTGAACCCTATTTTGGTATATTTTTGTGTCTGCCTGTCTGTATTTTTTGAATCAAAACACCTGATACTCTAAATTTGCTTCAAATATATAGCTCAATTGTGATTATATGTTAGATATTTAAAAAATGTTGGATATTAAATACTTTTACTCCTTTACTTAATATTGACTTAATTGTATGATGTCTGTAAGCCCAATTTAGTTACTAATAACTTATCTGTAATTAGTTTTAATAGTCTCAGTCTCTTACTGATTTGACTGCCTTTTTCTTTTTCTTTTTCTTTTTTTTTCTTTTTGACTGGCTGCTTTTGAGAGATGTTACTTTCACATAACCATTAATAACTGGTAAAAGTTTTAGAGTTTTGAAAGTGTCCATAAGAAAGCAAAGTGTATATAGAGATTGGAAATATAGTTGATTGTTTCTGTGTTTTTCTTCCTGTTTATTTTGAGAGAGAATGAGGGAGCACAGGGGAGGAGCAGAGAGAAAGAGAGAGAGAATCCCAAGCAGGCTCCTTGCTATCAGCACAGAGCCCCACATGGGAATTGATCTCATGGGCCATGAGATCATGACCTGAGCCAAAAAGGAGCTGGAAGCTTAACTGACTGAACACCCAGGTGCCCCTGGACGTGCTTTTAAGTTAGCCAATTTAGGACTCAAATGAATCATGGAATGAGAATTTTAGAGCTGGAAGGACCCGTGATCTTGTCCTGTCCCTGTAATTCTTCCTTGAAGAAGTTGAGATTAGAGAAATTGTCTTGATGGGGATCAGACAGATGACCAAGAAATATTTTGGTTAGTAGAGAGAATATTGAATTGGGACCTGGGAAACCTGTTTTAATTGCAACTTTACCATTACCAGAGTGATGTCAATCAAGTAAGCTTAGTTTCTAGGGCTAGTTTCATCATCTATGAAGTGATACAATTGGAATATAATTTCTGAGATGTTTTCCAATTTTTAAACTTTGTTTCTCGTCTTAATGATATGAATGACTACTATGTACAGTATATCTACCAAATGCTAGGCAGTGTTTTAAACATTTTAAGTGTATTATTTCATGTAATTCTTACAACAGTTCTGTGAGGCTGACATTATTAGTTCCACTTTACAAATGGGAATTTGGGGCTTAGAGAAGTTAAATAAATCTACAAAGCTTCTTAGTGGGTAACTGGAATGAATGCAGATCTGTGAGACTCCGGCTTCTGTATTCTGAATCACTATTCCTAGATTTAGGTGGACTTTTGCTTTTGGAACACTTAATAGGCACTGCTGAAAATAGGAGCCAGTTGCATTAGGTAAATATATGCTTCTGACACCCGTCTCTGGCATAGGGTAGTATTGTGTGTCAGTATGTTAGCCAGGAAAGACTTAGGATTCAGAAGTATATTGTGTGTTAGTACCTAGGAAATTTTGGAGAGGATTGAAATTAGATACAACCGGGGGATAGCCTCTTAGAAGCCCCTTTGAAAGACAAATTGAATAGGAATTGCACTCAATTTAGCATTAATAATTTAACAACATGAGTGATTGTATTTGCTTACTCATTAAAGTTGTAGGATGGTTCCAGGTTAGGTGGAATTGCTCACATTTCAGAAAGTAGGAATTGTTCTCAGTTCAAAGCTGATGAAAATGAGTTAGTTAAATGTGGTATGTTGGCAAAGAAGCTTGCCATTTTTAAAAATTATTTATTTATTTATCTTAAGTAACCTCTCCACCCAGCACGGGGCTGGAACTCATGACCCCGAGATCAAGAGTCACACACTCTACCGATTGAGCCAGCCAGATGTCCTGAGAAGCTTACTATTATTGTATGTGGTTGTATGATGGATAGAGAAGCTTCCGTGAAGTCATTGGTACCATAAGTTTTCTAGGTCATATTATTGCAAAAGTCTGAGTAAGCTTTCTTCCTTCAAATATATTCTGTTTTAAGAAGGCAGAGAAATAAGAAGGAAGTTTCAGGACAAAAAAAAAGTAATTAGCAAAAATGAATTATGAAACAAGTTTAAAGGTGTTAGAATTATAATGGAGATGAGAATATAGAGTATTAGTGACCATTTTCAAGGTTGAAGACTTAGAGCAAGTAAGAAGGACTTAAGAGACAAATTTTACGTGAAGTTTGAGGCTGACAGCCAGGAGTTAGAATTAGGAATACAGGAGGTGTGAAATGAAAAGTAGAAGGACCCCTCCCTAGGGAACACTGGTAATAGTGTCTTTGTATTTTTCCACAATTTTCTGACGCATATATCCATTAATATTATACAGATATGATCATAGTCTTCATATTGGGTTTTAATTTTTTTCACTTAATATAGTTTGGAGATCTTTAAGTACCAGCACTTTCAGAACTACTTCTTTTATTATTTGTTTATTTTTAATAACTACGTTATATTCTATGGATTGGCAAAATATGGCTAGTCCCCTGTTCTTTCCTTTTACTCCCTAGGCTTCTTGGGCTTACTTAGGTCTGTTTACTAGGACTATTTTCGGCAAACTTGATAAAAGATTTTTTTGGTGGTGGTAGTAGGGTTATGTAGTTATATCTTTGACTTGCTTACTTTTCTGGGAAGGTAAATCCCAGAAGAAAAGCCACCTCTACTCTGGAAAAATAAAGGATACAGAAATGGGGAAAATGTAGTTCTTGGGAGGTACAGCTTTTGTTTCCAGTGCTTTTGAGGATGGGTTCACTAGTTTTAAAACCTCTTGTGGGATGAAACTGTTGAAATGTTGATGGGTCAAAAATGAATTGCTAGTTTTATACAGTTCTTTATATTAAGTATGTAATTTAAAGGCTCTTTAACTTTTTCACCATTCAGCTCCTTTCTTTTTTTCTCAGATGCAGGAGTTGTCATCAGATCCAGATACCTGACTTTTATTTATAAATTCATGTCTCAAGCATACCATTTTGGGAAAGAATCTTACTATGTTTTTTAGAGTAGGGTAGATAATAGATGATAGAATCGTTAAAACATGAGAATCTTATGGATTTTAAATGAACACAATAAAGACAGACTCTGGATAAGTTTAGAACGTTTTAGAAGGTTACATTTTGGGAAAATGTGACAGGAATGTGGATCATCTGTTGAGGTTTGCTTCTTTTTTTTTTTTTCTTTTTAATATCAAGAAAAGTTTCACTGTAAAAGTAATTTGACTATGGATCTAAAATTCCGAAAAAAAAAAAAAAAATGAGCAACACCAAAACCTGAAAAACTAAAAACCAAAATATCCATAACTGTTTTGCTACAGAAATCATTATTTATATTTTGGGATATATATCCTTTGAATCTCTCATATGAATAGTTTTTGTACACAATTATAATTACAGTGTGTATGTTTTCTTATTTTTCTGTGCAGCTTTTATAATCATTTTAATGGATGAATTTCAAAGTAGTATCACTTTTTCCTTACTTGGCATTTTATATTAAATATTTAATAGTTATGAATAGGATGTTTGCTTGTTGAGACAAATGTGTAGTGAATTGCTCTCAGTCTTGGGTGCTTACAGTGCATCTCAGTGGAGATGTCCAGCAGAGAAGCAGTATGGTTTAGTGATGATGAGCTGGTTTGCTCAAGTTAAAATCCTTTCTTCCATTAATTAGCCATGTGACTTTGGGCGAATTACTTATTTCCACACCTCATTTCTCTCGTGTGAAATGGAAATAATGACAGTATGTACCATTAATGTTTTTTGCTGAGGATTATTAAGTTAGTTGTTGTGCTCTGAATCTTGCCCAGTGTTTGACTAGATTTTCAGTTCCTTTAAGGTAACATCTAGATAGTAACGAATGATGATGTTAGAGAAGAAAAAGAAGAAGACCTTTAATCCTCTAGATTGTATATATCATTGGGATGGAATATCAAGTATTAGAGACAGATTGGTAATGGTTGGCATGGATGGCAGATGGATGGGCTGTGTTGATCTTTTTAACAACCCTCAAATGATTGTAATTTAGTTGGTGTAGTAGAGAGAGCAATGCAAGAGGAATCAGAAGATTAGCATTTTAGATTTTTTTTTAAAATTTATATTCAAGTTAGTTAACATACACTGTAGTCTTCACTTCAGGAGTCGAACCCAGTGATTCATCTCTTACAAATGATACCCGGTGCTCATCTGAAAAGTGTGCTCCTTAATGCCCGTCACCCATTTGAAATCCCCCCACCCCCTTCCAGCATCTCTCAGTTTGTTCTCTGTATTTAAGAGTCTCTTATAGTTTGCCTCTCTCTGTTTTTATCTTAGTTTTCCTTCCTTTCCCCTAGTTCATCTGTTTGTTTTTTATATTCCATTGATGAGTGCAATCATACAGTATTTGTCTTTCTCTGACTGACTTATTTTGCTTAGCATAATACACTCTAGTTCCATCCACGTTGTTGCAAATAGCAAGATTTCATTCATTTTGATTGCTGAGTAATATTCAATTGTACATATACACACCACATCTTCTTTATCCTTTCATCCATTGATGGACATTTGGGCTCTTTCCACACTTTGGCTATTGTCCGTAGCACTGCTATAAACACTTGGGTGTATGTGCCCCTTTGATGCAGCGCTCCTGTATCCTTTGGATAAATATCTAGTAGTGCAATTGCTGGGTCATAGGGTAGTTCTATTTTTAATTTTTTGAGGAACCTGCATACTGTTTTCCAGAGTGGCTGCACCAATTTGTATTCCCATCAACAGTGCAAAAGGGTTCTCCTTTCTCCACATTCTTGCCAACATCTGTTGTTGCCTGAGGTGTTAATTTTAGCCATTCTGACAGGTGTGAGGTATTATCTCATTGTGGTTTTGATTTGTATTTCCCTGATGATGAGTGATGTTGAGCGTCTTTTCATGTGTCTGCCATCCGGATGTCTTCTTTGGAAAAGTGTCTATTCATGTTTTCTGCCCATTTCTTCTCTGGATTATTTATTTTTGGTGTGTGTGTTGAGTTTTGTAAGTTTTTTATAGATTTTGGATACTAACCCTTTATCTGATATATATCATTTGCAAATATCTTCTCCCATTCCATAGGCTGCCTTTTAGTTCTGCTAATTGTTTCCTTTGCTGTGCAGAGAAGCTTTTTATCTTGATGAGGTCCCAATAGTTCGTTTTTGCTTTTGTTTCCATTGCCTCTGGAGGTGTGTGAAGTAAGAAGTTGATGTGGCTGAGCTCAAAGATGTTGCTTCCTGTTTTCTCCTATAGGATTTTGATGGTTTCCTGTCTCACATTTAGGTCTTCCATCCATGTAGAATTTATTTTTGTGTGTGGTATAAGAAAGTGGTCCAGTTTCATTCTTGTGCATGTTGTTGCTGTCCAGTTCTCCCAGCACAATTTGCTAAAGAGACTGTCTTTTTTCCATTGGATCCTCTTTTCTGCTTTGTTGAAGATTAGTTGACCATACATTTGTGGGTCCATTTCTGGGTTCTCTGTTCTGTTCTGTTGGTCTCCGTGTCTGTTTTTGTGCTAGTACCAAACCATCTTGATGATTACAGCTTTGTAATATAGGTTAAAGTCTGGGATTGTGATGCCTCTGGCTTTGGTTTTCTTTTTCAACATTACCTTGGCTATTCGGCATCTTTTCTGGTTCCATACAAACTTTAGGATTGTTTGTTCTAGCTCTGTGAAGAATTTTGATGGGGATTGCATTGAATAAGTAGATTGCTTTGGGTAATATTGACATTTTAAGAATATTTGTCCTTCCAATCCATGAGCATGGAATATTTTTCCATTTCTTTGTGTCTTCTTCAGTTTCTTTCATAAGCTTTCTAGTTTTTAGTGTACAGATCTTTTACCTCTTTGGTTAGGTGTATTCTTAGGTATTTTATGGTTTTTGGTGCTATTGTAAATAGGATCGATTCCTTGATACCTCTTTCTATTTTGCTTCATTATTGGTGTATAGAAATGCAACCGGTTTCTGTACATTGATTTTTTATATCCTGCAACTTTGCTGAATTCATGTATCACCTCTAGCAGTTTTTTGGTGGAGTCTGTCAGGTTTTCCGTGTAGAGTATCATGTCATCTGCAAAGAGTGGAAGTTTGATTTCTTTGCCAACTTGGATGCCTTTTATTTCTTTGTGTTGTCTGCCTGCTGAGGCTAGGACTTCTAACACCATGTCGAACAAAAGTGGTGAGAATGGACATCCCCGTTGTGTTCCTGATCTTAGGGGGAAAGCTCTCAGTTTTTCTCTAAGGTCTTCTTTCTGATTTTTGTTAACAGTACAATCTTGAGAAGTCTTTTAGCCACTTTGAATCTGTTTTCTCATCTCTAGAGATAACATTTACCCTTCCTCTCTCAGAGATGTCATTATGACTAAAGTGAGTTGAAGACTATAAGGCACTATATACAAATGTAAACTTTTTATTAATTTAGAAAGACTAAAAATGAGAGAATGCATACAGAGACCTTGATACGGTATTGGGCACACTCTGCAATGAAGGATAGCTGCTAGTGGTATTTGTCTTCTTTTATGTGTAAGGCTAGCCCTGTTTACTGTTTAGATTATTAAGTAGTTTATGAATATATTATTAATACCTACTTTGATTTTTTTTTTTCTCTCTTCTCTGTTTCAGACTCCTGGGAGAGTTGGCTCTCAAGGTTCTGATTTAGACTCATCAGCTGCTCCTATAAACACAGTGGATGTCAATAATGAAAGCTCTTCAGAGGTATGGAAATAATAATTTGGCAATAAAATTTGGTATTATTAAAGGAAAACGAGCAGAGGCTTGAAGTAGTGGTCAGTAATTTAAACTTTCATAGGAAAGGTCTCATCCTTCTTACAAACTGGAATATGACTTTTGAATCACACTTCTAGAAAAATACGGTGTTTAGTTCTAAGACTAAGAAAGTGTATATTAAAATTGAAAATTCATATTGTTGATTTGTCTTCATTGCTAATGTCATCTGAACTTAAGGAAGATTCTGACATCTGTTTATAAAAATTACCAATTAATTAGTGTTTGTACTGGCATGAACTACTGAGTTAATAAAAAATTAGATAAACTTATCTATAAAGTTTATACATTACTTGCTGTCTTTACAACTTTGCAAGAACTTTTATCTTTCATAGTTTATTAAAAAGTAATGGGGAAAGTAAGAAAGAACTCAATTTTTTTGAGAAGTTAGCCTTAGTATTTGCTTTATTATGATTAATTATTTTTAACAAACATTGTTTGCTCATTATAGAAAAATGAGAAAAGGGAAGAGAAGAACATAAAAACCACCAATAATGTCCTTAAGATATGGATGCACTCACATTCTGCTCTGACAGTTTTTGTCACTTGCCCCTTTCTGGGCCCAGTTGTACTGCCTACCTAGTTCCCCTTTTCTGTGCTCCCCTTTCCACACCTGTTTGCTGGTGAGTCTGTTTTCTGTCTTGTGTATTTCTGATTTTGTCTCTATGCATTCATCTTCCTGTTTTGTCTCTTTCTGGCCATCTGATTTCATGTATATGGGTATTAGCCTTGAGAAGATCTAAAAGACCATGAAAGTGAGAATAAAAGTATCAGTTGAATTTTATTAAGAGCAAGTTTAATTGTTGACCTCAGTTGGATCAAAAAAAAAAAAAAAAAAAAGAGTCTCTAGTGCGTAGTGAGCAGTGCCTGGTGATCCTGCTGTATTTTCTTCTTAGGGTCATTTTCCTACTCTTTGAGATAGTTTTACTGTCTTCTATATCCTCACATCTCTCATGTGTGCTCCCCTCTCCCATCTTCCCTCAGTCACCTTCTATATCATGGGAAGTATTGGCTGAATGTCCAAAGCTATACTTGGCACCTTTGTTCTCTCTTTTTTAGTACACAGAAAACAGTTCCTTTTCTTATCAAATTTCAATCCATTCTCTTGTGCTCTAGATTCCATTCTCTCACATTCTCATTTTATTTTCTGTCCCTCCTGCCACTAGTTTTTACCCATGTCATGAATTATTCTTATTGGCATATAATACTGCTCTATAGGTTCATATGCCCAGTGCTTGGGTACATATTTGTCAAGGTCTTGGGTGATCTCTATTTCTCTCTCTGTCTCTCTCTCTCTGTCTCTTTCTATCAGTCTCTCTTTCAGTTTGTTTCCCTTTTACCTTGGCATCCCACTTTGTACAAACCCTAGGTTTTAACTCTGTGCCCTTAGCAGCCATCTATATGGAATTTGAAATGTCTCTGGGACTTTAAAGAAATAGTCAGAAGAGCGCCTGGGTAGCTCAGTCCATTAAGCGTCCCACTCTTGATTTTGGTCCAGGTCATGATCTCACAGTTTGCGAGACTGAACCCATGTCAGGCTTGGTACTGACAGTGAAGAACCTGCTTGGGATTGTTTCTCCCTTTCTCTCTGCCCCTCCCCTCCTCAAAATAAAAAACTTAAAAAAGAAATAGAAATAAAGCAATGCCTTGCTTTATTCATATGATATTTATGTCATATTTTATTATTTAAGATAATGTGTAATATTGTCTTCGTATGGGCTGTTATAAGAAAAGTGCTATAGACTCAGTGGCTTAAACAACAAACATTTACTTCTCAAGAGTTCTGGAGGTTGGGAAGTTCAAGATCAAGGCAGATTCTGTGTCTGGTGAGGGCCTGCTTCCTGGTTTATAGGTGGCCATCCTCATATTGCTGAAGGGGCAAGAGAGCTGTCTGAGATCTTTTACAAGGGCACTAATCACATTCCTGAGGGTTCCACCCTTCTGACCTAATCACCTCCCTAAAACCCCATCTCCTAATACCATCACATTGGGAGTTAGGATTTCAATATAACTTCAACATAATTCCAATATGAGGATACACATTCAGTTTATATCAGACATGTAATGTGTATAATATGTAATGTAATAAGTGATTTTTTATATCCTTCAGTTATCACCAGGATGGTTGTTCAGAGTATTTAGTATAATGAATCGCCAGAAGCAAATGTCTTTGTTCACTCTTTATCCCTGTCTAGTCTGGCTTCCATCCTTAGTACACACTAAACTACTCACTGATGACCCGCATTTTCCTGCTCCTTTGGTTAGAGAGGGCAGGTTTTTTTGTAAGCGCTCACTGAAGTTTCCAGGTTGCCAGCTTCTCCAGCACCCAGTCTGGAATATATGATGCAAAAGAAAACCCAGAGTATTCATCATTGTATCAGTGCTTGGATCCCAAGATCCTTAGCTGGTCTTCCTTCTCTTCACCTTTCAGAGTTTTCTTATGTTTGTTTTATATATAATGTCTAGGGATGTTAGGTGTGCTCAACAGGAAGAATAGGGAAAAGTGTATCTGTTCCTTTCTGTCTGCAACTGGAAATCTGACCACTTTAAAAGTTGGATTATTTCTCTTTTTATTATTGAATTGTAAGAATCATTTATCTACTCTGGGTGCAAGTCTTGTCGATAGTTTGATTGCCTCCTATTTGCCCTGTTGGCTAGGGAAGGATTCCTGTCCTGGGCTCACAGGGACGGCTGAACATAAACTAACCTGACACTGGACAGATGAAGTCAACAGCAGTTTATTATTCAAAAGACGCATGGCCCAGGAGGACACTGTATGCCATGAAGGGCCATATGAGGATTGGACTCGGGAACAAAATGAACAACCACGGGCTGAGAGAGGCAAGGTTTATAGTATCAAGAGGATGAGGTGCCCCTTGGTTCCTGGAGCATATGATTGGCTTGTTAGAATAATTCTGTGGGCTGACAGGGAACTGAAACCTGCTGTTTAGGCATATGGAGGCTCTGTGAAGAGGAGGGGTGTTTGACTGCAGGCCCCTATCTGTGGGAGCAGAGTGGGGAGGGAACTTGTAGTTAGGCCACGTGAAGCTCTCCCCTCGCCTGTTGACAAAGGAGTGCATAATACTGGGTCTCAATTTTCGACTTTACACCACAATCAGATATATGTGATGTTATGTTTTTTTCTTAGTCTGTGGTTTGCTTTTCATTTTGTTCATGGTGTCTTTCAAAGAGAAGTTTTTAATTTTGGTGAAGTCCAGTTTGTCAGCCTTTTCTCTTATGGATAGTGCTTTTTGGGTCGTTCTATGAATTTTTTTGCCTAGCTCAGTGTCATAGAGGCTTTCTCCTATGTTTACCAATGGTACTTAAAAAAATTCATTTTAATGTGTATATTTAAGTCTGTGGTTTCTTTTAAAATATTGTGTATGGTATGGGATAGTGGTTGAGGTTCATTTTTTCCATATGGATATGGAAACCACAGCTTTTTATATAGTTGTTTCAGTACTATTTGTTGAAATGTTACCTTTTCCTATTGAATTAAATTTTTGCTTTTGTGGGAAATCAATTGACCTTATATGTGTGGTTCTGTTTCTTTATGCTCTTTGATCCAGGCATACAGATTTCCCGCTTTTAAGGTGTGCCAAGTTTTTTCTTATCTCTGGACATCTGTATGCTGATCCCCATGTCTTACCTGTTCTTTTACTTTTCTGCCTGGTTAATATCTTATTATCCTTCAGGTCTCATTACAGATAATTACTTTTTCAGTAAACTTCACTTGACTCACATGTAGGATAGATGCTTATTCCATGTGCTTCTGGGGAATTGTATTTCCTATCCTTTTGATAATGATTATTCTGAGATACACTTATTTATCAAATATCTATTGTTGTCAGACGCTGTTCTGGATGCTGGAGATATGACAGTGAGTAAAATAGTCAACAATCTTTATCCTGGTAGGGACACCTGGGTGGCTCAGTCGGTTAAGCGTCCGACTTCCACTCAGGTCATGATCTCGCTGTACGTGAGTTGGGCCCTGCGTCTGGCTCTGTGCTGACAGCTCAGAGCCTGGAGCCTGCTTTGGATTCTGTGTCTCCCTCTCTCTGCCCCTCCCCTGGTCTTGCTCTGTCTCTCTCTCTCTTCCTCTCTCAAAAATAAATAAACATTAAAAAAAAACCTTTATCCTGGTAAAGCTTATATTCTTTTAGGTGGAAATAGGCAAAAACCCCCAAAACATACGAAAACGGACAGAGGGAAACAACTGGTGTTATTGAGAAAAATAAAGCAGGGAAGGAGGCATAAGAAGTGTTTTGGGTGGTTGCAATTTCAAATAGGATTGTCAGGGAAGACTTCTCTGAGAAGGGCATAGCTCAGGAAGAACTGAAAGAAGTGAGGAAATGAGTCATGTGGGTTTCTGGAACAACCATGTTTCATTCATGTGGAACAAGTGGAAAGTCTCTGAGGTAGGAGCATGCTTGGCATGTTGAGAAACCAGCAGGGAGGCTAGTGTGGCTCCAGCACAGTGAGTGAAGAGAGTTTGGGTCTGTGAGCTAATCAGGTCCACCTTATGCAGGGCCTTTCAGGCCTTTGTACAGACTTTGGTTTTTACTGCTGATGAGATGGGAAGCCATTGGAGAGTTCTGACAAGGGAAGTGACAAAACTTGTTTACATCTTTATAGGATACATTCTCACTGCTGTGTGGAGAATAAACTGTTCGTGGAGTAAGGATAGAAGCAGAGAGGCTGTTGAAAGGCTGTTGCAGTGATCCCTGTGTGGTGTGAGACTGATTGCGACAGGGTGGTTAACAGTGGAGGTCCTGAGGGTCTAAATATAGTTTGAAGGCGGTTCTACTGGGATTTTCTGATTTTTGTGCTCTAAAATGTAATTACTTTCTTTCATAACTTTTCCAAGAAGCCTGTAAGCTTCCTGAGGATGGGACTTTGTGCCTTATTTTATCATTTTGTTCTCAGCACCGTAGAATAATGGCTGGAACACAGTAATCACACTTGATACACACATTTTGAGTGAATGATTGAATATTGTATGTGGAAACTTACAGTGAAGAAACTAGTAAAGTCAAAGGCAGAACAAAGCTATCATGGCAAAAAAAAAATATGCAAATGATGCGTTCTTTTAAGGAATTACTATTCTGTGGTTCCAGCACTTTGGACTGTGGTTGCCTAGAAGACAACTCTTTCATCAGTAAAAAGAGAAAACAACAAAGAATTCACGTTCCTCACTTTCATCCTCTGGCTAATCTCCTTTAAGGGTTGTTAACAAAAGGAATTAATGATATTAATCATTGCTAACATTTATTGAATGTTTTCTTTGTATCAGATGCTATGATAAGCACTTTGCATGTACTATCTCATTTAATTTTCATGAGCCCCCCCCCCCCCCCATATGAAGTAGGTGTTACTGTTACCCCATTTCACAGATGAGGAAATTGAAGGTCATGTAATCTACTAAGAGTGGTGTGAATCCAGAATTCGAAGCCTAGCTCTTAACTACTGCCCTGCCTGCCCTCCCACTTTGGGTCCTTATTTACAGTCATCCTCTCTTTTGTTATATCCTTAGTGACATTAGTGACTCAAGGAACATCCAAGTCTCCCGGTTTTTAATGTTTTCAATGCCAGTGATCTTTATTAATTTTTTCTGGCTACTCAAGTTCATGGCAGTACCTTCCATCTTATGCAGTAGAATAGTTCACCTGAGATGTCGAAACTGTATCTTTCCATTCTTACACAACTACCTGTCTTCTCAAAAACTTTCTCATGTTCTTACTACTTCTTTGGCCTTGCTGAATATTTCAGGTTTTTAATTCCTATCTTCTGGTCTTTCAAACTTTCCTGGCTTCATTTCCTTTCCTCTCTAACCATACATCTAATGACAGAATATTTATTGAACAACGCCTTATGACTAGACTAAGCATTTTATGTACTTCATGATAACTCTAGAGGAATAGGTACTAACATTAACCCCATTTTATAGATGAGGAAGTTGACGTTTAGCAAAGTAAAGTAACTTCCTTAAGTCATATAGTTAGCATTGGTTGAGTCTCAAATCCACATTATTTTTGACACAAAAACTCATGGCATTTATAACCTATTGTCCTTCACTACACTCTCCATTTTATTCACTTTCCGATACTCTCAGTTCCTCTGTTCTCTTATCCCTCTACTTTCCTGTCTGACAAAACATTAAACCATAGATCAGTGTAATGGCCTACATTTTAAAATACAGATACTGTTAGGAATAGGGAATTGGGGAGATTGACTTAAAATGGTTTTATTTGGTTCATAAATTTAGAAGGAAGAGTCCCCTACTGGGAATTCCGGCTATGGGCAAATATGGGGTCTTAGGCTAGTGGATTATGGTAAAGACTAAAAATTGCTTTCATTGTAAGAACTTTTTTTGTTGAGAACATGATGTCGCATAAAGCTATTTGTTATAACTGCCTGTCATTTCTTGATCGAAAATAAAAGCTAACTTGCCAATAATGGCTCTTAGATAAGTAAGGACAGACTGTCATAAACAAAAAGAATAATAATATTCCAACTAAAGCAACTGGTAATTGTAATAAAATTGAACCAATGGGAATTTCCAGCATAAGGATGGGACCTACTTTTAGACGTCCTACTTTGAATAGATCTTTCAGTTTTTG
Organism: Panthera leo; assembly: GCF_018350215.1. Lineage (NCBI taxonomy): Eukaryota > Metazoa > Chordata > Mammalia > Carnivora > Felidae > Panthera > Panthera leo. The sequence goes on along the minus strand of NC_056685.1, from coordinate 113,911,877 downwards.
TATATAGTTACTACTTGAAAATTTCCCTTATGTATACTAAAAAGAGATGTACTAATTATTTTCCTGTTATGTCTGTTTTCATTGTCTGTATTTTGTTTTATAAATAACTTTTTATGTATATCCTCCTAAAAGTTGTTATTTCACAGGGTTTCATCTGTCCATTATGTATGAAAAGATGTATAACTGCTAGTGATTTGTCGGAGCATTACCAGCAAGTGCACGCTGAAAATGAAACAAGAGGACAGGAACTTCTTAATGACTCCAGTGTTACTGTGGGTCCTGTATATTTTGCTTTAGCAGCTTGGTTATGGTTGCAGAATAGCTTTGTTTTTCCTTGCCTTGGTGTTGCTTAACTTTTTCTGCTACAAAGGGAATATGGATTGCTTTAATCATGCATGCTTAAAAGAAGGTTCAATAAGGAAAGCAGGCTCTTGGGAAGTTGGGTTCATTGCTCTTACTGTTTGCAGCTGTCTTTTTTGTGAATCTGTAAACAAATATAAACGTTTAAGTTAATATTTTTCATAAATTTTGCCATGAAATTCAAAATATAAAGTCAATGATGTCTGATTTCACCATTTGTAAGTTGTATCTTTATTTAGTTAATGTTTTATTAACGCATATTTAAAAATGCTTTGGGTTAAAATGCTTTATACTCGTATATAGAAAGAGGACTTTGCATGTTAATTGTTGCTGTTTTTATTTGAGAAAGTATCCAGCATTAGAACCTGGATGTACCATTGTTTCAGTCTTTGTTTTGACTCCCTAGACTTGAGGAAGGTGACAAATGGCACATACTCATCATTAACAGTGTATCATCCAAATGTCTCTCTGTAGTGTGTGGGACGGCCCATATCTAAGGCTGAGGGTGGAAGCCAGTGAGGGCAAGTATTGCCCTTTTGCAGGCTGGAAAAAGTTTCTTAGATGGTCTTGATCTATCTCTTTCTTTTGAAAATCACTGCAATAATCTAAAAACAAAGAGAAACATAGCTTTTCTGATTCTTTTGCAAGTCTCACAAAAGAATGAAACTCCTTGTACCCAGAAAGACACAAGAAAAAAAAAAAAAAGACATGTGTTTTTCTGTCTGGCAATTATATATATAAGAAAGGATTTCACCAAACATTCACTTATTTGGCATATTTGTAGTGTACTTCTTATGCATCATATATTTTGGTAAGTAAAGAATATAAAAAAAGATATGATCTCTATCCCAGGCAATTTCTGTGATAAATACTATTTGTAAAAAGAGTGCAGTGGTGATTGAACCTGAGGAGAACCCCAGAAAAGCTTTACTGGGGAACAGTTAAACCAGACATTTTCTAGGGTGATACGGAAAATGGGTGCAATATAGGAAGACACCAACTGGTTAAACTAGCTACCTGGTGCAAGCAAAAAGAGAGACCTAAAAGATTCTTGGAGCTCTCCTTAGCATTTTACCACTTGTCTTTCATACCTCTTGTGCCAACTTTTCTTCTTTATGGGTTAGCCAAAATCAAAAGTGACAATATCACCTACTTGTCATTTAAATAAGAACTTTATTTTTAACTGAAAGAGCACTTGGTATAAGAAGGATACCATAAATATCAAGTTAAGGTAAGTTCTTTAAGTGTAATGTATCTGAGAAAGGATTAGAGATCGCTGAAATCTAAGAGTAATCTTAAGTAGAGTGTGTGTGTATGTCTGTGTGTGTGCATGTTTGGAAGTTGGTGAGAAATTTGGAATAATTAAGGGAAAAATGTAGCTGGCTGTTTTTAGTGTTTTACTGTTTACTAACAGCATTTTTGTGGAAGTTATCGATCTACCCTCGAAGGTGGTTGCGAAGAAATAGAGAAGCAGTCTCTTAATATCCACAATTAGTATTACAAAGCCCATGAATGAAAGATCATGCACTGTATTCAGGGGGCATCCCTCAGATATTCACTCTGAGCTTGTGTTACTTTTATTATAAATGAGTGATGTAGTCTTGATAGGCTTTTTTCTTTATCCTTCCCATCTATATCAGGCTAGCATTACTAGGAATAGCACGTGAATAATATTTTTAAAACATTTTTGTCTGTGTTTATTTATTCTGAGAGACAGAGTCTGCAAGTGGGGGAGGGACAGAGAGAGGGAGAGAGAGAGAATTCCAAGCGGGCTCTGCACTATCAGTGTGGAGCCCAACATGGGGCTCAGACTCACCAACTGCGAGATCATGACCTGAGCCGAGACCAAGAGTTGTGTGCTTAACCGACTGAGTCACCCAGGCGCCCCACTATGTGAATAATTTTAAGAAATGATTGTGGAAAGACAAAACAGGGTGTAAGAAAAAACTATAAACTGTGGGTCCAGAAATTAAAGAGGCCAGGATTAATAGAGTAAAAATCACCCGTTCAGTGATAAATATTTATGCATCTGAAACACCAAACAACAGTTTAGTATCTTCTATTTAAGAAGGTGAGAAAGTATATGTATTTTAGAAAGATTTATTTTTATTAGAAATGTCCCAAAATTAAAGTGTTATTTAAACATGGAAAATTCATTTAGGTGAATCATATGGAAAATTCACTTAGGTGGAATATTTCTATGATTAAATATATATTACTGAATTTCTAAAATTTCTCTTTAGGGATGAATCAGTTCTTTCTGGAGTATTAACCTGGTAATATTTAGAAGCTTTAAGAAGGTATGGCATACCTTAATGTGATCGTTAGCTTTCTTGGTATCTTTAGATATCTAGACCCAAAATCTGGAAGTGGAGACAATAGTCAAAAAGCCAAAGTTGTAAAGATTAAATAGTGTAATTGGTCTGTGGCTTCTCTGGGGAACATTCTGTAATTTGCCTTCTAGATACTAGTAGAAGCTGACATGCAAAAGAGAAATGACCGGCTAAATAGTATAGCTGTTGCACTAAAAGCATGTTAACTATTGTGGTACAACAGTTACCGAATAGAAGTTGTAAGAATGGCAAATTAGGTATAAAGTGGAGCCGTCAAAAAACAATGGTAGATAATAGATGATTTTGAAGAAAGAGCATAACATGAGCTAGATTAACACATAGGCTGGGGACATTCATTCATTCAAAAGACAGTGCTGCGCATCAAATACCTCTGGAGCCAAATGGCGTCATTCAGATGTGCAAAGGTACATCCTGAGTACTTAGTGCTACTACCTTTGCTTATTTCAGAGTTTCATAGGTGATCACTGCGTTCACTCACCTGTTGTGCCCCTGCTACTTCTATGATCAGAACATACCTCTGTTTTCCAAACGCAGCACGTCTGTGTTTCAAACCTCTTTCCACACCTTTGTTAGAATGCCTCTCTTTTATTTCTGACAAGTGTCTCCTACTCGTTCTTCAGTACCTAATTCCAGTGTCCAGCGTATATACACATACATATAGCATAAATGAGTTTCTGTGTAGTTTTTGTAAAACACTAACTCTTGCAACAGGCAGAGTTGGATTCTTTTTTTCCTGTGTTCCTATAGTTCCTCATATTTACTTATGTTATACCATTGTCTGGTAATGTTTGTCTACATATCAGTATTCCCTAGTACTCAGTGAGCCTTCATTCTGCTACATAATGTACATAAATAAATGAATATATGCTATTTGTATAGCACCCAATGAAGGAGAAGTTTATTTTTAAGTTTTTACTTGTTTGGAGTACTTATTACTTCACTCTATTCCTTGGAAAGTTTTATAACCTGCAAGATGTTAAAGCTCTTCTGTCTTTTTGCCAAATTCTGCCCTGCCAGATTCATTCATATTTTTGTTTTTTTATTTTTATCTATTTTTAAAGTAGGCTCCATGCCCAATGTGAGGTTTGAACTCACAACCCTGAGATCAAGAGTCTCATGCTCTAACAACTGAGCCAGCCAGTCGTTAATTTATTTTATTCATATTTTTAAAATAAATATATAACATAGAAAATATAGAGTGTGTTCAAAAATAATACAGTAGCCATTAGGGAAACATGGATGAAAAGCTCCAGTGTGTTGTGCATTATAGGGAGTGTAGAAACTTGACAAGCTACTAAGGGTAGTGCTGGAGGGAAAATCAGTATATACAAAGGCCCGGGAATGTCGGATACTGTGGTGGGTTTGGAGAACGTAGGTAAATCTGAATAGTTGAAAGTGTCAATATAATTGTGGAGAGTGAGAGGTGCCCCAGCATCAGAGTGATTATTAGGTCATTGAGGAAATATTCATGTAGGACCTTGTATGCCATAACCATATAATTCTGAGAATATTTATAAGTGTTTAATATTTTATGGGTCTATTAATTTTAGGCTTGTACAGTGTTCATCTTAGGTTAGCAAAGAATTTACTGACTAGAATACTTCTCAAGCATTGTGGATACTCTGTGGTAATTATGAGTTATTTAATACAGTACCTTTTCCCTCAGTGATCAGAATGCTTTATATTCTTAATTTTTTGGTTATCATTACTAGGAAGTAGATTGGAACAGCTGTTATTTTACTAAGGGGATATCTAGAGAGAGGGGTGGGAATATGATGGCAGACTTCTCAACTAGTCTAGGTCAGAACTTCTCAAATTAGAATTCTGTACTCTAGCCATCAATTTACTCAACCTAAAAGATAGTTGTAAGGGTTTGTTTTTTTTTTTTTTTTTTTTTTTTTTTTGTAAACTTCAATCAGAATAGATGGTGATGTACTTTTGCACAATACCTGAATTTGGGCTTAACATCGTAAGTTACAATTTACTAATGGCACCATTGGTATAAGACATTAGACCGTATTTCATAACACACAAATTGCTATTTTACAATATTCAACACAGTTTTGTAACCTTTTTCTCCCTCTTTCTATAGGGTTTCATATGTCCCCAGTGTATGAAATCCCTTGGGTCTGCTGATGAACTTTTCAAACACTATGAGGTAGTTCATGATGCTGGTAATGATTCAAGTCATGGAGGAGAGGCTCTTGCTCTGAAGCGGTACAGTACAATTGCTTTGAAGTGTAATGCTATTATGAATGCATGTGATCTTACCTCTTTCCTGTGTTAGGGCCTTGAGAGTGTGCTCACCATTCCTTGTCAGACTGACTCTTAGGTGAGGAGAACAGAATGTAAGAAGTTTGACAAGACTCAAGGAACAGAAAGAAGCCAGTGTTGCTTGAGCTGAGTGAATGAGCAGGAGAGTGTTAAGACAGGGACTAGATTGTATAGATTGTATAGTCCTTGTTAATGAGTTTAGATTTTATGCTAACTACAATAGGAAGGTATTGATCCTTATGGTTAGTAAATTAATGGGAGATATTTTGTTTCTGGCCTCAGGCAGTTAATGATTATATCATTTCTGTGATAAAGTGTTTTTCCATTTATGAATGAGGAGCTTTCAGAATAAAATTATTTTTCTAAGGGTTATATATATATGCCAGTATACATAAAATTCTAAGCAGCTTTTTTTTTTAAGAATTGCAAAAACTAGAAATTAATGTGCAGTCACTAGCCATGATTTATTAAGAGACCAGGTTGTTAGAGAACATTAATTATTAATTCCTTTTTTCTCCAATATATGTTTAGAGATGATTTAACACTACTTAGACAAGAGGTCCAAGACCTTCAGGCTTCACTTAAGGTAAGAGTAGAAATGATTACATTTGTGTATTTTCAGTGTTTCAGATAATAAATCTTTTGAAATTTAATTAAAAATCTTTTTTTTTTCCTTAGGAAGAAAAATGGTACTCAGAAGAATTAAAGAAAGAATTAGAAAAATTTCAAGGGCTGCAACAGCAAGTAAATGCTTTTGAATACTTGAAGTGTGTTTATTAGATGTTTATTTTCATTGTTAAAAATAAGCATTTTGTAAGCAGGTGGCCTGATATAAATAACTTCCTAATGAATTTATCTGTATTTAATAGCCTACAGTGTATATCCTTTGTAATTCTAATGAATGCAAACAAATATTTTGGAAGCTCAGATGTTATTTCTTAAAGGTGCTCCATTAAGAATCAGTGACCTGTGGGGTTTTTTTTTTTTTTTTTCTTAATACCAGGCTGCATTATTCTTATTTTCTGAAAATATCCCTAAGTGGTTAAAAAATATAGGTTCAGAGAATAGTGAGATTCTTCAGAGCATTTGTGTTGTGACAAATGGGAGATCACTAAATTGTCTACTAGTAGGGAAAGAACTATTATTAACTGTTTACTGTTTATATTCTTTTTAAAATAATTTTTAAAGTTTACTTATTTTTGAGGGAGGGAAGGAGGGAGAGAGAGATAAAAAGAGAGAGAGAGAATCCCAAGCAGGCTCTGCACTCTCAGCATGGAGCCCGACATGAGCTTGATCTCACCAATAGTGAGATCATGACCTGAGCCGAAATCAAGAGTCAGTTGCTCAACCGATTGAGCCACCAGGCACCCCTGTTAATATTACTGAAGATTGTTTGAAAATATGGGGAAATGGTTGTATTAACAATTTTAGTTATTTTTGTAAACAGTATTAGGTTTTAAAAAACAGAATAAAGGTATTTATGTATATGTGTATGTATACACACAAACACACACAGCTTTATATAAAAATAATATGTAGAAAAAACGAAAATCATGGGTAACAAAAGTGGTTACTTTGGAGTAAGATTCTGTTGATACATAATTTAATGTATTTTCTAAATGTCTTAACCAACTATGATTTTTATATTAAAATTATATTGGCTTTTGCACTACAATTACATGAAGGATCATAGAGTAATAATTTTTACTAAATGTAGTTTTCATTTGTAAGAATAAAGTGGATAACCTTCAATAATAGTTCTAATATTTTTATAAAGTAATTAGTGATCCTGTTGCCTGTTATCTTAGTACATTGTGACTCTCAGTCTATCTTTTTTGCCTTTTTGTTTTTTCACCAAAAATTGTCATTTGGACTAGAAAAAAAATCCCAAATAAATGGTTAACAAGATATTATTAGTCTTATTACTACTCAGCTTCTGTATTTGAGGCTGTGAAAGAGGTTTTTAGTAATCTAAAGTACTTAAAGTTCATTTATTCTGTTTTACATAAATGCCATTAACAAATAATCAAACATGTGCTGTATTATTTTTTTGTACTTGAAAACAGGAAATTGTTTACCACATTTGAGATGACTATTTCACATTTAATAAATTAAATTCTCCACAGTGCAAGGTGAAATTGCCTTGGTAGGAAATTTACCTTGGGGAAAATGTATTTAAAATATTGATGGTTCTTAGCAACCAATATGTCTAAATCTAATGTATAGGAAAATAAGTCAGATACACTAGGAGTTGCTTTATTAAACTCTTGAAGATATGTGTAATTCTTTAGAATGTGGAAATAATGACTTGGCAGTATAGTATTTTATTCCTAATGCACATAATAAATTAAACCTTATGGAATATATTCTTTATTTCTGCTTTTTTAAAAGATGATTTATAATCATGAATTAAAAATTTGTGCTTTTAATGCCAAACTTTATAGTAGTGATGGTTCATGGCATGTTTTCACTTTTGCAGATTTTTATATATTATAGTATTGAATCTTATTTGCTGACTTCAGTATTGGCTTTAGAATCTATATTTATAATGATAGTTTATATTATTTTAAAATCTTTACTGAATTTATAGAACTTAAGATGGTACCTATTATAAGATTCACAATAATTTAAATATATGTTAACATAAAAAAAATTCTTAGAACCAGTGACTGCAGCTAGATCATTATGCCAGTCTGCCTAATGGTACTTTAGAAATCTGGAAGATTGTGAACAGACCAAAATTTAATCAGAATCTTGCTACTTACCTGATAGAATGTGGCTTGTAGAGACTTTTTTCACATTGGCAATTATAATAGTATTGTCTTTTTCTTTTAATGCGTTTGTTTATGTCTTGTTTCCATTGAGGAGTCTAAACCTGATGGATTGGTGGCTGATTCATCAGCAGGTAACTTTGAACTTTGCTTAAAGCAGATATTTCTTCATTTTTCTTTTTCTTCTTCGTTGTTTATTTACTTATTTTTGAGAGAGAGAGAGCTCAAGCAGGGGAGGGGCAGAGAGAGAGGGAGACAGAGAATCCCAAGCAGGCTCCACATGGTCAGTGCAGAACAGAGCTAGAGGCTCAAACTCAGGAACCTGTGAGATCATGACCTGAGCCCAAATCAAGAGTTAGAAGCTTAACTGTCTGAGCCACCCAGGCACCCCTCTCATTCTTCTTTTTCACTTTCTACTTTCTTTTGCTCTGATCCCTGCTACATGAATTTGTATTGTGATTATACTTTTTGGCTTTAAAACAGTGAAGCTAATAGTCATATTTTAGGTTTAGAATATTATTTGTGAACTTTATAGTTTAATCAGTTGATAAAAATCTTAGTGTTTTCTTTGTTCTGTATATTCTGAAGTTATAAACTTCTGAAATATCACATTAGTACATTTTAGTGAAAAGTTAAATCTAGTTTGAAGAATGATGTCCTCTTTTTCTCTTGAAATAAAATGATGAAGCTAGCATCTTTGTAATTGACTTTGGAGGAATGCTCAATGAATAATCAAATTTGTATTTTGAGGTTAGCTGTTGTATTTACTTTCCCTCTGAAATCTGTCTCGCCCTTTTTTTTTGAAATCTCTTTAGGAGAATGGAGTATTAGGAGTTGACTGCATATTTTAATTATTTTATTTAAGATTTGGATTGTTCTTAAACCATTTCTTTCTTTTTTTAATGTTTATTTTTGACAGAGAGATACAGTGTGAGTGGGGGAGGGGAGGAGAGGGGAAGAGAGTAGGGGAGGGGGAGAGGGAGGCACAGAATCTGAAACAGGCTCCAGGCTCTGAACTGTCAGCACAGAGCCTACTCTGGGCTCGAACTCACAAACTGTGAGATCATGACCTGAGCCAAAGTTGGATGCTTAACCGATGCTTAACCCAGGCTCCCTGTTCTTGTTTCTCAATATAATCAATTTTATTTAGAAAGCCAGAATTTGTTCCTTTTTGGACAGTTGATGGTTATAGGAAAATAACTGAAATGTAAAAGCAAAATACTTTTGAAAAAAATATTTATAGATTATTTGAGTATGATGCTAAATATTCCTTTAATTTGTTTTATATATTTATAAATTATGACTTGTGTCTTAAATGAATCAGATATGCTTAATTCTTGAAATATGAAGATTCTCCATTTATAACTGGATGATAGACTCATGTTGATTCTCTTTTTTTTTTTCTTTTCATGTTGATTGTCTTTAACTACAACAATGATTAGGATATAAGTAATAACAGTTTAGGAAATGTAATTAGCATTAATTATGTATTTAAATAGCTATGATACATTTTTGTAGAACTACAGTCTTTGGAACAACAATTAGAAGAAGCCCAAACAGAAAATTTTAATATTAAGCAAATGAAAGACTTATTTGAACAGAAAGCAGCCCAACTTGCCACTGAAATTGCAGGTAAATTGAATCAGATCTTTTTAGCCAATGATGAGTCTCGTTACCTTTTTGCCATTGTACATCCTGGAAATAAGGCATTGTATTTTAGTGTATTGTATTTTGGTGTGATAAAACATTTGTTATAGACTATGGTAGTGATTATTGGAATTTAATAATAGAGTTGCTGTATAAATTGTTTGTCTTCTCACCTCTTCCTTTCAAAGGATCGATTTTCTCTGTAGAATTTTTCTTCTAATTTAGAAAAGGTGAATTTTCTTTGGGGCATGCTTAAAGATTAACAAGTAACATTTTGAAGAAATTAAATAATACAGTTAGATTTAACATTTGGTTATGCTATCAATTACTTTTTCTTTAACTACATGCTTTTAGGTTAAACTATTATATGTGATTAAGTATACATTAAGATGATAATTAGTGACAGTGCTGTATGGAATTTAGACAAAAACATCTGATTATTTTAAGTTCATCATTTAATCAGAAGTAAAAGTTTATTGTATATATTTAGGGTGATCTAAGGAATGTGAATTTGAATTAATATTAATAATATGTACATACTAGTAATATGTAGTTATCCATACATAATAATATGTAATTAATACATATTAATATGTAGATATGCAATGTAATAGATAAGAATTTATAAAACTACCCTTTCCTAGAGTTAATGTCATGAAACTAATATTTATATAACTATCTTTAATTAGATATAAAGTCAAAATATGATGAAGAAAGGAGTCTTCGAGAAGCTGCTGAACAAAAAGTGACATATCTGACAGAGGAATTAAACAAAGAAACAACTATAATTCAAGATCTGAAGACTGAACTGGTAATTCAGAAACCTTATTGAAATGTACTTTTATAATTTTCTAAATGAAAAATGAAATATATACTCTGAAAAAATGTTAAAAGTATTGGTTGAGTAAAATGAAGGAAAGGAAAATTCCCTCTAGTTCTATCCTTTACACATATACCAATGTGATTTTTTAAATAAAAATGGAATGTATGATACAAAATTTATTACCTTAACATTTTTGTTGTTTCTATCTTAATATCATGTGTCTTTTTACTAGTTTCCTTATCTGCGTCTCTGATCCTGACCTTTCCCTGCCCTTTAGTTTTATAAATCCACCTACTTTTAGAAAACTTCTGATTGCATTTCTAGCTTCATTTCGGATTCAACAAGTGTAGCATCAGGTCATCGTATTTCCTCCCCAACTATTTCTGTCATTGGTGCTATACGTCTTCAGTGCTCTCCCAAGGTGTACAACTTTGGATCTGTCCTTGTCTCCTTTCTGTCCTGTATGTATGTATGTATGTATGTTTATTCATTTTGAGAGAGAGAGTGAGAGAGCATGAGCAGGGGAGGGGCAGAGAGAGAAATGGAGAGAGAGAATCCCAGGCAGGCTCTGTGCTGTCAGCGAGGAGCCCGAAACAGGGCACGATCCGATGAACCATGAGATCATGACCTGACCTGAAACCAGGAGTCGGACACTCAACCGACTGAGCCACCCAGGTGCCTCTCTGCCCTTTATTTAGCACTCAATAAATATATGAATAAAATCAACCATATGCATATCCATATCCATTAGCAACAAACCCTAATTATGCTTACATCTGCTCCTTTATTTTTATTATCAGTTTCCTAGGATAGAAAATGGGGCATTTATGCTTCAAAATGTGGCATTTATTAAGTGATTGTTATAACCATGGAGTGTAGTTTGTGAAGGAAAAGAAAGCAAATAAAGCACTAAGGATAATTGTGAATTTGCTCTCTTTCACATTGTGGTGATACTATTAAATATGACAAAGATTGGGAAGAGGAGAGGCTTTTTGGGAAAAAGATATCAGTGGTCAACATTTGCAGTCTAACACTTGATATTAAAGATTATTTTCATTTTGATTTCTTTGTAGTAAAACCATATTTTCGTTTTTCACTATAATTTTTAATGAAAATGCTTCACAGCTTCAGAGACCTGGTATAGAAGATGTTGCTGTGCTAAAGAAAGAACTGGTCCAAGTTCAAACACTAATGGACAACATGACGTTGGAGCGTGAAAAAGAATCTGAAAAACTCAAAGATGAGTGTAAAAAGTTACAAGCAGAATATGCTAACTCAGAGGTAAATAAGTTCAGTGTGCCTAAATGTGATTGTTGTTAACTTGTTTAGTGTATACTGTTGAGTGAAGCCAGCAGTTGAAAGTTTTCCAAGCGATCTATCAAAACAATACTTGACTTTCATTTGCCCTGAGTGATATTTGTGTATAGTCAGTATAGTCTGAGAGACAATATTTAATTTTGCTTTATAAGGCTAGACATTTAGAGAAGAATGTATAAAAGACTATTGTCTATTTAATAAATGTACATATTGTGGAGAAATGATTATTTAAAGTTAAATTTGATCCAGGCTAGTCAATAAGTGGTAATTGAGTTTATCTCAGTTTGGTGTAGGGGTAAAGGAAGCATGATTTCATTTTTTTACAATTGTATTATCAATGTTGTTTAGGAAAAATATTTAGGAGAACTTATTTTCTAGTAGGCTTGTTTTTCACTTATCGATTATTGAATTATGTTGTTGAAAGAAATCTTAAAAATCTGTTAGACTAACATTTCACCCAGGACCCTCCTTTGTAGCCTCTCTGATAAGTGATCCCCAACTCCTGGTAGGTGATGTAGGGGTGCATATTTCTTCATAAGTCAGCCATTCCATTGAATTGACATTTGTTTCCCTAGAATTTCCATGCACTGATTCCAGTTCTCCTTAGGAATTACACAGAATAAATTGTTCCTTTTTTCCACATGAGATATTTGGAGACTGTTCATATTTACTCTGAGTTCTTTCTTTTTCAGGATAAACATTTTCAGTTCCTTCTGCCATTTGTCACATGGCTTGACTTTGACCTGTAAATCCTTGATATAATTATGTTAGTATATGGCAAGCTCTAGGATTTTTAGTGAATATATTTGCTTAAAAATGTAGCCTTTGTCTTTTTTACTAAAGTATTATAGAGGATATTGTGTTAACAGTTAACAAAATATTAATAGATATTTGTAGTTCTTAAGCTGCCTTATGTGACATGGACCTCTATTTTTCATATTTTCAGTTTAAGAGGTTGTTATAGTAACGTTGCAGTTTGCTTTTCTTAGAGTTTTTAAGCTGGTGATCTTAAAAGCCATTCTATTCATAATTAGTAACATGAGCTATGGAGTATAAATATTATAGATAACCATGTCACCCTTTATTTTACTTCTTCCTGTATCTTTGTAAAGGGGGAATGGTGAACCTTTGTAGGTACAACATGCATAGGCATGTGAAGCTTTATGATGCTTACTTAACACTTTAGACTTTAAAGTTTATGAACTTCAGGTGCAGACTTCCCAAAAGTGATCTTTTTAGCCCAATGACACTTGACCCCACAATTTTTCCAACAATTTTAGGGAGTTCATAAATTTATTGAAGGCAGTTAAAAGCTTTTAATGTGCAGTCAAGGAGATGCTGAATCAAAGAAGTCTCATGAGGAAAAGTCCCATTCAGATAATGTGAAAGTAGAAATGCTTGAATCTGAGTGAATCGAGTCATTTATTTCTGTGTTTTAATAAGAATTACTTTTGATTAAATCTGCCTGCCCACTGGTATTTCTCAAATTTTTAAAAAATTATACTCTCTTTTGGTTAAAAATTCCTTTAATATTATATGAGGTTTCAAATCAAATGTAACAGGTTGACTAAAATTGAATCACAGCAATGGCACTTTTAGAATATATCTCTTTTATTTTAAAAAAAATTTTTTTTTTTTTTTTTAACGTTTATTTATTTTTGAGACAGAGACAGAGCATGAACAGGGGAGGGGCGGAGAGAGAGGGAGACACAGAATCTGAAACAGGCTCCAGGCTCTGAGCTGTCAGCACAGAGCCCAACACGGGGCTCGAACTCACGGACCGTGAGATCATGACCTGAGCTGAAGTCGGACGCTTAACCGACCAAGCCACCCAGGCGCCCCTAGAATATATCTCTTTTAAAGTATAATCCTTTCTGACTGTTTCCTGCTGAGAATTGTGGAGTTATACATATACTTGTTATACAAATAGAATTTGAACAGGGAGAAGAAATTTATATATTTGCTTGCATTTTGGGAAAAATATATGTGGGAAAATATTTCTGAGTAATATTTAAGAATTACTTTAATATGGAGGATTTTTGTAAATTTGTATTTTTATTCGTGTAGATTGGATTATCTTCTATGTTATGGGAAGACGTCATTTAAGGTGAAAAAGTATAACTAGAGTTATAAGATTTGGGGGAAAAGGATTTGGTGACTTCCCTGTACTGTCCTCCTATCAACAAGAGTAATTGTGGGAAACAATTTTTTTTTTTTCTCTCAAAAAGATGTTTCTGGAAAAGAAGAAAAATGGCATAGAAATTCATTCTTCACATCTTAACTTTTACATTTTCATAAAGGTTTATCTTTTTAAATGTTTTGAAATAAATGTTAAAATAAAGAGATTTGCTGAATAGCACTTAACATTTCATCATCATTTTAGTAAAACAAGGGTAATATTTACTTTCTAGTAGTTAACTAATAGGTGTGTAATGATTGAGACTTCAGATTATGTTGAACAAGTTTAGGAAGTGGTAGCATGAGTCAGAGTAATATTATTATTGGAAACAAGCTCTTAGGTTTTGAGCACCACCAAGTTTTGGATAATATGCCAGGTACTTTAAATATATGGTCTCTTTTGTTTCTTTTAACTCTGTAAATTAAGTATTAAGTTTGTTTTATGTGTAAGGAATCTGAAGCTCGGTGAAGTTAAATAACTTGTTTAAGTTCATGTACCTCATATAAGGAAACTAGGATTGGATCCCAGGTCTCCTCCAAAGCCTCAAGTCTTTTCTGAATCATGTTATCTCTCATTTAGGGTGGTCTGATAATTGCCTTATAAGTAAATTCGTGCTATTAATTTTGACCTAATACTTACTGTTATTACTTTTTATATTTTGCCATATTATATGTTGTAATATTTATATTGAGTACAACTTAAAATACTTTTGAGTTGTTTCACACCATTTTTATATTAAAACAATTAATGTCTAGATATTCCATCTCATTTGTTTATAACAATGTTATAAACCATTTGTTTTTAGCTTGTGCTTACTTTTTAAATATGTGGCATGTATTTTATTAATTTATTAAAATTAAATCCTATTCTTAAATTTGTTGGTGAATTATAGCACTTAATGAAAAACTTACTTTATGTATTTATTACTACTTTACTGAACGTAAATACTGGTATCTGAAACAAAATACACGAACAGGAATTAAAGGAGCTAAAAATGTAATGATTTGTTTGGTATTTCTAATTGAAGCTAAAGACATATGATGTAATATACATTGTTAAGTATGTCCTTATGTTCCATTACATTCATTTAGATATGCCTATGAATTCATTGACAGGTTTTGTTTTGTTTTGTTGTGTTTTTGGTTTAGATATTTTAGAAGGCATATAGAAAAATAATTCATTCTAAAGCATTTGAAAGTACTTTATAAATAGTTATCATCAGAAATTGAGGATTTAAGGGTTAAAATAAGTATTATTTTTAAAAATTTACATTACTGAAAATATCAAAGCTATAATCAACTTACATTTGGTGTGGTCTTTAATGTAAATGGTTTTTTAAGAATTTTATTTGAATTCCAAATAAACTCATTTTAAAAGCTAAAATATTTACAAAGATATGGAATAAAAATGGTTATACTCATGCATAGTTATTAAAGAGTACTTAAATATCTTTTAAAAGTGTACTAATATTAGAGATCAGTTTTAGCAGTATGTTTGGACATTTTTATTATGTGTTCAGTGTGTACTTTTGTCAGTCTTCCACCTTTCATCCATCATTTTATTATTTTTTTTTTTCTGCTTTCTAATGGAGATGCTTAAACTTGAGGTAATGTGTTTTGGGAAGGCTTTTTAATGTTAGTAATACCTTTAATATAGCTCCTTCTGTTGTCAAATGGAAATTTTGTGTTTTAAGGCAATCTCAGAACTTCAAAGATATGCTTATTTTTGTTAATCAAGTGAATTTTCAATCGTTTTTAAATAATTACATACAAATTGTAGTAGAATATTATTAGGACAATAATTATAATTCTAAAACACTAGCAGGATATTTGCTCAAAATATCTCTAATTATTTTTTAATTTAAAATTTTTTCGTAAAAGTCTAACTTGAATTCAGTAACATGGCTTCAAGGAAATGGAGGCTATTTTATCGGGTCTCAGATACTGGGAACAAGTATCTGTTAACTCCTTGGAGACGAATCACTCATTCCTTTAGAGAGTAGTTTTTGAATGCCTAGGGTCAGTAGCTGTTTTAGGTGTGGGGAATACAACAGTGAATAAGACAGAGTACCTGCTCTCATAAAGCTTATAGTCTTTTGTGGAAGCCAGATAATACATGAATAAATCAAATCATGATGGAAAATCAGGTAATAATAAATGCTATAAAGAAAAATAAAGCAGGGTATGTATGGGCAGTAGTGGAGCTGGCAATAATGTATGACAGTTTTAGATAGAATGATCAGGGAAGGTCTTCTGAAGGAGGAATGTGTGAGAAGTAAGCAAGAGGGTGAAGAATTGGGAGTAAGCATTCTCAGGAAGAGGGAGTGCAACTGTAAAGTCTCAAAGCGCAGATGAGTTTGGCCTGTTAAACAGGGAGGAATGTCTTTGTGGCTGGAGTGGAGAGCCATCTTTGTTTGAATTTGACCCATAGTCATATTTGAACAGGGAATGTATTTTCTTGCACATTTTGACTTTTCAATTTGTATATTCCCCCAATACAAACATAATGCATGATCGCTGTAAAACATTGAAATGATTCATGATGTACAACAGAGAAAATGAACCTTATCTGTAGTTCATTCCCCTCCTTCCCCTCTCCATGACTAAAGTATACCTTTTGGTGTAAACTCTTCCCACATCTTTCTTTTTTCCACCCTTGAGTAAACTAAAAAATTTCAAATGGTTGCTTTTAAAAAAATTATAGTTAAAAATATACATATTTGTACAAAGGATAAATGATATACCTAATGTTTAATTCTTTAGGTATTAAAATATAAAGTCATTTATAAGAACATATTTTAAAACTATAAAATATAAAAAGATATTGTTGAATATATTTGCTTTACATTTTGCTTGTTTAGTTTTTTCTACATGTCAGAGTTAATCAGCAAGACAGATGTTACTCTTGGCTTACTATATCTTATAAACTTTAATGTGGAATCATGTTTTTTAATGAAATATACTCCTAATTTGCATCTTAATATGCACTATTATTTCTGTTTATTATGTGTCACTCTGCTAAATCCTTTGATAAGATATTTACAAGCCAAGATTTAAATACAATAATATATCTTCTTTTGTGATAAGTTGGCATCTACGCTAATGATTAAAATAGGGTAACTTAAAATAGCCAAACTGTTCCTAATATTTCTCTGAACATCCATAATGTTACTAACAGAAAATGATCCTGAGATTCAAAGTTATTAGGGATAGCAGTTTGAAATAAACTCCCAATATCAATGAAAATGTTACATGATCAGTTTAAGAAAGAAATTATTAGGATATGCCTTTAACTTGAATATAGTTAAAAATAATGAATATTTAAACATTTCTTTCTTTGAAGCATAGGATATATATGGCATATATTATATACGTGTGTGTGTGTGTGTTGTTATATGTTGAAACACCCTGTTTAGAAGCTGTAACTATAAAGCAATATGACAGATTGCCTGTCAGTATATCAGAATTGGTTTATTTACATGAATGTTTTCCTTAAAAGGTTAGGCCAGGAAGATATCTTAGACATGCTGCTATTTGTAAAAACTTTTTTGAAACCTCTTTTAGTTGACTTTAAACCAGTTTGGAAAACACTCAAAAAACTAGTTTCATCAACTTATGGTTATTAAAATAATATAAGCCCAAGTGTTTAATCATTCAGTTCAATCACTTACCTTCTTTACTAGATGGTTTTCCAAAACTTAAAACCAAAGCACTGTAATAGATGAAGATATACTACCAAAGAGAATCCTTAAAAAAAAAACCAACCAAACAAAAAAGTGCCACACATACTGGAAGGGTTTTTAAGAGAAGAGTAGCAGATCTCTTGGTGTTACTGTCAAAATAAATCAGTAGCCTTCTAAAGTTTCTCCCTTGAAGATGTATTTGTAATATTTGATGTAGATAACTACTCTTGTGTTTATTAAAAATTTTTTTTAATGTCTTCCATAATAAAATTTATTTACTAATAAAGAATATAGACAATGAAAACGTAGCTTTAAGAATGTAAAAAGTGAAGTCAATAAGCTAAATATTAGAAATAGAACGTTCTTTTGTTAATTTCACTTGCAAGAAACCATACTTAAAAAGCAGTACTTAGTCTCTCTCTCTGGTCATTGAAGCTTTCATGTATAGGAAGTTTCTATTTCTGAGACTTTGCTTAATTTTCTCTTACTTTTAAATGATCAAACCTTTGTCTTAATTTCGTTAAGATGCATTAAAGCAAATTCGTGTCCAGCTATTATACCTAGTCATGGAATGACCCAGCTTAATAAAATTATATCTAATAAAACTCTGTATAACTTCTTTGGACAGATACTTTCCATTACAGTCAAAGAGATGATTCGCTACCTTTCCAAGGTGATTCTGTATTGTGTGTTTGTGTTTATTTAACATGTTTTTAAAGTAAAAAGAAAGGCTATCCTGTAGAAGTTGGGATAAAAGGTAGGCAGTAACTTGCATATGTTCTTTAAATTCAGAAGGATTAAAGTACAGAGTTTCAAAGCCAGTAAATTCAGGTTGATAGTTTGATGCTGACTCAGATACATAAAGTAGGATGCCAACTATTCATTTCATTCATTATTAAATAAATGAGGTTAAACATTTTGGATAAATTTTAAAAATTAATTTTCAGTCAAAAATGATGTGGGGTGGCAGTAGGGTGGTAGGAAAAAGAACTAAATTGAAACTTCGAAGTATTATATCAATTTAACAACAACAGTGACAAAAATCTGTGTAACTTTAAAACCTTTGGATACTTCCATTCTCTTTTCCATTTTAGTTCCCTCTAATTTTTTTTTTCTTTTTTTTTTCTTTTTTTCTTAAGGCCACAATAAGCCAGCTAAGGAGTGAACTTGCCAAAGGCCCCCAGGAAGTTGCTGTATATGTGCAGGAACTACAAAAACTTAAAAGTTCACTCAATGAATTAACACAAAAAAATCAGGTAAGTATTTAAAAACTACATAGAGTGGTGAATTGGTTTTATGTATCTTAAATTTTAATCTCGTGTATGTTATTTATATATTGGCATGAGTACAGTGTGACTTATTACTCTGTTGGTTTTTTTTTTAAGTGTTAAGTACATTCACATTGTTACAGAACCGATCTTCAGAACTCTTCCCATCTTCCAGAACTAAAATTCTATACTCTGAACAACACCCCATTCACCACCACCTTTTGTAGAGGAAAAACACTCCTGTGTGTCTCCTCTACTCTCAGTACTTTACTACACCTTTACTTCTGACACCAGACATATGAGTGTTCCACACATCAGCAGTTCTGTGACACCAGTGGATGACCTACAGTGTAACTCAGTTCTACCACCATTTACTTGGAGATAGTGGGAAATAGTGTCAGATCCCACAGGGGTTTAGCTGCCCCCTCCCCCCACAAATACCAGTTCAAAGTCCAACTTGTTACCTGTACTTCTCACCAAATGGCTGTGGCTGTAAATGGGAGGTTCCCACAACCCTTGCCTTAGATGGGATTAATTTGCTAGAATGACAAACAGAACTCAGAAAAACATTTTACTTACTAGATTAATGATTTATTTTAAAAGATTATAATTCAGGGGGTGCCTGGGTTGCTTAAGCTTCCGACTCTTGATTTTGATTTGGCTTGTGATTTCACAGATCATAAGATGGAGCTCCATGTCAGACTCTGTGCTGACAGAGTGGAGCCTGCTTGGGATTCTCTCTCTTCCTCTCTCTCTGTCCCTACCCCGCTCGTGCTCTCTCTCTCTCTCAAAATAAATAAATAAATAAACATTAAAAATAAAAGATTAGAACTCAAGAATAGCTAGATGAAAGAGATCGGTAGAGTAAGATGTATGGGAGAGGTCATGGAGCTCCCACGCTCTCTCTGGGTGCTTTCTATGTGTTCGCCAACCTAGAATCTCCCTAAACCCTGTCCTTGTGGGTTTTTATTGAGGCCTCCTTACAGAGGCATGATTGATTAATTTATTGGCCATTGCTGATTAATTTGACCTCCAGCTCCTGTCCCCTTTCTGAGGTAGGGGGTGGGGTTGAAAATTCCAACCCTTTCATTTTGGTTGGTTCCCATGGCAACCAGCCCCCATCCTTAGGAGCTTTCTAAAAAAAAAAAATCACCTCATTAACATAAACTCATTGGTGGTTGAAAGGGAGTTGTTATGACTAACAAAAGACATCTTTGCTACTCTTTTCACTTAGGAAATTGCAAGGGTTTTTGGAGTTCTGTTCCAGAAATGGAGATGAACACCAAATGTATATTTCTTTTTATACGTTACTATCACACCTTTGATGCACAGAGTTTTTGATTTGATGTAATCTAGTGTCTGTTTTTACTTTTGTTGCCAGTGCTTTTGGTGTCATATTTAAGAGATCATTGCCAAATCCAATGTCAGGCAGCTTTTCCCCTGTTTTCTTTTAATGGTTTTATACTTTTAGGTCTTATGTTTAGGTCTTTGATTCATTTTTGAGTTAATTTTTTTAATAGTGAAAGGTAAGGGTTTAGTTTCCTTCTTTTGCATATAGATAAACAGTTTCTCCTGCACCATTTGTTGAAAAGACTGTCCTTTCCTGTGGTCTTGGCACCCTTGTTAAAAATCATTTGACCATGTATGTGAATGTTTACTTATGGGCTTTCTATTTTTATACCGTTAGTCGATATGTCTGTCTTCATGCTAGTACTCTACTGTTTTGACTACCGTAACTTTGAAAAAAAAATTTTTGTTTTTAATGTTTACTTATTTTTGAGAAAGAGAGAGAGAGGCAGAGCATGAGTGGGGAGGGACACAGAGAGAGAGACACACACAGAATCCAAAGCAGGCTGCCGGCTCTGAGCTGCCAGCACAGAGCCCTACACGGGGTTTGAGCCCACAGACCGCGAGATCATGAGTTGAGCCCAAGTCAGACGCTTAACCTCCTGAGCCACCCAGGTGCCTCTGACTACTATAGCCTTCAGTAAGTTTTAAATCAGGGAATGTGAGACCTTCAGCCTTGTTCTTTATTTTGGAATGTTGTTATTTCCCACCTTGTTTCTTTATAGATGAGCAACAGATAATATTAAGTTTGGGGGCAGGGCAAGTATTGGTTAGTACTTTTTTTCTGTGTCTTTACTTTTTTGGTCGTGGGGGAGTAGAGTCACTAAACCCTTATATTCAATGGTATGGTGAATTTGTTGGCTTGCTTTTTAATAAGTTGAACCTAATATTTTGATAAAATATAGCAAAGGAAGAACCAAAGAAAAGAACATGGTAGAGGGGAAAAAGAAGTAAGTATAATTGGTTGGAAATATCAGGCCTCCTGCCAACAGCCAGGCGAATGGGCTTAGAAGCAGATCCTCATCCTCCAGTTCTTTTCAAATCATCAGAGACTGTAGCTCTGCTCTGGCCCACAGCTTACTACAACAGTCTCATGAGATACCCTGAGGTGTCACCGTCAGCTGAGCTGCTTCTGGATTCCTGACCCTCAGAAACTGTGTGAGATAATAGACACAATTTTAACCTAAGGTTTAGGGTAATTTGTTGCTTGTGCCCTTGGCCAACCTCAAACCTCTTGATCTCAGGAAAGCTGTATATTTTCAAAATTGTTATAGACTCCAAAGAGCTTTTATTTTTGGGGTTATATCTATGGATATTTAGTATATTAGAAATTAAAACATAAATTTAAAAAATATGTGTTTTTAAAACATTAATAAATATTAACAATACTATTTCTTATGAAAGATGACTATTTTCTAAAACAAAAAATAGTGGTGGTGTTTTATATTTTTGCAAACCTCTTTAATGTCTAGCTTAATATTAGGACAGATGGATTCTCACATCTGCTTTTACATTTCATCTGTTGTGATATGGTTGAAGGGTATGAAGAAAATTCAATCTCACATAGGTGTGTAGTTGGGAAGAAGAGGAATCTCTGAATAGCTTTTTTTTTTTTTTTTGGATAATTATAGCTATTTTTATTTGATACTATACCAAAACTAGATAAGGCATAGTTTCTCAATAGCTAGTTACAGTCTAGAATCTGAAACCATATCAATGCTGTTTATATATTTGTAACATTAAATTTATTAGTTGTTTTTTTTTTTGCCTTTTGAGTGGGTTTTATAACATCATGCATTAGTCAGGTGTAAAAATATTGGTTATGCAGATCTTCCAAATATTAACACATTACCTTGTGCAATATAAAAACAGCATCATTTGTCAATATCTCCATCAGTCTCTGAATAGGCTTTAAGTATGAGGAAGTGTCAAGCTCATGGTGATGGATACTAGTTTTCCAAAATTCTGCCCTTCTTTGAAAGCTTGAATTTTATTACTGGAAACAAATAGTATCAATTCTGTTTTCTTACGTGATAGGTTCTTTTCCTACCAAGTATGAGTAATCATAGTTTGTTATTCTTGCCAGTAAAAATGGTGTTTTATGAAAAACAGCAACTAGCTCAGCTTGTAATTTAAGACCATAAATGCTTTTCCATGTGACAGTTCTACTATTGTTTGGTATGCAGCAGAAGTGATCTATGCATACTTCTACTTTTTCACATAGATTTTATTTTTCCTTGCTATTACAAATATTGCAGCTGTGAACATTCACATCTAAATCTCATGCATTCGTGCAAAAATTTCTTTGTTATGTCTCCCAAGTGAAATGGCTGGGGTGCAGGCTACACACGTTCAAGTTTAGTACGTGACCTCAATTTTCTGAAGTAATTATATCAGTTTACCGTTGTCCATTTCTCTGTCAACTCTTGATGCTGACTTGATCTTTTTCTGTGGCTTTATGAAAACCTGTCCATCCTCCTCCCCCTTTTGTCTCCTGTCAAGCTATATGTGGAAAACTTCTATATACAATTTAGTTTTATCTTTCTCCCTCAGTTTGATTTTTAATTTCTTAAAAATTGACGTTCTACTTTTTGGAAATTGACCAAGATGTGTACATAAAGTGGATGTTTATGATCAGTGTCATTTATTATATAATTTTGAAGCATTAAACTATTAATAAATGACATGATTTGACATTGATAGACTGAAATGTATGGTCAGATAATGAAGCACAGATTGTATGTATACACACACACGTATTATTAAAAGAAGTACTATGAGAATTTGATAAATAGTATATAGAATCAAGATGATTTAGTGTGGTAAGACTGGAATATGATTGATTAGGGAATAATGGCATCTTCTACTCATCTTAATAATCCTTACATCAGTGTAAGGCTTAACAATTTTTTTTCCAAAATGTTTTCCTGGTTAGGATTTGCTTACCAGTTAAAGTTAAGTGCAGAAATGCATCCTTTTCTTATTATCCTTGCTATCTGCCTCTCCCACCTCTCCTCATCCCATGTCCTTGGCAAACTATGATTGCTGACAGTGGTGATATCCACGTGTTTTGAATTTGGAAATCTTTGTATTTGGTCTTAGGAAGACCATTACATGAAATGCCTTGGGCATTTATTATAGGTTATATAGCAGCATCAAGGTGGATAGACAATATTTTAACACATAATGAATGGAAACAATAATTGCTTTTGCACTAATATCAAGGTATCCTCAGTATTAGACCAATGTTTTGTAATTACTGCTTTTGAAAACTTAAAAATAAAAGGGAATATTGAAAAAACTTCCTTCTTAGTTTCAAATAAGAATCATAGTCTGATATTCATTCATTCATTCGTTCATTCATTTATACACTAACATTTAAACACAGTTCTGCAACTCAATTTAATTATTTTTATGTAAATTCTGAACAAAATAATATGCTTAGTTAAAGCTCCTGGTATAGGTCATTGTAAGAGACTGAGTTATTTTTTGGGTTTTACCTCTCATCCTATTTCCATCCTTTTATTGCTTTCCCTTTCCGGTAGTCCTAGTATTAAGGTGCTCATAGTCCAAAGCAAGAGCCAGATGTGACAAGTAGTTCTGTTGTTGTGTATGACCACTATATTTATTGCAGAGTGGTGCACTGAGGAATGGTGTATGTAGTACAGTGGTGGAAGGCATGTTTAAATCCCAGCTTTGCCACTGACTGACTGTGACAGCCTCTCCAAGTTTGTTTCCTTTCCTACCCATTTGCCTCTTAGGAGTGGTATGGGTCTTAAATAAATTAATAGATGTTTAAGTGCTTAGACCAGTGTCTGGATTTTAGTAAACATCCCAGTCAAGGTTTGTTGTTTTTGTTTTTGTTTTTATTTGGTAAGTGTTGGTGCAGGGTTGGGTCAAGACCAAGGTGGAAGTTTTCCTAACTTACTGCCTAGTAAATCAGCAAATGCTTTTGTAGAAGACAACTGTTTAGCTTAGTCTTCAAGGATGTTAAGGAACATCCTTTCACATGGCAGAGGGGTTGATTGCATTCATTTTGAGAGTTAGATATGCAGAAGGCATGGGAACATGTAAGAGCACAAGAGAATATGAGATGTTGGAGAGCTATAGTAGTTCAATTTGTTTTTTCTCACCAAGCTGTTTTGAAGAACAAATGAGATGCCTGAAACTACTTTGTAAGCTAAAAAAATGCCATCTTTTTGCATTCATTCTCATTACTTGGGCAAGTAATAAGTGAAAACTGGAGTCTAATATAGGGAAATTGTCTCTGTAAGAAAATCTGTTGAGAGCAGTTGGTGAGGAAATCAAGAGGACGGGACAACATTTGGAAGGAAGGAGTTTTGCTTACCCAAAAGATAATTATGTTATGAGTTAGGCTTAACAATCATTTTGGAATTTAAACTTGAATAGAGTGTTTTAGGGGAAGCATGAATTGACTCACTGCGTGTCTAAATTGTGTTGTGACAATTTACTGGACTTGGAATCATAATATATGACTCTGCCACTTGGCCAGGTCATAGAGGTTCTTTGAGTTTTTACTTCCTTATTCAGAAAATGGAGATAATAATGTATCTCATGTTTTGTTTTAAGAATTAATATGGACATGTGAAAGTGCAATTACTATGTTCTTTAATGACTCTCACTATACTTAAATCAGTTTTCAAAAACCATGTATTTGCTATAATATTTTGCTTCAGATTTCATGGGAAGACTGTAGTAAGAATGAAAATTTGTAGTACTAAATATAGTTAGCCTTCTGCATGTAAAAATTATGCAGTGTGAGTGGATTAAGTCTTTTTTTTAGAATATATTTTTTAATTTATTCATTTTGAGAGAGTGTGTGTGTGTGCGTGTGCGCGTGCGCGTGCATGCATTAGTAGGGGAGGGGCAAAGAGAGAGAGATTGAGAATATCAAGCAGGCTCTGTGCTGTGAGCACAGAGTCCAACTCAGGGCTTGATCCCATGAACTGTGAGATCATGAGCTAAGATCAAGAATTGGTCACTTAACTGACTGAGCCACTCAGGTGCCCCTGGATTAGGTCTTTTAAAAAGAAAGTGGTTGAGGTTCTTTTAAGGAAAATTTAATTATCTCTCATCTGTGCTATAAAGCCTGGTAGCTTCCAATTAATTTTTTAGGACAAGTGAATTTTAAAGTCTACGGTTGTTATGTGCCTTTACTTCTTAAAGGTTGAGGCTGTCTGAGGGGTCATCTGTGTATAAATTGGTGGGAATATTTGGTCACACCATAAGTAAGCCTGTGGAGAAGCCTTGCTAGCTCATTACTAGCCTTCAATTTTTGCAGCATGTTTTAAAATTATATCCTGCCCACATTCTTAGTATATGTGAGCATGGCGGCCTTTATGAAATTCAGTGACTTAGAATTTTCTTTAAAAAGATGCAGCACAGCTTTGAGTGGGGGAGGGAGGATGTCAGGGTCAGGGTGGGGGGAAAATGTAAAAAGATGCAACACAGTTATACATCAATGAATAGCCTTAATTTAACATATGAAGTCCAAAATAAAGGTAATTTTCTTAAAACAAAAAAATGTAAAATTACATCCAGAAAGATCTGGAGTTACTAGCCAGTAACACAAAGAAATGTTTATAAAAACATTTTCTTAACAGATAGTTTAACTCAAAAGTTGTTTTCTTCCCTCTAGTCTTTCGACTCTTACTCTTTCTTTGTTTCTGTTGGTTGGCCAAGGCACACATCTCTTCTGGGTGCTCTTCTTACCTTTAAGTTTGTCTCACATCTTGTCTTTTTTACATATACCTATAGCATCTTCTGGACACTGCTTTTCCTGTAGTATATTCCTGCCTGGTAATCTATTTACATTAATGTACCTTTTCTCAGATGGTGTTCAAGAATCTTTACTGCTAACTTTGCTACATTGGTACCTAGATTTATTACTCCCCTTGAGGTAGTAGTGTTTGCACTTTCCCCACATGTATGTTGCTTGTCTCTTGTTCCCTTGTGTCTTTTTATGTAAATTTTTGTGTCTGTTTCAATGACATGGTGTGAGTCATGCATACGTATTATTTAACTCCTATCACCACTTGACTAAGCTCAAACTTTATTTTCAAGTGATTATAATTACTAGTTAGCCCCATCTGACTTTGCTTATTTTATCAAAAAAGAAAAATTATTCACTTCTGACACAGGTTTTGTATTCATTTTTTTAAAAAGCTTATTTATTTATTTTTTGAGAGAGAGAAAAGGAGCGTGGGAGGGGCAGGGCGAGAGGGAGAGAGAGAGAGAAAGAGAGAGAGAGAGAGAGAGAGAAAATCCCAAGCAGGCCCCACACTGTCAGCACAGAGCCCCATGTAGGGCTCAGACTCATGAACCATGAAATCATGACCTGAGCCAAAACCAAGAGTCTGATGCTTAACCGACTGAGCCACCTAGGCGCCCCTGTATTAATTCATTTTTGTTTGAGAGAGTTATATTTTAACTTTCTTGGAAAAGTTTTTTTTTTCTTTAATGTGTGTATTTCATTTAGATTATTTAGAGACCAGAGGCTTTGATTGTCCTCTACTATTTCTATATTATTCCCTTCTAGCACACTGCATATAAAAAGTGAGTATAATCAACATCCACAGCTTGACTTCTCAGATGCTTGTAGTAGCTTTTTATCCTAGCTATCGTTCTTTTAGCATTGAGTCAGAGTTCTGATTCAGGTCTTATATATAAGTGTGTTGACTTAAAATGTTCTATATTAATTGTAACAACTCCACTGAGACTAGATGTCAACATTTGAATAGGCTAGTTGATCCAGATCTTTAATTGGAGGTGTCATTTTTTTGTATTTTGTACTTGATAGTACTGATTAAAATAATAAAACATAAGGCAAGTAAATTATGTTTAGATCACTATTTTTATACACCTAGAAAGAAATTTGAGTTAATCTTAAACTTGTGACTCATATAAATGGTCTTTATCAAGAAGAGTAAAAATAAAGAATCAGTAGGATCTACATACTAAAGCAGCAAGTGGTATTGTTATGCTAAAGCTCTTATCAGCTATGAAGTTACAACACCTCAGGGCGCCTGGGTGGCTCAGTCAGTTAAGCGTCAGACTTCAGCTCAGGTCACGATCTCGCGGTCCGGTCCGTGAGTTCGAGCCCCGCATCGGGCTCTGGGCTGATGGCTCAGAGCCTGGAGCCTGCTTCGGATTCTGTGTCTCCCTCTCTCTCTCTGCCCCTCCCCCGTTCATGCTCTGTCTCTCTCTGTCTCAAAAATAAATAAACATTAAAAAAAAAAATTACAACACCTCAAATCAATTGCTGTATATTGTTATTCAAAGTAATTTTTGATGATAGAAGGTAGGTTTTTTTTTTAATGTTTATTTATTTTGAGGGACAGAGAGAGAGAGAGAGAATAAGCACATGAACAGGGGAGAGTCAGAGAAAGAAAGGGAAAGAGAATCCTAAGCAGGCTCTGAGCTGATGGTGCAGAGCCTGCTGCAGGGCTCAAGCCCACGAACTGTGAGATCATGACCTGAGCCAAAGTCAAGAGTTAGACACTTAACTGAGTGAGCTACCCAGGCATCTCAATGATAGAAGGTAGTTTTATTACTTAATTCAAATGGGAGAGTATAAATATATTGTATACCCTAAAGAATCTAGTAGATTTTAGTGTTTCATTTTATGTCAAAATTCAGTTGGTAATCCTTGTATTAGTAGAGCTTAGTCAAGTGGGCCAATAATAAAATAAGTTAGTATGTAATAATTTAGTCCTATTTTGGCCAGAATATATTCAGCCAAATGTTTTTTTATATTGCAGTGTGGCTAATTTTAGTGGTATTGTTGTAAAGATAGTTTGAATAATTAGAATAATTAGAAATATTAAGAAAGGAAATTGTTTCATCGATATTTCAGAACTTGACCGAAAAGCTTCGTAAGAAAGAACTGGAGTGTACTCAGTTAGAGGAGAAACATAACGAAGAATGTGTGAGTAAAAAGAATATACAAGCAAGCCTTCATCAAAAAGACCTAGATTGTCAGCAGCTTCAGTCAAGATTATCTGCATCTGAAACCTCCCTGCAGAGAATACAGGCAGAACTAGGTGAAAAGGGGGAAGCTATGCAGAAGCTCAAGGAAGAATTATCAGAAGTAGAGGCCAAGTACCAGCATCTCAAGGCTGAATT
The DNA here is from genome assembly GCF_018350215.1 of Panthera leo. Lineage (NCBI taxonomy): Eukaryota > Metazoa > Chordata > Mammalia > Carnivora > Felidae > Panthera > Panthera leo. Next base: position 113,883,710 of record NC_056685.1, on the reverse strand, counting down.
TAAACAGCTACAACAACAGAGAGAAGAGAAAGAGCAGCACGGGTTACAACTCCAAAGTGAAATTAATCAAGTAAGAGATGTTACTTTTATTTATTGGAATTCCTCCTGTGGTTTCTTGTGTGCTTGGTAGTTATTTGATCATAATATTGTTCATTAAAAAAAACAGTCATTTGAAAAATTAACTCTTCATTTTCATAACTGGTAGTACTGAATCAGATCTCATTTCCTTTCATTTCAGTTTTCCTTAATGAGAAAAAAATGTTAGCACCCATCATATAGTATTGCTGTGAAGTGTTTATGAATTAATACCTATAAATTGCTTAAGATGGTACCCGGCACAGGGCACTCCGCTTGTATTAGTTACTATAATTAATTCACATCGTTGACTATTCTTTAATTTAAAAATTCTTATGTTTTGTTACTAAATTTTTGAAATATAATTATGGTTAAATCAATAATTTAAACATTAGATATTTTAGTTATTTTAAAGTTTATTTGAGAGATAAATATTTATTTATCACGTGTGTGCACACATGCAGGGGGAGTGGTAGAGAGAGAAGGAGAATCCCAAGCAGACGCTGTGTTAACAGCACAGAGCCTGACTCAGGGCTTGATCCCACGAACTGTGAGATCATGACTTGAGCCAAAACCGAGAGCAGGACACTTAACCAAGTGAGCCACCCAGGCGCCTCGAAATTAGATACATTAAAAGAAAAAACAAATTAGCCCTAATAACTTTTTAGAAGTAAATAATTGTCTATCAGATTAATCAGTAATTTGATTAATGAAAGTTTGACTTTGCCATTAACTTAAATTAAGTTCTGTATTCTTATTATTGCTTATAGATAACATTAAAAATCAGTTGAAGAATGGATATTTGGGAGGCATTAAAGTCCTCAGCCACTTTTTTGATAATATTCACCTATTTTCACTTAAATATTGCAGTGATACTTGTTTTCACGGCATCAGTCCTTCTTTCTTGGCCTGAGATATTTTTCCTGTTCCTCTTCTCCTTGATGACCACATGGCTTACTTCAGTTGTCACTCTTCTATAGAAATCCTTTCCTGTACATTGCCACTTCTCCCACCCTGATCCCCCAGAGATGGCTTAAGCATTACTTACCACAGTACAGTATATTATCATAGTTTATGTGTCTTTCTTCACTGGACTCTGTACTCTTTGGATGCAAAGACCATGTCTTACTCATTTTTTACCTTCACTACCTGGCACATTGCATGTTAATGAGCAGATATTTTAGTGGATAACTTAGATATTTGATGTTCATTTCAGATAAAGAAATTGGGTACTTATGGTTTCTAAAAGACATTATGTTTTAGTTGTTGGGAGATACAGAACTGAAAAAAGAAACAGTACTTACCTTAAATCATTATGTAAATCTTATTGAGGACAAGGCAAGTACTATCCTGTACTAAAGAATGGGAGGATTATAATAAAATGATCCTATATATGATGGGAATTTTGCATAGTTCCTCTTCTGTTTTCTTCTCCTATAGCACTTCATTTGTGTAATTATTTTATCCAGTATGTGATCAGGAAAAGCTTTGTGTGAGAGATAGAGGTGGTGCATGAAATTATGATTTTGGGTAGGTATTGACAAGTGGCAGTTTGAAGGTAGAAGAATCTTCCAGGCAGAAGGATTAGTGAGAAGAAACTAGTGTCAGCAAAGTATTATAAGAACCAGGAAGGGGCACTGATTTCCTCTTAAGATAGGGTGTGTGTAATAGGAATGGGCTATTGTGATTAGAAAGAGCATTTGGAACCTTATTGTGTAGGGTGTTGAATAGCAAGCTGAGGAATTTGGGCTTTATTTGGTTGTCAGTGGGAGGAGGGGTATCAGGAATTTGAGAACCTACTCAAACATATTTTTATACAAAGACTTGAGCATGTGATTAGTTGGTTTAGTCACAATTCTGTAATAAATAAAGAGGTCATACTGAAGACCTTGAAGTGACACCATTTATCTTCTTTTAGCCTGCCGTTTACATTCTACCTTCAAAATATGTCTCAAATCTGTCCACTTCTCTTCATCTATACTGCTACCACTCTTTTTTTTTTTTTTATGTTTATTTATTTATTTTGAGAGAGAGAATGAGAGAGAGGGAGAGAGTGGGCATAAGTGAGGGAGGGGCAGAGAGGGGAAGACAGAGAGAATCCATCCCAAGCAGGCTCTGCACTGTCAGTGCAGAGCCCAACTCAGGGTCCAAACCCATGAACCACGAGATCATGACCTGAGCTAAAGTCAGACACTTAACCGACTGAGCCACTCAGGTGCCCCTGTACTGCTACCGCTCTTAATTTAAGCCACCATCATTACTCACCTAGGCCACTGTATTAGCCTTCTTAAAGTTTCCCTTCTAGTGATCTCCATAATCTATTCTCCTCCTCTTCCTCCTCCTCCTCCTCTTCCTCCTCCTCCTCCTTCTCCCCCCCCCCCCTTTTTTTTTAAGTTTATGTATTTATTCTGAGAAAGAGAGTGTGAGCGGGAGAAGGGCAGAGACAGAAGGAGAGTGAGAAGCCCAAGCAGGCTCTGGGCTGTCAGTGCAAAGCCCGCCATGGGGCTTTATCTTGTGAACCCATGAGATCATGACCTGAGCCAAAATCAAGAGTTGGACGCTCAACTGACTAAGCCACCCAGGCACCCCTATATTCTTCTTTAGAACACTTTACATTATATAATTAGTTTTTGTTTACTTGCATATTGTCTGCCTTTCCATTGGATGCAATTCCCACATTCCTTAATATGAGGAATTTGTTTTTTTATACTGTCGGCCTCTATACTTAGGGCTTTCAGCAAATATTTATTGGAAGAATGGACATGAATCTTACCTTAAACCTTTTTTCATATCCTTAAAGAGTGTAGGTATGAATCGGGTTTGTCTTGCTCTCCATTGTATCCTCAGCACCCATTTCAGTAGTGACAAAAGTAGATAGCTGGTGATTGTCATGAAAGGACCTGAAAACACAGCAGCCTGTATTCTTCATATTTGGGTTTATGACCACTTGCTAAGTAGCCACAAATGTGCAAATAATGATGTTATATAACTGAAAGCTTAGATGTCATCATTTTAATTTTAAAAAATTATCTAACATACATCTTGAATAGCATAGTGGATTTAGAAACCAGCTGCCTGGGTTCCATTTCTAAGGCTTGTAAGCCATGTGATCCAGGCACATTATTTAATTTGTGCCTCAGTTTCCTCATCTCTAATAAGTAATAGTGGAATCTTCTTCATAAGGCTATATATATATAAGGATTAAATTAGTTAATATTTACATTTAGAATAGTAAATGTTGGCACATAGTAAATGTTAGGAGTAAAATGAATAAAGAATTATATATTATATATAGGTTTACAAAGTGAATTTATTATAGATTGTATATATATCTTAAAATGTGACTTTAGAACAGACCATTCTATTAATAATTCCAGTGTATATGATTTTTACTCTTAATTTAACCTCTTCTTTTTTAATATGTTTATACAAATAGTATAGACATCATTGTTTAAGTGATTTTGGCCTACTCCCACCATTGGACAGCCTTGATTTGAGATTATTTTTAAATTAAAGATCAGGGACTTACCAGGAATTGTGCCATAATGAATGAAAAAGTTATTTATAGTATTATCTCACCCCTTTAGTAAATCTTCAGAGCAATAGTTCTCTTTAATTCGGTTGGTTCTCAATTCTGTCTGCACATTAGAATCACCTGGGGAGATTTAAAAAATTACCATTATCAAGGCCTTACCCCTGGTCCTATTAATTCCTGATGGCTGGCATAGTCTTAGGCATTGTCATATTTAAACATTTCCCCTGTAATTGTACTATGCAGTTGAGATTGAACACTGCTGCTTTTTGAAGTGTTACTTTTTGGTAAGTCCTTTCTAAAGAGTTTCCTGAAACTCAGTATAATCTGATTCTTGTGATGAAAACATGGATTTCTGGGCTTTAGCTCAAATGTACTAAATCTAAATTTATATGGGACGAGTCTGATTATCTGTGTATTAACAATGATATCAGGAGACCCTTTTATATTATTTTTTTGGTGCACGTACAGCATAGCGATTTGACAGTTTTATACATTACTGAATGCTCACCATGGGGAGTGTGGTCACCATCTGTCACCCTACCATGTTATTATAATATTATTATTAACTCTATTTGCTGTGCTGTACTTTTCATCTCTGTGACTTATTTTATAACTAAGTTTATACCTCTTAATCAGCAGGAGATTCCTATTCAACAAGTTTTAAGAACTAGATATGGGTGATGCCTGTTTGTAAGAGATCACACACATTAGATGCTTGAAATGTGAGTTTACTTTGAAGGCCTCCCTTTTACATATCAGGATTTTGCCTAATTCTTGTAATAAGAAGGAAGTTTGGGTACTTAACCTTATAGAGCTAATCCACTGCATTTTAACAAGAAGAATCAAAAGAGAGACATCAGGATGCTGGCTAAGGACAAAGATAAAATAAATGCATTCTCTTTAGTACTGATTCTTGTTTTAGTTAGATGGAAACATGTTTTACTTTAAAAATTGACTTTGGTTTTCCTTATTAAGGATAGAATATATTCTAATAGCGTCAGGGTGTTTCACAGCATAAGAAAATAGTGGGTGTCCACTTTTCTGATAAAACTTTTCTGTTTTTTCCTGGCCAACTATGAATTTTTATGGAGAAATATGCAAGTAGAGAGCATATATATAGGAATATGACACAAAGGCTAGAGATTCTTAATATTCTCACCATTAACCTGAATAGCTTTGATTGAGAACAGTTGTACAGAATGCTTTTTATTAATTACTAATTTTAGTGAGGCACATGAACGTGTTACGAGGCTGGTGTGGAGGAGCACTCATAGTGTATAAGCCTTGCCAAATGTCTTGCAACTTTTTCAAATATCATACAGCTCATTTTTGTTTTATATTTCCAGCACTTATGCAGTAATTCTTCTGAAATTAATACAAACTTTTTTTCTTTTTTTGATAGAACTCCCCCTCTCCTAAGAGAAACCGACTGCTATTTCTGGTAGTATTAGAGAAAATAACGAATTTGAGAAAGTGATGGTTCTTAGCTCCCGGGCAGATCTTTCAATTAGTTTTAACTGGGTAGTAATTTTAAAGTCAATGAATGAGGGCCACCTAATATTAAAAAAATATATATTCTTTATTCTCTTTTATTTAGAAAATTATGTGCCAATCTCTGCTGTCAGGGCAGAGCCTGCTTTGGATCCTCTGTCCCCTTCTCTTTCTGTCCCTCCTTCACTCATGCCCTCTCTCTCTCAAAAATAAAAATTAAAAAAAAAAAAGAAATTATGTGCCAGTTTGAGGATTTGGGAGTGGTTTGTGCTCTATTCAATACCCAAATGTAAGAAGTTAATTGTGGTGGTTCATAACTGTGATAAAATAAGAACCAGTATGAAATTAAAAAAAAAAAAAAATACTGTGGAATAGTATTGTATGTGCCTTGACTGTCTTGATTTAAAAAAAAAAATTTTTTTTTTAATGTTTATTTTTGAATGGCAGACAGAGCATGAGCTGGGGAGGGCAGAGAGGGAGACACAGAATCTGAAGCAGTCTCCATCCAGGCTCTGAGATGACAGAGCCCGATGTAGAGCTTGAACTTACAAACCACGAGATCATGACCTGAGCCGAAGTTGGATGCTTAACCGCTTGTGTCACCCCAGGCGCCCCTGAGTGTCTTGATTTTTACATTTCATTTTATTATTTTAAGTTCCTCAAGTGATTGTAATACTTAAGTCCAAAAAAGAGCCTTTGGTTCACTATATTTTTAAGAGAACAAAAACCCCCAAAACTGTGATGCTTAATCACAGTTTTATGTGATCCATCATAATTCATGTGATTAAAATTCAGCTGGATCTTAGGTTCCCCCAAAGTATATGAAAATTAAGATTAAAAAAAAACACATTGTTTAAACGGTAGTGATGAGTGTGTGTTTGTACATAGGTAGTATACAACCTTTTTTTTTTTTTTTCTTTTTTAAAGTTACATAGCAAACTTCTGGAGACAGAGCGCCAACTAGGTGAAGCTCATGGTAGGCTGAAGGAACAGAGACAGCTTTCAAGTGAAAAGTTGATGGATAAAGAACAACAAGTGGCTGATCTACAACTCAAACTTTCTCGTTTAGAAGAACAGGTAAGCTAACATTTCAAGTGAGTTTATGTTAGTAAGTTTATTGATAGATTTGAGGCATGTTAAATATTCATGATGGTTCAATTTTTTTATTGTCAGGAGCTTTAATTGGATATTTTTTTTTAACTTTAAATTGTGACATTTATTTCTCCCCACTGGAAACATCCTACTTCCTATTCACTATATATGGGTCATTTTGTTGTGACTATATTCTCTAAAGTTCTCAACTAAAATGTGTTAAGAAGACTATTTTAGCTTTAGGCAAGAAAGATTCTGGGAGTGAACCTTTCATAGGCTGCTGGGAGGGAAGAGTCTCCCTACCCAGGAAGGACAGCATCCCAATAGAACAGTGAAAAATGAACACAGTTGGTGAGGATCATTAATGACACATATTTGGTGCATGTAAACCTTGAGTTTGCACTTAGGGATTTTCACTTTCAATTAAAGCATAAGATTGAATGCTATTCTAATTAAAGGTGTGGTTGCTAAAAATGGTAAGTATTATTTGGTTAAAGTTATCATTAAATTATGTCTTTTACTAAAATTGAACAAATAATGAGAGTTAAAATCTGTAGCTGCATCAAGCTACATCTAGCTTCATCAAGCTAGGATTTTCTTCTAGACTCAGAATCTTGGACATGGTAGAGGATTCTGTTTTTTCCCAATAAGCGATAATTATGATTGTTTTGGAAAAAAATAAAACAAATATTGGTACTGTGATTTAGATTGTTGCTACAAAAAAATTGTATGTAATTAATTCCTTGATCATACTAGTATAGAAAAAAGCAATAACAAACTGAATGCCAACCTAGAGAAAGAATTGTATTCTTAGGATGAGTCCCTAGGAATACCTAGGGAATAGTTTCATAATCATGAGATTAGGATTCTATAAGTAATGAGATATTGCTTTTAAAGTTGATTTTATGTATTGTCTGAATTTAGGGTTTTTTTTTCTTTTTTTTTTTAATGTTTATTTTTTGAGAGAGAGAGAGAGAGAGTGTGAGTCGGGAGGGGCAGAGAGAGAGGGAGACACAGAATCTGAAGTAGGCTCCAGACTCCGAGCTGTCAGCATAGCCCAATGCAGCGCTCGAACCCATGAACCGTGTGAGCCAAAGTCGGATGTTTAACTGACTGAGCCACCCAAGCGCCCCCTTGAATTTAGGTTTTTACTTCAGACTCGAGAATTTTGAGAATTGAAGTAATGCCAGATATTTACAAATGATAGCATTATGCTTTTAAGTTGTTAACTGACAATCTACATTTTTTTTAAGTTGAAGGAAAAAGTAACAAATTCCACAGAATTGCAGCATCAATTAGATAAAACAAAGCAACAACATCAAGAACAACAAGCTCTTCAGCAAAGCACTACAGCAAAACTTCGAGAAGCTCAGGTGAATATTATTTGAATTATTAGCCTTTTAAACAGGATTTAACCAGGTCATTATTCTTTTGTTGTACTAAAACTGGATAATGCAAAAAACTTGACTCTGAAGGGTTTTGATAATTTTCAGTATCTAGATGAGCAGAAAATCTTTTTCTTTTGATTGCTATGTTGAAATTTTCTATTTTAAAATTATTATAACTAGATTTGCTATTGTAAGTGTACTTATTTATATAAAATGTTTAAATTTTATTAAATTTCTTTATTATGTAGACAAAATATATTATTGCTTATTATTTATTATTTTTAAAAGTACCTTATTTGAAAAATTAAAGCAAGTACAAATTTCCTGATTTAGTTAGCCCAGTAAAAAAGAACATTTTGTATATTCTACAGTAGAACTTAGTATTTGTTGGTCATGTCTTTCCTGCTTTAGAACCATCATAGGAACATTGGAATTGTAGGCATAGAAAATATAAGTGATTAGGTTAAATTTATACAGATTCTATAGCGTAGCTTAGAAGATTGAAAGAAGTTAAATTTTCGTTTTGTTACAGCGAGGGGAAGAGGGTGCCCTCTTTTGACATTTGTTTATTCCTTCAGTCTTTCATTAATTCATTGAATGTTGTTGCGTACTACATGTCAGGCACTGTGGTAAGCACTGAAAATAGAGATGGGTAAGACAACGTGCTTGCCTTCTAGAAAATGGTAGTCTAATGATGTGTAAACAGAAACGATGTTGGAGTTATTTAAAGGAGGCTATAAGTAAGATGTCTCTTTCCCTTCTGAGTTTGGAGAGTGGGATGAGAGTCAGATGGATAGAGATAAACTATTGTATTCATGTACTTGTTCTTTCATTTATTCAGTAAACAAATATGTATTAATATCTACTCTTAGCCAAGGAAGTGATTTTATGGACGTGACAGCAAATGAAATAGACAAAGCTGTCTGTTCTCATGGAGCTTAGTGAGGGGGACCAACAATAGCCAAGGTAAATAGGCAAAATGTGTGGTGTGTTAGATGGCAGTCAGTGCTATGGAGATGACAAAGGAACGGAGATTAGAAATTATCTGGGGAGCTGTAGGTGGGACTGCAGTGTGAGATAGGATTGCCAGGGAAGACCTCTCTGAGAAGATGAAAGAGCCAAAGGAATAGAAAGTGTGAGGCATGTGGATATCAGAGAGAACAGCATCCATACATTAAAAAGCCTTGAGGCAGGAACATGTCTAAGGACTATTGGGAAGCTGGTGACTGGAGTGGTGTGAGACATGAGAGGGTTAGAGGGTCACAGAGTCCTGGAGATCACAGAGGAGTAACATGTCAAGCCTCGTAGATAATTCTGAGGATTTTACTGTGAGTGATATGAGAAATCATTGCAGGGTTCTGAGCAAAGGAGTAACATGATCTGACTTATAATTTCACAGGATTACTCTGGCTGCTGTATTGAGAGTAGACTGTAGGGACATGTGATTATAAGCAAAGAGATTAGCTATGAAACAACTACAGCGATCCAGATAAAGAGATCATACGGCTTGGATCAGAGTAGAAACAGTGCAAGTAATGGGAAATGGTCAGATTCTACATATATTTTAAAAGTGAAGCTGACACATTTACTGATAGATTGATGTGGGATATATAGAGAGAGAAGTCAAGGATGATTTCAAGAAGTTTGGCCTGGTTAATGAGGAGGATGGAGGTCAAGCAAGATGAAGACTGAGAATCCATTGGATTTGGCAACATGGAGGTCATTGATGACATTGATAAGAGCAACTTAGAGAAGTAGGAATGGAAGCCTGATGTAAGGGGTTCAAGAGAAAATGGGGCAAGAGAAGTTTGATACAATGAATGTAGATAACTGTAGGAGTTTTACTATAAAGAGTAGCAAAGAAATAGAGTAGTAAGACTGAGGTAGAGAATTTGGCATAGGTCTGCAGCCGTGGGCTTTTTTTTTAAAGTTTATTCATTTATTTTGAGGGGGAGAGAGAGAGGTGCACACAAGTGGGGGTGGGGCAGAGAGAGAGGGAGAAAGAGAGAATCTCAAGCAGGCTTTGCACTGTCAGCATGGAGCCTGATGTGGAGCTTGAACTCACGAACTGTGATATCATGAGCTGAAATCGGACGCTTAACTGACTGAGCCACCCAGGAGCCCCAAGTGTGCTTTTTAAAAAAAAATTTTTTTTTAATGTTTATTTATTTTTGAGACAGAGAGAGACAGAGCATGAACAGGAGAGGGGCAGAGAGAGAGGGAGACACACACAGAATCTGAAACAGGCTCCAGGCTCTGAGCGGTCAGCACAGAGCCCAACGCGGGGCTCGAACTCACGGACCGTGAGATCATGACCTGAGCCGAAGTCAGACGCTTAACCGACCGAGCCACCCAGGCGCCCCCCAAGTGTGCTTTTTTATAGTGTGCCCCAGAATTAAATTTATTCATCCAGTGACAGACAAAGCTGGAAATGACAGGCTTTCAACTTCTTATAGGCAGGTTGTCTCTTAGACTGAGGGGAAAGGAAGGGGCTGAATTAAACATGCTTAGCTTCTTTCTTTCTTTCTTTCTTTCTTTCTTTCTTTCTTTCTTTCTTTCCTTATTTCTTTCTTTCTTTCCATTTATTTATTTATTTATTTAATTTTTTATTTTTAAAAATTTACATCCAAATTAGCATGTAGTGCAACAATGATTTCAGGAGTAGATTCCTTAGTGCCCCTCACCCATTTAGCCTGCCCCCCCTCCCACAACCTCTCCAGTAACCCTCAGTTTGTTCTCCATATTTATGAGTCTCTTCTGTTTTGTCCCCTCCCTGTTTTTATATTATTTTTGTTTCCCTTTCCTTATGTTCATGTTTTGTCCCTTAAAGTCCTCATATGAGTGAAGTCATAGGATTTTTGTCTTTCTCTGACTGACTAATTTCACTTAGCATAATACCCTCCAGTTCCATCCATGTAGTTGCAAATGGCAAGATTGCATTCTTTTTGATTGCCAAGTCGTACTCCATTGTATATATATTTACCACTTCTTCTTTATCCATTCATCCATCAATGGACATTTGGGCTCTTTCCATACTTTGGCTATTGTGGATAATGCTGTTATAAACATGCGGGTGCATGTGTCCCTGCCTAGGAGTGCAATTGCTGGGTCGTAGGGTAGTTCTGTTTTTAGTTTTTTGAGGAACCTCCATACTGTTTTCCAGAGTGGCTGCACCAGCTTACATTCCCACCAACAATGCAAAAGAGATCCTCTTTCTCCATATCCTCGCCAACATCTGTTGTTGCCCGAGTTGTTAATGTTAGCCATTCTGATAGGTGTAAGGTGGTATCTCATTGTGGTTTTGATTTGTATATCCCTGATGGTGAGTAATGTTGAGCATTTTTTCATGTGTCGCTTGGCCATCTGGATGTCTTCTTTGGAGAAGTGTCTATTTGTGTCTTTTGCCCATTTCTTCACTGGATTATTTGTTTGTTGGGTGTTGAGTTTGATAAGTTCTTCATAGATTTTGGATACTAACCTTTATCTGATATGTCATTTGCAAATTTCTTCTCCCATTCCACCGCTTGCCTTTTAGTTTTGCTGATTGTTTCCTTTGCTGTGCAGAAGCTTTTTTATTTTGATGAGGTCCCAGTAGTTCATTGTTGCTTTTGTTTCCCTTGCCTCCGGAGACATGTTGGGTAAGAAGTTGCTGTGGCCAAGATCAAAGAGGTTTTTGCCTGCTTTCTCCTCAAGGATTTTGATGGCTTCCTGTCTTATGTTTAGGTCTTTCATCCACTTTGAGTTTATTATTGTGCATGGTGTAAGAAAGTGGTCCAGGTTCATTCTTCTGCAAAACATGCTTAGTTTCTTATTCCAGACTTTCAGTTGGTTAAATTGAATTCCCCATTCCCTGGGGAAGAAGAATAAGAAAAGGATGACAAAGAGACCAGGCAAAGTCTCTCATTATGGAAATTTCAGAAGTCCTAAAAACTAATTAAAGAGGTAGAATCAGTGTCGTTCCAGGTGTATATATGTGTATAAAATTATTATGGTAGCACAGAGGACAGTTATCTAACTCAGTCTGGAAAAGAGCCGTCATTGGAAACTTCTTAAAAGTGACAATTTGAGTTGCAGAGCATGTGCAGATGTTCCTGGGTTGTGAAGATGGTGATAGTAAAGATTATACTCCGAATCAAGGAGTTAAAAGGGCAAGGATAGTGAAGCTGATATGAACTAAACTGAGATTGGAGAAGAGACCAGAGCATTAGACATGGGTGAGTTTATAGAAGGTCTTGTGTGACATTTGTCCTTGAAGATAGAAAAGTATTGAACGTCCTGAGAGAAGTGCCATAGCCAGATTTGATTATTGTTTTTTAAGTATTTAGAGAGAGACAGAGTGTAGGGAAGGGGCAGAAAGAGAGGGAGAGAATCCCAAGCAGGCTCCGCACCATCAGCACTGAACCCTATGTGAGGCTCGAACTTACAAACCATGAGATCATGACCTGAGCCGAAAACAAGAGTCAGACACTTAACTGACTGAGCCACTCAGGCACCCCCCAGATTTGATTTTTAAATAAGTTATTCCTGTGGTTGTGCGAAAGGTGGATTTCAGAGTGAATATTCTGAAGCAGGAGATCAGTTAAAAGACTAATATATGCAGTAGTTTAGATGAAAAATAATAATGGCCTTAGTTCAAACAATTGTTAAAGATGTTATAGGGCAAATATGAATAATACCTGGGCAGTAAAAAAAAAAAAAAAAAAGAAAAAAAGTAGGACTTAATAGTTGCAGGGAATGAGAAAGAAAGTAAATGACTTCCAGAGTGATAACACTGAGTACATGGTAAATGGAGGTGTCATCAACTTTGTTAGTGCATCTGAGACAAATGGCCATTTCATTGGGCAGCGTTGTGAGTTCAATATTGGATGTTGTTGAGGTACCTGTGGTATATATTCATTTAAAGCTGTGAGAAACATCACAGTATATATGGGGTAAATGGAATTATTAGAATAGATGTGATCAGCCAGGGAGGGAGTGTAATGAGGAGAATAGACAACTGGTAACACAAGACTTCTGGGAAACATTAGCACCTAACAGGATGGATGATTGGAGGAAGCGCACCCCAAAGGAAGAGCATGATCAGTGTAATTAAGGAGAACCTGCCAAGTGGAAGCCAAAGGAATGGGGAGAGTCAAAATTTCAGATTAATCAGCAACTTCAAATGTGCATGTGTCGTAGGGATGCCAAGTATGATAAGTGAAAAATGTCCATGATATTAAGCTATAATTATTTATTATAAATACATATTCTTATATATATGAAGGATTCTTATATAATATTCTTACATATTCTTGCTAAACATAATTGCAATAAAGTGATAGAGATGAAAGGCTGATTTTTGATGAGTAAATGAGAGATTTGCAAAAGTAAATTTGAATTCCTTTTGAAATTTAAATACGAATTGTATAAAGACTGAACAGTAGTGAGTGGGGCTTGGTCTGCGAAGTTTTTGAAAACAAGAGATACCTGAACATGTTTATAGTCTGGGACAGTCTGGGAGAGAGGGAGTCATTTGAAGATATTGAAGGAGAGGTGACTCAAGGAATAGGGTATTGATAAGCTGTGAGGTCATTGATACAGTGGGTGGTGGTAAATTTGAACTTATTCTCTGAAGGATATTCTTTGAAGCTTGAGGAAAAGACTAAATATGGATTTATCTGTCTGTTGTCTATCTTTATAGATAAGAGAGTGAAAAATCAAGGTGCATCTTCCCTGAAGATACCCTCTCCCTCCCTTTGTTTTTTATGGATAAAGTTGGAGATAGTTGAATGGAAGGCAGGCAGAGATTAAAAATCTAGAGAGAATATTGAAGATTTTATTTTATTTATTTTATTTTTTATTTTATTTATTTATTTTGAAAGGGAGAGTGAAAGTGGTGAAGGGGACAAGAGAGAAAGAGAGAGATAATCCCAAGCAGGCTCAACACCACCAGTGCAGAGTCTAGTGCAGGGCTCAAACTCACGATCTGCAAGATCATGACATGAGCTGAAGTCGAATGCTTAACTGACTGAGCCACCCAGGTGCCCCTTGAAGCTTTTAAATAGTTATTGAGGGGAATGTTTGAGGGTAAGAATCTTACTCAAGTGAAAGGATTGACAAGATGATTTTAAGTATATAATGGAGGTTGCGATCTAGAACTTTGTAGTGGCACCAATCTCTGAAGGTTTATGATTTTGCTCTAACAGTTCTTAGAAATGAAGGTGTGGAGTAAGAAGATTGCAACACTGATCTAGGATTGGGCTTTTTTAGGGTGGCTGTGTGGGGAATTTGTAGGTGAAAGGAAATGGAGAATGTTGAATAGTTGAGAGGATAGTTAAGTTAGTTCATATCCATGTATGAGGTTCAGGAAGAGAAATGAGGCATGTGCTATATAAGTCAGAAGAAAATTGAGGTCAGTGTCTCTTTGGCATTGCATTGAAGAACAGAAATGAGGTCATGAAATTGGAAGATGGTCAGGAAGTTGTGGTCACAGAGTAGGACAGTTGAAATTTTTCATCTGGAACAATTTCAAGTGATTACAAGATCGTACATGTGAGTGAGTGAATAGAATGAGGTCCAGGAATTAAGATGATATGACTGTTGAGGCTGTGCTCTTAATTCTTTGTGTATTTTGTATTTCCCAGGAAATTGGCAGAAATTGGGATTGAGAGAAAGACTAAATCAGGTCTCAAGTCTTCAGTGAATGAGGTAGGGATTTATAGATAATAGCAACACAGAATAGAAGCTAGAATAAATGAACGACATACTTCCCAAAGCAGCATGAAGCTTTTACATGAGGGGGAGAGTTATGGTGGTGAAAAACCAGGAAGAAGTCAACCTCCCCTGCTTGCCCAGCAGAATGGTCCTTACGTATCTGAGAGTGTTGAAGGGGAATCAGCATCTATAAAGGGTGAACTAAAAATTTCAGTTCTGACTGTTCTGGAAACAAAACTTAGGCCTGGAACTGTGGTTCCAGAAGATGAGTGGGATGTGGAGAAGAGGGTCATTAGTGGCAGGAGTAGAGAATGAGAGCAGAGAGGTAGGTTGCCTTTCATCATTTTGTGACTGAAACTTAGATGAGAAAACATGTTTGAAAGTGATCTCAAATAGTGTAATATTGGTGCAAATTTTGGAGAGTACCAGTACCAGGTGGTTGCTGACTCTGTCCGAGCAAGGTGGTATGGGGTATAAGGTTTGTGGAAGGGCTTGTTAGGACCTGGTTCTGGGGAGAAGTGAGGCAGAGCCAAAGAATGTGGGTCGGATAGCTCCAGAATATTAATGGACATTGTTCTGGATGTGGGCTAATACACCGTGCTCTGTGTAACACTAAGACCCTCGGTAAAGTAAAAGAAGAGGGATCCCTTGATGTATCGATAGAAGATTCCTCTTGGGGTATTGAAGTGAGCCTTCATGAGTATGTGTGTGTTAGAGTACAATCCTTTATTTTTCTGTTCATTCAACAAACATTGTAGAACATTTGTGTCTTGGATACATGAACGAATAAAACAGACAAAAATCCTAACCTTTGTGGAGCATATATTCTAGTGAGGTGGAGGGAAGCAGATAAACATGAAAAATAAATAAATAATTTATTGTGTTAAAAGATAAGTGCAATGGAAAGAAATAAAATATTCAGGAGAAGGAATATTGGGAAAGGCTGCAATTTTAAATGTAATGGTCAGGATAGGCCTGATTGAGTAGGTGTCATTTGAACAAACATTTTTTTATTTGTGAATTAATTAATTTATTTTTTTGATAGAGAATGTGCACTAGTCAGGGAGGGGCTGAGAGAGAGGGAGAGAGAGGATCCCAAGCAGGCTCTGCGCTGTCAATGGGACTTGATCCAATGGATCATGAGATCATGACCTGAGCCAAGATCAAGAACTGGATGCTTAACCAACTGAGCCACCCAGGCATCCCTTGAACAAACATTTGAAGGAGAGGGAATGAGCCATGTGACCTTGTGGGAGAGGTATTCTAGACAGAAGAAACAGTGAGTTCAGAGGCCCTGAGGTGGGAGTGTTCCTGGTGTGATGAAGGAATAAGGAGAGTCCCATGTGTCTGAAATGGATTAAACAAGAGGGTACTGGGCAATGAGGTCAGAGTGTTAGAGTAAGAATGTGGTTAATTGAAGGTTTGGGGGGGTTAAATTCTAGTTTACTATTGATAATATAGATTTATATTATTAAACACATAGTTCTAATTACTTAAGTTTGCTGTGTTAAAATGTAACGAGTAGGAAAAGACGTAAGACTCAGAATTTGAGTTGTAAAATGTATTATCAGTCATTTTCTGTTTGAGGAATAACTTTTCAAGTTCTCTATCGTTAAGGTAGTAGTTTTCACTTCTTTACAGAATGATTTAGAACAAGTACTACGTCAAATTGGCGATAAGGACCAGAAGATCCAGAACCTTGAAGCCTTATTACAGAAGAGTAAAGAAAATATTTCCTTACTAGAAAAAGAAAGAGAAGATCTTTATGCAAAAATTCAGGCTGGTGAAGGAGAGACTGCTGTTCTCAACCAGTTACAAGAAAAAAACCATACATTACAGGAACAAGTAAGCCTGTCGAATGTGTTCTATTTCTATTTTTGTTTGTTTTTCTTTTTAAATTTATTTATTTTGAGAGAGAGAGTGTGCATGAGCACAGGAGGTGCAGAGAGAGAGAGAGGGAGAGAGAGAATCTCAAGCAGGCTCTGCGCCATCAGCATAGAGTCTGATGTGGGGCTCAAACTCATGAACCAGGAAATCATGACCTGAGCTGAAATCAAGACTTGGACACTTAACCAACTGAGCCACCCAGGTGCCCCAAATGTGTTCTGTTTCTAAAACTCACTTTTATCTTTCTAAATATTGCTAAGTACTTTATTTAAATGCCTCTTCATTCTGGTTATTATTAGTACTTTTTAAATATTATGTTTTTTTTGACAAATACCATCCAATTTACCTTAGAGATGGGTTGCTATTGTAGTAAAAGTAAGTTAGCATGATTTGACAAAGATCTCAGTTCATGTCCCAGTATATAACCTACTACCTGTGTGACCACAAGCAAGTAATTTCATCTTGTTAGCTCATTAGAAAGATAGAGATGGTGTTAATAATACATACTTGCCTCATGGCATTTTGTGATGTTTTGAAAAAAAAAGAATAATAAATTATATTTATAAACTAAAAGCACTAATCAACTGCTAGTTATTACTATGTATTGGTTAATATGCAGGCTTACTAGTTACTTATATTTTGGTAATTATGTCTTTGGAACACATAGCTAATAATAATTTTGATAAGTTGCTCATATGTAGCTTAAGAGAAACTTAACAAAATTTGGCTTAATCCATTTTCAAACTGAAAGAATTTATAGTTGCTTTTTTGGAAGAATTGCCCAGTAACAGAGTTATAATTATCTAAATGAGAAAATAGTAAAACAAAATATCAGTAAGTAACAACCACTTTTCTAATTTTATTTATTTATTTATTTTATTTTTAAAGTTTATTTATTTTGAGAGAGAGCGCAAGCTGGGGAGAGGCAGAGAGAGAGAGAGAATGAGAATCTCAAGCAGGCTCCACACTGTCAGTGCAGAGCCTGGTGAGAGGCTTGAACCCAGAAACCATGAGATCATGACCTGAGTGAAACCAAGAGTTGGACACTTAACCAACTGAGCCACCCAGGCACTCCTCGAATTCTTTTTAAAATAATAAATAAAAATAAATCTATGTTATTTGTGCTTCTGGCCATGTTGAAGTAACTGATACCTATTTTGTCCTCTCACCATAAACAACTAGAAAAGAAAAAAAAAGTATCAAGTCACTATTTTCAGATACTGTACAACAAGCAATGCAGGGGTTTGATTCCTGAGAGAAGAGAAGCAAGGGAAGTGAACCTTTTGACCATTCCAACTTCTGGTAACCCAGAGGCATTTTCCAGACTGGTGTAGGTTGGGGGAATCCAAGGAAAGCACAGTGGTCTCACTGAACAAAGTACTAAGAGATTAAAGTTTAGGAAGGTTGAGGAACCTCAAATTGTGGGGCAGAATATCAGAGGGGAGGGAACAGTGGAGAGAAGAAGCTCTAAAAATCTGCATAGGGATCAACTTAAGCCTTCAGCTGACTGCTAAACTTTGCATTCTTATGTGGGATTTCATGTGGCCAGGCAATGAACAATTGTTAGGAGTTGCAAACTGAAAAATTATCAGAGCTTGGAGATGTTTATGCAAGAGCACAAAGACGTGATTGAGCACTTTGGGGCCATTTAGTAGAAACCCCGGAAATGTCACACCTTGGGATAAAGGTAAACCAGCCCCTAGGGTAAAAGCTGGTGTACACCTGACTTAACAAAGCATGAAAACAAGCCTCAGAGGATCCAGCTGAGCCATATGTGGGTTAACTGCCTGCTGGGACAAAATTAAGCATTTTTGAAAGAAGGCGACAAAGTCAAGATTTGTTTCCATAAATATCAAAACTTTCTAGACATTCAAAGAAGAAAACATGTATGGCTCTTAAAATATGCTTATGGTTGTAAAGGAAAAACTATAATGGAAATAGAAGTGGGAATGATTAAAAAAAAAGAAATAGAACTTTTCTCTCTATATATGGAATTAAAATCTCATTGGATGTGCTTAATCAACCAAATAGAAAACAAAAGTGAACATTAAGACAAGGCAATTGAAACTGTCCAAAAGGAAGCACAGAGAGAAAAAAGACTGGGCTAAAAACCAAAAAAACTATGCTTTAGTGACCTGTGGGACAAGATCATGTAATCTAACATACATATAATTGGTGTGACAGAAAAGTGGGGAGGGGAAAAATATTTATTGAAATAATGGCTGAAAAAAATTTAAATGTGATTAAAAATATGAACGCACAGATTCAAGAAACTCATTGAATTCCAATCAAGGTGCACCAAAGAGACATTAGATGAATTGGATTTCATCTAAATTAGAATTGTTTACCCTTCAAAGGATACTGTTACAAAAATAAAAGTCAAGACAGAGTGGGAGAAAATACTTGAAATACACATATCTGACAATTCAGAAATACTAAGAATATATAAGGAACCCTTATTAATTATATCCATGATTGTCTGGGGCTAAAGATGAGTGGAGAGTACTGACTGCAAAGGGGCATGAGTAAACCTTTTGGGGTAATTGAAATGTTCTCTATCTGATTGTGGCAATGGTTAAGTGAGTGTATATATTTGTCAAATGTCCTCAAGCTGTGCAATTAAACTAGGTGAATTTTATTTCATGTAAATTCTAGCTCAGTAGAGATGGTTTTAAAAATTGAATTGGTGTTTTCTTATGATTTTGAAAGATTATTTACTTATTTGTGGAAAGATGAATAAATTTTCTTAAAAATATGAGATAACTTATAGAGCACTTTAATACTCTCATGGTCCTTAAATTTGTTTTTTTTTTTTTTAATTCTTCTTATATCATTTGTGACCTTCATAATTAGTCTTCCTTGTACAATAGGTAACTCAACTAACAGAGAAGCTGAAGAATCAGTCAGAAAGCCATAAACAAGCCCAGGAGAATTTGCATGACCAAGTGCAAGAGCAGAAGGCACATCTTAGAGCTGCACAAGACCGTGTCCTTTCCTTAGAAACTAGTGTCAATGAATTAAGTAGTCAATTAAATGAGAGCAAGGAGAAGGTCTCCCAGCTTGACATACAGGTAATTTTGAATTATTCAATTTAATGTGAGTTTTTCTGAATAAAACACCAATTGTAGGCCATCAAAAATTTAAGACTGTAGATTTTTTTTAAATTCAAATCCAAGTTAGTTAACATATAGTGTAATAATGATTTCAGGAATAGAATTTAATGATTCATCACTTACATATAACATCCAGTGTTCATACCAATAAGTGCCCTCCTTAATTCCCATCACCCATTTAGCCCATCCCTCCACCCAACACCCTGTCATCAACCCTCAGTTGTTCTCTGTATTTAAGAGTCTCTTATATAAGGTTTGTCTCCGTATTTTTTATTTTTTTAATTTTTTTAATTTTAATATTTATTTATTTTTGAGACAAAGAGAGCACAAGCAGGGGAGGAACAGAGACAGAGAGGGAGACACAGAATCTGAAACAGGCTCCAGGCTCTGAGCTGTCAGCACAGAGCCCGATGTGGGACTCGAACTCCAGAATGTTGAGTTGAGATTATGACCTGAGCCAAAGTTGGATGCTCAACCGACTGAGCCACCCAGGCGCCCCTATCTCTCTCTGTTTTTATCTTATGTTTCCTTCCCTTCTCCTGTGTTCCTGTTTTGTTTCTTAAATTCCACATATGAGTGAAATCATATATTTGTCTTTCTCTGACTTAATTTCGCTTAACATAGTGTACTCTAGTTCCATCCACATTGTTGCAAATGGCAAGATTTCATTCTGTTAGATTGCCGAGTAATATTCCATTATAGATATCTACATATATATAGATAGATATCTATATATATATCCCACATCTTCTTTATCCATTCATCCATCGATGGACATTTGGGCTCTTTCCGTACTTTGGCTCTTGTCGATAGTGCTGCTGTAAGCATTGGGGTGCATTTGCCCCTTTGAATCAGCACTCCTATATCCTTTGTATAAGTACCTAGTAGTGTAATTGCTGGCTCATTGGGTAGTTCTGTTTTTCATTTTTTGAGGGACTTCCATATTGTTTTCCAGAGTGGCTGCACCAGTTTGCATTCCCGCCAGCAGTGCAAAAGGGTTCCTCTTTCTCCGCATCCTCACCAACATCTGTTGTTGCCTGAGTTGTTAGTGTTAGGCATTCTGACAGGTGTGAGGTGGTATCTCATTGTGGTTTTGATTCGTATTTCCCTGAGGCCATCAAATGTTTTAAATTCTGTTTCTCCCTGTGTCTCTGTCTTTCCGTCTCTCTTTCTGTCTCCCTGTCTCTTTGTCTCTCTCCCCCTAATCTCTGACCTCTCTCTCACTCTCTGCTTTACTTAGTAGTGGAAAAACCTTGGGAACAAGAATTAAATAAAGGTGCTATCTAGACAGTTTGTTTAGCTTTCCTGTTTGCCTTTTTCCCTCTTTATCTCTTCTGGCAAACTACACCTTCTGAAACCACCAGAGCCTTTTGCTTTTCTTTTTTTTTCCATGAAGTCCTTATTATTGTTTTTGAAATTCAGTCATTTGATATTACACCATTAGATTTCTATGTTAAACACTTTTTGACTTTGATTTTTAAATTTTACTTTAAAGGTTAGGTTAAAAAAATACTTTTATATGCTACCATTATATATTTTTAATAACCTTCTTTCAGAGGCCAGTACAGAATTCACGTTCAATGCATCAGTGTCGGGGTGGGAATTAAAACGTGTTTCTTTTTCCATTGTCATCGTTGGTTTCCTATTCTACACTAAAGTAGAGAAAGTTATAGAAACATATCTAAGCCTTGATTTTATTTTAGGAAAACAATTCTATTGAAAGTAAGAAATATAAAATAACAGGCATGCATATTAACTTGGAGGAAGAAGATACACATTTCTTTCTAATTAAAATATAAATATTTGTTAGGTGGGTTACATGATAACCCAATATTTGGAAGTCCAGTTTAAAAGAGGGAGAAGTGTTTTGGTGTCATATAGGGACATATATATCATCATATATATCATAATAAATCTCATCATTTGTCCAAACATTGTTAGGAGTCTTTTCTCCCATGTTCATTCCTGTTTTGGGATTATTACATACTTATTTTTCAGTGTCTAAATCCTTATTTTTTTTTTTTGACAAAGGGCTTAATTTTTAAAATAATTTGACAAAAGCAATGCATGTTGAAGCAAGAGAAAATCAAGAAATAAATACACATTAAATGACTGGCAAATTTTGTTACAGATTAAAGCCAAAACTGAATTATTGCTATCAGCAGAAGCAGCAAAAACTGCTCAAAGAGCAGATCTTCAGAATCATTTGGACACAGCCCAAAATGCATTACAAGATAAACAGCAGGTAGGTGAATGTGATACAGTCTCATCCCATAACCTAATGTTTTGGTAGATAAATTAATTGCAAACATGTATGAAAGTGATACTCAATTTTATTAATATTGTGATCTACTTGTTTTTTCCCCTTAATTTCTGCCTGAGTTCAGAACCAGTTCTAGATGCAGGAGTCAGACAGATGAAGATAAAAATATCATTTTTGTTTTTGATAAAGTGCAATTGGTGTGTAAGCATGGTTGGGCTTCTTAATTTTGTATTAGTCCTTAGTGTTGACTAAGGTGTGCAGCTGAAATATCTGTTCCTAATTGTTGAATTGTTGCTTCATTGCATCAAGTGCCAATGATTGGTAAAGGGAGACAGACTCTCACACCTGTTCTTAGTAGGTAATCTGGGCCATGACCTAGATTTACTTACCTCTTGGAAGCAGGAAAAGAGCGCCATATATTCCAATGCAGTAAGAGTTCCTCTTTTATTTTGGGGATAAGAATAAGTAGGGCTGCAGGGAATACATAAGTTACTTTTCTCAATACTTCTAATAGAATAAAGGCTTCCTACTTAAGGGCCAAGGTCAAAATGCTGATAGATTTTTCTTCCCTTTTAGCAAATGAGATTTTTTAAATTTACTTTTTATCTGAGTGGTAACACTGGTTGTTGGCCTAATTTTTTTTTGATCAATCTAGTAATATATCAAGTTAACAAAATAAAAGCTTTGTTTTCTATATTTACCCTAAACTTCAGTCCTATTTTCCTTCTTAGAGGGAATGTTTGCTCTTAAATTTGGTATGTACCTGTCCAGAGTTCTATAAGCATTGGGCAAATATGTGTGTGTATGTTCATATATAACACACACACACTAATATTTTCTTTTATGCACGTAGAATTACTGTGTATGCATGTTTTGCAACTTTTTACTCATTGCTACATACATCTGGAAAATATGATCTAATCACAAGATCAGGCTAGAAACTGTAATGAAAAGATTATTGATAAGAATAATCACATAAAAGTTTAAAAATTTTTTGCCAAAAATATTGCTAACAAAATTAGAAAGCACATAGCAAAAGAATAATACACTTTCTGAAATATGTCCGACAAAGGATTAATATCTTCGATATTTAAAACAGATAGGAATTGCATGAAGCTACAAAAGAGTAAATGATCAAAAATATATTAGTGAATGTTCAGATTAAGAATCAATTGTAAATTAAGACAATCAATTGTAAATTAAGACAGTATGCCCTTGTTGAGGTGAAATGTGTTTGTTTAATACTGGAAGGATTGGAGATGGTGTAGAAGAGGAAGAGTAAGTCACTTTCATATGTTGCTGGTGGTAGGTAAGTTCAACCTTTTAATGGTGATAGGGAGAGCTGTTTGCCAATATATTTCAAGAACTTTAGGGTTTTTCATATTCCTTAGCTCACTTTTAGTCGTTTATGCTAAGGGAATAATCATAGCTTTTAGGATGCTATTTACATTTCTGTTAATAACATACGGAAAGTTTAGTAGCAATCTAAGAATCCAAAATAGGACATTTGGCTAATAAAAGGTCTGAATCAATAAAATGGGAATTTATGCAGTCAAATACAATATTTTAGAAAATAATGACACAATTTCATGATGCATTGTTATGTAAAAACAAAGGTTATAATAAAACCTTTGTATGGCTTACAAACCTGTAGTATGTAAAGCGAGGTTCTACCTCTATTTTAAAAGTGTAAATATAAACCATAACTTCTTTATCCATTTGTCAGTTGATGGACATGTAGGCTCTTTCCATAATTTGGCTATTGTTGAAAGTGCTGCTATAAACATTGGGATACAAGTGCCCCTATGCATCAGCACTCCTGTATCCCTTGGGTAAATTCCTAGCAGCTTGGCAATGAGAAAGAATGAAATCTGGTCTTTTGTAGCAACGTAGATGGAACTGGAGAGTTTATGCTAAGTGAAATAAGTCAGGCAGAGAAAGACACATACCATATGTTTTCACTCATATGTGGATCCTGAAAAACTCAATAGAAGACTGGGGCGCGTGGGGGTGGGGGGAGGAGAAGGGGTGGGGAAAGTTACAGAGAAGGAAGGAGGCGAACCATAAGAGACTCTTAAATACTGAGAATAAACTGAGGGTTGATGGTGGGAGGGAGGGGAAAGTGGGTGATGGGCATTGAAGAGGGCACCTGTTAGGATGAGCACTGGGTGTATGGAAACCAATTTGACAATAAAGTTCATATTAAAAAAAAAAGAAATAATACCAATAGTAAATCAAGTAAAAACAAAAGTATAAATTAAAAAATGGAAACATACAGAAAAGACTGAAAGGAAAGTTATCAAAACATTAATAGTGATTATCTGTGGGTGGTGGGTTTACTAGTGATTTTAATTCTTTCAGTGCCTCTAGATATTACAAATGAACAAGTTTCATAGATGTAGTCACTGTAATAGTTTTTAAATGTTATTTTTAAAAATTGCATCTTTTTTTAAATATGAAATTTATTGTCAAATTGATTTCCATACAACACCCAGTGCTCATCCCAACATAAAAATAGCATCTTGAAGATTGAAAACATTTAATTATAATATAAAAGTGTTATTTTATTATTAGTATATTTAATGTTCTATTGTATCTTTTGAGTCCTAAAATAACTCTTTCTAGAAAAAGTTAAGTGGTGATGCATATAAACTTAATATCTCATGCTATGTACAATTTCAGTTCAGGTCCTTTGTACTAGTAAAATAACCTCTGATAGTTCAAATAGTTTCTTAACCTTCAAATAGTTTCTTAAATAGAATTAGAGTTTTCAGTAGTACTTTGATCAAACATTTGGGAATACAAGAAAGAAAACGTTACCAAAGTTTTCAATTGTACTTTTCTATAGGAGTTAAATAAGATCACTACTCAGTTGGATCAAGTCACTGCAAAGTTACAGGATAAGCAAGAACATTGCAGTCAGTTGGAAAGTCATCTTAAAGAATATAAAGAGAAACACCTTTCTTTAGAACAAAAAACTGAAGAATTAGAAGGTCAAATTAAGGTTTGTATAAAAGATATTGAGTGTATTACTTATATTTTCTGCTACTGTAGTAATGGAAACTGATGACCTAGAAGGAATCAAAGGTTTTAAATTTGCAAACAAAGGTGAAGTTGTGTTATAGAATTTTAAATTACCTGGAATTTTTCTGGTCTTAATTTTGAATTCCATTCTTAATTTTAATTTCTTTATTAATGAGTGGCTTTTACAAATGACAGTTATACTGGTTCCTTTGTAATGTTTCAAAAAAAACAACCAACCAGGGATTTACTCTGTAATTACAAGGAACTTACCATTTTGTTGTCATTGTTGTTGTTATGAAGCCTCTTCTGTTCCATCATTCCTATCTCCTTCCCTCCTTATTTCAGAATATATTTCACATATGACAGACCTCTTCACTTTTTAAATTTTACATTTATATCTTTTGGATTTTGTCTTTAGTTTAATAATAAGTTTATGCTGTGGTAAACTGCTTCTTAACTTCAACTCCAAGTGAAATTGTTGATGTACTAAAGAGATTAAATGAGTAGACCTATCAGACAAGGGTTTGACCTGAGTCCTTTGTCCTTGAAATGGGATCTACTATTGATTAAACAAAGATTTCTCAAATTACTATATATATGTAAATTATACCTTCACAAACAGAACACTTCTGTAGAACTATTGGATGTGTACATGTATATGTGTATATCCACACCAATATAACATGGAAGAAGAATTACATTTTTAATTCTATTTATGAGTTTCTTTTTCTTTATGGCCAATGATGATAGTAATGACACATTACTTTTTGTAATAATTTGAAAAGAACAGAAAAACGATTTTACTGAAAAGTATCTAATGAGAATTCTTTTTGGGTATCTTTTACAAATAATTGTTTAGAACCGAGAGTGTCTCTTGTGATAATCAGATCTTTAACATTTGGTAATTATTTTAGGGAGTATTCCATATGTTTTTTGTAATTATTTGTTACAAAATTTTACAGTTGCATCAAAATCTATTGTAAGAGTTGCATAAGAGCTATAGATACCTAGGTTGGTTTATAAAATATTTAGGGTGCAAAATTATTACAACTATGCAAGAAAATGCATTACTCTTATATATTCAAACTTTATATTTAACAGTTTGATTTTGCAAATTTGCAAAAATGCACACAGTTATATGTATATGTATGAGACAGAAACTACACTGTGAGGAACAACAGTCTCTAAACCGAGAATTTAAAGGTGCAATATCAGGAATTCAGCTGTCTTTATATTTAGCGGCAATAGGTACTAAGGAGAAGGATGATATGACAACTCCATTTTAGTTTTGAATATTTACAATTACATCAGTGTTGTTTACTGTATATAAAGGATAATATATGTTAATGAGCCTATGTATGAACCTGTTACCTAGTTTTTTCGTACTTGACTTAATAACTTTTACTCTAGCAATAGACACAATTATTTTGTTTATTCTGTTATTTAGAGTTAATTTTAAAAAACAGAAACTTGGTGACTGCCTGTCATGTACAAAGCCTGCTGGTAGGTCCTCTGAAAGATTCCAAAATAAATAGTTCCTTTACTCAGTAGTGGCTTCAGAATGGAAAATGTGTTTTTTGTTATAACATAAACATTTTATGGTTATTACTCTGTGTTATGTCAACACCAATTTGAGTATAAACAAAAATGTTATATTTAATAATAAATGGATAATTATTGACATTAAAATGGTTACTGTATTCTGTTTCTTTCATAGAAACTAGAAGCTGATACTCTTGAAGTTAAAGGAAACAAGGAGCAAGCTTTGCAGGATCTACAACTGCAAAGACAGCTGAATACAGATTTAGAGCTTAGAGCCACAGAATTGAGTAAACAACTTGAAATGGAGAAAGAAATGTAAGCTAAACTACTTAAGGGAGAGGATTATAAACTAAGTATTAAAATCTTCTGATTTCAGGTGTGCCTGGGAGGCTCAGTCAGTTAAGCGTGCCACTCTTGATTTCAGCTCAGGTCATGATGTCATGGTTTGTGAGATCAAGCCCTGTGTGAGGCTCTGCGTTGACAGAACCTGCTTGGGATTCTCTCTCTGCCCACCACCCCCATTGTGTGTGTGTGTGTGTGTGTGTGTGTGTGTGTGTGTGTGTGCGCGCTTGTGTGCGTGCATTCCCATTTTCTCTTTCCCTCTCAAACATTTTAAAAAACTCTTGGGATTTCAGTTTTGCTATCACAGTGCTTAAAGATTTATTAAATGTTTTTTCCTATTGGTTCTATAATCTGATGTTAATACTGAATGAAAAATAAAAGCATCATAGTATGGTTAAATTTACCTTCACTAGAAAGGACTGAAAATTTGGGTCATCTAGTCTCTTTTCAACAGTAATATGGTATTCATTTATCTGGGTTAAAGCAATTGTTTTGAGTTGTTCACTGATTTGAATAAATTACTCTGAAATTAACAAATAGAGGAGTATTTATATATATCACCCAAGAACAATCAGGCTTCTGTGTTGAGGGACTATACCAAGTAGGGAATGTATACTTTCTTACAAGAAATGACTTATTTTAGCTTTGTGGTACATCTTGACAGATCGTATTTATGAACACAAGGGAAACACCAGAATCAGTGTACCTTTTAACAATTATTGAAGTAAAATTTACATACTGTTAAATGCACAGATCTTACATATAAAATTTTGAGTTTTAGTAAGTGTATACTCTGTGTAATAATATGCCCTCCCACCCACAACATTTTCATACCCATGGAGTTTCCTCGGGTGCCCTTCTAGTCAATACCTTGTAGAAAACCACAGTTCTGTGTTCAGCCTTCATAGATTAATGTTGTGTGTTTTTGAAATGAAATCATACAAGTATGTTCTTTTTTTTATGACTGGCTTTTTTTTTTTTTCTCAATGCACTATTTTTAGTTTTGTTTGTATAGTTGAATATTATTCCACTGAATGCATTACAGTTTGTTTATCTGTTTTCTGTTGGTGAGTATTTTTAGGTGGTTTGCAGTTTTTAGGTGTTATGAATAAAGATGCTATCCGTTCTTATACAAGTATTTTTGTGAAAGTACAGGGCTGTGGTGGAGTGGATGTATGTTTAACTGTATGAGAAATTCCGAAACCTTTTCCCAAAATGGCTGTACCATTTTATACTTCTACTGGGAATGTTTCATTGCTTCATATCCTTGCTAGTATTTGGTGTTGTCGGTCCTTTAATTTTAGCTATTTATTGAATATGAAATGGGGTCTTATTGTGGGTTTAATTTGCGTTTCTTCACTGTGGAGTGTCTGTTAAATTATTTCACCTATTAAAAAATTTTTCCCCATTGGGTCTTTTTATTACTGATTTGTAGGAGTTCTTTATATATGCAAAGTTCTTATTCTTTGCCAGATAGCCAGTGAGTTAACCAAATAGATTATCAAGACTTCCTAACAGCTTTTTGTTTTGTTTTGTTTTGTTTTTTGTTTTTTGGTGATGTCTTTCAGTGAAAAGTTTTAAATTTTGCTTGAATTCAATTTGCCATTTATTTTTATTTTATGTTTAATGTTTTGTGTCATTTCGAAAAAACCTCTGCCTATTCCCAGGGTTTATGAAGAATTCTCTTATGTTTTCTTCTGGAAGTTTTACAGTTTTAGTTTTTACATTTAGGTCTAGGATCTATGTTGAACTTATTTTTGTGAGAGGTCTGAGATGGAGTCCAGGATCACCTTTTTTCCTGTACATCATTAAGTTGTTCTGGTACCATTTGTGGATAAAACTTTTTTCTTCCAATGAGTGGCCTTTGGTGCCTTTGTCAAAAGCAGTTTACCTAATATATGTGAGTTTATTTGTGGGCTTTATTCTGTTTTATTAGTCTATGTGTCTATTATGATATCCAGACATCAATACCGTCCTATTTTGATTTTTGTATCTTCTTGGTATAGGTATTGATATCAGGCTGTATCAGCCCTCCAACTTAATTCTTTTTCAAGGTTGTCTTGGTTAAGTTCATTGCTTTTTACATATAAATTTTAGTATTAACTTGTCCATTTCTACAAATAAAATTATTGAGTTTTGATTGGAATTTCAGTGAGTCTCTAGTTCACTTTGGGAGAGAATTAATGTTTTAACAATACTGAGTCTTCTAATCTGTGAACATAGTATATTTCTAATAATTATGTCTTCTTTAATATCTCTGGTCAACATTTTGTTGTTTTTAAAATAGGGATCTTGAATATCTGTTGCTAAATTTAATCCTAAAAACTTTGTTTTTCAATTTTATTGCAAATGGAATTGTTTTTTAAATATAAATTTGTGATCATTTGTGGCTAGCATAAACATACAATTGAGTCTTATCTATTGACTAGCCTTGTTAAGTTTGCATTTTTGTTTTCTAGAGTTTTTAGAATTTTCCAAGTGGACAGTCTTGATATATGTGAATTAGCAACAGTTATCCTTTTTTTTTTTTCTTCAGTATGTAGGTCTCTGATGTTTTTTATTTTTTCTTGACTTACTGCTAGCCAACACCTCCAGTGAACATTTGAATGTAAAAAGATAGTAGATATCCTTGATAGGAAAGTAGATTCCTTTCCAGCCTTGAGCAGGAAACATGAAATACTTCATTGTTAATTTTGAAATTAGCTGTAGGTTTTTTGTGGATTCCTTTATCAGATTGAGCACATTTCTGTATATACTAGTTTTCTTAAATTTTTTTATTAACTTTTTTCTGCATCTATTGTCATGATCATATGTTTTTTCTCCTGTATTCTGTTAATATGGTGAATTTTATTGATTGCTTTTTAAATATTAAATAACTTTGCTTTCCTGGGATAAATCCCACTTGATCATCCTGTATTATTCTTTTTATATATTACTCTATTTGACTTGATAATACTTTGTTTAAAATTTTCTTTGCATTCATGAGGACTACTGGTTTGCAGTGTTCTTTGGAATCATGGTTATGTTGGTCTTAAAAATAAATTGATAGTATTCCCTCTTCCCCTCCTTTCTTAAAGAGTTTGTATGTGATGAGTATTATTTATTTGTTAAATGTTTGATTGAGTTCACCAATGAACCAACTGGCCTGAAGTTCTCTCTGGGTTGCTTCTTAATTTGGAGTTCAATTTATTTAATAGATACAGGGCTATTATTGTTTTCTAACATTTTAGTTGAGTCAGTTTTGGTAATTTGTGTTTTTGAAGGAATTCATCCATTTCATCTAAACTTAAATTTATTGGTATAATGTTCATAGTATCATTATACTTTTTAAGGTCTGTAGGGTCTATAGTGATGTCTTATTATTCTTAATAGCAGTAATTGGTATTCTCTTTTTCTTGATCAGTCTAATTTGGGGTTTGTCAATTTTCTAAAAGAATCTTATAATTTGATTTTGTCACTTTTGTGTTTAATTTATACCTCATCTTCTCTTTAGTAGTTTCTTCCTTAGATTTTGGGTTTAGTTTGCTCTTCTCTTTATAGTTTTTTAATGTGAAACCTTCCCTGTGAATGTTTACCTTTTGTAGTATCTGTTTCATTTTCTCAGTTCCTCACCCTCTTTGTATTTTGTCAATGCCAGATGTCAGGCTTCTGCAGATGGTAGTTACATGTCTTAGTCTAGTAAAATCAGTATAGTATGACAGTTTTTTAACAGATGGAGTAAATTACCTTGAGGAAGATTGTCTTTTTTCTATTTTGCACTAAGTGCTTAATGGGCTTATGAAAGCTCTGAGTATAAGGATGGATTAGTTGAGAAGATATTAGAATCTAAAATATTAATTTATGTATGAAATTCCAAATGTCCTTGGTGGCAGAGAGGGTATGTGCTTCCAGACATAACCTAAATAGTGATTAAAGCTGCAAAGATGAGCTATCTTTTGTTCACTACGAAGATAGAATTAATCTCTTAGCTTGCTCTTGATGTTGATGCTTGGATTGGGTCTTGCTACAAGATCTACAATGGACACAAAACTCACTAGAATTATGATGGGTAAAAACCAGTTCCACCCCATTCATCTGGATGTCTTATGGGAGGGCTTGTGACCAGTCACATTTCAGTAGACTTTGCCTTTAAATGTTAAGTAGGCCACTGTGAGTTGACAGACTTGATCTGTAACAAGGGTATGAAGAGTTTTGACTCTCAGTCCTACAGATGGAAGCTGAGAGCCTGGGAAAGGTACCCTTCAGGAAAATGAAATAAAACCCATCAGACTGATGATAATTAAGTTGTTTGACACCTTCATGGTTTTGTCTTTGGAAGTGATGATGAAAGATTTCTTGTTTTCACATCCAGTAGAGTGGATCCTGATGCTTTGAATTTGAGGATGTAGAGGTACATTAGATACCTTAAATGGCATTCCTTCTCACACCAGTGCACAGATATTTGGGGAGCACATCTGATCCTTCATATCACCCATTGAGTAGTTTGTCTTCTCTGGAACCCAGTCATCAGTCCATGAAGATCACCTCTGAGTTAGTTCTTATTCTCCTTCCCGAGGTCCCTATGGGCCCAGTGTTTCTTTCTATTTCTAATGGGTTCAGTGTAAATGCGCCCATTTCTAGTCTATGTTCTAATAATATATGGTTCAGAACTCTCTCAGAGACTTCTATCTCATTTTAAGGTAGGGAAACCTTTTAATATTAAAGGGTTTTTTTTGCCTATATACTTTATGGAAATGTTTTTTATGTGGAGTCTTGCATTTCTACTGTACTACATAGGAAAAAAAGGGCCAAGGAAACACATCTGGGATTTGACTAAACCTTATCTCTGATCCCAGGGCTCAACCCAAAGAACAGGGTAAAGTTTTCCCTTTCCCAAGGCCCACCTACACCTATGTATCTAATTCTCTTTCCAGCTCTCATCTTTTGATGTATTTTCATTACTGTACAGTTAATATTTTTTCTAATCTCCTTTGAGATTTTTTTTTTTTTGATGCATGGGGTTATTTAGAAGTATATTGGGTTAGTTAAAAGTATATTGTTTACTTTCCAAATATTTGGAGATTTTCTAGATAGCTTACACTTATTGACTTCTAATTTAATTCCATTGCGAACAGAGAACATACTCGATAAAATTCAGCTCTTCAAACTATCTTATTTATGACCCAGTGTATGGCTTATCTTGGTTAATTTTTCATGTGCGCATATATGTATTCTGTGTTAGATAAAGTGTTTTATAACTATCAAATCAAGGTGGTTGATAATGTTTAAAAAAATTCTTTTTGTTTGAGTATAGTTGACAGACAATGTTACATTAGTTTAGGGTGCACAGCGTAGTGATTTAACATCTCTGTATGTTATAGTGTGTTCACCAAAATGGTAGCTACCATCTGTCACCAGACAACATTATTATAGTACCATTGGCTGTGTTCCCTATACTGTACTTTTTGTTCCCTTGACTTATTCATTCCAAGTAAAGTTGTTTAACCTTCTGTATCTTTGCCATTTTCCCCCCTCTGGTTGTTCTGTCAATTTCTGAGAAGGAGTGTTAAAGTTTCCAACTGTGATTGTGGATTTATTACTTTAGTACCCTTTTTAAAAATAAAGTTTTATAGTGACCATGAAAGCCTTTATTTCTGTTTTGCCTTCTTTAGTTTACATAATCTTATGATTTTATAATAATTATTTATGGGGAAGTTAAGTAGCATAGTAATATATATCAAGTCCTAATTTATGGTTGCTTGATAGGAATTATAACTATATTAAAAAGGTAAAATAATATTAATGTAATGACTTTTCTGATTGTTTTTAAATTTATTTATTTATTTATTTAATTTATTTAGAGAGTGTGAACAGGAGTGGGATAAAGGGAGAGGGAGAAAGAGAATCTTAAGGAGGCTCCATGCCCAGCACGGAGCCTGATGTGGGCACGATCTCATGACCAACCATGAGATCATGACCTGAGCTGAAATCAACAGTCTGTCACTTAATCGACTGAGCCACCCAGGTGCCCCAGTGTAATGACTTGTGTTTATACCTTTGAAAATCGGTGAGGTGCAGTATCCTATGAATGCACCCAACTCCCATCTTTTCTAGCCACTTAGAAAGTAAAAGTAAGTTTCTGGGACTAAAAGTTGAAAATTTTCAAAGTGTAAATATTCTGGTATTGTATGAATACCCAACTCCACAAATATGTGGCTAGTACATCTTTTAACAACCTCTCTTTAGCATATTATTGAATTTATGCTGATTATAAAGCATCAGAAATAGTATGTATTCAAGAAATATTACTTTGCATCCAGTTTCATTTTCACTTTTAAAATGGTTTATCTTTAATGTGTTTTTCTTTTAGTGCATAATTTCATTGAATTTGGTTCATAATTCATAATTTTATCAAAACAATAGAAGTTTTTAACTTTCTTGAAGCTATATTTCCATTTCCTTATTCTTACAGCTTTTTCATTCAGGTGTAGCAAATTTATGTTAAGGGACAAATGATAACAAGTCTCTTGAATAATCTGTTAGGCTCTAGGATTAAAGTAAATCTTTTTTCTCTGTGCTTGAAATGAAATTTGCTTTATTTTTTTCTGGGTTAATCATGTTTTGAAGTTTAATACCTAAAAGACAACATAATGTGTTGTATATTTTCAAGGAATGAGGCAAAATTCTCTATATGCTTGAGGGCTAACACAGTGAGTAGATTCTTTAAGGTACCCGAAAAACTTTTCTGGCTGTTGTAGATTAGAGGGTGTGCTATATGTTAGAAGGTCTGCTATATGTACAGTTTGGGGGGGCATCTATTGCAATAGATAAGACTGGATTAAGTCAGGAGACTTGTTAGGTAGTCTTAGCTTTACCACTAACTTATTTGACTCAAAGAAAATCATCTCTGTTACATGATCAGATCATATTTAAGGTTTTTTCAGTTGTGTGGTTTTATGACATTAATTTATTCTTTTTTATTCTGAGCTACACAAGGAAGTTTCAAAACTCAATAATTATTAATTTTTCATGGTAAATTATGCATCGTTTAAAAAGTTGTTTCTTAAATGTCTAGAGTATCCAGTACAAAGTTGGAACTACAGAAAAAATCTGAAGCTCTTGAAAATATTAAGCAAATGCTTACCAAGCAAGAGGAAGAAAAAAAAATCCTTGAACAAGAAATTGAAAATTTAAGTCAAGATGCAAAGATGCAGCACAAGGAATTGAATAACAAAATTCAAACAGCAGCAGCAGAACTGCAACAATCGAAGATGGAGAAAGAAACTCTAATGACAGAGCTTTCTGCGGCCAAAGAGAATTTATCAAAAGTTTCTGATTCTTTGAAGAACTCCAAAAGTGAATTTGAAAAGGAAAACCAGAAAGGAAAAGCTGCTATATTAGATTTGGTTAGTTGTTTATGTTTACTTGGTTAGGTAGAAATGATTTTTATTTAAAACGTACTTTTGTTTCTGCTTAAGTCACTGATGACTTTTTATCCTACATTTAAATGATTTTAATTCTTGCGAGGAAATGAACTGGGATTGCTTAACCTGAGAAAAAGATATTGGTGTTTGTGAGTATAATTTTCCAGAGGCCCAGGAAACTTTCAGTTGAATAAACAGTTTTTCTTTATTGCTGGTATGATGCTAGATTTGGGAGACTGCCTCCTGTTTGTCCTCAGAGAAATTTTCACAGAGAATATAGCTGCTGGTTCAGACATTATTCACTTGCCTAAAAACCAGAAAAGGATCAGAAAGATCGTGACTTTTAATTCTGGCACTGTAAACTTTCTTCTTCTCGACTGAATATTCTAAATCTCTAGATAATACCATGCCTTGGAGATACCATAAAACACATTTAAACTATATGGAAAAAAAGTCACACAGTCTCAGGAAATTCTTAATGGGGAGTGTATTCTTAGAAATACTTTAACCCAGAATAACAGAGTAGCAGCAAAGGTAAAATTCTTTTGTTCTCAGTGTGAAGATCAGTGAAAGTGTTTAGTAGCACAAAAGATATATGGTATTAGTATGTTACTTTTATGTTTCTTTCTGTTTGGAGAAATCATCTCCTACATATACATCTTCCCTCTTAAGTTATATGTGATTATTCCTTATTTATTCTTTTAATGCTTTCTTTCACAAAAATTTCCTTTTTTCCATTTTCTTAAGGATTGTTATACTTTTAAAATAGCATGCCAAGTTAATTATAATTAATTATGTGATATAAAATGTGGATTCCAGAGAATTCCAGAGTATTCTGCTGATGGTTGATGATAGAAGTTCTTAACCTTTTCCTGTCCCTCTACCCTTATTGCTGTAATATTTGCCAGTTTTATAACTGAAATGGATGATTCTATCCCATTCTAAACCATCAGTGATTCTGGTTTATTTCTATGTGTGGATCTTACTAAGTGTATAAATCAGAGTTCTTAAAGCTACTACAAGTATCTTCTGCATAATGTAGTTTTTTGTTTGTTTGTTTGTTTGTTTGTTTTAGGAAAAAACTTGCAAAGAATTAAAGCATCAGCTTCAAGTACAGACAGAAAATGCACTTAAGGAACAGAATGAACTGAAAAAGTCACTTGAAAAGGAGAAGCAAGTAAGATTTTCTTTTTCTGTAACATAAAATAGGTAAAGAATAATAAGTTCTATATTTACAAAATATTTT
This sequence comes from Panthera leo, assembly GCF_018350215.1. Lineage (NCBI taxonomy): Eukaryota > Metazoa > Chordata > Mammalia > Carnivora > Felidae > Panthera > Panthera leo. Next base: position 113,848,616 of record NC_056685.1, on the reverse strand, counting down.
CACACTGATACTTAAATCAAAGGAGGTTTATTTCTCTGAAACATAATGGATCACAAAAAAATAGTATAAAATTGACATTTGCGTTCTACCTACTACTAAAAAGATTTAAGCTAGTTCATAATAAAAGACCCAAAATAAAGGATTATAATTAATAAAGTTAATTGAATCAACTTACTATAGAGTTAGATAACTTAGATTTGGGTACATTATTTATGATTGAAAAAATAGATAGGCTTTCAATAGAAATAACATTTTAAGGGCTCTTTATTTCATGGACATGTATATTTAATGGTATGTTAATGGTTGTATAACAACAGATTCTTTTATGGTTAATGCTTTTATTGCTGTCCATCAAAAACAAACCAGCAAATGAGTAAATAAATGGGTATAATATACAGCTGTTATTCTCTGAAGACCTACCTCTTGTGGTTAGAACCCAGGTATATAGTTTTTCTAGAGCTATGATTTGATAAAAGCAGCAAAACCTAGTCCTGAGAAATCTTTAATGTGATTATAGTCTGGTTGTTGATGGAAAGAAGACACCTGTGTTTTAGATGCCAGCCTTTAGGTGGAAAAATTATGGTGACTTATTACCCGAGCTCTGAGTCCAGATTGTCCAGATTTCTATCCTGCCTGTGCCATTTGCTCGTTATGCTGACTTGCCTTGCTTTAGGCACATTACTTAATTTCTCTGTGTTCCTGTTTCCTCAGCAGTAAAATGGGGCTAATAAGAGAATCTGTGCCATAGGATTATTATAAGAGATGAATGGGTTAATATATTTCAAAGTCCGTAGAACACTTAACAAAATAAGCAAATAAAAGCTCAAATGTTAGCTGTCAGTTTCTCATTGGTTATCATATTATAATCATCATTATTGTTACACTACCTGTCTTCTGTTTTGCACAAAAATACTTCCCTTTGTGCTGGAGATGAGCTGAAGCAACCATATGTAGCAGTGAAACTTTTCAAAATTAACTTTGAATATAGTCAAATGCTCAAATTAGGTTCATAATATGCATAAAACATGAAAACATGACTTTGGCTGGAAGGGTGGGAGATCATAGTGGTTCACACTGACCACAGAGGAACCTCAGTGTGACTTTTTATAATACCTAATTTTGAACAGAAATAGATCCTAGTAGACTGTAAAAACAAAGTAATAGCACAATATGCCCCAGATCTCTAAATAAGGAAACTATTGAATGGTATAGTTTAGTGTCATCAGACAGATACTAAACATACTTGCGAAAAATGATTTTAGTTTTATCATAGTTCATATGGAGCTGTTCTTTTTGGTTAACCATGGCCATCAGACTAAGTTAGCATTTTGAGAATATTCTCGAAAGTCAGTAGACATTCTAGCAGTCTAAAGATTGATGTTGATATTCCTATTTCCTATGATACAAGGTAATAGCAGTTTCGCTCATTTACAAGCTCTATCCAAATATATATTTACAAGTTAGAAAGGAAGGTAAGATTAAACAAATATTGACGATTAATCCAGCATGTCATCTAATAGCAAATAGTCTCAGTTATGAAAGCTCCGTGAGGGTAGGGATTTTTTTTTTTTTTTTTTTTTGGTTTACTGTTGATCTCCTATGGCCATCAGGGGAGTGGTGGTTTCTACCTGAGTAGTGCTTGGTGTGTAGTAGGTACTAAATGTGTCTTCATGGAATGAATGCTAAACAGATTTTATTTTCTTTAGACTTCTCATCAGTTGAATTTGGAACTCAGTTCAATGCAGGGACAAGTGGCACAGGCCCAGAATACTTTAAAACAAAAGGAAAAAGAAGAACAGCAACTTCAGGGGAACATAAATGAGCTAAAGCAATTGACTGAACAGAAGAAAAAGCAAATTGAAGCACTCCAAGGAGAAATTAAAATTGCTGTTTCACAGAAGGTAGTAATATGATATGTGTTTACTTTCTATGGGAAGACAGTCTTTGCAGTTAAGATAATATAACACAGATGAGTTGCAACAAGGAAAAATTTACATGTGCTCACAATTTTTTAAAGTATTTTCTAATGTATAAAAGCACTTAAATATGTAATTAAATAATATAAGTCTGGATTTCCATTCACTATAACCACATTTTTAGATAATGTTTGTTTAAAATTCTAGTACTAATGATTTGATAGACATAAATAACAACATTTAATGAGATGGGAGTAATTTATATAACCTCTCTAGTGTATTAGAAAATTTTAAAGGAATTTAAAAATAAATTATCCTAACCAAGGGAAGATAAGAGCAAAAACCACAAAATGGTATGCATTTAAAAAATTAAGGAATGTAGGTTTCATATAGTTATAACTGTTTGATATTTTAAGTTACATCTTTAATGGTTTCCATTTCTAAACTATTCTAATTTTTTATTAAGTATCTATTTTTTTATTCTTAAGTATGTTTTAATACTTGTCCACACCAAGAGTTGACAAAGTTGTATTATACTTAATATTTGAACAAAAAGCTTTTCCCTACTGTTGGTATGTGCATATCAGTTGGTCCATGGAAAAGAGAAAAGTGAAATCTCTATTATGTAGAACAAAGTATGTCATATCATTAAGAGTTGGCTATCATATTACTAGAGAAAATAAAATTAACCTTGCAAATAGGTAATTTATGTTGACCACTGTTTTTATAACCATTATTAATGCCACTTTACAAAAGAGTAATTTTCTAATAAACAAGAGTAGACAAATTTGCCTGTGCATTTTTGGTGTTACATATAATCCTAAGTCAGGATGTAATTATCACAGTACATATTTTGTTGTACGATTTGATGTCTTGAGGTCATTCTTTTCTCCCAAATCTATTAGCCTCATATTCAGGTATTCCCCACATCTTCATTTTTATAGCATCATAACTTCATGAATTAAAAAAAAAAAAAGCCCAACTATTTTTAACACAATTTCTCTTGAATTATTCATTACAATATGATTTCTTTTAGATTTATGATTAATGTATGTGCCCATACTTTGTATGACTTTACTAGTTGACACCATAAGAATTATGAGATTTAAAGGAAATGTTTTTATTGATAGTTGTCTTAGTTTGGGTTGCTATAACAAAAATACCATAGACTAGGTCGCTTAAACAGTAAATGTTTATTTCTCACAGTTCTGTAGGCTGGGCAGTCCAATATAAAGACACTGGCGTATCCAGTGATATGAAGACCCATTTCCTGGCTTGTAGGTAGATGCTTTTTGCTGTAGCCTCATAAGGCTGAAAGAGAGATTATCTCTCTTGTGTTTCTTCTTGTAAGGGTACTAATCCCATGTATGAGGGCTAATGACCTAAAGGTCCTACCTCCAGGAGCACCTGGGGGCTCAGTCACTTAAGCATCCGCCTCTTGATTTCAGCTCAGGAAACCATGATCTCATGGTTCATAAGTCTGAGCACCACTTCTGGCTCTGCACTGACGGTGTGGAGCTTGCTTGGGATTCTCTCTCCCTTTGTCTGTCCCTCCCCCATCTGCATGTGTGTGCACTCGCATGCGCACGCTCTCTCTCTGTCTCTCAAAATAAATAAATAAACTTTAAAATATTTTTTTAAAAAAAGTCCTATTTCCAAATATTATCACATTGTGGATCTAGGCTTCAACATGAACTTTTGGGGAGACACAAGCATTCAGCCATGGATATAGTTAATTTATGTTAGTGTATGGATGCTAAAATAAGGAGCACACTTTTTAAATTGGGGGGAATTTTGAATGGATAGCCAGTCGCTATAAATTAGACTTTAAATTTAGAGTAACTAGGTGCCCCTGGGTGGCTTAGTCAGTTGAACATCTGACTCTTGATTTCAGCTCAGGTCATGATCTCACGATTCATGAGATCGAGCCCCATGTTGGGCTCTGCACTTCCAGTGCAGTGCTTGGGATTCTCTTTCCTTTCTCTCTACCCCTCCACTGCTTGTTCTTTTTCTCTCTCAAAATAAATAAAACTTAAACAAATAAATTTAGAGTAACTGGAGAATCACTGAAAGGCAAGTATGGTCTGGTTTTATTGAGAAGCAGTGTAGCATGGAAAGGACATATGTTGTAGCTAGTCAGATCTGAGTTTAAGTTTCATGTGACACACCTTAGGGTTATGGCCACAGGGAAGTGGTTATCTTTCCGAGATAAATGAAATAGAATCATAGAGTTCTTGTAAAGATTGAGAAAATGTATTTAAAATGCCTACTACTGTGCCCAGTGCAGTACGGAAGCAAAGTGGTTCTTGGCTATTAAGTGGAAATATAGCAAACTATGATCTAAGTGTGTCAGTGTGCATGGTCGGCTATGCAGCGATGGTCTGTGACAGTTAATCACTGGCCCACAGTGAAATAGGAAAAAAAAAGATAATGTTTAAGTGGGTGTAAATATGTGTGTGTGTACACTTACATAATACGTGGCTACACACACACACACACTTTGGAAATGATTGTTTGAGAGCCAAAGATCAAGAATTCTGCAAGTAGGTTATAAGTCATTGGCCCCTGCACCAACTTTATTTGGAATCTGTTATGGGAATTCAGAATGAATAAGATATAGCCCCCAACTCTCAATCAGTTTGTAATTTAATGAGGAAGTAGATATGTAAAGAGAAAAAAAAAAAACCCTAATGTATAAAGGAGAATGAAACCAGAACTTAAACAGAAATAGAAAAATTAGAACTTAATGGAAATTTTGACTGGCTTTCTAAGGAACTAGCATTTGCACTGGGCCTTTGAAGATGATTATAATTGTGAAAGCTTAAACAAGAGGAATTTAGATATTTAAAGGAGATAAAACAATATTAGCAAAGTTTGCAAGACTTAGAAAATGTTGTTATAGAAGGTTAGCTGTTGGAGTACATGATAAATGAAGAAGTGAGGGGAGAATAAGGTGAATAAGGGAGAATAAGAATCAGGTGAAGTCAGATCACAGTAGATGTATAGTTGTTTCCATTTTACAATTTTAATATTGGAATATTAAAGACTTTTAAGAAGGGAGGAGTGTGATCAGACCTGTTTTAGAGCAAAAACTGGTCGGTTTGTGAAGGATGAATTGTAAATGACTGACCCTCCTGTATCCTTCTTTGGAAGTTTGGGTGTATGTCTGTTAAAGCAATTATCAAACTGCTGCATTGGTCTGGTTTTGTTTTTGTTTTAAATTGACTTCTCCACTAATAGATTTGAGTTTCTCAAAGTCAGAGAACTGTGTGTTTTGACAAATAAGCCATTGATAATTTTTTTAAATGAATGAATCAGCCTGTCAGAGTAAAGATAATGAAAGCCCAAGTATGAACCCAAAGGGCTTTTATGGTCATTACTGAGACTTTGCAGAGGGCTTAGTTGAGAGCCATGAAGGTGATGAAAGGGAAAGAAAACTAGATTTGTGGGGAGGAAAAAAAAAAGAAAAAAATAGTATTCTATAAAAGAAAATATATAAGTGCAGTATAGTCTTCAAGATGAAGAAAGACGTACAGGAATTCTTCATCATGAAGAATCTAAATTGGAGGGAATGAAAAGGAGGTGACATGGGGTGTTCTGAGATAACATACAGGGAGATCAAACCCCCTTTCCTCCATTGGCAGTTAGCACACCTCCTGTCAACCTACCTCCTAACTCTCTTGAATCCATTCCCTTTTCTCATTTCCCACTGTCACAGTCTTAGTCCAGGCCATTTTGTTCTCTTTTTTTTTTTTTTTTTAACATTTATTTATTTTTGAGACAGAGCATGAACGGGGGAGGGGCAGAGAGAGAGGGAGACACAGAATCGGAAGCAGGCTCCAGGCTCCGAGCCATCAGCCCAGAGCCCGACGCGGGGCTCGAACTCACGGACCGTGAGATCGTGACCTGAGCTGAAGTCGGATGCTCAACCGACTGAGCCACCCAGGCGCCCCAAGTCATTTTGTTCTCTTAACCAGGCTATTATAAGAGCTTCTTAAGAGTCATTCCAGGCTTTTCCACCTCCAATCTATTTGCCATTCATTCCCTTAAGAAATATTACTAGGCACCTATATTATGCCATGGCACAGTTTCGGGTTCTGGAGATATAGTCATGAACAGATAAGGAACCTGTTCTTGTGGAACTTACACTTTCCTGGGAAAGAAACTAAACAGGGTGATGGGAAAGACAGTGATGGGACTGAGTCCTGCTAAGTGTTGGGTGACCAAAGAAGCTTCCCTGAAGAGATTTGAGCTTAAAAGACAAGAGCTGTCCATACAAAGGTCCAAGGGGACAACTAGTGCAAAGACCTTAAGCTATGACAAACTTGGTATTTTCTAAAAACAGAAGACCAATGTAGGTTAAGTGTGGTGGGAAAGAGGAAGAGTAATATGAAATGAACTCAGAGAAGTAAATAAGGGCCAAAGCATATGCATGAAGATTTATAGATTAGAAGGTAACAGAGAATAATATACTTTGTTCTAAGGATAATTAGAATCGATTGGAGAATTTTGAGCGAAAATGGTGCAGTCTAACTACAGAGAGATAAAGGAGCAAGCAGAGAAGACATTGAAAAATGGTTGCAATAGTCCAGACAGTACATGATGATAGAATGAATTAAAGTGTTAGAAGTGGATGATTTGAAAATCTATTTTGGAAGTTTGGGTCATCAGGACTTGCTGATAGATTAGATGATGAGAGGTGATGGAAAGAGGAATCAAGAATAACTCTACAGGGGCATGTGGGTGGCTCAGTTGGTTGGGCGGCCAACTTTGGCCCAGGTCATGATCTCGTGGCCTGTAGGTTCGAGCCCGCATCGGGCTCTGTGCTGACAGCTCAGAGCCTGGAGGCTGCTTCGGATTCTGTGTTTCCCTCGCTCTCTGCCCCTCCCCCACTCACACTCTGTCTCTCTTTTTCTCTCTCTCAAAAATAAATCAACCTTAAAAAAAAAAGAACTCTACATTTGTGGCTTGTGCAAGTGGATAGATGACCATATTTATTGGAGGAAAGAAGCTTTTTGATGAGCAGCCTTGCTGTCAGGAATCAAGAGTTCTGCTTGAGATAGATCTCTGTCAGTCACTGAGGTGGAGAGGTCAGGGAAGTACTCAGTTATAATGAGCCCAGAGTTCAGGCAGAGAGATCGGGGCTAGAGACACAAATTCTGGAGTCAGTTGTCAATAAATGATATTTAAAGCCATAGTTGAGTATAGTTGAGATCTTCTAGAGAAAGAGAGAGACTGTATATGGAATAAAAGAAGGTCAGAACCCTGGCATCCTACAATATTGAGAGGTTAAACAGAAGAAGAGGAGGTTGTAAAAAAATTTAAGAAGGAATCACCAATGAGATAGGTGCCCTGGAAACCAGGTTGAAGAATGTTTCTAGGAGGGAACATCATCAACTGTTTCAAGTACTGCTGGGAGGTGAAGTCAGCTGTGGACAAGGACATGAATAGTGGGTTTTGGAACAAGGGGGTCACTGGTCATTTAAAAAGAAGTTGCATTGAGGTAGTGTATTTATTTTAAAAGCCAGTGCTTATTTTCATACTCTGCACACATATATTTTAATTATGTCATAATTTGTGTGTATCTTCTGAGTCTTCGTAAAGACTAAAGACAAGTTTAGCGTTTAGAGGAGTCAGATCTTTGCAAGATTTCTTTTTCTGCCTTGTTGTTAATAAACACGATCTTGTAGAAATGTCCTAAGTTATTCTAGAATTTCAGGGAGTAGAAATGATGAATGCAGTAATGACTTTTTTATTTCTTTCCTATAGAAATTTCCCTTAGTTCAACCTTAAATTATATCATCTTCTAAAGCATCTAGCACTGTATCTTCCTTCAGAATGTGGTTATTACTCTCAGTCTCCTGAGACATTGATACTTGGGACTATCCAGTGAAATGCTTTTTTCTGTATGTAATGCTTTTTCATTTTTTGGTTTTTAAATTGGGACTTGTTGGATTTTGTATTTTGTAAATCTCTGAAGTTTTTTAGGGCATAAATACAGTTCAATTTGTTCTCAGGGATCTTCTTGTGTGGATTTCATTTTGTATTTGTAACTGGTTTGTGATATGCATACTGTTCTAAATAACTATTGTGTGTTCCAGACAGAGCTTGAGAATAAATTACAGCAGCAGTCAATACAAGCAGCCCAGGAACTTGCAGCAGAGAAAGAGAAAATGTCAGTGTTACAAAATACCTATGAAAAAAGTCAGGAAAATCTAAAACAGCTTCAATCTGATTTCTATGGGAAGGAATCTGAACTTCTTGCCACAAGGCAAGATCTTAAGGTATAGTAAAATATATCATAAAAATATTAGGAAGTTGTTTATAGGCATTCATTAAAAGGTTGATTTGAGACCAGATAGACAAGGTAATGTTAGTATTTGTGGAATATCATGCTTGTTTTCTATTAAATTATTATTTTTGGAGTAATATGCTTTTTAATAATGAAATTGTTTTATATTATAACAAAATATGATATATGTTAAATATGGGCATTTAAAAATAACAACCATAAGAGTAAAATTATTTGGAAATATACTAATTGCTACATTATTAGCTTATCTAAAGCTGTCTTCTTATAAATGTAAAAAGATAACTTTGACTTTAGTTTTTATGTTGGTCAGCTTCCCAAGACTACCAGAATGTTTAATGATTAAAATTAGGAGATTATAGCTCAAAGTAAACTTAACCTTAATCTAATTATCTAAACACTTTTGGGATGAGCACTGGGTGTTGTATGGAAACCAATTTGACAATAAATTTCATATATTAAAAAAAATAATAATTATCTAAACATATATTGTTTGTTCTTGACAAATCTATTTGATTAATGTATCATGTTTATTAAAATGAAGAATATGGAAAAAAGATAAATTTTATGCAGTGTTATTAAAGTATGAGTTCCCTAAGATAAATGGAACGTTTGTGTTCTTTCCCACAAGATTCAGCTAGTTCTTTTTTTTTTTCTTTTCTTTCTTTCTTTCTTTCTTTTTTTTTTTTTTTGTCATCATGAAATGTTATGCTTTTTGTTCCTTTCCTTTCTGGTTTCTTTTAATTTGTTAATTTAAATTACATTATTGAAGAATTTTGTTGAAAATCACAGGATATTTTTAGACAACATAAATATACTGTGTCTATATTTTATCATAGGCTGTTATAAGGAAGGCTTTCTGAAGGAGGTGGGACTTGAACAGGTGCTCAAGGATATATAGAATTTGAATATATAGAGAGTCCTGAGGAAGGTCATTTCACTCAGGGGCACATTTGAGAAAAGGTACTGCAGGGAACGAACAAAGGCAGGAGACAGTTACCAGTTGCTAGCATGCTGGTTTGTGTTTGGAGGATAAATTTGGAAAGGTTGGGATCAAATTGTGAGGTTTCTTAGATGCGGAGCAAAGATGATTGGAATAAAATGAAGAAGGAATAAAATGAAGAAGACAGTACTTTGGACAACTTAACCAGGAAGAGGTTTATAGATAGCTTGGATTGGACCCGGGGAAACAAGACATAGGAAGATTAGTGAAGAGGCTGTCTCCCTTCCTCCACAAATTCCATTAATCAAGGTGTGAATTGACTAGAACTGGGCTTAAAGTTCAGGAGGATGGAGCAGAAGAGATTAATGAGAGAGACAGGATGAAACAGGAGGGCTGGATGCAGACAGGCTGCAAGGGCACTGAGGGGACTAGGGGTCACTAATGATTTGACAAAGAAATAGGAAACTTGGGTCAAAAAATTTTCATGGTGCCCAGTTGTTATAAGAAAAAAAATACCACCTGACATTTAGAAAATGTCTTATTTGCTATGCTCCCTTAGTAGCTTTAAATTCTTTTTCTTTTTTTCTTTCTTTTTTTTTTTTCCTTTAGAACACTATTAAAAGTCAGGGAAGGTCTGTGGAAGAGTTTGGGCTTTATTGTAAAAGCAGTAGGGAACCACAGAAAAGATTTGCTCAGATCTGTAGGTTGGGCCAGTGACTGGCTGAGAGTAAGGAGTGGATCTTGGAGCAACAGGGCTGAGTGTAGAGACCAGAGAGGAGACGGCACTTGGTCCAGGTGCACACGATGGCGGTGTGGGCAGTAACAGTAAGGATGGGGAATATGGATGGATTAGAAGGGTGTTTAGCTGATCAAGGAGATGAAACTTAATGATTGATTGTACAAGTCCTATAGAAATCACACTTTTTTTTCATACAGATGTATTATTTACCCAAGAGCATTACATGGTGACAGGACTTAGATCTTTGATCAATATTCTTTCATTAAGCCAACAATGGTTTTTATTATGCTCGAAAGCTATGTTGTATACTAATAATTTTATACATGAAAACAAATCAAAGGCATGGAGGAAAAAGAGAAGGGCAGGGAGTCAAGCCTGCTGAGGAGTTTTCCAATTGTTAAGAGGCATGGCTAGGTCCTCTATTCCAAAGCCTCCTTTTGCAGACAAGACTGAGTGAGGCCTGGCGTGGTTTGTGACAGACCCAGAATTGCACAATAACAGAACCATGATTAGACCTCAGTTCTTGTGATTCACAGCCCTTTACTCTTTTATCATCACTAGGATTTTTAAATATGAAATAGAATATTGCTAAATTCTATTATTAATGTTTCCAAAATGAGAAGTATCTGAACTACTTAGGAAGCTAAAAAAAAAAAAAAAAAAAAGATGAAGAAGTAAATTCCTCGAGAACTTGAAATGATATTTATGGACCAGAATAAGAGATGGTTATCAGCCATTATTTTTCTTTTGCTTCAGTGATGAATGATCTTGTTGCATGTGAGAGAGAAGGAGAGAGGTTGAGAACTTTGTAGCATGACACGTACCTAAGTCAAGGCTGCCATCTGTGGGCTGACATTGTACATCTAGATACCAGTAGAATGGAAAACAGGCTGGTCTGATCCATGCTTTTAGCCCCATCTGCTGGATTATTTATGAAATACTTACGTTTGTTGACTGTATATTGCAAAACGGCTGTGCTGTGTGCTATTCTTTGCTGTCGAAGAAAGGTAGAAGTGGAATGTAACTGTACATTTTGCACCCTGAGTAAAGTGAAAATTCTAGGATAATAAGTTTAGAATTAAATATAAATCTTTATACTATTCCTTATATCACTTAATCAGACATCAAGAAAATAATAAACATTTTAAAAGTTTATTTTGAAAGAAGAGTAAAATTGTGGAGCAGACAAAAAACAATAGCTACCAGAAAACACTGCAGAAATTTCTTTTTTAGCTACACTGCTGTAATTCGATTGTGGTATTCAGGGTCAAGATTGGTAGTTGATCTACTCAGGGATTCGCTTGTTCCAGTGGGAGTCAATGGGTTAAAGATAGGCCCACAAAACTGTTGAATGGGAGACGGGAGTTCCCCAAAGGAAGATATGCTGAGTAGGTGAAAATAAAATGGCCTATAACAAGAAAGATAAAAGGAATATTTAAAATACATGGCAGTGTATCACTGAATGGCATTGACAAATATTCAGAGACAAGGTAGAGCAGTATGTCAGCATAGCCCAGATTTTGAGCTTGACTTTAACGATTTAGTCATTGGGTCTTGGGAGTTAAAATTTTATTGAGTATTATTTAAACCATGGGCAGTTTGGAATTCTTGTGGTCAGAGATTGGGGGAGCTGTTAATTTCAGGCTCTAGCAAGCCTTGGTGTTCTTTAGTATTAGATCAGGACCTCTGTTACCTAATAATAATTGCTATAGACCATATGGGCTAGGTTTTGTCAAATTTTATTATCTTTATTTGAAATCACTCTCACCCTTTGTGATGCTTATGTCAGTTCCCACATGTACCATGGAGCCTTACATAAACACATTTCAGGGAAAGTTCTCGCACTCACTGTTTTTCTGTGCGTTTGGCATTATAGCAAGTGCTCTTCTGCTACGTACAGCTTCCATTTTATGTGGTGGTTCTGTTTTTCGGGCTACATAGCCAGCTTCTTTAAGTTAAGGACTGTCTTTTACCTTACCAGTATACTCAGTTAATGGCTAACAGCTTGGTTAGTAAAGGACTAGATGACTTTAGGATTCTTTAAAAAGAAGCCTTGGGATTTTTAGTGTTCTCTAGAAGCCACTGGAAATCAAACTTCATTGATATCAGAAAGACTTCAGAACTGGGTTTATTTGTAAGGAATACACTGTCTCTTTAGGGAACCTTGAGAAACCCTTTAAATACAGTCTTCATTTAAAAAGTATTCATTTATTTCTTTTCCAATGGTTGCTTACTATAGTCAAGCCTAGCCAGCAGGGATCCTTCCCAAATTAGATCTTCTCCCTCCTTTTCAAAGGAACTGTATCTCCAGAATAAGAAAGAGAACGTCTTCCAAATGGTGGAAGAGTATCATGGAGTTCATTTCCTTCCCTTCTGATTCTTTGCAGTTGCAACTGAGAGTGGCAAGGTCCCTGCCAGTTTCCACTACTCACCTGTTACCATATCTACCCCAGTCTGAAATCTAAGGGGCCTAAAAGCTTGCCCTTTTCATAAGCTTTGGCTTCTCAAAATATCTGGGCTTTAGAACAGTCAGTAACTGTGGACAGTGTTAACTGACGACACTGTTTCTGCCACATCGATGGGAAGTGAAGAGGATGGGGTGAAGGCCTTCTCAGAAACAGAACCCCATGTATCTGGTGGACTTTCTTCTTTTGGTTCACTTGATCAGGTTTGCAGATGTGAAATACAGTTGTTGGTTTTTGTTTTTTGTTTTTTTCCCAAGACAAAGACTATTTATTGAGGATTTCAGCATGTCAAGGGACATATATGTATATATTTTCGCATATTGCAAGTGTGTTCGATATGATCCCTTTTTATTTGATAGTCCTTAATATCACTTAGCTAGTAGTACTTACTATTTCTAGAGGTTTTGGAATTGCTTCAGTTTTATTAAATATTTTACACTAAAATGTTTTTCGTAGGCAAGAGAGTTAATGGTCTAGTGTCCTTTCTCTTTTACATGATCTTACTAAAGGGCATAACAAGCTATCCTTTTATAGTATATTGCTTTCTACTATACTTACACTGTTATGTTTCTGTTGACATTTGCTAAAAACAACAAAAAAAGACATACAATAATTTGGGGAAATTGGTTTTTTGTTTGTTTGTTTGTTTTTTGTAAGTCTGTAGAAGAGAAGCTTTCTCTAGCACAGGAGGACTTGATTTCAAACAGAAATCAAATTGGAAACCAAAATAAATTAATTCAAGAACTGAAGAGTTCCACGGCTACGTTGGAGCAGGATTTAGCAAAGAAAGAGCAACAGTTGAAGGAGCAGTGTAAAACGCTTCAAGATATTAAAAAAGAAAAGGTATTTCATTTTCTGACTGAATCTAGAATCTGAGAGTTGCGGTATCTTTAGAAATCATCTAGTCAAACCTCTTCTCCGATATGGGCATCACTTTACTTCAATAGCTCTCCTTAGATGGACTTCTAGTTTCTGATACAACACCGTGGTAATTGGAATGTTAATGCCGGGAAGTACTTCTTAACAGCCCCCTTGTCATTTCTACTCATTTTTCTTACTGCTCTTTTTAGTTTTATAAACAACTCTTTTTCACATTGTAGACCCCTGGTTATTTAGAAACAGGTATCGTAGCTCCACCACTATTATATAACATTCTTTAGATGTGTGAATGAGATTAAAAGATCTAGAAATACTTCTTATGCTTATAATTCTTTTTTTTAATTATTATTATTACTTTTCTTTTTTTTTTTTTTTTTTTTTTTTAGCAATTTCTACACCCAACATGGGGCTTAAACTCACAACCCCCAGATCGAAAGTCTCATGCTGTTCCAACTGAGCCAGCCAGGCTCCTCTTATTCTTACAGTTCTTAAAATTTAGAGCCAGCTTTTTCTTAGGGAAATGGGAGTGTATTTTACATAAATTATGCTGAGTTATACGGTTGAAAGCCTTGGGACCTGGGTCACTCAGTTGGTTAAGCGTCTGACTCTTGATTTTGGCTCAGGGCATGATTTCCCTGTTTGTGAGCTTGAGCCCCGTGATGCTAACAGTGCAGAGCCTGCTTGGGATTCTCTCTCTCCCTCTCTCTCTGCCCTTTCCCCATTCTCGTTCTCTCTCTCTCTCTCTCTCTCTCTCTTTCTCTCTCAAAATAAATAAAAGTAAACTTAAAAAAAATAAAGTTAAAGCCTTGTATTATAAGACCACTATGTTTAAAAGTTAAGATGCTATATGAAAGAGAAATTCAGATTCTAGGAAGCACTTTATTTTTGGTTTCATGGTTGAAATATATTTCCATTAGCTGATAAGATAATATTCTGAAGTATACAATTCCAGAAGTTTGTGGTGTATCTTAATTGTGCAATTCCTGAAAGTCTCTTTAGTTAAAAAAATTAAGGGATATTTTTGTGGGGAGGTAGAGGTATTGAAGCTGGTATGATATTCATGATTTGTGTCTTGGATTTAGAAAATTCTGAGAGTTTCATAGGCCTTTGTTGCAAGGGCTTTAGCTCAGTCAGAACGGTTGTAATTTTGACTATATCTCTAATAGATTATTTCACTTCTCCAAACCTTTATTCTCTAAACCTTTGTTGCTTATCACATGAGGATTAAAAAGAGCTATTTATATTTAGTATTGATATTAAATTAGGTAATATGTCACACTACTAGCTAGGCACCTTAAATAAAGGCATTGATAGTAATAATAGTAATAAGGATAATAGCGTTAAGAATAAGAATGATAGGCTAAATTTTATAGTGTTCTTTCCTTGCTTAGACACTACTTATTTCACAGTATTAACAGTAACTAATGCTTATGAAGATCTTATTAGTTGTTCACATTGTGTAAATAAGGACACAGAGGCAAGTGAAGGTAAGTAGTTTGCTCACGTTAACTTAGGTAGAAAGGGGCAGAGACCATGTCATGCCTAGTAGCAGTTATTCTCATGACATTAGTTTTAAGCTAAGTATTTACTTAAAATTATTTTTAAATTATTTTTCTACAGTCACTGAAAGAAAAAGAACTAGTAAATGAAAAGTCTAAATTGGCAGAGATAGAGGAAATTAAGTGTAGACAGGAAAAAGAAATTGCTAAATTGAGTGAAGAACTCAAGTCCCACAAGCAAGAAAGCATAAAGGTATGTGAAGATAATCATTGTCCCTCCTTCTATCCTGTATTATTGTCATTTAAATAAAAAATATGTGTATATATCTTACTGAGAATCTACTATGTGCTAGACGCAGTTTTGTTGTTTTGACAAATACTCTTGCTCTCATCCCTGTGTTGTGTGTTATCCATATACATGTGTTGAAACTATGTTCCTTTTGTTTGCAGATTAGTGAATAAAGCAAAGTAGGTCTAAAAGTTTAGATTTGTTGAGATGATAATCAACAGAGCTGTTGATTTAGAAAATTGTGCCTATGTTGGGGCGCCTGGGTGGCTCAGTCGGTTAAGTGTCCGACTTCGGCTCAGGTCTTGATCTCAGGGTTCATGGGTTTGAGCCCCGCCTCGGGCTCTGTGCTGACAGCTCAGAGCCTGGAGCTACTTTGGATTCTGTGTCCCTGCCTCTCTCTGCCCCTCCCCCACTCGTGCTCTGTCTCTCTCTGTCTCTCCAAAAATAAATGTTAAAAAAAATTAAAGAAAATTATGCCTATGTTTAGAATTAAGATTTTCAGGGGATTCTGTTGTTTCAGTTGTTTTTCTTCCTAAAATCTTTTAATACTCTGTTCGGAACATTTTTCCTGTCATAAGTATACCTAGGGTGCCAGCTGAAGAAACTAATTGTCTATCATTTGCTTTGTAAAAATGTTATTCATTTTCTCAAAGGTTAGATTCTCTCTTGAATGCTCTCAATAACACCTTTTATGTCTATCAGTATACTTCCCATTTTGTTTTATAACTTATTACCTCTTTATGTTATTATATTCTTACACACTGTGACTTCCTTAAAGCAGGTAATGTATATAACCTTTATCTGCATCCTTAAAACCTAACACAGTGTGTGATGCCTCAGTGGTGACCAATAAATGCTTGCTAAGTGAGAAAAGGGAAAATAAGGGATAGAGGTTCTTCACATAATTTCATCAAAACGTGCATGTAAAGTGTCACTTGAGTTTAAATGATTGTTGAGCAGGAAGTAAATAATCTTGCATCTTTTTAACCAGTTGTTTGAAATACTGAACTTTAGGAATCTCATAAGAGAAGAGGCTAAAACTCTTTTATATTGTTAGGATAAGTTGTATAAATTTCAGCTACATTTTGAAATAGTCACTGTAAAGGATGATTTAGTTCCGGCCTTTTTCAATAGGAGGTAACAAATCTCAAGGATGCCAAACAGCTTTTGATTCAGCAGAAACTCGAGCTTCAAGGGAAAGTAGATTCCCTGAAGGCAACCCTTGACCAGGAGAAGAGAAACCAGCAAATGCTAAAAGAGCAGGTGAAAAAGGAAGAAGATGAACTAAAGAAAGAGTTTACTGAGAAGGAGGCTAAACTGGTCAGTAAGTTAATGGTGGGGAGTGTGTTTTGTAACTGATTTTGTAAGTCAATCCAGTAAGAGAGGATTTTTCTACTTGGAAGTTAGGATTTAAGTGCTCTTACCTAGCATTTTACTTTTTGATTGAGAAAGGAGATCTGATTTGTTTAAATAGCTGATATGTGATTGGAAATATTTTAGTCTGTAATTATATTTTGGTTTAGAGAAGTGAAAATTCAATGAAACATAATTCATAAAAAATAAACACACTTTTAGTGCCAGGAAAACAAACAAATCCACAGCTATGTAGATTGAGGTAAATGGCGTGAATGCGGATGATGTTAAACTCATTTGTTTGGTCAAGTGAGTGTTGATAAGGGAGAACGGAAACTTCAGTGTGGAATTTTGATGACCAAAGTCTACTTTTCCTTCCCTAAATTGTGCATGCCAAAATGGGAAGCATCTGGCTTTCCTCTGTTGAATTAAGTCCAAATATCCCCACATAACTTGAGGGCTGAATGTTTTAGTTGAAGGTTTGTGATTTCAAGTTCACACAGTGAGTTGAATGGCTTGGAATTGGTTTTTTGGCAGGTTGATAGAAGAAAAGGTACATGTGGATTTTGAGACTGAAAATGCCAGCTTTGTGTCCAGGGCACCTTGCTATCCCTAACTATGTGTTCTTCCCCTGTTCTAGTGAGGAAAACGAAAACCTCAAATTGCTGTATGTTAGTGGTTCTTCTTAGAGGCTTGCTGACTCTCATTTCAGCATTATGGCCTTTGAGCCAGTTCAGATTACACAGATGTTTGTGGAATCAATTTTATTAGTATGACATGAATACATTCTCCTGCCTTCTTTCCTGAAGAAGTAGTATTACTTATGTTGCCAGTATTTTAAGTTCAATAGCTAACTGAAATTTATTTTGCATTACTTTAGGAATAGGTTTTTTCCTCACTGTTCTTCCTTTTCTCAGCATTCCGAAATAAAAGAAAAAGAAATAGGAATGAAGAAGCATGAAGAAAATGAAGCTAAACTTACCATGCAGATTACAGCATTAAATGAAAACTTGGGCACTGTAAAGAAGGAGTGGCAGTCTAGTCAACGTAGAGTCAGCGAGCTCGAGAAACAGACGGATGACTTACGGGGTGAAATTGCAGTATTAGAAGCCACAGTTCAGAATAATCAGGATGAAAGGAGAGCACTACTAGAAAGGTGATTGATGTCTCGTAAAATTAGTGTGTTTCCATTCTAAGTGACAAGAAGATTGTCTTTTTCCACATTTTTTAAAATAGAAGAGTCTTGAGAAGAGTACATTGGTCCCGCAGGTATTTATGCAGCCATTTAAAAACTAACTCTTAAAACAATCAGATAGTTGAAATTAAAGTATTATATTTGAGGTTACAAAGTAGTTTCTTATCTCTGTTCTAGAAGGATCTTTGATAATTTTTTTTAAAAAATTAATGATTGCTTTGCAATCTGTTCTAGATGTCTTAAAGGAGAAGGTGAAATAGAAAAGCTTCAAACCAAAGTACTAGAATTGCAAAGAAAGCTGGATAATACGACCGCAGCGGTGCAGGAGCTGGGCAGAGAAAATCAATCCCTTCAAGTAAGTCATCTGGTAATGTGAGGCTGTTTTTCAGTCTAGAGTTAACTCTTAGTGAAAAGCATATTTGCAATCTTTTTTGTTTTTTGTTTTTTGTTTTGAGAGAGAGAGAACCTGAGTAAGGGAGGGGCCGGTGAGGGGGGGGGGGCGGAGACAGGATCCCAAGCAGGCTCCACGCCATCAGCGCAGAGCCCGACATGGAGTTGATCTCACAGATGGCAAGAACATGACCTGAGCCAAAACCAAGTGTCGGATGTTTAACCACCTGAGCCACCCAGGCACCCCAGCGTATTTTAAATCTTTAAAAAAAATCTCCTGTATTTAATAAATAACTTTTGAATGGTTGCTGTCTGTATAGCAATATTGTAAGTGTTATGGATAGTTGAATAAAAGTGATAAAGAATTAATCTGAGAGATCCCAGGGATCAGTTAGAAAGCCTTGTCATTCACGAATTGGCAGCTCTGGGAAAATTGAGAAACATCAAGGAATAGACGAGCTGCTATGTGTTAAAGAAGTGATCTGAACATGTGCTCAGGGTACTTAGGAAGGATTGATCATTAGGGTTAGAAGATTAGGAAATCACCAAAGATTAGAAATTGCCGGTGCCTTTGACGGTAAAAATTTGACTTAATTTGTCATTCAGACTTAAGAGTGTAGCAGCTTTTGACAATGGAAGCCAACCAAAGTATTTCTGATTTTTAAAATTTTATCCCATGGTGCCTATAAGTCTAAATTTTGAGAAACTTGGGCACCAAATAAGAAATTATCCATCATTCTTTAAAATGTTGAGTATTATAATCTATGCACACACCCCCCTTTTTTTTTTTTTGATAGATCAAACACACGCAAGCGTTAAATAGGAAGTGGGCGGAAGACAATGAAGTACAAAACTGCATGGCCTGTGGGAAAGGCTTTTCAGTAACAGTGAGACGGGTAAATGATTTTGTTCATATTGCTGTGGTTCTGGATTTTATTTCTCAGTATCAATTAATGTTTTAACCATCAAAATCTTGTATTTGACAGATTTAAAAATTTTTTCTATTTATTGGTTAACTTTACAACTACATAGAATGATTAAATTTTACGCAGTCTAGTTTCTGGTCAGCATATGTATTTCAATTTTAGTTTTAAGTATAGTCCTTGCCTTCCTACTCAGTTACTCTCTGGAATAGTCATTTTCTGAACCACTGGGCCATATGTTTAGTCATTATGTGTTTAACTCATATGTTTTAGTCATCATTGGGTTATTTTAAAGAAAAAGCAGAGATGAAAAAAATGTTTATTCTGAATAATACCATGTGAAGTTTATATTCCTACTGAAGAAATTATGCCTGAAACACTTGGCAAATAGAAATGGTTTTCAGCTGGTCGAGGTGCTTTATTATCACTTTTTAAATGCCTCTGAAGGTTCTTTTGAGAATTCTTGATGAATTTTATATCAGATGTTTGGCACAGTACCTGAGAAATAGAAAGCATTCAAATTAAGAGATTAAATTGACATGTTGAAATATTTTTAAATAATACACTAATCCCTTGAAAGTTAATATACCTTCACAGTGCAGTTTGCAGTATTCTTATATCTCATCATGCTTTTGGTGTAGTTTTTATGCTTGAAATTGTTTAATTTTTGTCATTTACAGCATCACTGCAGACAATGTGGAAATATCTTCTGTGCTGAGTGTTCGGCCAAAAATGCCTTAACTCCATCTTCTAAGAAGCCTGTTCGTGTCTGTGATGCATGTTTCAATGACTTGCAAGGATAATGGGTTATCACAACTCCAGAATAGTATTACACTAACATTAGATTTTTAATAAATGCACTTAATAGAGGTCTTGGACTACTATTTGATTTGGACAGTGGTTGCAATATTAGACCAAATTAGAATTCATATATTTTGGAATGTTATCAATATCAAGTAAAACTCTTCTATTTTTGTGAGACTTGGGCTCATCTTTCATTACTTTTTTCCATTTAACCCCTGGAACAGCTTTCATGCCAAGTTTAGAATTAGCCAATGAAATGTAAATAAACTTTGGACAGAAAATAGCAATGTATTTTTTTAAATATAATTTCATTGTTCACAAATGACATGAATATACGCTTCCATAGCTTACTTTTTTCTCCCAAATTTAGTATACAAAAATGTACATGGGTGATGTTATCACATCATATATGTTGCACAATAGCACATTATATTATTATTACATTAGATACTCTCTTGGTGAAGTCATGCACAGAACTATAAAACTTTCTTTTTTTCTTATATATAGGTCCATAGCTCAGTTGCATTGTTATGTTATAAATTTACTACTCATGTGTTCTAAGTACAGTTTATGTTGGAATATGTACTAACCATGAATTTGAACATGGTTTTTGTTTTAACAATATTGATTAAATTTTCTTGGGTAGATTTTATGAAAACCTCTGTAAAATCAGTTTGCTTACTTTATGGTTATCCTGGGGTTGTATTTTAAAGATTAGGGTTAATTTTTCTTTGTCTTTTTCTATCTCATGTTTAAACTCTCACATACTGTTAAGAATTCTATAAAACTACCCACCCTCACCCCCCAGCTGGAGGATGAATCGTAAAAATTGTATAATGGTTCTATTGTCAGTTTCTTGTAAGTAGGAAGGTTTTGGAGATTAGCCTTTATGTTATACCCTCGGATTGTCTCTCCAGCATTTTGGGAATCTGAGTTTGCTTTTTTAATGGATCTATTTTTCCCTTTATTTGGTTTAACCTTTCGAACCGTAGCTCAGCTTCACTGTAATAGTTTTATAATTTTGCATCTTAAAGCCAGTAACTGATATTGCTCTAGTCTTATCTGTGAAAACAAATACACGTGGGAAGGAGACATTAAATATTCGACTTTACATCTTCTTACCTAATAGGGAAACATTTTTGAAAGTTGTGAAGTTGACTTAAATTTAAAATGGTTATGAATTTGGGGTTCCATATTTACTGGTAAATCTTTTCACTTTGCAAAAATACTGCTATGAAATTGCTTTAAAGTAACAATTGGAGAATAGAATATCACCAAAAACAAATATATTTCGGAATCCCAAAGTTATAATCAGAACTGAAACAGAATGGCTAATTAAGGGTAATTAAAAGTTAGCTTATTTGTATGCTGAACAATGGAATTGAACTTTAATTTATCATAGTCTTCTTAATTTGGGAAACATCTGTAGAGAGGTCATTAATATTGGTTTATTCTTTCTAGAGAAAAAATATAAAGTTATATATTTGTGCAGTGTAATCATCTGGTAATAATAAGGAAGAATGGGAGTTAATATTTCGTTTGCAATAGTCTATAATATGCACTTGCTTTCAAATATCATGCCGAAATAAAGTTATCGGGTTTATGCTTTACCTGTAACATCGATAAATGAAGAGATTGTCATATTCATTTAATTATTTTATAAAACTCAGTTAAGTAAATCCTGCTGTCAGTAGCTATTAAGGACCCTGATGGTGTCCCTAGACTAGGATAGACATACATCCTTGAGCATACATAAAGAAGAAATACAATGACTCTTTATTAAAAACAACAGCTGGATGATATAAATTGAGCTAAAATTATTTGTGCATTTTCATATGCTTATAAATCCTTTCAAAGAGTCTTAATTCTACACTTTAAATATAAGGAAGTTAATATGAAACTTAGAAATTTTCTATGTTGGAAAAATAGATATTCACAGTACCTTTTTTTTTTTTTTTTTGAAGATAGTAAAACTTCATGAGGATTCTAGGTTAGAATATTTGTTCACTTCATCTCCTAACTGGGTGCGCTGAAGGCCTTTTCCCGTCTTATCCACTCACCCACATATTCACAAAAAAAATGTCGGGAGGGCAACAAACAAAATTGTATGTGTTTGAGTAATCACTAGTTTTCATCTAGCTAAATCTCATTTTATAGGTCCTGAATAATTTACCATAGGCTACTACACTAATGCTATCAGAAATGAACCTTTTGTGTGTGTGTGCTTATTAACTCTCACTAATTTAACGTGTTTTGGAAACAAAAAGGGTTTTCTTTTTCTTTTAACTAAAAAGTCATCTTCTGAGTTCTTATTGGCTCTACGTTTTAGATGTTTGCTGGTACTATTTGTCAGTGAGTTAGGGCTGGCACGTCCCAGCTCTTGGCTCTAATGCGAAGCCTGTTGGCATCACATGTTAGTAAATTCCAAACCCCAGCATAGAAATGTGAATTAAAATCAAGTTTTGCTGGGTTAGAGTACAATAGAGTATACCTACAGATTTTTTTTTTCATAGGAAGAAGACAAAGCTGCTGGTATAGGATTAGTTCATTTTGAAGAAAAAAGAGGGAAACACAAAGACCTCAATGCAGTGTACAAATAACATTTTGTTCAACTACCTCTTAATGTGGAATTAGCTAGTTTGATAGTTTCCTCACAGTAATGTTAAATAGTAACTGCCAAATTTGTTAGTTTCCCATCTCTCTTAGAAAGGCTTTGGATTATTTTATAGTTTTGAGAACTTTGAAGCCACTTTTTTTTAACTTTGCATTTGCATAAAAATGTTTAGCTTCTAAGTGGAGAGCAAATTATGATCATATATTTTGATATTCATGACCTATTTGACTATAGCAATTTTTTTTAATGCACTTTGGCTATAAAACCATGGATGATTTGATCCATAAGAGTTAAATGTGCCATCAATTTAGTATTCCTAGACATGAGCTTGATGAATGGCATTCTGTAATTATAATGTGCCACACATTATCGTGTCTTAATTGCCCTTTGCCTGAATTTTAATGATCAATTTGTTATTGTTGCAGATGTGAATATTGTGCATAAACTTACTAAATTTATGTAAAATTGTATAAAATAGAATTGGAAATAGCTAAGTTCTTTCTGTGTAGAAGTAATGAATTTATTGTAACATGATGCAGTTATGTATATGACATTCTGTACTTCCTTGAACTGGATCATATATTCATAGTTTCTATAGAAACTTTTGCATGAATATTTTCTCATTTAGGTTTTGGATTCATTGTTTGTATTGTGTTTACTACTTGTGATCATGTAGTTGTGCCTTATTTTGTGAGAGAGTTTAGCTCAGTAAATACTGTAATTTCTAAACTCAGTGAGTGGAAGGTCATTGATTATAAATGTAACTGATAAATTACACAACAGCATTTAAATCTGTATAAAGAAGAATGGAAGGATCCTTATTGAATTGTTGATTTTGTTTTTTTAATTTGTTAAAGATGATATTAAAAAACATTTCTTTCTAGTAGATGTATTCTGTGACTGTAAATTATTTTTTTCTATTAAAAAAAAAAAGAGTACATGGGGCGCCTGGGTGGCTCAGTTGGTTGAGCGTCCGACTCTTGATTTTGGCTCAGGTCATGATCCCAGGGTCATGGGATCAAGCCCTGCACCGGACTCCTCACCAAGTGTGAAGCCTGCTTGGGATTCTCTCTCTTCCCCCACCCGTCTCTCTGGCTCATGCACGCCCTCTCTCTCTCTCAAATAAAAATAAATAAAAAAGAATAGAAAATATTAACCATTTTGTACTTATTTACAGATTGTTAGAACTTTCCACATGGATGTAGACCGTGGGTATGCTTTGATGTTCAATTTAGAATTAGGAATGAAGTTCATAATTGCAAGAGAAATCACTAAAGCCATTTTGCTTAAGACATTCCCTTCTCATTCCATTCATTATTGTGAAGAATTAACAAAACTACAAAGAAATACTAAACAATATTAAAGTCATTCCTTCTTTCATTGTTCATCTAAGTTTAGTACCCAGGTGACCATTTAAAGACACTTTTCTGAGGGCTCACTATACCAGTCGCTTATTACCGTGTTTTTCCTGGGAACCAAAATTCCAGAAGTGTTTTTTTTTTTTATTTGACTCTAATGTGCTTCCCTCTGAAGAGTTCAATGTGTATATCCTCAAGAACTTCCTAGATTATATATTAGACATGTTCTTTTGTGAGCACTATAGAATTTCAGTTTAAATATGTAGCATATTCTTTTTTAAATTTTATTTTATTGTGATCACATTTAACAGATCTACCCTCTTTGACGGCTTTTAAATTCTAGTAGAGTAGACCTGTAGAGCTTCCTCATCTCACTTCACTGAAACTTTATGCCGTTGACTGGTAACTTCCCATTTCTCCCTCCCTTGGCAACCTCTATTCTACTCTGATTCTATGCGTCTGACTACTTTCGATACCTCACGTCAGTGGAGTCCTACAGTATTTGTCTCTCTGTGACTGACTGACTGACTTCTTTTAGCGTGATGTCCGAGGTTCATCTCTGTTGTTGCAAATTGCAGAATTTCCTTCTTTTCAAAGGCTGAATAGTATTCCATTGTATGTATATGCCGTATTTTCTTTACCTGTTCATCTGTTGGCGGACATTAAGGGTTTTTCCACTTCTTGGCTATTGTGAATAGTGCTGTGATGAACATGGGAATACTAATAGTCCTTTGCATCTAGCGTATTCTTCTTCAGCTGTTTTCCATCTTGATGTTAATTTACTCAGTCTTTCCCTTTAATGAGATTTAAGGGTAAACGAGTTCTTTTTTTTTTTAATTTTTTTAATGTTTTTATTTATTTTTGAAGGAGAGAGAGACCGAGCATGAGCAGGGGAGGAGCAGAGAGAGAGGGAGACAAAGAATTTGAAGCAGGCTCCAGGCTCCGAGGTGTCAGCCCAGAGCCTGACGCAGGGCTCGAACTCACGAACTGGGAGATCATGACCTGGGCCAAAGTCGGACGCTTAGCCGACTGAGCCAACCAGGCGCCCCATGAGTTCTTTATACATATAATTATTTATTGGACTCACAGGATTTTTTAAAAAAAATTTTTAATGTTTATTTATTTTTGAAGGAGAGACAGTGTGAGCAGGGGTGGGGCAGAGAGAGGGGGAGACATACAATCTGAAGCAGGCTGCAGGCTTTGAGCTGTCAGCACAGAGCCCAGCTCAGGGCTCGAACTCATAAGCTGTGAGATCATGACCTGAGCTGAAGTTAGACACTTAACAGACTGAGCCCCTCAGGTGCCCCTGGACTTAGAGGATTTTAAAAGGAATCTTGAGAGATCACTTAGTCCCGGTCTGTGTCCTTCCTCTTAGGTTGGTTTTAAATATTTAAAAGTTTCTACAAGATGATTGTTGATTTTTTTTTTCTAAAAAATACATATTATTTTTTGGTCAGATATTTCTTCCTAAATCTTCTCTTGCACAAATCTGTATTGTCTTCTGGATGTAATTGCTTTCAATCCCATCCAGGTCCCCTCTCTAGGAACTCACCTGCAGTCTAGTCCCCATTCTTGGCCCTCCCGTTTGTTTTTTTTTTTTCCCTCATTTATTCTTAGACATTAACAGTAGTTAATTGCTTTAGAGATTCTCCTTTTAATTCAACTTATTCTTAATAAATATCTGAAGTGATTATATAGATACTGCCGCTCCCTTCTAATAGTGCTTGGCCCTTGGACAAGAGCCTTTATGCTGCAGTGTGGCGAAATCTGTTTTCCTCAAAGAATTAACTGCACGTCATGACTTCCTCAAGCCCATCCTCTCTGTCTCATCCTCCAACTTAAGGAGATCAGTTAACGTATCACTTATCTTCCAGCCCAAATTGAAAAGTGCAATACGTCCGTTTTGGAAATTGCGGAAGTTACCATTCCTGATATTGAAATTTGTGGATTTCCTCTTGATATGATCTGACTATAAGAACCCGTTTTTTTAAATGAAGTTAATAGTGTATTCCACCATGACAATATAATAATTCAAGCTACTTTTACTTGATAAAGATTCTAATGACATTTCAAGTGCTTTCTGCCAAATAAACTTGGCTGTTCTATGCCAGCACACACACCACTCAAACCAGAAAGTGGTTTTATGACAAACTTCATCGTTCGTTCCTCAAAAAATGAGGTTCAGAGAAAGCTATCTTAACTATTTCTATGAAAATCTCTCACGTAAAAGTGTTAACTGGCAAAACTGGAACAGACACTTGCTTTTTTTCCCCTTAAAATAAGGGCATTTAATCTCTGGGATTTTCTACTTTCAATTTAGGGTATTACCAAGTATACCTGAGGTAAGTAAACTGTTGGCAAATAGGAATTTAAAAACTGTTAAATATAGACCTTATTGATTGCTTAATCTGTTAAAAAAGCAACCAAAGTTGTATCAGAATTATCAATGCGCTTTAGGGGTGCCTGGATGTCTCAGTGGGTTGAGCATCCAACTTTAGCTCGGGTCATGATCTCACGGTTCGGAAGTTCAAGCCCTGCGTTGGGCTGTGTGCTGACAGCTCGGAGCCTGGAGCCTGCTTCAGATTCTGTGTCTCCCTCTCTGCCCCTCCCCTGCTCATTTCTCTCTCTCTCTGTGTCTCAAAAATAAACATTTTAAAAAGTTAAAAAAAAGAATTATCACTGCATGTGAGGTAGGGCTGTAAAGCAGTTAAGACTGGTTTATGAGCCATGTAGGAAATATGGTTTCATTATTGACATACACAAAGTGAGATGCTAGAATTCACACTGAGCACAAGCAGTGGACATTGCTTTCCTTCTGACCCTCCATTCATCTGATCTTTCACCCTTTACAAATTCTAATAGCACCATACTTCACTCCAACCTCTTGCGAGCCCTGCTGAAACATGATAAGGTATCAGTATATACCCGCCAAAAAATTCCTCAGAGTTCAAATTTGTTGCGGTCATTATTCCTCTATAATGAGGATTTTCCTAGCTCAAATTCTCAAATTCTGGAACTCCTTTAAAATGCACATTTCTTTCTAGCTCATCACTAAATAAGTGTCAGAAAGTTTGAATGAAAGAATACCTTAATCCTAATGTCTAAAAAATGCACCACTTGTTTTAGGTTCCTACATTTCAAAGGATTCTGCAGGCGACGGACATAAAGTTATCTTCTTGGTTTCCTGGTTCTTGGTGAAGCAAGATATTGCTGCTGTTATTGGTGTCATCCATGTTTTCTGTTAAAAATAATATATAATACATATATACTATATATATAATATATAGAGAATGTTGACAGTTATTCCCATATTTGGACTAATATTTTCCTTTGTATTTATTGACTTGCTCTTTAAGAGTAATGAAACACTTGCATGTTTCCCGTTTTCTTTAATATGTCACAAATACCTCTAATCATCTATGAAAATGGAAGTGGATTAAATGAGTATGGTATGGAAGTTGGGAAAAGAGTTACGAATAACCGAGGAATCATAATAGTCCGTGATGACTAGAAAAACGAGCACTGAGAATATAAACAGTTTGAAAATTGAATTCCTTGAATTTCCATTTTGTATGGAAATGGTTCTTAACAAGTGGCATAATTTGCAAAGCAGACTGAGGGAGGTGACCCTGGAAATTGAGTTATTAGGGCTAAAGCAACACTGCGTTAATTGTCTGGCTACGTTGTTGCCGTGATGAAAACCTTCCTGGGGAAAGAAAACTTCTAAGATGGAGAAACCAGTCAGGCGGCTGCTTCTCAGTGCCATAGCTGAGTCAACACTGGCCTCTTTTCTGAACACTGGCGTATCTTCAAAGGCGGTTCGTTATTGCGGTGGCCCCTCATTTGAGCTGACGTCACATAATTTGCATACCAGGACGTTCACAGTCGGAACACCTTAAGAGTCAATCATGCAATCCAAAGCAGTTCTTTCCCGTTGTTTCACGTAAGCTGTGCAACTCCAAGGCTGCTTGAGGTTCTGCTCCAGGCGAAAATGAAGGAGCTGTGTTGGCTCTGTGAGTGTGAAGAGGTGGTCAGTTCTTGAGATTTCTGAGCATGATAGGGACTAGATGTCCACATCCTTCCCCTTCTTAACCTCTGCCCTTCCCAAAGCCGGCGAAGGAAATACACAAACTTTCCCACTTCCCATTACTTAAGAGGCTTGGGGGGAGATTCTTCCTTATGTCAGGTCTGAAGAATCAAAACCTGCACAACTGAGATACATACTTTGATATTTTCCCTTTGGGTTTGGAATAAGAACATTGCTGTACACACCGTCGAAATCTGTTTTCATGTTGTACAAGGAAAGCATTTCTCAGCCCAAACGCTAGAAAAAGGTTACACAGGCAAAAGAAATCGTTTAATATTAAATCCAGTTTTTCAGGACAAGAACCTAGAGTTTTTGAATATTCTCAATGAATATGGAAAGTTTATGTAGATAACAAACAAAAAAAGGGAATTGATTCCGAGAGCAAGACTTCACTACCATGCCCAAAGAGAGCCCACTTAAACATGAGAACCCTTTCTTCCTTAGCTAACAACTTCTGCAGCTTGATGAAATGCAATTATGGCTTATGTGATGGAAAATGGGCACCTTCTAGAAGAAATTTAGCATGCTAGGTGGATAGTGTGTATGTAAAATGCAGATAATAAAAAGATGGAAAACAAGGTAACTGTTGTCTCTTTCATCCACCACTCCTGTTTAAAATGTTACTGTTGTATTTAAAGTGAAATCACATGGAAGCAAGGGTTATAGACAAAGTAAGATGTACCAAAAATACCAAGTCTCCTGAGTGCTTCATTAACAGGCCAAAAAATTGACTCAAAATTCAGCATCTACAAATTATGTGAAATGTGAAACAAACAAAAATAAGTGTTGGTGTGGTTTCTGTGCTTGTAAAAGAAAGTCTGTTCTGTCATTACCTAGCTGGTCTCTTAGAGAAATGACAGGAGATACTGAGAGAGTAATTCTCGTGTTTTTATTTTGTTTTATTGTGTTTTTTTAATGTGGCAGGTGCTTTTATTTTTTTTTTTTAATTTTTTTTAACATTTATTTATTTTTGAGACAGAGAGAGACAGAGCATGAACGGGGGAGGGTCAGAGAGAGAGGGAGACACAGAATCCGAAACAGGCTCCAGGCTCCGAGCTGTCAGCACAGAGCCGGACGCGGGGCTTGAACTCACAGACTGCGAGATCATGACCTGAGCTGAAGTCGGACGCTTAGCCGACTGAGCCACCCAGGCGCCCCTGGCAGGTGCTTTTAAAATAAAAACTTCTTCCTTGAAATTCTAATACAACACAGGGAGTAAAATTCTGCAGTCCATGCAGTTAATTTATGTGTGGGAACAAACAAAAACCAAACCAGGCTTGTCTTCTTTCTGGTCATACCAAGGAGTACTTCAGAGAGAAGGAGGAGAGCACTGACTTTTTATTCCTGGTGGATCATAAGCTGATGCGTGTCCCCTGTCATTATTTGTATTCAATGAAATGTGTGGGTTTAACTCAGACTCACCGGAAGAGGTTGGGCCTCATTTCAAAATCAGAGCAAATGCAAGACTTTCTTTCTTTCCTTTCTTTCTTTCTTTCTTTCTTTCTTTCTTTCTTTTATTTTTTTTATTTTTTTAACGTTTGTTTATTTTTGAGACAGAGAGACAGAGCATGAATGGGGGAGGGTCAGAGAGAGGGAGACACAGAATCTGAAACAGGCTCCAGGCTCTGTCAGCGCAGAGCCTGGCGTGGGGCTCGAACTCGTGAATGGCGAGATCATGACCTGAGCCAAAGTCAGACGCTCAACTGACTGAGCCACCCAGGTGCCCCAAGACTTTCATTTTCTTAACTGCAAGAATTATTCTAGTATCACAGGTAATACTCATAGCAGTCTAAACTTCCTAATTCCTAAATTCTACCACAACAAAGTCTGTTAAGGGCATGACATTCTGTCAGCTTCTCTGAGATGGGAGGACTATTAAAATGACTTTCTGGGGAAAAAAGATCTGAGTGAATTTGTTTTACCCCTTGATTTTTCTCCTTATAAATATTCTGTAGGGAGTGAGGCTTTTCAGATGAGGTGGTTGTTCTTGGCTGGATTTTGGAATCCGTTATCCTCAAAAATTGTAACTGTAGTTCTCAATTATTCAAGGTATCCGTCATCTGCTTGATTTGTAACATGGGTACAGGGAACATTATAAGCAGGGGAACTGGTCCAGCGAGGCTTGTAAAATAAAACGAGGAGAGAAAATATGTGGTCAAGAATCGCCCTTTTTCTTGCCTGACATTCTAATATAGCAATTAACAATAATTAATACAATAACTGACACCATTTATTAAATCCTTATTCCTGGGCACTGTATATTTTTTCCCCTCCTTTTTGTATCATTTAAACCACACAGCAACTGAGTAAGTCATCTAGTTCCTACTTACGAATAAGGAAGCAGATTTCATTTCCCCCAGGTCACACAGCTTGCAAATGATACAGCCGGGATTTGAAACTAGGTTGTCAATCACTCCAAAGCCCCATCTCTTCTTTTTTAGCCCTTTATTCTCTCCCATCCTACAGCTATTTTGGTTCATGTACTATCTGGACAGTCAAAATAATAGATGAGAGGAATGAGGAAAAAAATACATGAATGTATAGAAGATGAGATAGTAGTAACAAATTAGAAAATAACAAAAAAATGGTGGAAACACAGCTTTAAAAAAAGATAGTTTTTATTTAAAAAAAAAAAAAAGGAATAGAGAAGAAAAAACCTGCATCTCCCAAGGTAATCCAGGGATGTGAGATTTCCCAGAAAGTCGAGTTCCTAGAGCCGGCAGGGCCGACACTAACCTGAGCCCCCAGCCTCAGTAAGCCGCTTCCACTCCTGCCCTGGGGTTCTGACAGCCTCCTGCCCTCAAGTCGGTTTACCACCTTCTGACTGTGGCCGCTGGAGTGACAAAAATTTCCTGCCCTAGGATGGCCTCTGGTAATGGCATTTTTCCCCATGAAAAAGTAAACTAAGCAAGCAAACAAAAGTACTTCTGGGCCCCCGTGCTGAGTCTCTGCCTATCAACACCCCTCTGCCGTCGCTGACCAGGGAGGGGGGCTCCCCGGGGGCAGTGGCAGGGATGGGGCTGGGGAGCACACTCACGGACAAAGGCTTTGCTCCCCTTTTTAGGGGACATTTCCTCTAGAAATGTCTTCTGGCCTTAGGCAGACTTCAGCTTACACAGACCCCAAGGGGTCACAGTCGATTCAAATACGAGGCCTTTCAGCCTGCGCAGGTCGCGTTTCAGCAAATCCCAGCAGAAGTGGAAGAAACAGACAAGAGGGCAGAAGGCTCAGGTTCTAGATGTTGCCTCTTCGTGGAGCCCATCTGCTCTTGGGGAAAGTTTGCTTCCACTCATGAGTTAACATGCGAAGCACTGACATACAGAACTTAGTTACATAACACAACGATGTCAATGTTTGCCATTATTATTATTCAGGTGTGTTTTCATTCATTCACTGTGTAGTGTTTCTCCGCCGTGTTTAAGGTCACCCTATGCTTGTCAGTAAAGCTCTGGACTTGGCTGCTGGTTTGGGAGTTGAGAACCATGGGTAGTGCTCCTGTTTTTTCCTGCTCCTCCCTTAGGACTGAAAGGTGATCCCTTCACCCCCGCCAGCCTGGCTTCAGCAGGTCTCCTAGGAGCCTGTACATGCGGCAGAATCCCCTTCTGCTTCCTTCTGAACACAGGCCATTCCCCCAGCACTGAGGAAACTGAGTCCCAGGGCTTCCACATCAGGGTTTACTATGGATCTTTGATTATTCTGAGGACTCCCCCCAAAACAAGGGCTGTTTCTTATTTGTCTTTCTAACTCCAGGGTGCCCACAGAGTGCCTGGTTCTCAGGAGACACTCAGGGAATGCTTGAGCAAATGAATAAGATGATATGTATTTTTGACATATACACCTACATTTTTACGTGCACATGCGCATCTCTCTCTCTCTCTCTCTCTCAAAAATAATAAACATTAAAAAAAGAAAAAGCCACAGTTAGTGAGTGGTAGAGTTGAGTTATCCAAGCACTGGAAACCAAGTCCAACAGTTTTTTCAGAATTAATTCGTAGAGTGAGTGCTAGTCACATAGGAACCAGGCGTTGTATCTTACGAAGATTTAAATTGGATTCATGTCTTATCACCAAAACAAGGCCAATATAAAACTCCATGATGGCAAACAGCTAAGCTGACTGATGAAAATAGACACATGCCAGACATGTGGAGTGGATTGATACTTTTGACCACCAATCGGTCTAGTGGAATGGGCTGATCAAGTACCATACACGAACCACCCTCTTTTATTACTGTTCACGGCTCAGCAGTAAGCGAAGGACACATTAAACCAGTGCCTGAACCTTCAAGTTTCCCAAAGTAAAGAAGAAAATAATGCAATAAATAGGAAATCGACACTGATGCACATACCTAAGGTGCGTCCTTAACCAAATCAATTTTTAGAAACAATTGCTTAAACTCCAGCTAACGATTCTTTCTGGATCTTGAAAAGCACTTCCCTCCATACATAGCGTTTTTATTTATTTATTTATTTATTTATTTATTTATTTCATACCACGTATTTTTTAAAAATTTTATTTTATTTTTTAAAATTTACATCCAAATTACTTAGCATATAGTGCAACAATGATTTCAGGAGTAGATTCCTTAGTGCCCCTTACCCATTTAGCCCATCCCCCTTCCCACAACCCCTCCAGTAGCCCTTTGTCCTCCATATTTAAGAGTCTCTTATGTTTTGTCCCCTCCCTGTTTTTATATTATTTTTGTTTCCCTTCCCTTATGTTCATCTGTTTTGTCCCTTAAAGTCCTCATATGAGTGAAGTCATAGGATTTTTGTCTTTCTCTGACTAATTTCACTTAGCATAATACCCTCCAGTTCCATCTACGTAGTTGCAAATGGCAAGATTTCATTCTTTTTGATTGCCAAGTAATACTCCATTGTATATATATACCACATCTTCTTTATCCACTCATCCATCGATGGACATTTGGGCTCTTTCCATACTTTGGCTATTGTTGATAGTGCTGCTATCATGGGGGTGCATGTGTCCCTTCAAAACAGCACACCTGTATCCCGTGGATAAATGCCTAGTAGTGCAATTGCTGGGTTGTAGGGTAGTTCTATTTTTAGTTTTTTGAGGAACCTCCATACTGTTTTCCAGAGTGGCTGCACCAGCTTGCATTCCCACCAACAACGCAAAAGAGATCCTCTTTCTCCGCATCCTCACCAACATGTGTTGTTTCCCAAGTTGTTAATGTTAGCCATTCTGACAGGTGTAAGGTGGTATCTCCTTGTGGTTTTGATTTGTATTTCCCTGATGATGAGTGATGTTGAGCATTTTTTCATGTGTCGATTGGCCATCTGGATGTCTTCTTTAGAGAAATGTCTATTCATGTCTTTTGCCCATTTCTTCACTGGATTATTTGTTTGTTGGGTGTTGAGTTGGATAAGTTCTTTATAGGTTTTGGATACTAACCCTTTATCCGATATGTCATTTGCAAATATCTTCTCCCATTCTGTTGGTTGCCTTTTAGTTTTGCTGATTGTTTCCTTCATTGTGCAGAAGATTTTTATCTTGATGAGGTCCCAGCAGTTCATTTTTGTTTTTGTTTCCCTTGCCTCTGGAGACGTGTTGAGTAAGAAGTTGCTGTGGCCAAGATCAAAGACGTTTTTGCCTGCTTTCTCCTCGAGGATTTTGATGGCTTCCTGTCTTACATTGAGGTCTTTCACCCATTTTGAGGGTTTTTTTTGTGTATGGTGTAAGAAAGTGGTCCAGGTTCATTCTTCTGCATGTCGCTGTCCGGTTTTCCCAGCACTACTTGCTGAAGAGACTGTCTTTATTCCATTGGATATTCTTTCCTGCTTTGTCAAAGATTAGTTGGCCATACGTTTGTGGGTCTGTTTCTGGGTTCTCTGTTCTGTTCCATTGATCTGAGTGTCTGTTCTTGTGCCAGTACCATACTGTCTTGATGATTACAGCTTTGTAGTATAGCTTGAAGTCTGGGATTGTGATGCCTCCTGCTTTGGTTTTCTTTTTCGAGATTGCTTTGGCTATTCGGGGTATTTTCCGGTTCCATAAAAATTTTAGGATTATTTGTGCTAGCTCTCTGAAGAATGCTGGTGTTATTTTGATAGGGATTGCATTCAATATGCAGATTGCTTTGGGTAGTATCAATATTGTAACAATATTTGTTCTTCCTATCCAGGAGCATGGAATCTTTTTTCTATTTTTTGTGTGTGTCTTCTTCAATTTCTTTCATAAGTTTTCTATAGTTTTCAGTGTATAGAGTTTTCACCTCTTTGGTTAGACTTATTCCTAGGTATTTTATGGTTTTTGGTGCAACTGTAAATGGGATCGATTCCTTGATTTCTCTTTCCGTTGCTTCATTGTTGGTGTACAGGAATGCAACCGATTTCTGTGCATCGATTTTATATCCTGCAACTTTGCTGAATTCATGAACCAATTCTAGCAGTTTTTTGGTGGAATCTTTTGGGTTTTCCATATAAAGTATCATGCCATCTGCGCAGAAGAAAGTATGACCTCCTCCTGGCCGATTTGGATGCCTTTTATTTCTTTGTGTTATCTGATTGCAGAGGCTAAGACTTCCAACACTATGTTGAATAGTAGTGGCAAGAGTGGACATCTCTGTCTTGTTCCTGACCTTAGGGGGAAAGCTCTCAGTTTTTCCCCATTAAATGATATTAGCATTGGGTCGTTCATATATGGCTTTTATGATCTCGAAGTATGCTCCTTCTCTCCCTACTTTCTTGGGGGTTTTTATCAAGAAAAGATACTGTATTTTGTCAAATGCTTTCTCTGCATCTATTGAGAGGATCATATGGTTCTTGTCTTTTCTTTCACTGATGTGATGAATCACATTAATTGTTTTGTGGATATTGAACCCGCCCTGCATCCCAGGTATAAATCCCACTTGGTCATGGTGAATAATTTTTTTAATGTATTGTTGGATCCGGTTGGCTAATATCTCGTTGAGCATTTTTGCATCCATGTTCGTCAGGGAAATTGGTCTATAGTTCTCCTTTTTAGTGGGGTCTCTGTCTGGTTTTGGAATCAAGGTAATGCTGGCTTCACAGAAAGAGTTTGGAAGTTTTCCTCTTCCTCTTCTGGGACCCCTAGGATTCTGATGTTATTCCTTTTTAATGAGTCACTGATTTCTCTAATTCTTAAATCATTCTCTTTTGCCTTAATCTCCCTCTTTTTTTCTGCTTCACTGTTCTCTATAAACTTGTCCTCTATATCGCTGATTCTCTGTTCTGCCTCATCCATCCTTGCCACCGCTGCATCCATCCATGATTGCAGCTCAGTTATAGCATTTTTAATTTCATTATGGCTATTTTTTACTCTTTTATCTCTGCAGAAAGGGATTCTAGTCTATTTTCGACTCCAGCTAGTATTCTTATTATTGTGATTCTAAATTCTGGTTCAGACATCTTGTTTGTATCTGTGTTTGTTAAATCCCTGGCTGCCATTTCTTCATGCTCTTTCTTTTGGGGTGAATTCCTTCGTTTTGTCATTTTGAAGGGAGTAAAGGAATGAATGAGGTAGAAAAATTAAAATAAAAAAATTAAACACACACACTCACACACACACACACACACAAATCGAATAAATGATGCTAGATCCTAGGTGTGTTTTGGTCTGGGTGTTGAAAGTGCTTTGACAGATTAGAGAAAAAAAATTGGGGGGGGGGGAGAAAAAAAAGAAATCATTTGAGAATTTGAAAAAAATGAACACACTGAAGTAGACTAAAATGAGATGATGGAGGTAAAATAGAATTTGAAAAAATATACACAGAAGTAAAGAATGTAGTAGAAAAAAATTAAAGAAAAATATTTTTATTAAAAATTAAAAATAAAAATGAATTTTTTCTTTTTCTATATTCAAGAAAAAGAAAAGAAATGAGAAAGAGAAAAAAGAAAAAAAGGAAAAAAGTAAATCGTTTGAAAATTTGAAAAAGTGAATACACTGTAGTAGACTAAAATAAAATGATGGAAGTAAAATAGAATTTGAAAGAATTTACATAAAAGCAAAAAATATAGTAAAAAAAGTAAAGAAAAATATTTTTAATAGAAATTGAAGGTAAAAATGAAGTTTTTCTCTTTCTGCATTCAAGAAAAAAAATGAGAAAAAGAAAAAAGAAAAAGAAACAAGAAAAGTAAAAAAAAGGAGATCGTTTGAAAATTTGAAAAGGTGAATACACTGAAGTAGACTAAAATAAAATAATGGAAGTAAAATAGAATTTGAAAAAATTTACATAAAGTAAAAAATATAGTAATAAAAATTAAAGAAAAGTATTTTTAGTAAAAATTGAAAATAAAAATGAATTTTTTCTCTTTCTGTATTCAAGAAAAATAAGTTTAAGAGAAGAAAAAAGAAAATTGAATAGATGGACCTATTAACAAACTGAAGTAGGACTGAAATTACTTCGTTTTCCCCTAGAAGTCAGTGTTTCATAGTCAGTGTTTTATAGTTTAAAGTCCGTGCTTTATAGTTGATAAACTAAGCCGGCAGTGAGACTTGTGTCCTTGAAGATCGAAGTTGGCCCGGTTGGGTGGGGCTCAGTGTAACGGCGCCGCTTTCCACTAGATGGCGCTGCTAGCCTACTGGGGTGGATTGTTGCGGCGCTCATAGGTGCGTATGCGCTTGCGCGGGGGCGGTGAAAAATGGGGCCAGTTACCCAGTCTGTTCTTCAGGATCAGCAATCGCGGACCCGTCCTCTGTCTTCAGCTTTCATCCACTCCCCACTTTTTCACTCTCTGTGACCAGGCCCCAGGCAGTACCTCTCTCCTGAATTTTGTCTCAGATGCGGCT
The DNA here is from genome assembly GCF_018350215.1 of Panthera leo. Classification (NCBI taxonomy): domain Eukaryota; kingdom Metazoa; phylum Chordata; class Mammalia; order Carnivora; family Felidae; genus Panthera; species Panthera leo. Next base: position 113,812,081 of record NC_056685.1, on the reverse strand, counting down.
GTTTTCCCCGGCCCCTTACTTCTGAAGGACTGCGGCTTTGACCCGTTCCACCCCTCTGCAGGAGGGTCTCACTGAGCAATGGCCGAATGAGCAATGGCTGAATGTCGGCTGCACCCAGGAACGCTTGCTGGACCCTGCTGCTGCCAGTGCCCCAGGACTACGGCCAGGTGCCAGCCCGCCTCAGAAAAAGTTCGCGAGATAGTGTTGCAGCAGCGCGTCAGGGATTATAGAAAATCACAACACACATCGGGCACCAGGCTTCACCCTTAAGGACCTTGTTCCAGCACCAGCCAATGTGGCCGTTTTCTGGGGTCTGCTGGGACCAGGTGGCTTCAACAGTCTCTACCAAATGTCCTTCCAGCAGTGGAACTGCTTTTCCCTGTGTGGCCCGAGAACCTCCCGGACCCCACTCTGTTCCTGGGGATTTGCCCTTCCCACCAGAGCGCCTCCAGGTATGGAGCTGTGGAGTTGCAGCCTTTGCGCTCCCCTTGTTTACAGTCTTAATGGAATTTAAACCCTCTCCTTCCTCCTTTCTCCCTTTTTAGTTTAGTCCCTGCGGCTGTTTCCAATTTTCTACTTTCTCTCCAGCTGCTTTTGGGGAGGGGTGCTTTTCCCGTATTTTCCACTCCCCCTCCCCCGCCCCACCCAGTTTCCGTCCTCTCTCCACTCGCAAAAGTACCTCCCTTCCTGCACCTTCTCACTCCCCAAGTTCACTTCTCCGCGCCGCATACCTGCTGAATTCTGTGGTTCACGTTGTACAGATTGTTGTGTTAATCCTCCAATCAATTTTCTAGGTGTGTAGGATGGTTTAGTGTTGGTCTGGCTGTATTTCATGGACGTGAGACACACAAAAGCCTTCCATCAATACACAGTGATTTAAAGCCGTAAAGTACATAGTGTTCCAGGTCCCCAAGTTTAATTGTCTGTATAAATAATGGGTGAGGTCCATGACTGGGAAACATTTAAATTTCCATCACATGAGTGGGAAGATTTTCAGTTCCAGTCTCTCTAGTGCTATGTTAGATGAATCAGAAAGGGGAGCCCCATTTTGGCCAACTCCATCCATCCGTGGAATCTAACACTGATAAATAGATTCCATGCCTATTATTTGTAAATAATTGAATTATTTAAGATGCTGAATATAAGATGCTGAGTTTTTTAAAAAGAATGTCAAAGATTGTGATTTGCACGACATATATTGTGCATCAAATAGCAAAGAGGAAAAAATAGAGGAATTTAAAACATGCCATTCTTTGTTTTGGAATCCGGTTGTGAAGCATGAAACCAGCATATTAGCTTGTGGTTAATACGGGCTGCCATTCGTTCACTTGCTCTCATTTCTGCCACTATTTGAAGTGAAAGCAAGCTGTGTTCGCGTCAAGGTTTGTGAAGGGGATAGAGATTTTTTAGGGCTTGACTTATTCAGATAGGATGGTCTGGGTAGCTTAAAATAGGAGGCCATCCGACCTTCCAAACTGTGACTCTTCATATTTGGTGGCACCGTTCCCTTCCCAAACACCGATCAGCTATTCATAGATTGATTAATGGGTATCTATTTTATTGCTTAAAGAGCCTTAAATTATTTAGCGCAGCTTACCACCATGCTGCCTAGAAGCTTAGGTTATTAAAGGATGTGAACTATCTAGTTCGCGATCTTATTATCTGTGCAAAGCTAGTCATTTGGTAAAGAGGCAGAATGAAACAACAGTGGACATCTCCGAGGACCTAAGACAGACCGTAGCTCCTCCTCCCCACTCTAAGGGCAGGTGTCTGAGAGCCTTTGAGGAGGCCCCCCTCCCACTACCACTTGGAGCACGCTGGGAAGGGGGAGATCAGAAAGCCTTTAGCAGACCCCGAGGCCGTGGCTTAACCTGCGGTAACAACAACCATCGTGGTAACCATCAACACTTAAGTGATGGGAAAAATCCCTGTTCTCAGAAGAGATTTTGTGGCATTAGCCACACACACATTTTTGTCTGTGACGCCAGCTGCCCATGAATTGGCTTCTGCAGCTCTTATATACAAGTAGGCACTGAGAGCTCGGGACTCTCTCCCACCCCTGGCTCCCAAATCATCATTTCTCAGAACCCCCCGTGAGCTTTCAAATCAGAATGAGGGATGGAGATCACCTCAGCACAGGACAGCAGCTGCTTTTGCTGTGGCGGACAACCTGGGGAGGCACTGATGCGCACTGCTATCCCGGCAATGCCACCGTGGTGGACAAAGGCCACCATGGATGAAAGTGGTTTGTTTTCGTTTGTTTCATTTGCTTAGGCAGGTGAGGCCAAAAGTCCAGGCTTCTGGGACTTACCTCACTAGTACACAGACAAAGTCATTCTAAAAATGTGTGCATTCTTTGACGTCTTTAAGAAATGTAATTTGCTTTTGGTATTGTTTTTCAGTTCAGACCTGTAAGACTAAAAAAAGCCTCCATTTTTTAGAGGATGCCCCCATTTCATCATGCCTCCATTTTTTAGAGGATGAAATCCAATCTTATGTATAACAATCTTCTATATTTTTTAACACAACTGATTTAGAAATATTTCTAAGCTTATTTAGCAGACTTATTTAGAAATAGCAGCATTTTACCTTTTTGTTGCAATTAGTTTTCACAACTAAGAGGAAATCATCAAAGAGAAACATATAAATACCTAGGAATCTTGTGCTTTCTGAGGAGAAAAAGGTGTAATTGGGGCTGGAGATAGTAAGCAGAAGGTGGTGTTTTTTGAATCAAAGAATCCCTTAGAAAGCAAGACAGGGCAGTGTCAGGGCACAGGAGGCTCGCAGCTTGGGAAACTCCGATCATGTTGATCAGAAAATTGCATTACTGTTAAACCGATTTCCCCCTAAAGCAGAGACTTGATGTAAGCCCATGCTTCCGCCTTTAAAGACATTGTATTTGTGATGTATTTCATGTGGATCCAAGGTAACTTAGTTGGTATTTGCAATGGATTCAGCTAAGCCTAGGACACATCTATCCACTAATGGAATTTGCAATATTTTCGCCTCTCGACCCATCTGGGTGGTCATTGGCCAAGGTATACTTGACCAGAAAAAAAGGCATTTTATTATTGCTGTGAGCTGAATTGTGTCCCCCGCCCACTCCCCAAATCATATGTTGTAGCCCTAACCTCCAATGTGAATTTACGAGGAGTAAGTAAAATGAAGTGAGGGTGTAAGGGTGGAGCCCTGGTCCATTAGGATTAGTGCCGTCACAAGAGGATGTACAAGCCAGCCGATTCTCTCTGCCATGTGTGGGCACTGAGAGTGAGGCCATCTGCAAGCTGAGAAGAGAGCCCTCATCAGTCACTGAATTGGCTGGGAACTTGATCAAGCACTCCCAGCCTCCAGAAGTGGGAGAAATAAATTGCTGTCCTTACAGTGGCCCCATCTGTGGTATTTTGTTATGACAGCGCTAGCTGATTAAGACAGTCAGTAAAGCGATTTGCCTCTTGAGTTTTCCAGTGTGTCCATCCATGTTTAAACGTTCGTCATGTAGCTTTATATTTATAAACTTTTCTGGTATCACTTTTCATAGTTACTTAAAGCAAATGCCTTTTATATTTTTCCCTAAGAAAGGGATAGTAGTAGAAGAGAAATCAAATAGAATGGGGAGGGGCGCCTGGGTAGCTCAGTCGGTTAAGCGTCTGACTCTTGGTTTCCGCTCAGGTCATGATCTCACGGTTCATGAGTTCGAGCCTCGCATTGGGCCCTGCGCTGACAGCTTGCAGTCTGCTTGGGATTCTGTCTCTCTCCCTCTGCCCCACCCCCACTCTGTCTCTCTCAAACTAAACAAATAAACTTAAAAAAAATAATAAAATGAGGAATTGCGCCTCCCTATTCTACTCTATCCCTTAGAAATTAGAAAAATAAATGGTTAAATATAAATGATTTCAGAGGAAAAAGCAGTCCATTCAGAGGCAGATGTAACATGTTTAAAATAAATATAAGAAAAATAAGTAAATTAATTAAAAAGCTAATTAATATTAGTCTAGGAGTTCTTTCTCAGGTGCTGTAAGCCCAGGAAACTATGTGGCTTAAGGTTAAGTTGGTAGATAAAATATTTAGAATTCAATTCTATTTTCTCCTCTCTTTTAAGTTTAGAGGAAAGATTCTATATTTGCATATCAGATATTTTATTCAATCTGGAATTGTCCTTGAACATATTTTTTAAATGTTTATTTATTTTGAGACAGAGAGCATGAGTGAGGGCAGTGCAGAGAGAGAGAGAGGGAGAGAGAGAATCCCAAGCAGGCTCCCCACTCAGCACAGAGCCCAACGTGGGGCTCAATCTCACTAATGATGAGATCATGACCTAAGCTGAAATCAAGAGTCAGATGCTTAACCAACTGAGCCACGCAGGTGCCCCATCCTTGAATTTTTTTAAAAAAAATTTGGGGCGCCTGGGTGGCTCAGTTGGTTAAGCGTTTGACTTCGGCTCAGGTCACGATCTCGCAGTTTGTGGGTTCAAGCCCTGCATTGGGCTCTGTGCTGACAGCTCAGAGCCTGCTTCAGATTCTGTGTCTCCCTCTCTCTCTGCCGCTCTCCCGTCATGCTCTGTCTCTCTCTCAAAAATAAATAAACATTAAAAAGAAATTAAAAAAAATTTTTTTAACATTTATTCATTTTTGGGAGACAGGGAGCATGAATGGGGGAGGGGCAGAGAGAGAGGGTGATACGGAATCTGAAGCAGGCTCTAGGCTTCGAGCTGTCAGCACAGAGCCAGCTGTGGGGCCCGAACCCATGAACCATGAGATCATGACCCAAGCTAAAGTTGCACGCTTAACAAACTGAGCCACCCAGGCACCCCTGTCCTTGAATATTTTTTACAAATTGTATTTCATCACTACGAAACTTACTTTTTGCAAATCAGGTTGTGGCAAAGACTGCTTGCTGATTGTCCCTCAAAAACTTTTCACCCCTCCTTTGTAGTAGCAGCATTTCTGAGTTTTAGTGGGTACATGTCCATTTCCAATAAATACTACATCTCCAAGCTCCCCTGTGGTTAAATATGACCGAGCGACTAAATCTGACCAATGAATATGAACAAAAGTGTGCAGCTTCTGGGCCATGTCCTTAAACAGCAAGGCTCTGATCTCCTGTCCCCCTTTCCACTTCCCCCCGGCTAGAATGGAGACATGCCGGTGACTCATCTTGGACCACACAGAAAAAGCGATTTCCCAGGGATGGCAGAGCCAGCATCCCATCCGGGTTTCCACGACAAACACCTCGCTCACGCATGACATGTGAATGCACATCTTCACGTGGCTCTTCACCGAGAGATGGTCATGGGCATGTCCTCCAGGTTCCACCTGACTTCTCATGATGCCCAAACCCGAGCCTCAAAACTGACTCTCTGACCCACTCTCTCCGCCAGTCTCAGTGTTGCTCAACCAGCCTTTCAGCACATAGGTTAGGACACCCGGGGACGGCTTCCACTCGTTCCCTCTTCACCCACTTTGTCCATCAAAAGGTCCCCCTGCTTTTGCCTTTGAAACATCTCTCCCATTTATCTTTTTCTATTTTTGTCCCTTTCTAACATTTTAGGATAGGTCAGTGCCCCTCACAGTGTTGGGAATTTGGTAGATAGAGGGCAGGGGTCCATAAAAATCTCTGATAATTCCAGGTGGAGGCGGATTTTGGAGGGAGAGTCATGTTTGAGCACAGGGCTGTGTTTTGCTTCATTACTTTGATTTGGTTTTGTCACAATGCAAAATTATTTTTAAAGTGGTGATAACATCAAAGAAAATGAAAATTGTCATCTTTTCGAAAGGATGTGGGAGGGGCGTGGCCTGCAGGTCAAGAACAGTTGAGAAGCCCAGGCCCGGCTCTTTTCACCCCACCCTGCTTCACTGAGGAATTTGCAGCGGGTCTCTGTGCTCTGGTACCCTCCTGTAGCTCCGTGCCGTTTTGTGCTTTGCTTCTGGTAACTCTTTCTTCAACAGCCCTTTAAACCTATCATGCTCCTGTCCAAGAGCTCAATGACTTCTTGTTGCCAGCAGTTTTCTGGCTGGGTCCCTCTGCTTGGTTTCCAAGGTAGTTGCTGTGATTCTGGAAGCCTGCTATGCTGAGGTGGCCTGGTGCAGGTCTGATCTCTGCCATTTAATCAGCCAGGTGGCCTTGAGGACGATTCTAGAACCTCTCTAAGCCTCAGATTCCTTACCTATAACATGGGATTAAGTGTAACTTCTCTGCATAACTCACTGGAAGGAGAAAATGCATGAAACAGCCCCTTGAGGTCAATTGCTGGGCATGTCTATCTTTCCTGAACGGCAGTTGCCAGGTGGGCATTGTGTCCTGAACTGCCATCTAGCGCTCTCCCTAAATTAGAGGAGATTCTCAACGAGGTGTATTCAATAAGGAATTAGCGCCCAGCTCCGCCCCCTGGATCACATGACCATAAATAGGCAACCCCACTTCCGGCAGGGCTTCACACACAGCAGGTGACTAATCAAGAGTCTATGCAGACATGAATAAATGAGTGAATGCAAATCTTATTTCAGTCTGGCAGCCCTTTCTGATCATGATAGTATTTACTGAGCACCGGCTGGGCGCCAGCCATTCTTTCGAGTGCCTATCCATCAGCTCATTGAATCCTCACAACAAAGAGAGGAAACTGAAGTGTGGCAGGATTGCTGTAGGGGCCCGAGGTCACACAGGCACAACAGGCTGAGCCAGGAAGTGAGCCTGGCAGTCAGCCTCGGGGCTTGCCCTCTGGACCTCAAACCATGTTGCTAGAGTCTCCACCTGCCTGCCGGGTGGCTTCTGCCTCCAAGACTTTCTTCCTGCTATGCTTCTCATCTGGGATGTAATCCCTCCTGTCCTTCCAGGGACCTCTATCCTTTCTATACCCCCAAACCCACCTCCAGCCCTATGGACCACCCCAGGACGCCAGCTTCACAGACTCTTAGCTTTTCTGAACTTACGCTGCAGGTCTGCTCATTATGGCAGAGCTTCTCAGCCAGAGGGAAAGGATTATACAGAACAATTACTTTATATTCTCCAATGGTATCTACCTAGCACAGCGTGTATTACATAATAGGGTCCCAATTGACAGGGTGGCCGCCCCAGTCACTGGGGGAGTAAAATGATGATGATAACAGGTGATGTCGAGTGTTTACTGTATTTCAGACCATGAGCGAAGCTCTTCATGTATATTACTTCATTTTAACAACAGCTTTATGGTCATCCCATTTCATAGGGAGAAAATGGAGGGCCTGGAGCTAGTTATGCTGTGAAGTCTTTGATCAAGCCAGAGTCTGCATGAGTCCCTAGGATGCTCTGATCCACATTTTCCATTGCCTTTGGCCATACAGAGCAAATGCGATTCCTCCCACACTTCAATTAGTAATGATTGGACAAGTTACAAGATAGCATAGATGTTGAATCAAAAAAAAATTTTGTTTGAATGTTTATTTTTGAGAGAGAGAGACAGAGCACAAGTGGGAGAGGGGCAGAGAGAGAAAGAGATACAGAATCTGAAGCAGTCTCCAGGCTCCAAGCTGTCAGCACAGAGCCTGACATGGGGCTCCAACCCACAAACCGTGAGATCATGACCCAAGTTGAATGCTTAACTGACTGAGCCACCCAGGTGACCCCAAAGATGTTGAATTTTTAAAGGAAGCAGCTATTTGCCTGCAAGAGTTAATATTCCTTCATAGAAAAGTTGTCTGGTGGTTGGTGACAAGATGTTTTCTGCCATGTGTTCTTTAAAAATATGTTTCAGGAAAAACAAGGAGAGAAAATCACAGAGATATTGCTAGTGATTAAAAGAGAACACATTCCAGGAACCGGGGCAGCACATTTTACCTAGAAGGTTTGCAACATTAGGAAATGCTGGAAGGTGGACCTGAGAATGGGAAAGAATGGAAAACTGCTCAGAAGGGCCACCCCAAGAATGTCTGATGATGTCAGCCTCCCACATACAATGCCATGTGGATGAAGGCTTTACTTCTGGTTCATAAAATTAGATTTATTATTCAAGTGGACAGCTGGGGACTTTGTAAGACTAGTTTAACAATTTCCATCTACGTACCAAACTTCTGGGGAGGGACGTAAGTCCTAATTGAACATCTTTGTACCTCTGAAATGAAGCTTTTTGTTTCTATCCCATAGTGGAGGCCACACAGTAATCTTCCGTAGATGTCTACATTTTTGGCAATTGTCAAGCCACTTCACTTTTCCTTCAAGGATCCCTGAAAAACGAGACACAATCAATATATTTTTAAATGCATGTGACATTGCAGCATAAAAGTTAACCAAGATCCACAGAAATCATTTAGAAACACTGACTGTCCCTGGAGCCAAACCGTATCTTAGGTTCATTTAACATATTGCTTGTTGTTTAAATGTCTTAGAAAAATGCACTAATTTGAAATCAGCCTCTTGAAGAGAAAAATGAAGCTTAATTAATTTAATTCAGTAAGTTGGAAATGTATTGTGCATTTTTATTTCAATAATATTAATAAAGCCTTTGTAGGTTTCTCTTCGTCCCTACACCATATAGTCTCTAATTAGAGGGGGGAAAATCAGACAAACAAGGACAAACGTATCTTTTGTACTAATCGTAAAACCTACATTAACTTCATAAGGATGATTATTGCTTTTTGACAAGAACTCATTTTCTCTTCTGAAGGCTTATATTAATTTTCCCACATTAAAATAACATATTACTAATGAGCTTTTGAAATAAGTTTTGGAAATATGGAGGGCAAGTCATAGACCCACAGAATCACATGGTGGGTGGGATTCTTGAGAATTCATCTTTCATCTCATAGACTTATAGGAAGCCACAGGAGTCTCTTCCCTCAATGATAAGGATCTATTTTTTTTATTGAGAAATCTCCAGAAGAGATGCTGTTCCCCATCTCACAAACCTATCAAAATGAGTAATAATCTACAAAGTTTTAAAAAGTCTTGCTTTGAGTTTTTGTCTTGTTCACTTAATAAGCTCAATTCAAGTTCCTAGGGTCATTTTAGAATTTGAACAAAAAATTTAGAAAGAGGGAAGAAACTCCCAACTGAATGACCATTTTACTTTGAAACTTGCAAATAAATATTATTTCTGTACAGCTGATAATCGTCAATTTGAGTTGCTCCCTTTGGATGCTTCCCAGGAAATCTTGGTTTATGGGTATATATCAAAGATTTCTTTATTTGAATTTAGTTATAGAAAGCTCCACAAATAAACTCAAGGCATCAGAGGACTTGCTTAGTTCCTATTCCCAAATTTCAGTTCCCGAGATTGCAGCTGGCATAATTTTAGATGAGCTCTGGATTTCAGTGACCTAAAAAAAAAAAAAAAAAGATGAATGGTAATTTAGCCTCCGGAAAGGCTCCCCATGGTGTTTACCCCCATTTGCTTTGTGTGTGGGTTCAGCATGGATGTGAAACACAAAGTGCTTTCAATCATCTGGGAAGTAGGTCTTTCCTGCCTGAACTCACTTCTGAACGCCTTAGAGACAGAGCCACGTCCTGCACAAACTTGGCGTGGGAGTTCTCATCGGGTCTGCCAGGATGTGACTGGAGTCCATTGTTTTGCGTGTTTGATTTACAATGCACTCCCACTCGAATCCATGTTTCCGAGAGCCATGACCTCAAGTCAATGGAATTGCCTTCTAGTGTGGAAGTCCAAATGGTTCCCAGCAGCCACGGGGCCCTCCATCGCTTTGAGTAAACTTAGACTGGAGCTCTGGGTCACCTATCTCAGGGGCTTACTGATTGACCTTTCCATCTTTTCCTTGATGCTGTAGATCATGATTTTCTCCATAGAGTCTCTACTCCATTTCCAGATATTCTTCAGCAACAAGGTGCCGAGTCACCCCACCTGTCCAGTGGGGCCACCAGCAGCTCAGGCAGGTGGAGCTCTGTGCTGCCCTAGTCGGGCTCTGTGCTGACAGCTTGGAGCCTGGAGCTTGATTCTGATTCTCTGTCTCCCTCTCTCTGCCCCTTCCCTGCTCTCTCTCTCTCTCTCTCTCTCTCTCATAAATAAACATTAACAAAATTAAAAAAAGAAGTATTATTGAATATTACTGACTTGTTACTTTCCAGTTAAAGAAACGAAAGACTCCTTGTTCAGATGTCTTGTCTCCCCAGTAATGGTGATGAAGGCAGCCGTCCTCAGCCCTCCATGTGACATCACCCAATCCTCCTAAATAGTTTGGAAATTCATCATGATTTTGATGTGCTGGAAAAGTGTGAAATTTGTTAAATCTCCCAGAGAATGCGTGGTCTACCCATGGCAGTGATAAGATATATTAATATACATGTTCCAGCTTTGTCTTCCCTTCTCACTTAAGAGTTTAGTTTCACCCATTGGTTTCTCCCTTCTCCCTGGCCCTTGGTGGAGATTTCTGGTTTCACCAGCTCTGCTCCCGTCCTCACTGTGATGCACAGTTAAGAGAACTGAGGATGCACATGGGGGTAAAAGGGAAAGGAAGGAATTTTGTTCATGGGGCAGTTCTTCAAGTCTCCTTTGTTGCTGAGATTCAGGGCAATGAAGAGAAAGTGAAAACAGAACTCAAGAGGCTAAGTTGATCTACATGATATAGAGCAGAGACAGGAACGAGGAGGGATAAAGACAGACAATTTTCAATAGGGAGAGGTTGGGCCAAAAGGCAGTTGCAAGGTGTGCAAGCACCGGGAAGATTTTAGTAAGTACTGCTATGGGTTATACACTGAATTTCCATCAAAGGCATTTGAGAGACACAAGTAAAGGTGCGAACGGCTCTTCCATTTCTTTCATCTGCTGGACTGTTTTTTGGAATGCGACATGGTCTTGAACGGAGGGGCCCTGGCTTTTGATGACACATGACGAATGGAACCCAGTGTTTGGCTGCTATGCACACAGGTGCATCAAAAAGTACTGTTAGTACTGTTAGTGTGTTCTCTCCCTCTTCTCTTCTCCCACCTGAGTTGAGCTGTAAAAGGGTCCTACCCTTAACTAAATGTTTTTCTTGGAGCACGTGGGTGGCTCATACAGTTGAGCATCTGACTCGATTTCAGCTCAGGTCATGATCTTATGGTTCATGAGATCAAGTCCCACATCAGGCTCTGAGCTGACGGCGCAGAACCTGCTTGGGATTCTTGATATTTTTTTCTCTCTCTTAGCCCCCCATGCTTGTGCTCTCTCTTCCCAAATAAATAAATAAACATTAAAAATTTTTTAAAACATTTTTTTGTGCTGCAGGCTATTGCCCCTTTTCCACTTTTATGCTCAGTCCAGGCCCAGGTTAAATCCTTTGTCTTGTGACCAAGGCACTCCAGGACCAGTCTCAAGTGGGCTAAGGCACACTATAGAGATTCTCTTTGCTTCCCCAAAGACAGCCGCATCCATCTTTATGCCCACATGTCAGCCCTTGCATTTTGGAGATCTGGGTACAGCTGACTCAATGGCCCAGGGAAGTCCAAAGCCCTTATGTAGATATTTAGAAACTCACTGAGAGACACGGAGATTCCAATGGCTTTCTCTGGCCCCTGGACTCCTGTTTGCACACATACTTCTTTTTTGAACAACATGGGACAAATGCCAAGCCAGGTCCATTGGTTGGTTTCCTATGTTGGTTTCCACTGTTAACCCCCTCCTGCCAAACACTTTATGAATTACATATTTATTTTACTGAAGATTTTGGGTTGTGGGGCGGGGTCAAATACACAGCCCACAGCCCTCCGCCATTTTTCTGGTGCTATTCTCTTCTCTGAAAAGAGAGCTCTTTGTCTCCCTTACCCCTGAACTTTGCCCCCTTTCTCTCTCAGCCTCTTGCTTAGCAATTTATGCTTGTCTTTCACAGTTTGACCTCGTCCACCACGGACAGGCTTCTCATCTGGCCACGTTAGCAGCTTTACCAAAGTATTTCTTCTGAAAACATTTAGGGCTCATTCCTCACAGGAATTCTGCCAGACACAGTCTTTTCCACTTCCCCATATACCAATGGCAGGTCATGAAAGTGAGTACTTGGGTGCATGATGAATGGAACTCTAGGAGCAAGGCTTCAAGGTCTTCTGAGGATCCCCTTCCCTTCTCTGCACCCCAGATTCCTGTTTTGGAAAATTGCAGAAGTCTCTAGACCACCTCCAAGTTCTCATCTGGTCAAAATGGCTGTGATTCTCATCAAGGTTGGGAAGGATGAGGAAGGACGCTGGAACTGCAGGTGTGGAGAGGCTGGGGGTGGAAACTGTGAGAAGAGGAGTGGGGAAGAGGGCCTTCGTCTGTAGGCTTAGTGGCTGATTTCCATGCTGACTCACTGGCAGCTGCATTCCAGCCAGGGTGACTGGGAGCTCCAGTAATGGGTTTCCTCAAAACACACAGGCCCAGGCCATTGCCCCATATTTCCACGCCTCAGGGGACAGCTCTGGTGGCCAGCACCCACTTTTAGTGCAGGTAAACGTAGCAACACGCAATCTCCCCCACATAACAATATCAGGCAAGAAGTATCAGTGGTAAATAATTTAGACAAAGATCCAGGCAGGTAATTGGAAGCTTTTAGAGTTTTGAAAGTCCTCAGAAGAGAGAATAAAGCTATTTGATGATTCTAAAAATAGCTATGAGTTTTTCTTTTATCTCCCCTTTTGACTTTATTTTTCAGGTGCATTAGGGAAGAAAAGAACATCTCTATCAAGAAAGAGTAGACATAAAAGGCCTTTCAATGGATAGGTCTAGATCAATAGGATCTGCTTTTGTTTTATACTAAGTATCCAATGTGTTTAGGGGATCAGTGAAAGGAATTCAGGGCCCCAAATCAAACATTCTTCTCATAAATCTGTCTTGGTGGGACACAGCATGGTGCTGGGCAGCCAGCGTTTGTGGGATCTTGGGAAATATGCTTAAGCTCCCTAAACCTCATCTGTGAAATGGATAATGAGAATGATGATTTCATCAGGTTGGTGAGGGGTTTTGATGAGATAATCTACGCAAAGTGCCCAGAACAGTGTCTGGTATTTCTCAAACACTCGGTCTATGGTAGGTAGAGAGAGGTCTTAGCCATTGTTTAGTCGAGCCGCACGAAGAGACCTAGTATAAAGTTTTGTCTCTTTCTCTGTCTCGTCCTGACTGTTTAGGAAAGAGCAGGGAGCATTCTACTCCCATCAGTGTTTGCCAACACAACGTACAGACACTCATAGAGCCCAGGCCAATGTGGTACGGGGGTAAATTCATCCCAGTGCATTCAGAGCCCAATTCCAGGCAGCCCATAGCATGACACAGATTTCAGTTCTGCAACCACGCTGTTTGTTGTTTGTTTGTTTGAGAGAGAGGGTGCAAGTGAGTGAGGGGCAGAGAAAAAGAGAGAGAGAGAGAGAGAGAGAAGCAGGGCTCGTGTTTTACCTGAAGTGGGGCTTGGCCTTACCTGATGTGGGGCTCGAGCTCACAACCCATGATTCAGATCATGACCTGAACTGAAGTCAGGCCCTTAACTGATGAGCCACCCAGGTGCCCCAACCACGCTTACATCAGAGCATAGTAGGAGAACGAATGTCAGCTTCAGACAGGACTGAACTGGAATCCTGCCGGCGTCTTCCTTGAACGACTGTATCTTCCAGCAAGTTGCCTAATTTATCTAAGCTCCTGAAAAATGAGGATAATATCAGATCTCACAGGGGCACTGTATAGACAAAGAGATCATAGATGTTTAGTACGCAGCACAGTGCCTGGCCATAACAAGGGCTCAAGAATGAGTCACCTTTATTATTTTTACTTACTATTACATTATTATTATTATTATTATTATTATTATTATTATTTTTATAATTATTACATGTTATAAGCATTATAATTCTTATATGTATTCTTATATGTATTGTATATCTTATATGTATTGTCATATTATGATTAACTACCTGTGGTGATGCTTTTGCTTCGTACCATGGGGCTGAGGAAGGCAGATGCACCTTCCATTCTTCCAGAGCCTCTACCTGACTCCTCAGTTTTGTTTCATGAGGCTGACAGCTCCCCAGCAATGGGAAATTTACCTGAGAAGTTGGAAATAGTTCTGGTGGAAAGACCATTGGATTTTTTTTTTTTTTTGCCTGAAGACTCTTATCCAGGTTCTTTTTTGCCACCTACTGGCCACGTGACCTTATAAAGTCACATAATCTTTCTTAGCCTCAGGGACATATGGGGAACATGTAATCAACTTCATAGTTTTGTGCTAAGGATTAAAAGAAATGTTTGACAAAGTGCCTGGTAAAGTATTATGCATTGTAAGGGTATTGTATGTTACCATTACAACATTTCACCCCCTATTTCTTTTCCCTAACTATCTTTGGCTGCTATATATATTTCACATGTAAATGTAAACGAGTTGATATGAGATTTTTCCACAGTTGTTTGGAAGCAGTGGCTGAACTTTGTTAAATTAATCTCTGTCCTAGCTTGGAAGGGAGAGAAATGGACCTGGATTCTTCCCAGTTTGGGTCCCTGGCTAAGAGTCTAATCCATCAGCTTCCAGGGAAAACTTTTGCAGTAGGGTTATTCATATATTTGGAAATCTAATGAGCTTCAGTTTGAGTAGCAAATTAAATACTGAAAGGCTGAAGCTACAAAAATGGAGCCAAGTCTCTTCCCAAAGATCATTTTTCTTTTCTTGGGTCATTCCACATCCAGGCTTTCTGGCACATCTGGGCCGTGGCAAAGGTGCACTGATCCACAGCGAAGTCTTTGGGGAAAATGGCAGCCTTTCCTCCTTTGCCTTGCCTCTGAGCTGATGCTCTGGCGGGGCTACTTGCAGCTGCAGGGAAGAGCTGGTTTTCTGGAAAAGCTTGGACCATTTTCTCTGGATCACACAGAAGGGCTCTGGCATGATACTGAAAAGGTACAGGTCAGACTAAAGAAATATCAAAGGGAAGGGGGTTGATCAAAGGAGCTAGAGAAGTCAAGGAAAATTCCTTCAAGATTTGCTTATTAACAAATGCTTAAGTTCCCCAGCAGAAATTCCTTGTTCTGGCACTTTGGAAGCCACTGCTGCCATGTTGTACAGGGTCAGGGCAAACATTTCTGTTGTGCTCCATGAGGAGTCCAAGGGGCCGCCATTCACATAGACTACAACGTAAAGGGTCCTTCAGGCTTTTGTGCACTAGGATTTTCCTGTAACCAAATCGCACAAAAGCCAAACTTCTGGTCACAAACAAAGCCTCGTTTTTTGTTCTATTTTCTCCTTACACTGTACCAATTTCTTCCACAAACAAACCAATGAACAAAGAAAACATTTTTAAGCCCTACCCAAATTTCAGGAAAGAAAGATGATATAATGTTTCCAGATGTGCACCATTTAAAATTCCAAAGTGTGCAGTGGACCATGTATTTATGGGGAAAGCAGATTTGTAGTTAAAATGTATTGTTGAGCATTCATCTTCTTTCCCATTTAATTGGGGTGTAATAATTCCCAGTACCTGTTATGCCCAAAGAGTCTTAGGAAAAATATAAAAGAAAATGGTACTTTCCTTTTAAATAAATTCCAAGGTCATCTCTTTGCCTCAGGCTCTCAAGATAAAAGACAGTGACTAAGTCATTCAGGCAGTAGGTCTGGTGGCTCTGACAGAGGCTGCCTCCGAAATACCGCAGGAAGAGAAGCAGAAGGAGACTCACAGTCAAGGAAAGCATGGACTTTCTCTTCACCTGTACCGTTAATCACAACAGGGAAAACTGGAAAGTCACCGTTATCAAGCAGGAGCTGTGACTGCGTGGATAGAAACAGGTCGTCTTTATTATAAACATTTTTAAAACTGAAATGGTATTCCCATAATAAACAGTTCACTCCTCAAGAAACCAACTCCCCCCATCTCCCACATGCTTAAAGAAAATTCTACTTAAGACATCTTTTTTTTTTTAATGTTTATTTTTGAGAGAGAGAGAGAGAGAGAATGAGTAGGGGAGGAGCAGAGAGAGAAGGGACAGAAGATCTGAAATGGGCTCTGTGCTGACAGCAGTGAGTCTGAGGTGGGGCTTGAACTAATGAGCCATGAGATCATGACCTGAACTGAAGTCAGAAGCTTAACCGACTAAGCCACCAAGGTACCCCTCCTTTGGATATCTTTTCAACGTTTTTTTTTTTTTTTTTTTTTTTTTTTTTTTTTAATTTTATTTTTGGGACAGAGAGAGACAGAGCATGAATGGGGGAGGGGCAGAGAGAGAGGGAGACACAGAATCGGAAACAGGCTCCAGGCTCCGAGCCATCAGCCCAGAGCCTGACGCGGGGCTCGAACTCACGGACCGCGAGATCGTGACCTGGCTGAAGTCGGACTCTTAACCGACTGCGCCACCCAGGCGCCCTGGATATCTTAATTTAATTCACCCTTTACCTCTTGTTGCCTTTGTTGAGGCCTACATATCCCGCATGGTTTCTGATACAAATATCACCTTTGATTTCAGTGCTCATGTTGGTTGATTAGTTAAGCTGGTGTTAGTAGTAAGTGATTAAAGTAGCAACATTTTACACGTCATCCAATAGTCCTCAAAAATATCCATAAATTTAATTTTCCTGCTGGCTTCTAAAAATATAGCATTAAATTTGGGGGGGGGGGGGGCATCTATTAAATGTACTGGGCTTAGCACTTCTCTTCCCTTGTCTTCATTGTTCTTGTTTAATGTCTGAAACCTGCTCTAAAGACTTCACATTTGGGGGTGTCTGGGTGGCTCTGTTGGCTAAGCGTCAGACTCAGGTCGTGATCTCACGGTCCGTTAGTTCGAGCCCTGCATTAGGCTCTCTGCTCTCCACACAGAGCTTGCCTCAGACCCCCTGTCCCCGTATCTCTCTGCCCCTCCCCTGCTTGTGCTCTCTCTCAAAAATAAACATTAACAAAAAAGACTTCACATTTGTAAGCCATCTCAAATTTATTTTAGTATAAGGCAGATGGCCAATTCATATGTATATGTTCATATATCTAAGGGTCAAACAGAACACATCAAAGTGCCACCAGCCTAGCAAAGTGTGTCTTTGGGATGACAGTCACTCTTTTCTTGTTGCCAATGCTTCAGACACTCTTCTTCAGGATTCCATAGTGCCTACCATGTTGCTAAACCTACGCGCTCCTTGATAGACCTATTTATTAAAATAATGAGTAATGTGTCCCATTAAGAGTTTTCCAACAGTGTGACAATGTGATGGAGCGAGAGAGGGAAGACAGATGTGCTTCTGATAATGTTACCACTCTAGGGAGTAGAGAAAGCGGACCCAGTGTAAAAAGCCACTAAGGGAAGTGACAGCAGTAAAGACAGAGATAACAAAAACCCAGAAAATATTTTTGTTACAGGACCTCAGCAGACAAAATGCTATGGGGAGAAAGGTCACAGTTTGGCTTCAACAAGAAGTAATTTGAAAGACAATGATGTGAGTTTATTTTTGAGTAGGGGGCTTTGATACCTGGGCAGGAAATAGAGAGCAGGTCTTCTCAGGAGGCACTGAGATGCTTGAGAACTGCCATTGCCCAGAGGCTATCATTAAGACCACACAGACTCAGGCTTAGAAATCCAGGTCCACAACCTATTAGCTCTGTGACCTTGGCCAAATTATCTAACCTCTGCAACCCTCATTTTCCTTCATGGTGACGTACTAAATGGCTCCCGTGTGAATAGCAAATGTCCCAGTCTTGCCCTGGTGAGCTGCTTGTGAGGCACTGTGGTATTACCCTTCCTCTGCTTCCCCTTCCTGGGGAGGATTGCACGTACCCACTCCACTGAGGGTGAGCTTGGCCACGTGCCTGTCTTTGACCTTTGAAGTATCACAGACATGCCGTGCGTTGCTTCAGGCAGAAACTTGAAGAGTCCGTGAGTGCTTTGCCCTAATCTCTTATGTCTTTGCCATGAAGACTGGTAACATTCCAGGTGGTGGCTGCTCCCTCAGCATGGGTCCCAGAGCGAGGACAGTGACAAAAAAATGGAAACAGAGCATAAGTGAGATATGAGCCAAGCCACTGAGATCTGGGGACTGTTATTGTGGTACAAAAATGAATTTAACCTGACCGATAGAGGACTTTTTAAATTTAGGAAAAGCTTTTATAATCCACCTTTGCACACTTGTAACATTATGTGAAGCATTCACGTGTGGGTTACGTTATAGACTTTGGCAAACAGTCTATTGATGCACCATGCTTTAGTAGTCTGTAAAGTGCTCTCATGCTGTGGTCTGAATATTGGTGTCCCCTCAAACTCATATGTTAAACACTAACCCCTAATGTGACAGTATTAGGAAGTGGGCCCTTAGGAGAACAGGTCATGAGGGTAGACGCCTTGTGAATGGGATTAGTGCCTTTCTAAAAGATGCTCCAGAGAGATCTCTACCTCCTTCTGCCCTGTGAGGCTACAATGGGACCAGAAGGGACCCTCACCTGGCCATGCTGGCACCCTCGTCTCAGTCTTCCACCTTCCGGAACTATGAGAAGTAAATTTCTGTTGTTTCAAAGCTGCCCACTCTTGTGATATTTTGTTATAGCAGCTGGAGCAGATGAATACAACTTATGTGTTTTGACGAGAAGTTGCTATTTCTCCAGACTATTTACTAAAAACTGCATGTAAATACGTTCCGACTCTGAAGGATTGAGATTTTATCTAATTCCTGATGCTACATTCTTCCTCTTGTTTTTCACAGCATTTCTTATTCAAATCTGTTTTCAGAATTTACTAAAGATCTCCTTACTATCACCTAATTTCATGCTTGTTTCACCTTAGTAAGTACTCCCTCCATATCTCACCTCGAGCATCACTGCCTTCCAAAGAATCTCCTATCTGTAACTACTTCACCATCTGCCCCAACCTAGAAGCTTTCTTTCACAATATTTATGTTCCTTTCCTGCCCCCCAGCATTTATCTCAATTTGGTTGTATCTTTAGCATCATTATTGGATTAATTTCTCCCCCACTAGACTGAAAACTCCCCGGGACCAGGGAGTGTATCTAATTTTGCACATTATCATGTATAGGGTCTCAGCTCCACACCTAAGCACTTAGTGAGTGCTCAATAAATCTCAATCTATGTTTATTTTACTTTATTTTTAAATTTTTTCCTACATTGTTTTTAAATGGATTGTAAAAATTTAAATTTTGCTAAATGAGGATATGGATTAAAAAGGTCAAAGTGGAAAAGTGGGGGAGAAGGTCCAAATATCTACTCAGGAAGTAAATAGCATTTATCATACCAAAGGTACAGACTTTCCTCTTTTCTTCTCCTTCCATACAGAAGTCTTATTAAGGGTGTTGATAAATGTGAAGGTTTATTTTGTTCCTTTCCGAGAGCCAGGAACCTCGTTAGAAGAAGAACTGAACCATGTAATTAGCCTACACTAACTATTGCCATGAATATTGCTGTAAGTTGAAGTAATTTAAAAAAACAGACTTGGAAATGGTTTTTCCATGAATGCAGAATTTTCTGTTAATAAAACCCACACAGGAGAGGTGACAATGGCAAACAGAAATCTGCCAGTTATTTTTGAAAATGTCAACTGACAGAGCATCAGATGATGGTTCCTTTGTGGGAGGGTGCTGATGGAACTTTCTCAAGCACAATAACACACACGCACACATCAAGGGGATGTAAACAGCTATCCTGGGAGGTGGGTGAATTTACTGCATGAAACTGGGATGTCCCAGAAGGATTTTGCCTTTGTGAGCATGGAGATGAAATCCATCAGTAGTGAGGTCTCAGAAGGCTCAGCATAGTCCTTGATGATGCCAAAAACACTGTTTACAAAATCGAAGCTTGTCTAGGGTCAGAGAGAAAGAAGACAAGAGTACAGATACTTCCAAGGGTAAGGCATAAACAATTTTTTTTAAATTTTTTAACATTTATTTATTTTTGAGAGACAGAGATAGAGCATGAGCAGGGGAGGAAGAGAGAGATAGGGAGATACAGAGTCTGAAGCAGGCTCCAGGCTCTGAGCTGTCAGCACACAGCCCGACATGGGGTTCAAACTCATGAACCTCGAGATCATGACCTGAGCTGAAGTCAGAAGCTTAACTGACTGAGCCACCCAGATGCCCCCTTCTGGTTAATTTTAAAACATGGCTACTGGAACCTTCCTGCTTTGACTCACCTGACTTAACTCTTCTAGGTTTGCAAAAAGTCTCCATAAATCTACATCCAGAAGATATTCATGAGTTTATAGATATTTTAATGTATTCATGAAGATCTTTTTAGAAAATCCAATGCACATTACTTTATATTTTTCAATTTTGAAACTTGCCCTTTGGGAGAACATTGAACATAAACCTGAGTATAACTTTACAAAACAAGGTAGCAACCAGTATTTTCAAGGTTTAAGAATTTTACTAAATACAAATGATGACATTTAAGCTCCATAGAACACATATGGGAAAGGTGCTGTTCTGTACGAAGTCGCTGTTGCTTGCATGAGCCCCCTCAACAGTCCCGCTGAACATAATCTGTTCAAATGGGCCTTCTCTGCTTCTGGGGGCCAGAAAAGTCTCAAAGGTTCTCTTCCTGCCATGGCACTAACTTGAGACCAAAACAACATTCATACTAAATTTTCTTTTATTCCTTCCTCTGCAAAAGACCCAAATATCCTGTACATTCAGGAAATTAAAAATAAACAATTAATGAGTTAATATCTGATAACAGGGAAGATGTTTAGATTTGGAGAAAGGCATAAATATTAATGAGACATTAAGGGAGTCTTTATGTTATTATTACTTGATCAGATGCTTTCATACAATAGGAAAACAACAGCAAATCAAGGAGGAACTATAGTTCTCCAGATAACTTGCCCTCATTCTATACACTAGAGACCAATTTATTGAAACAGGACTACTTTGTAAAAATATGATGAAACATTCAAAGGGGCCAATTATTTCAAAGAGCTTAGGTGTGAAAAAACTGGACTTTAGACCACCAGTCTTCTCCAGTTTCCATTTTCATATTAATTAATGCAGTGGAGGCGCCTGGGTGGCTCAGCCGGTGGAGCGTCTGGCTTCGGCTCAGGTCTTGATCCCGCGGTCCGTGAGTTCGAGCCCCACGACGGGCTCTGTACTGACATCTCAGAGCCTGGAGCCTGTTCCGGATTCTGTGTCTCCCTCTCTCTCTGACCCTCCCCCATTCATGCTTTGTCTCTCTCTGTCTCAAAAATAAATAAACGTTAAAAAAAATTAATTAATGCAGTGAATGGTTCTAGAACTTGCATCAGAATCACCTAGAGGCCTTGTTAAATCAGACATTAGTGTTAACCCCCCAAGTATCTGATTCGGTAGGTCGCTGATGGGGTCTGAGAATATATATTTCTAGTAAGTTCCCAAGTGATTCTGATGTTGCCAGTGTAGGGAACCCCACTATGAGAACCACTGACTTAGAGCTTCCCAAAGTTCATGTACAGGCAAACCTCATTTTCTTGCACTTCACAGATATATCATTCTTTACAAATTGATGGTCTGTGGCAATCCTGTGTTGATCAAGTCTATTGGTGCCATTTTCCAATAGCATTTACTCACTTTCTCTGTGTCACATTTTCATAAATCTCATGTTTCAAACTTTTTCATTATTATTATATTTTGTATGGTGATCTGTGATCCATGATCTTTGATGTTACTATTGTGATTGTTTTAGGGTGCCACGAACTATGTCCATATAAAAGGGTGAAGTTAAAATCAATCAATGTGTGTGTTCTGACTGTTGCCCCAATCAGTCATTCCCCCATCTCTCTCCCTCTCCTTTGGCCTCCCTATTCCTTGAGACACAACAATATTGAAAGTAGGCAATTAATAGTCTTACAGTGGTCTCTAAGTGTTCAAGTGAAAGGAAGAGTCAATTGATGTGACAAACTTCATTGTTGCTTTGAGAAATTGTCACAGCCTCCTCAGCCATCAGCAACCACCACCCTAGGCAGTCGGCAGCCATCAACACTGAAGCGACACCCTCTACCAGCACGAGGGTTATGACATGCTGAAAGCTCAGACAGACGGTGGTTAGCATTTTTTAGCAATAAAGTATTTTTAAATTAAGGTAAACCACTGTTTTTTAGACATACTGCTATTGCATGCTTGATAGACTACAATATAATGTAAATATAACTTTCGTATGCACTGGGAAACCCAAAGATTCCTTTGACTTGCTTTATTGCCATATTCACTTTATCATGGTGGGCAGGAACCAAACCTACAATATCTCTGAGGTATGCCTTGAGTATTGTTGTCTGGAAATTTGGAAACATGCAAGTATTTAAAAACCATAATTGTAAGAGACAGAAGTCATTGCTACAGAATCTTTGAGAAAATTTAGAAGAAATAGTATTTCTGCTATAAGATTCTTAACCTTATACAAAATTTTGCCACTTAAAAAAATAGTGAGTCCTCTGGTAGATTTATTTTACCACTTGACTTACAACAAATAACTTTGGGAAACTTGTATTGATTGTGTAAAGGAAGATATGTATCCTCTAAATACACTGGAACATTTGAAAATAAATAAACTCAAATTGACCTTTAAAAAAACCCCAGAAAATGCTAGTTTGAAAAGCTTGTGTAGCTTACAGTGGGATTAAATAATTCTTACGCTATTTATTAGGGCAAGGGCGGTAGCATAGCTCAGGGGGTTAGTGCTTCATAGTGAACATCTATTGGTTACCACCCAAAACTCCCCTTCCCTAACATCTTCTGGTTTTCACCTCAGGATCTACTCGTCCCTATGCCTCGGCTGTGCCATGTATCACAATGACCTTACTCTTAGAGATGGGCCTTCATTGTTTTAAGCCAATTAGCACTTTCCTTCCTCATCAGAGGGGTTGGTTCAGGAGAGGGCATGTGACTTAAGCCAGTCCAATCAGAATGAAAATGAAGACTTTGGCTATGAATGCTGAGAAGAGATCTCCTCTGTCCCTCTCTCTCTCTCTATGGCCTCAAGGACAGCAGCCAATCTGTGACTATAACAGAAGCCTGTCATAAGATGAGACTGATGCTATGGAAAGCAGGGATAAGAGATGGAAAGAAATTTTTCCTTGGTTTTGAATTCCTTGATCAAACCAACCTTGAACTCTCTCCCACCTGTGACATTTACAGCTACATGGGCCAATAAAATCCTATATTACTTAAGCTAGTTTTCTGTACCCTAACAGATATCATCTCTAAGTCTTAATTTTCTGAGTGTCTTTGTGGTTTAAATTTTGCCGGTAAAGTACATAACATTGTGACCTACCCAATCAATATTATTTACATTTTAACTGACATTTGTATAGCACCTGATAGATGTCAAAGAAAACTAATCTGATCATGGCAATGATTAGATGTTATGAGATAGCCAGAGATGGTATCGTCATCCCTCTTTTATATCTTAGGGCAGGGATTGGTAAATGACAGCCTGTGGGATCAACCAGGCCTGCTACTCAAATAATGTTTTATTGTAATACAGCTATGCACATTATTTTTCTTTTTTCTTCCTTCCTTCCTTCCTTCCTCCCTCAGTCTCTTTCTTTCTTTCTTTCTTTCTTTCTTTCTTTCTTTCTTTCTTTCCTACAAATTATCTATAGCTTCTTTGGCACTGCAACAAAAAAGTTGAGTAATTGCAATAAAGACCACATGACCTGCAAAGCCTAACGTATTTACTGTCTGGACCTTTATGAAAATGTTGCCAACCCCTGATTTAGGAAATGGTGGACTAGACTTTCTTAAGGTCAAAGCCAGAGGCAGATCCAGAACTTGAACCCAAGTCTCCAAGCACAGCATTTTTTCCTGTGTAAGAGAGTAGCCTGAGTGCCAAAGCCTTATGGGCAGAGGCAACCTTGGCAGCAATGTGGCTCTTCCTCCCCTGTCATCTTGGAAGGCAGCTGCTCCCTGCCCATCATTTGCCCTGGAAAGGAATCCTTTGCCAAGGAATTCTCTGCTCATAACTGCACTCGATCACGGCTGCAGCAGCACACAACGTCGGGGGCACCATTTCTCCCACAGATACCACGAATATACTGTGGAATCTGACCCCACTGCATCACATGTGAATGGTTGCCCCAGAAATCTGTGACCTGTGGCTGATAAGAAGATTTGCTTGGCACTGTTCAGAGGGAACAAGAGCTCCAAAAGAGGGAGCTGACCGAAGGTGGGACAGGTACTTTGAGGATGGCAGTGAGCTCCCTCACTCTAGAAGTGTATGAACATGGGGTGAGAAGGCAGAAGAGATTCAGACATCAGATGGGGAGCTGGACTAGTTTACTCAGAAGATCTCACACAAACCAAACAGGCCATGTTTAAAAAAGAGAACAAAGAGACACCAAGCAGCAGATAAACAAAAATACACCATAAATGCAATTTTCTTCAGATTCCCTGAAAGAAGGGACCTTCCCCTCAACTTCCTTTTTTTAGCATGGCAGGGAGAAATGAGTCCCCAAAGAATCAAATTAATATTTTCCATCTACTATGAAACTGAAAGCCACATTACCATCTTAGGAACTGATAAAATGGTCCAAGAAATCAATGCATTCACCTGTGAAGACTTCCAACTTGGCCACTTGCTGCTTTCTCAAGTCTAATTAATTGGTAGGAAGTTTTTGATATGTTTCCATGATTTCATTCCAGGTTTTATCCTGGACATGGGAGAAAAGAGAGAACAAAACATTT
This sequence comes from Panthera leo, assembly GCF_018350215.1. Taxonomy (NCBI): domain Eukaryota; kingdom Metazoa; phylum Chordata; class Mammalia; order Carnivora; family Felidae; genus Panthera; species Panthera leo. The sequence goes on along the minus strand of NC_056685.1, from coordinate 113,787,544 downwards.
CCACCTCGGTGAGTTGACTTGCAAAGCAGCAGGAACAGGTGATTTCCAAAACCATGTTTCCCACTGCAGGCCCCGGGCATCCCTCTTGCTAGTGGTTCTGCAAACTACTCAGACTGTAGAACTTACATATCAGTAAGAACGAAGTTTCCTCTCTCTGAGGGACTTTGGGGTGCCAATTCCTCCTGATGCAAAGCATGGGAAGCATAGTATCCATAATGAGAAGAAATCTAAATTGATGTTGTTTTGAATTATGCTTCAGAATTTAATGAGCCCTCTCCAGTTTATTGCCCCAAACCCTCAAAGAACCCCAACCTCAGAACTGGGAAGTCTGATCCAGGTTCCACTGGCAATGCTTGTTGAAATTAACTACTGAAGCATCATGAAATAAGAGTTTTAACGTTTAAAGAGACCTTGAGAAGTTGTCTTATCAACACCGAAGTCCAGTGAAGAAATGGGCAAAAGGCATGAATAGACACTTTTTCTTTTCTTTTTTTTTAATTAAAAAAAAATTTTTTTAACATTTATTCATTTTTGAGAGTGAGAGAGACAGAGCATGAGCAGGGGAGGGACAGAGAGAGAGGGAGACACAGAATCCGAAGCAGGTTCCAGTCTCCAAGCTGTCTGCACAGAGCCTGACGCAGGGCTTGAACTCATGGACGGTGAGATCATGACCTGAGCCGAAGTCAGACGCTCAACCACTGAGCCACCCAGGCATCCCTTAGACACTTCTTCAAAGAAGACATTCAGATGGCCAACAGACACATGAAAAGACATTCAACATCACCCATCATCAGGGAAATACAAATCAAAACCACAGTGAGACACCACCTTAAAACTGTCAGAATGGCTAACATTAACAACTCAGGAAGCAACAGATGTTGGAAAGGATGCGGAGGAAGGGGAACCCTCTTACACTGTTGGTGGGAATGTAAACTGGTGCAGCCTCTCTGGAAAACAGTATGGAGGTTCCTCAAAAAACTAAAAATGAACTACCCCATGACCCAGCAATTGTACTACTAGGTATTTATCCAAAGGAGACAAAAATGCTGATTTGAAGGGGCACATGCACCCCAATGTTTACAGCAATGCTATCGACAATAGCCAAAAGGTGGAAAGAGCCCAAATGTCCATTGACTGATGAATGGATAAAGAGATACATAAAATGGAATATTTTATATTTATGTAAAATTTCTATTTCCATTTATATGTAAATGGAAATCTTTCCATTTACAACAACATGGATGAAACTAGAGGGTATTATGGTAAATGAAATAAGTCAGTCAGAGACAGAAAGATATCATATGATTTCACTCATATGTGGAATTTGAGAAACTCAACAGATGAACTAGGGGAAGGGAAGGAAAACTAAGGTAAAAACAGAGAAGAAGGCAAACCATAAAAGACTCTTAAATACAGAGAACAAACAGGGTTGCTGGAGGGGGATGGTTGGGAATGAGCTAAATGGGTGACTGTCATTAAGGAAGGTACTTTCCAGAATAAGCACTGCGTGTCATACATAAGAGGGGAGTCACTGGATTCTACTCCTGAAGCCAAGACTACATTGTATGTTAGCCAACTTGAGTTTAAGAAAAAAGTTATCTTATCAAAAAAGGCTTAGAGGGGCCCCTGGGTGGCTCAGTCAGTTGAGCGTCCGACTTCGGCTCAGGTCATGATCTTGCTGTCCGTGAGTTCAAGCCCCGTGTTGGGCTCTGTGCTGACAGTCAGAGCCTGGAGCCTGTTTCAGATTCTGTGTCTCCCTCTCTCTCTGCCCCTCCCCCACTCATGCTCTGTCTCTCTCTCTCTCTCTCTCTCTCTCTCTCTCTCTGTGTCAAAAAATAAATACACATTTTTTAAAAAGGCCCAGAGATGTGAATAATAATAACAACTTTCCACATTTGTACAGGGCTTTCTGGTCTACAAAGTGCCGTTATAGCCATTACCTTTGTTAAGATAAAATAGCTTCTCCCAGATTTCAGTGTGCATTAGAGAGAGCAGACCATGTTCTGCTCTGCCTCGGGTTTGTCTCCTGCTCTCTGCTGGTATTATGAACAAGGGAATAATCTGACAACTTAAAATAATGACCACAAGAAAAAAAAAAAACCCAGCCTTGCAGCAAACAAGTTGAGTTACGTTATGGCAGTGGAACTCACAGTCCCTGAAGTCTGTAATTTTCACTGAGGACAGGCAGTTCTCCAGGTCAGGTATGTGCCTGTGTTTGTCTTTGCCCTGCTTAAAGAACATTAGAAGTAGGATTTTCAAACACGAATTCTTTAAGGACACAACTTTAGTAGCCACAGCATCTTCCATTCTCTAATATGCATGAGAAAAGATTGCACATTTTGTCTGTAAGCCACTAACACTTGAAAAGCCATTTCTGGGGCTCAGGTCATGATCTCACAGTTACTGAGTTTGAGCCCTGCATCGGGCTCTGTGCTGACAGCATGGAGCCTTCTTGGGATTTCTCTTTCCCTCTCTCTCTGCCTCTCTCTCTCTCTCTCTCTCTCTCTCAAAAAAAAAAAAATAAATAAATAAATAAACATTAAAAAAAAAAGCCATTTCTGAGTCATAGTCTGACCCATAGAACCACAGAATTTTAGATCCAGAGGACATTGGCCGCTGAGGATGTCTAGTCTAAATATCTTGTTTTACTTATAAAAAGGAAAAAAATCCAAGACTCAGGACAATCATATATAGCAGTCTCAGCAGACAGATAAACTTTAGTTTATCACTTGCCTTGTGGGAGATAGAATGTCCTTCTCAATCCTAACTTCTCCAAATACTGGATCATAGAACTTTAACAGAAGGTGCCTCTGATGTCTTATTTCAACTCATCATTTAGCAGATGACTAAATAAAGCCCAATGTTAAAGGACTGTCCAACATGATAATTCTGTGCTAAAGAATATCAGAATATTCTAGAAACTCTAGTTTCCTTAGAATGGAACCACCCACATTTTTTGTTGTCATTGTTGCTATTGTTACAATTTTTTAAAAATAATATTAGTTTAAAAAATCTGATTACAAAGATAATCATGGTTATGACAGAAAATTTGAGAGACACACAAAATCAAAATAACCCATAATCCTTATGTCTAGATAACTCCTGAAAACCTTTTTCTGATGGTATTTATGATTCATATTTAATGGTGTCATATTTACCCATCCTTTTGCAACTTGGTTTTTAAACTTAATATGTTGCGATCTTTTTATATTTTTATTTAACTCATTCAGTAGTCTGTTGCAACATCATGAATTATCCACTTAAAGAGTTCATTTTACCAACGAAACCGGGAAGAAACGCTCATAACAATGTGGAGGGCTTTCTGAAGTCTACTTGGCTGCATTTCAAATGAATGTTTATCACAGATAATTTTTTAACTTGTTCTGTTGCCTCAGGGTGCATGATGTATGGTGCATAATGGTGGATCTAAGCAGTTTGGTGAAGTTACTCAACTTTACTTTAAGGAGCGAGAGAAGGTATGAGTTATCTGCTGTTGTGGGCAGACGGCTCCCTGTATATATGTGAAAGGAGAACTGTAATAGTTCTAGAATGTGCTCATGGGCTGTGGCTGGTTTTTCTGGTAGGGTTATGGCACCGGAGAAAGAAATCTATTAGAGGCTCATTAGCTTCCACAGTAGCAAAGGAATCTTGCAGCCAGCTGGAGACCTCCTACAGGATTTAGGACATATGCCTTTTGTTGCTGTCTGAAACCATAGTGACTGCATGTTGTGGAAATTAAAAAATCAGCAGGCAGTGGGAAAATAAAGAAACTGAGACAATGGAAGCAGTGTTGGAGCTGTGGGAAAGTGGGCACCAGCCCTCTATCTTCAGGGGCACTCACTGTTACTTTCCATGGGTCTGACCAACCTCTTGACCAAAATGCTTGGTGGACATACCAGTGAGGAGGGAGGGGACAGTCATTTGAGAGGTCATATTAGCTCTTTAGGGTAACAGACCCCTTGTTGGAAACCTTGGTGCTTCTGCTTTGGTGGTATTGGCTAGGAGAGGCAATGAGAAGCATTTGAAGCATATTTGAAAGGATATAGAGAGCAAAGAGAAGGAATAAGCCAAGGTTAATTTTGGGGTCTCAAACTTAATAATTAAAAGGTGGATGGAATGGAAGTTTGCAGTAGCCACTGGTATCTTGGAGCTAGAGTAAAATGGACATATGTGGATATATACATTTTGGAGTGGTTGACAAAAATGACATTGAATCGGTAGGAACAGGCAAGATTTTTGAGAGCTCTGATAAGAGAAACGAATGAAGACTGTTCAGGTCTGGTCGTGAAGCCCCACGTTTGGAGAAGCAGGGCAATGTCAGGACCAAAACAGACTCAGAGCCAGATTGTCTGGGACTGCTGGGGAGGGGGCAAGACCCCACCCTACCATTTAAGAGCGGTGTGACCTTAAGCAAGCTATTCAGCCTCTCCAAACCTTGACTTACCCATTTGCAAAAGGGGATAGTCATGTGACCTACCTTGTTGGATTGTTGTGAGAATTAATGAATCAACATGTGTAAACTGTGACATACATAGACAGGAACACGTATAACAGAATCAGTGCCTGGTAGCTGGAAACATATATGTGTTTGCTTTTATTGCTAATATTGTTTTTTTGAAGTTTATATATTTATTTTTGAGAGAGAGAGAGACAGAGAGAGAGAGAGAGGGAGAGAGAAGGGGCAGAGAAAGAATCCCAAGAAGGCTCTTTGCCGTCACTGTGGAGCCCAATGAGGGGCTGGGTCTCACAAACTATGAGATCATGACTTGAGCTGAAACCAAGAGTCAGATGCTTAACCGACTGAGCCACCCAAGCACCCCACTAATATTGCTGTTGATCGTTGGGAAGAAATGAAGGAGAGAAGGAAGGATGGCAAGAAAGGAAAAATCTGTAATAGATTGGGGGAATCCGTTATAACATAGCAGTGCGTTTGTTATATTCTTGTGGATTATCATTTATGGAGATATGAATTACTTGATAAATAAGGCTCCAAAGATGAAGGAGCGAGTAGACAAGTCAATTTGAAGAGGAGAAAATATTGTATCCTTTTGAAAATGAGGCTTCAAGAAATGAATTTCCCTTCACTACTGAGAACATTTGCTGAACGTTTTGTCATTCCCCTAATTATTCTCTTTGTGGATCTCCATCACTGCCTACTCACCTCCAACATTGTGCAAGCCATTTAGCACGTTCTTTTTTTTCTCATTTTCATGTCAGTCCAACCTTCTCAATTGTGAGTTAGGAGAGGGCATCTTGGTGTCTTAGATATCTAGCCCAGTGCTTGGCACATACAGTCACCCAGCACATGTGGAACATGTTGCTCCTTTAGGGGGAAAAACTAGACCTGTGAGATTTAAAAATAGATTGGACATCTTCTAGGAGTAGACTTGTAGGAGCATCCCTTCCATAGGTAAGTCTCTCTCATCTGATAGCACGTTCTATCTCCCTGGCAGGTCTTAGAACTTCCTTGCTCTGGAGGAGAGCTGGTGGGAGATTCCCCTTCTTCTGGCACCTCACACCCGACTAGTAATGGGCCCTGCCTCCATTTTTATGATGAAGGAGCCCAGGAAAGGCTGCACTGCAGGCAGTCTCAGATCTGCCAGGAAAACAGCCCAATCATGTCCCTAAAGAAGGGTTAAATGAGAATGAACGATGAGCCACAGCCCTGGTGCAAACAGTGTCAGAATTGAACCAGTAGTTTATGATTTGAAGCTTGTGATGTTTAGACTGTGTCCCTACAAACTGAATGTGTCTTTCCCAAACTTGTATGTCAAAGCCCTAACTGCCAAATGCATTGGTACATTTGGAGAACGGGGCCTTTGGGAGGTAATTAGGTTTAGATGAGGTCATGAGGTTGGGGCCCCTGTGATGGGACCTGGGCAATTATAAAAAGAGGAAGAGATACCAGTGTGCTCTCTCTCAGCCATGTGAGGCTGCAGGGAGAAGGTGGCCACCTACAAGCCAGGAAGAGAGCCCTCACCATAACCCAACCATGCTGGCACCTTGATCTTGGACTTCCTAGCCTTCAGAATGTGAGAAATAAGTGTTTGCTGTTTAGGCCAGCCAGTCTGTGCTATTTTGTTATAGCAGTCCAAGCTGACGAAGACACTCATACAGATTTCTTATGCTTGAAAAAATTATGTGAAAGTCATTCATATATTCAGTTAGGAGAACAAGTAGTTTCACAAATTCCAATTAAAATAATACTGCCAATAATGTGGCCAGTACTGACTGAGCGTCTACCGCACGCCCAGCTCTGTGGTAAGCTCCTACAAACATTATCTGATTTACTCATCATGACCACCTTATGAGACAGGCACTATTACCATCCCTTCCTTACAGGGAAAGACGTGAAGCTGAGAAAGGGTAATTCATTTGGCCAAGGTCACAGAGCAGTAGTCAGAACAGCATAGATTGGAACCTCAGAGGGCTTTTGATTTCGCTATAGGACTTATAAAAAAAATATCAGTGTGTGTGTGTGTGTGTGTGTGTGTCCACGGATGACAAACTGATTGGAGGCCACGTGGGTAGATTTTTTATTAGAATGAGGCACAGCCACTACCCATAAGGCCTACCGCTCTGCTGGCTGTAGGCGTGTCGATATGTCAATGAAGCAGGCCTGAAGGAAAGGCTGGATTATGGCCAGTCCTTGTCTGAGGTAGTAAAGAACCAGGGATCATTGATCTCGACTTATAACTCTTCAATAATTGATGGAATCAAGAATGAATTTTAAAAACCTATTAGGATTAATCCAGCTGGCTTTCCCAGAAGTAGATGTGTACGTGTGGAATGTGTTTCTGTAATAGCTCATTAATTTTTCAGCGTTCCCAATGTGCATGGCGCTGATTGCAAGCTGGGGCATACGCTTGTGCAAGTTTACTTCAACGAGCGGGCTGTTTCCTAAGCTGTATCAAGTTGTAAATCTGGGGTTGTAAAGCATCACAATATTAGGATTCCTTGTTTGTTTGTTTGTTTTTGCAGAGCTCATTAGCCACTGGCAATTAGCATGTTTCGCTGCACAAAATGACATCATTTGGCACCTTCGGCGGCCACTGTCACGGATGCGATGATATCAGTTAAACTCCACGTGCCATCTGCTATCACGCAAAGATAAAGTGGGATGAGGGGGCTCTTTGGCCATCTCTTACTTTCTTAGCTACCAGAGGCTTAATGGAAACAAAAATGACTATGTGCAACACTCTCCGTGCCTCTCTGGGAGAAACACCATCTTGGCTTTTTGGATTCTGCCGGGTGAAATTAAAGAACATATATTAGTAATTCAAATAACTGGTGACAGATCAGTACAGCGGTTTACTAAACCTGCCCTTTCAAATGAGCTCAACAGAATTTATCCTGCTTTGATTCTCCTCTTGAGAATCACATAATGAATATTTATATTTATGCAGATGAGAAAATAAAGCAATGTCACAACTTAAAGGTCTGTGTCCTCTGGCTACCTTAAGGTGACATTGCCCTGCTTCTTTACTCTTGTAGTATTGTTTAGCTTTCTTCCCCCATCACTTGAGGAGAAACTTATGAACTGCGTTAAGGATGTCCAGTAATTTCTTAAAGTCAGAAAGTCCTGTTTATACCGTTCTACCATACACCAGGCCAGCACCTGCAACTTCAGTAGCCTGGCCAGACTTGATACATGGAGATTGCATGGACCTGATAATCCCCATGTATGGTTAGGAGGACTCCTGAAATAGGAGCCCTATTGTCCTTGACCACCATCCAAATAATCCTTGGGAGTTTCTTTTAATTGAGAAAAAAGTCATTTTGGGGATTATCAGGAAGTGGGGATTAGATTCTGGCCTCTCGATTTTTATGTCATTTGCATCAACTTGCAATGCTACTCAGAAAAAGCCGGGAACTGTCTCTTAGGTTTAGACGAAATGCTCTGATGACTCAGTCTACAAAATGAATGTCTTGTGGGTCTGTCTCCTTTCTATTAAATTCATCAGGAGACTCTGCAGAATACTTCAATCAAATAGAAGCAATTACCCAAGCAGCATTTACTACAAAGGATGCGCTTGAGGGACTTTTCCTACTGGAACCCTGAAAGGCAACTGTCTAGCTGATTATCTCGCTCATTCTGACCACCTTATTGATCTTTTTAAAGGGGAGATGGTGGAATCTTGGTAGGGACGAATCAGCTTCGTAACTCTTAGCCCTCAAATGCCCAGTGGTAAATTATTATGTCCAATTTGAACGGCAATAATTGGGGTCTCTGGTCTTAGCAAATTTCTGTCTGCTTTTCTAACTTCGGGGATAATTTTAGGGCCTTGGGGAAGAGACACAAGTGTTCAGGAGAAGCTTGAAAGTCTTTATTGAATCCACAATCTTATTATCTGTATCAAATACTAAGTTTTGCTGAAACAGAATCTCTATTTCAACAATATCTTTAAATGACACATTTGCACATCAAAGCTTGAGAAGCAGTGCATGTACCATGATTTTGGGACTTGGAGACTCTGTTCGAAACTCCTTGAAAAGGAGATGTGGTGGGGTACCGTGGAAGATGTTGCATATCTTATACTATGTGGTATTTCCCGTGATGGTAGGCACACAAGAGAGAACAATTAGTATGATTTAGAAGCACCATGAGCGGTGCACTTTCCTGGGCTCCGTCCTGACATAAATGCAGGCAGGGCCAGTTACCGCTGAGGTCTGAGGTCCCAGGGGAAGGGACATCTCCCACTTGCTCTTCAGAGGGCCCCCCAGTAAGGGCTGCGTGGGAGATCGAAATATGACTGTGTTCCTTAGTGTGGAGGTTCCCGAACTTTTTAGCTGGCATCAGAATCAACTGGAGGTCTTGTTAAAAAAAATAGGTTGCTGTGTTTGGGGCTCTACCCTGAAGTTTCTAATTTAAAAGGTCTGGCATGGGCTCTGGAATCTGCATTTCTGACAGTTTCTCAGGTTAATATGGAAGCTCTGCTCTGGGGCCACCAGCCTTTGGGAAACACCGTTCTGGGTGTTAATCCATGCAGATCATTTGCTCTCAAAGTGTACTAACTTGTGCTAAGTGTCTGCTGTGTTTAGAACGAGTTCTAATTTCTAGGGATCTGTCCTTGAGTAGATTGCTTAACCCCACTTGATTGTTTCATTTGGGTTATTATGTCCTACGAGACAGTACATGTTCATGTGGATTTGTTATGCCCAGAATTCGTGATCCCCAAAGACCACCAGGGAGCCGAGTCCGATGCAAAAGCAAAAGAGCCTTTATTCGAGCTAGCTCGAGCTCAATCCCCTACCTGCACCGATGCAGCGGTGAGATACCGGGGAGAGAGAGTGAGTTTCAAAAGCACAAAGGTTTTATTGGGGTCTAGGGGCAGTTGGTGAGGTAATGGCTGTGGGCTCAGCCAATTGGCTGGGGAAGGGTTGGAGTCCTGTTATGCAGGTCGCCAGGCGTGTTTTGATTGGGAAGTCTGAACAGGTGAGTGGGAGGTTACTCAAGGGGAAGAGGCATGGTTGGCCGGCATAGGTCCGCCCCTTCAGATTGTTGTGTCATATAAGACAGAAGAGGTGAAAGGGGTCCCTAAAGAGTGAGGAGCAAAGAAATGTTAGCTATGATTTATTCACTAGTGGCTTCCTGGTTCCATACACAGAACCTGCCGCTGCCCATGCTGAGTGGCTGAAGCAAGCTGGCTGGAGGGGGAAGAGGGGAAAGGGGACGGAGGGGGAGGAAGGGTATGGTTAGCAGTTAAAAGCCTAGGTGCCATTTGTCTGACTCAAGCCGTCTGACACCAGGCCTAGATCACTTCCGAGTCTCGCTTTCCCCCTTTTGTGAATGAGGAATGAGCCTGATGTTGTCAGGGGTCCAGGGCTTCTGGGGATGCCTTGAAGGTGAGCCTGTGGGACTTTCCCCAACTTTCAGCATTGCAATTCCACCTGGATTGGATTTCCAAATAAGAATGCTTTTGTAAAGAGGGCGCCGCTAAAAACAAAACCCGTTTAAAGACTACCAGGGAGGATAACCTTCAGCTTTCAAAGTTCACCTTCAGACTCATGGAGGATGTCCCCAGAACAGCACGATTGTTCTTTTCTTTCACAACCAAGTTGAAGATGCAGACAATTTAGCCCTAAACCTGCCCCTCTCTAATCTGCTCTAACAGTAATCTGTTGTCACCAAGACCTCTGCCTCCACATGCCACCACCCTGGATGGAAAATCAGTGCCAGTCTGAAGGCCAGGAGGGAGGTGGGGTCACCAATACAACAATGATGGGAAGGTGCCCCCCAGCACAGAGAGAGCATTCTGCTCCCCGATGGTGACTGTCACTGGTGAACCTATTCTAGGTCCTAGACCTGGGGTAAATTATTTGACAAGAGGAGATTTTGCGAGAAGACCCATACCTTATACATCTCTGTAAGTTAACGCCTAATACCAAGACTGGTATTCAGCTGGTTCCAGTAATTCATGGCCGATACCTGTCCTGATTGGTGACACATGCATTCTGACTGGTTACTGCACACGTTCTATTAGTTATGAAATATTTTGAAGACCCCCTTTCCTACTCGTCACAATAGCTGTCCCCATGACATGTCTGCAGTGAAAGGAGAAGGAGCAAATGGGACCTGAGTTCGGTAGCAGAAGGGGATGGAACAGGTAATCTGCAGCTACATCTGACACCAGAATGTTCCCATGGGAACACATCAAGTCCAGGGAAGTTGAGCACCGCAAAACTCTGCTTAGACTCATAGAACCTGTGCTTGAGAGATGAAAGGAGAGTTTAGAGCTGGCACACAGAGAGGGTCCTCCCTTGGGCCTCCTTTGGGCATCTGGAAGTGACTGCTAGCTGCCAGGTTAATGGCCGCTTTCTCGGAAGGACTTGGAGGCCACTGCACGTTCCAAGCACAGGAGGGCTGTGATCTCTCTCTCTCTCTCTCTCTCTCTCTCTCACACACACACACACACTCACTCACTCACTCACTCACTCACTCGCATGTACTCAACACCTTTGGGAGGCTTATTGACCATTCACGATTTTGATTGACCCACAAACGGGAGAGCTTACCTGGAAATGTCAATGCAAACATACCTGACTGAAATGTTCTGACTCAGAAGGATACCAGGAGAAAGCCCTCAAAGGCAGAAGTGTAAATCATGTGCAAAAGATGCACACTGCCTCCCAGGTGAGTAGGATCCATGGATGTGGCCACCAGCACCCCCTTGGAATCCAAGTTATCTAAAATGTATGCGTGACCGAGTCCTTCTTGGCTTCAGACACTTCAGCGGCTCTTTGTCTTGTACCAGAAAGTCATGTTTTTAAGCACACACGTGAGCGTCTCATGACCTGGCCCATTTACCTTCTTGATATTCCTTACTCTGCAATTTGTTTTCTGGAAACAGGGAATGGATTGTAATTTCCACACAGAGCGGCCCACACTGGCGGTGTTTGCCCTCTTCCTGCCCTCCCCAAGCCCGACTCCTAGTCATCTTGTGAGATTTAGGGCCAGGGATTATCTGTTAAGTAACTTAAAAGGGAAAATACTTCACATTAGGCTGGTGTTTAATTAGCTGTGTGCCGTTGAGTTTTAAAATCTGTTTTGACTTGATCTTTCTCTGGTCTTCTCCCTCTCTATTATCTTCATTGGAAAATTTTAAGATAATGGTGCAGGTACTGCTAGGCGCTAACCCAATGTGTGTGCTCTCCATTTTTCTTGCTACCAAAACCCTGCTTTGCTTGGCGGCAGGTGCAGAATTAACATGCTGACTTGCTCTGAGGCCATGTGACTCAAATATGGCAATGAGGTTTAAGCAGGAGTTGCAGGATGTGGCTTCTGGAAAAACTTTCTCAAAGGGGACAGAGTTAATAGCTTCTGTCTTTTATATATATATATATATATATATATATATATATATATATATATATATATAAAATATTTATATATATGGTATGTTTATTTATTTTTGAAAGAGAGAATCAGAGAGCAAACAGGGGAGGTACAGAGAGAGGGAGACACAGAATCTGAGCTATCAGCACAGAGCCTGACATGGGGCTTGAGGTGAGGCTCGAACTCATGAACTGTGAGATCATGACCCAAGTCAAAGTCAGACGCACAACCAACGAAGCCACCCAGGCATCCCTGATCTTTGCTCTTCTTGTGGTCTGGAATATGGCTTGATATCTGAAAGCATACCAGTGGTCTTGCAAAGATAACAGCAGAACAGAAAAACAGAAGGAGCCTGGCAGGTTGCTGACACCTGGCCTGGGCTCTGGTCATATTACAGGAGAAACACTCTTTATTTGTCTAGGTCATTCTAGTTGGATTCTGTTACCTGGAGGCAAATGCTATCCTAACTTACACAGATCTCTCCATCCTGGACTTCTTTCTCTAAGAACAAGGTCATCTTTTGGCATTTGGACCTCTTGTGACTCTTTTACCGTCTATATATGATGAGGTTTCATAATAAGATCATTAGAGATGATTAGAAAATCATTAACTTCTTACAATTCTCCCCTTCTTGCTATTTGCCAACCCAATGCCTATAGTGGTTATGAGGATAGAGGGGGCTGAATTAGGAGATGGAAAAGTTACAGTGATTTGAATGAGAAATATATTCTAATTTCATTGGATGTAAGATAATTAGACAGATACATAATAAATGAACAGTTTGCACATCCAGCCAGGAATTTTCACAGTGCCATTCCAAAGCCATTAGATAACATAAAATGCTGGGAGCCTGTAAGGGGATCCCTGAAAAGAAATATTAGCAGTTTCCCCATTAAATTTATAATTCTCTTGATAAAGATCCTAGAAGCATATGATTAGAGTTGGTGTGTGAGGGGATAGATGAACCTGGATTGGATGGGGCATGGAAAAATTTTAATCATGTGAGTGAGAAATGTAACCTAGTTGGATTTTGGGGAAAAGGTTTACCCTTGAACTTGAACTCTAGATGTTTCATAATCTGGTGAGTATCAGAAGTTTGGTAGTTTCCTAAGATTCTATAAGCTATAACTATAATCCTATAACTACTCGTGGAATAAAAGGACGAGTCTTCCCCAGCCATGTCTAGGCTGGCTTGTGTTTCTCTCCCCTGCTTCCATAGTTCTCTGGAGTGATGGTTAAGAATGTAGAGACAAATTGTCTGGATTTTAATCTTAGCTGTGATTGAGGGAGTTAATAACCTCTCTGGGCCTGATGTTGCCATTTGTGAAATGTAGACAATAATGATATTTACCTATTGGGTGAGGACGATTGAAGTTAATCAACATAAAGCACTTAGATCGGTGTCTGGAACTTACTTAGTAAGCTGTCAATAAATGCTATTGCATTGCTTATTGAATAAACTGTGATATGATGTTCTATTTATTCTACTAGATTGCCAGCTCCTTGCCAAACATGTCTTACTTCTTAATGTAGTGAGTATTCATTTAGTATTCAATCCATCGTTATTGAGGCACACGAATGAAATACCTCTCTGCTGTTGCCTCCCTCATGGAAAGTGTCTTACTTTATAAGGTGGTTTGCAGATTTATGTCTTATCTCCTCCCTTACCCTAAGCTCCTAGCTCCTGTTCTAAATCCTTCTGTTTAGTATGAGCTCAACAAACATTTCTTGAATAAATGAAACGTAAACATTTCATGTGAGGGTTCTCACACGCCCAGAATCATCATTTGTCGTCTCCTGATATGAACTCTTGCAGAATGTGTAATCCAGTGATAGCAAGCTGCTCGCTGTTCTTTAAATGTACCCTGCCCTTCACGTCTCCACACCTTGGCTCAGGTAGCTCCCATCTGCCTTCTGATCTCCATTTTGCCTGGTAAACAAACCCACATACATGTCTAAATTCCAGCTTTGACTCTCTTCCTCCAAAAGTCTGTTCTGATCCTCTCAGGAAGAGCCATCCCTCTCTCTCCTTCCCTCTTCTACCCTCACCTTGTCTTTTTACTCTATAATGATTTCATTGAAGGCTCATGCTGTGTCTTATATATTACAGAACCTAAGTACCTCACATAGCACTTGACATAGAGCAGGTATTCAAATAAGCTTCTTAAAGGGATAGACACGTTGATCTATAGAAAGATACACAGACAGTCCTCTAATGAATGTGCTTTTCCATTCTAAGTCATAAATAAGTAATCATATGCATTCACAACAGCAAAGTTCAGTATGAATCCTCCTCCCCCCTCCCCCGCTCTCATTAGAGGTAGTTAAATTACTCTGTCCATTTCTACCTTATCCAGGATACCTTCTGACATAAAGCATCCATTTGGGAGCACACAGGCCAGGTTTGGGAGTTCAGTATGCACATATGGAGCAGAGGGAAGACAACTGGCTGGCACAGCCCTTGAGCCCTGACCTCGGCTTTGTTGCCTTGGTGTTCAAAACCCAATGATGCTCATTCTGGAAAGGTGGGCATGCCCTGGAAGGGGAAAACAGAATCTGTGTGGACATGGCCCTTTTATGTTCATAAGAAGCAGCCATGGGTTGATAAAAATATCAAGAACCACAGGGTAATTATATGAAGACCTAGGAAAACAATAAGAAAGAACATCTGCATATAGTAACATGAAGAGACATGAATTGGTATAGAAAACCTGCCCCTGCATCACCCATGCCTGGCAGTGGATTAGATTTCTGGGTACTCTCTCAAGAACCCCATGTCTGTGGCAGCCAGGCCTGTTAGGATCATTGGATTAATGACGTTAATGCAAATGGTTGCAGAGAATTCAGAATGACTTTGAATTTAGGTCTCATGGTAAGAGGGGTGTTGGTGATTCCAAACTGGTTATCTTCGTTTTGTTCTTACAAATAGAATTGCTTTCTATGGAAAAATGGCATGCGTGCAGGATCCTTGTGTCTAGTTCTGGACTGATTATTCACTAGAAACAATTACTGGAACAAATTCAGAATTTTTTATTTCCCTCCCCCAAACAAAATGGTGTGTGCATAGGGTAGTGGCATACTGTGTGGAAGGGGGTGGAAGGAAGGTTTTGAAACCTAATTTCCTCACAGAGACGTCAGACTAGGAGATGGACTAACAATAAATACAAACATGTTTGGGGTTTGGGGTGGGGCTGGCAGTTTGCTGTCTCTGTGTAAATACAGTATAACTTATCCTGCCTTTATTTGTTTGGAAGCGTACAACTAAACAAACATCCTTGAGAAACGCATTTTTCTTTTTTTGTTTGCTCGTTCGATGCTTGGCTATTCTGGTTATTTGCTTCAGGATGAAATTCTGGACCCAGGAGGTTGTGTAACCAGGTACCTGACCCAGACTTTGCAGCCCTCTTGGGCTGGTCAGCCTATCCCCCCTCCCCTCCCTCTCCACCCCACACAGCATCCAGAAACCCAAACACAACCACTCTAATCCTGAGTTGTGTTGCCCCAGGGGAGTCATATCCCAAGAGACTAGTCCCATAGTTGCTGGAATAATCTTGTCTCCTTTCTGGTACCAGAACGGCTCCTTATTCTATCTTCCACTGAAGATTCAAAGGTCCGTGGTGTGGGCTGGGAGAGCAACAATTTAGAGAATCCAGAGAATTCTCCTCCCACTGCTGAGCAGGCCACACACCCATGCATCAACAGTCAACAATGAGCCTACTCTTACACATTAGTGCCAGAAGAGTTTCTGGCTGGTGGAGATGTGTCCCCAACCCCCATACCGTGGACCGTGAATGCATACACATGGTAAAGAACAGATTGGTCTTGGTAAATATTTTATTCTAATTTAAAATCAGCTGGCACTTATTGGCCACTTAAGTATTTTAACATCATTATCATGTAGATTTTCCCAAGCACCCTGCAAAGTAGAATTTACTGTTCTCATTCTAGAGCCAAGAAAGCTGAAGCTTATAGGGAAAGATAAACAACTTACTTAAGGTTGCCTTTCTAGTGAACACAGAGCCAGAATTCAAAGTTTAAATATGCAAGTTGGACTTGTAAATAGGGGGAAGAGAAAGATACTACAAACCACGTTAGAGCACTACATTTATTTATTTATTTTTTAATTGATATAATGATGGTTACATCGGGTAGAAGAAGAAACGGAGTGGGTTGAATGGAAGCTCCTGGAAAGATAGGTCCCTGTCTTAAACTCTGGAACACGTACCTGGGATCTTATTTGGCTAAAGTCTTTGCAGGTGTAGTTAAATGAAAGAACTCGAGATGAGATTGTTCTGGATTATCTGGGTGGGCCTTAAATCCATCTACACCGTGTACTAATAAGAGACAGGGTGAGAATAGACATAGAGAGGAAGGAAGGTTATCTGAAGATAGAGGCAGAGATTAAAGTGGTTGCAGCCCCAGCCAAGGAACACCCGGATGAAGAAGCAAGGAAAGGTCCTTCCCTAGAACCTTCGGAAGGAGCCCAGCTCTGCCAGTTCCTTGATTTTGGATTTCTGGCTTCCAGAACTGTGAAAGCGTAAATTTCTCTTTGTTTAAGTCTCCTGGTTAGTGGTAATTTATTATAGAGGCCACAGAAGACTAATAAAGGGGGTAGTGCAAGTGAGTGGCAAGGGCACTGGCCAACTTGATTCCCAACTCTGACCTTCATTACGTTTGACCTTGGCATGGGGTCTTCCTGGGCCTCAGCTTGGTTATGTGGAAAACACCTGTAGTGAGACCCTTTCTGTCTCTGGTGAACCAAGGATTTAGGATCACTGCTCTCAGTTTCCATGCCAGTGGCCAGTGGGTGGGAGCAGTAATTATACGGTGACCTTTATCTTGGCAGAAATATTTGAAGATGAATAATGAAAGCTCCTCCTTTAGAAATATGACTAGTGCATCATTTGCATTTTTTTGCAATGGGCTTAAACCAAGAACTGTTGGCTTCTAATTCCTGGGTGCAAATTTTAAAGGAAAATAATGAAAAATACTAGAGATTATGGGGGTTAGCTGCTGCCCTATGGTGATAAGTGTGTCTTAATGGCGTAAAAATCTTATTGAAGGTACTATATTTTGGATAAGGCATAATCTGACTCTTCCTCCTGCTATGAATGTTGCCCAGTGGTTTCTTTCTTACCAGGCAAGCTCATCAGGCTGCATTCCTCGGATGTGATATCCTTGCCTGATAGTAAAATTCATGGTAAATATACCTTTTCCAGCAGGTGGTTTTCCAGTAATTGTGTGACTAGACAAGGTAGGTATTCTATTTTAAGAACCATGGTGTTTTACTCTATGCAAGAGAGACAGTGCAATTTGGAACGCTTGCTTAGAACTATGGGTTGATTATACAAGAGGAGCAAATTAAGAATCAGAAACAATCTTGGGGCGCCTGGGTGGCTCAGTCGGTTGAGCGTCCGACTTCAGCTCAGGTCACGATCTCACAGTCTGTGAGTTCGAGCCCCGCGTCAGGCTCTGGGCTGATGGCTTGGAGCCTGGAGCCTGCTTCCGATTCTGTGTCTCCCTCTCTCTCTGCCCCTCCCCCATTCATGCTCTGTCTCTCTCTGTCTCAAAAAAAAAAAAAAAAAAAAAGTTAAAAAAAAAGAATCAGAAACAATCTTAAAAAATATCTATCTCCTTTTATTTTTTCTTATTTTTAATTTTAATTTAATTTTAATTTTTTTATTATTATTTTTAAAGTTTATTCTTGAGAGAGAGAGAGAGAGAGAGAGAGAGAGAGAGAGAGAGAGAGAATGGGCGGGGGAGGGGCAGAGTGAAAGAGAGACACAGAATCCGAAGCAGGCTCCAAGCTCTGAGCTGTCAACACAAAGCCTGATGCGGGGCTTGAATCCACAAGCCGTGGATTAATGGACTTAATGGACTGAGCCACCCAGGTGCCCCTAATTTTATTTTTAAAGAGAGAGAATAGGCAGGGGAGAGAGGGCCAAAGGGAGAGAGAGAGAGAGAGAGCGAGCACATGAGCTGTGGAGAGGGGCAGAGGGAGAGAGAGAATCTTAAACAAGTGCCACACTCAGCACGGAGCCTCACATGGGCTTGATCCCACGACACTGGGATCATGACTTGAGACAAAACCAAGAGTTGGACTCTCAACTGACTGAGCCACCCAGGCGCCCCAAATATCCCCTCTTAAAATAATCAACAGAGAAATGACAAATAGATTGCCAGTCGGTGAAATCTGGGATACATTTTTCCATTACGAGTCTCAGAAGATAATTGGGAACGTTCCTTTTCCTGTTTGACTATAATTTCCAGCTCAACTTTCTACCAAAAGATTCCATTTTCTAGAATCCAACTGAGACTTCAGAAAGGACAGGGAGCCTGTGGCTCTTGTCCAGGGCCTGCTACATAGTGGCCCCTTCATGAATGTGGAGTGAACATACAGAAGACTCATCCCTAACAAGCCAGTTTCAACACAGAACAGAGCCAGCCTGTGGAGTCTCATCAGTGTGGAGAACTCCCAAAGCTGTGACCTCCAGGGCTCACCCCGCAGTAGTTACCAAACACACATGTGGGCCACCCCCAGGGCAGCTGCTGGTACTGGTAGCTGCCAGCTCTCACCAGCTTTTCAGGCTACTGTCCTTGTGGAATGGAAGTTGCAATACAGCCCAGGGGGAAGAGGCAATACTTGTGCAAATGCCCAGCAACTCCAGGTACACTTAAGAGAGAAGCACAATTCAGGCTGGGAAGATGGGGAAGGTTACAAGATGCTGGAGGGAGAAAAGTATCTGGAGGAGAAAATATACAAAACACAAAAGGGATAATACAATTTCCCCTACCAGGCTTGTCCTAACTTAACTAACTCACCGACTAACTTCCTTTTTTCTTAAATAAATGCGCCAGGCTGTGTTCTAGGCACTAAGGATATAGGAATGAACAAAACAGACATGATCCCTGCGTACATGGAGCGTCCATTCTAGAGGAGCTGATGCCAGTGGAAGAATAACACAAGGTTCCTGCTGTGAAAGGAAGCTGGCCGGCAGCCTTGCCCTCCAGCCACGCCCAGCTCAGTCTCCCTGAGACCCCAGTCCCCTCTTCTGACTAATTAACAACATGCTGTCTATCTTACCACAAAGGGCAAAAAAGTTGCAACTATATGAGGTGATGGATGTTAACTAAACTTATGGTGGTGATCATTTTGCAATATATACATATATCAAATCGTTGTAATATACACCTTAAACTTATACGATGTTGTATGTCAATTATATCTCAATAACATTGAGAGAAAAAAAGAAAGTGCAATCCAGTAAAATATGATCCTGTGGAGTGTGAAATCTTTCAAAAAAGCTAAAAAACAAACAAACAAACAAACAACCCAACAATCAATATACAATCTATTAGTCTCTAGTTAATACATTTCTAACAAGCTTGTAGGCTCTGCAAGAGCCAGGACAGGGTGTTCTCCCTCTCTGGTGACACCCAAGCTTTAGAGACAGTGCTACGTGTATGTCAGGTTTTAAATAAAAGTCTGTGGAGGATATAACATTGTATTGAATTTAATGTTCAGACACCTCAGATGAACTTCGGGTGATAGACCATTTTACTCTGAGATCAGAATATCTTAGAAAGAATAGGTCCGTAACTTGCATACAGGAAGTGCTTAATGAATGAATGAGTACATGGTTTAAAAAAAACCAAAACACTAATATTTGTGTTGCTCTATTTACCACATCCAAAGCCTATTAGGTGAGTACTATTTGCATCCCCATTTCACAGATGAAGATTTTGAGGTTTTGAGTTAAGAACCATGCCTGAGACCACACTGCCAGAGAGAAACAGGGTTCAAACTCAGGGAGTTTGATTCTAAAAGCTCCCTAACACTATGTTGTGCTACTTCAGATCTGACTTGAGGGGGTGGGGGTGGGGGATGTCTTACTGGCATTCAATGTTTTTGTCTGGTTTCTTCCTCGAGAGATTTTCGAATACCTTGCTATTTGGGTTTTGTGCCGATGTTACTGTTGTAGGGCTTTTTACCCACAATACTCAGGATTCATTGTGTCGCCGCTTCAAAGAATGAAGAGGTGGACACGAAATGAGCAGCAGGCAAAAATTTATTAGAATATAAGATTAGAAAAGAAGAATAGTAGGAAAGCTCTTTTTACAGAGAGGGGACAGGTTCTGGTCACCACCCCCTCCCTTCCCCCTTGTTCCTTCTCAGGTTCTACCCCGAGAGCTCTAGGTGCTGGGTTGTCCATTCCTGATTGGCTCATTTCCATTGTATGAGGGGTGGTCTGGGGCCATACTTAGGTCTTTTGTCAAATTCCTAAGGGAAACCTGAGAGGGAGTAGGTGGGGTCTGTTACATTCTTAAGAGGAGCCTATGCCTGAGGGGTTTGCTGTGGTCAGACACGCCCAGCATGGTTCCTAGAGGTGGCTTGTCCATTTCCGTTTTCAGCTTCAGGGAAGACTGAAAAATTAAGTGAGGCAGATGGCTTTCTGTTATAAATTTTAAGGGGGCTAGAAAGATCTCCCTGCCCATAAAATCTCCCTGTTTGCTTCCTGATGTTTAAAATCCCACCAATGCCCTTTCATCGCTTGGCCTCAAGTCATGTCCTCTGTCAAAACGCAAATAAATCAGGGATTGATAAGTGACACTGTAAGTCAAGCCGCCTGCCAGTCTGCCTGCCAACCGACTAAGTGACCGAGGCATCGTCTTACAAAGATTAAAGGTAAATAAGAGGTCTCTGCCCTCAGGAAGGTCTTGACTCTGGAAGCAGACAAATGGAAAAGAAATGCAGCAGTGTCTTAGACATAGGTTTAGGGAGCAATTCCTCCCCCAAAAGGAAAGGATACACTGCTCTACTTGGAAAGATGAGCACAGATATCCCTTAAGCCTAAAGTCCTTCACACTTTAGTAAGAATGAACTGTAAAGATTTTTTTTTCCAGAAGGTGTATTTTGGTGATAGGAGAAGGTTTGGAGTGAGTGTGAGTGCAAAGGAATAGTACAGAGGGAGAGAGGGAATGGCAGCAAGAAAAAAAAAGTTCACGAAAACCTGGAATCAAGGTCATAACCCTGAGCTGATTTCAGAACTGAGAGTAGATTGGACCCTCACTTATATGAGCCTGCTCAATTGTCAGGCCACATGTTAAAACCCCATAATAAAAGAAGAATCAGTATTTTTACAAAAGGGTTCATGTCTATTCTATAAGGCAAAAAATGTTGTGACTGACTGATACACATATAGGCAAGCACTTCTTCATTGAATATCCTAGGGGTCAGCAAATTTTTTTAATAAACTGCCAGGTTGTTAACATTTTAGGCTTCGATGGGCACTATGGTCTTTGTAGTGACTGTAGTGCAACTCTGCCATTGGCTTGTAAGAGGGCCAAGACCAGTTTTCAAATCAGAGGGTGTGGCTGTGTTCCAGCGAAATTATTTATGAAAACAGATGGAGGACTGAATTTGGCCCAGAGGCCGTAGTTTGCTAGCTCATGGTTTATATCATTTAATACACATATTATTCATTCATTCATTCATTCATTCATTCATTTATTTTATTAAAAACACTTTTTTGAGAGAGAAAAAAACAGAGCAGGGCAGAGGGGCAGAGGGAAAGAGAACTTTAAGTAGGCTCATGCTCAGTGTGGAGCCTGACACGGGGCTCAATGTCACCACCGTGAGATCATGACTTGAGCCCAAATCAAGAATCAGACACGTAACTGACTAAGTCACCCACGTTCCCTGCCAAGTTGTTCCTTTGAATTTACCAAAACTAGTTCTGTTATCATCTTACAAAGATTCTGCATGTCAGTAAAAATTACCTGCGTGCTATCTTTTGCAAATGGCTGGTTGTGTCCTATCACTTAAACTATATGTCTGCTAACTCCATCTTATAATCAGAGCTGCACACAGATTTTACCTGCTCTAAGAAGCATTCTTTTTTTAAATTTTAATTTATTTTAATGTTTTATTTTTGAGAAAGAGGAGAGAGAGAGAGAGAGGGAGAGAACGAGAGGGGGAGGGGCAGAGAGAGAGGGAGACAAAATCCGAAGTAGGCTCCAGGCTCTGAGCTGTCAGCACAGAACCCAACATAGGGCTCAAACTCGTGAACCGCATCATGACCTGAGCCGAGGTCAGATGCCCAAACTTGACATCAAGACCTATAACCCGCCCTCCCCCATTCTTCTCCTCCCTCACCCGTCCGCACATGGTTACCTAGATTGGTGAATGGAACTATCTGCCACCCAGAGATGCAAGCCAGAAGCTTGGAGGTCGTTCTTGACAACTTCCTTCCTCTCACCCTGATGGTCTACTATTCACAAAGTCTAGATGATTCTACCTCCTAATACCTCCTCAACTGAAATACTTCTTTTTAACTCCGGTGCGTTCATCAGAGCCTAGCCTACTAACTTCTCGTATCTGAACATTCTAATTGTTCTGCTGGAGTCCTCTCTCACCTAAATGTCATGTCCACCCTTTATCCATCTGGCCGTGTCCGTCCTGTCAGTGGTTTCAGACTGCTCTTAGGGTAAGGAACAAAATCCCAAACACCCTATTAGACTCTGCATGATCGACTCTAACATCATCATCTTTCTCTGAGACTGCTCTCTCTTTCCCTTCCTCTGACACACCTGAATCAGGTATTATTTTAGAGCTTTATTCTCATTTGTGTCTGTAGAAGATTTGTATCAATAATTCCATTCTTTACCAACTTTTGTATCCACACCCTTTACCAAGTAACACTTCCGTGCTCTCCCATGTAGGTGACACATAATTTCCTACCCCACCCCCACTGAGTTCAGTCATGTGACTTGCTTTGGCCAGTAGAATTAGGACAGACACCGAGCCCATGCTGCAAGTGTCTTCCCGAACCTCTCCTTCCACCATAAGAAGAATATACCCTTTGGTTCCGTGAAAAGGATGAGGAACATGCAGAGTGGAACTACCCAGCTGAGACCAGCCTACTTCAACTCACACCTGATAGATGCACAGATACATAAGAAAAAATAGCTGGTTGTTGTTTTAAGCCCCTGAGGTTTGGGGTGGTTGGTCATATAGGAATAGCTAATGGAAACACTGACGCGATAATCTGCATTTTCCCGTGTGGCTTTGTAGATGTCCTCAGCCTTAGTCGATATGTTTAGGTCAACTGGGGTTAAGAGGGCTAAAATCAACAAAGATGGCATACACGGATCGCATTCCTCCGACTGAAAACAGCGATATTTTGCTTGAGGATTGAGGTCCTGTAATAAAACAATGGCCACTTCCTGACAATTTCTCCGTGACTTTCCAAATGAAATAAGGGCTTTCCTGCCCAGCTTGCAAACGGGGTGGGTGAAACTGAGCATGGATCTTGCCCTTGCTGTCACAGAGGCTCTTCATCCCCGGGAAGAATGGCAAGCCCACCGGCGCATCCCTGAGGACCATGCTGAAAATCCAGGGCTGGTTTCTGACACAGTCTACCTGCTTCTCAAAGACAGACACGATCTGTCAGAAGAGACCTTTGAAAGGTCGTCCTAGCTTCAAACAGCGCATCTTGCTGTTTTTATCCTTGTCCTCCGAGTTTCTCTTTGAAGAGCTGTTGAATGTTTCTGGCCTTTATATTTTCTCAGCCTGACAAAACCAATTACTAAGTGGATGTTAATTAAGCCACAGGGCCAAGTCATTGGCAATTCAAAATGAAAACCATGACCGCATGTGGCCGTCATACCTTGCCCCAAAAAGCCACAGCAAAATGCTCTGCCTTTCAAGGAGACTCTTGAAATTAAGACTCTGTCACCCATAAATGTTAAGCGACTCAGGGGCTGTAAAGCAAAGTGCCCTGATTAATGTGCCATCAGGTTTGCTATGTCAGAACAGCCACAGAGAGG
Organism: Panthera leo; assembly: GCF_018350215.1. NCBI lineage: Eukaryota > Metazoa > Chordata > Mammalia > Carnivora > Felidae > Panthera > Panthera leo. Next base: position 113,763,879 of record NC_056685.1, on the reverse strand, counting down.
GAAAAGTCAGCAGTGGACAGTTTTCACAGCATTAGAGAAAATAAAGACGTGCACAGCTGGCTGGGTGCAATTCTCTCTGAAATAAGTTTTTCACATGTACGTTTCAGTTTTGCTTAAATCCACCCCAAATTCCAAAGCAGACATCTGGAAAAGAGAGGCAATGAACTTTCCTAGCTAAAATGTTCTGGATATTTTCTTTTTGGTGAGGAGGGGGAGAAGATTAGATATTTGAACAATTCGTTCTTCCTCTGCTTTTAAACTAGCCCTACCACGCTGTCTTCAATGGCCTGGATCGCAAGAGGGCTGCCTCTACTATATCCAATGGCCGACAGACCATCGCTAACCTGACCTTCTACTCTAGAAGAAGAAAGTGAACTAGACCTCTGTTCTCCCTCTTCTCCAAACTACTTGGAGCCAACATGTCCTGAAAAGTGTGTGACTTCCTGTGCTGTCTCCCATCATAGGACCTCGTGGCATTTGGGGTAATATGGCAACCCAGAGACCCATCTTGCCTTGTAGTGCTCTGATCGAGCATGGGAGGTCTGACACCATATTACCCGAGAATCAGGAGGCTTTGTGGCAGGGCTGGGTGGTGAGTGGCTTCCTTTCTCTGGAAGAGAGGCCTGGGAAAAAGACCCCCCACTGATGGGCTGAAGCAGGAGAAGGGGTTCAGATAAGATTGGATGTGTTCAGGGTGATATGGCCGTAGATAGGAGACGGGGTTCAAATGAGCCAGTTGTGTTGAGGACCTTTGGGGATCTGGAGGGAATCTTGGTTGGAGTCTCAAGGGCGATAGAGAATGTGAAGAATTCTTTGGGCTTCCAGGCGGACTCTTGGAGAGGTAACATGGAGAGCCTGCAGGCTCCTGCTGGCTTCCAGGCTCCTTCCAGGTGAGCACTTCCTAGGTCTCTTGCTCAGGCAGCAGTGTGACAACGCTCCACAGACATTGCCCCTTAATCTCCTGTAAGTGGGAGACGTAGAGATGCGGTCTGGGGCTTGCTGGTCAAAGTGGAGAAGATTCTCCTGGTTCTCACAGTGCTTCTTTGACAGACTCCTCATGGAGAACCGAGGAGACGCCCCACAGCCTCTTATCTGCATCTCTGGGCAGGGTGGCTCCATCTTTCCTATGCGGCTAAGAGCCCCTATTGCCGGAAGCTTCCAGGGGACATTGTTGGACTTGCTGTTCCTGGGACAACACTGGAGTTGTTCAGTTTCTGAATTCAAGTGCCACTCTTCCTCTGGTATGTCTTTGCCCTTTTCCAGAGGAAAAATTTACATGCAGGTTGTTGCATTTTTAGTGAGGAAGAGCAGAGTGTGCAGTCTTTTGCAAATGAGGGAGAGCAACGTGAGAAAAAAAAGGTATCTGAAATTTCAGGTGAAAACCTCTAATTTGTCACGGGACATCGGTAGAAACCAGTTATTAGCATCCTTTAAGTTCTGAGGATAAATTACATAAACGATTCCAACCTTCCCATCTGAATACTTTGTATGTTGAAATTTGTATACTGTTTACTTATGCCTTCCAGGTTGAAACAAAAAATGTTTTAAGAACCTTAGTGACCTATGAGACTTTCTGAAGCCACAAAGCTCAACACCTTTTGATTATTCCATTTTAAGACAATTAAATATACATTAACATTTACATTCTCTATACATGTATACATGTATACATCTATACATACATAACATCTTACATTCTCTATCTATCTATCTAATCTAATCTATCATCTATCTATCTTATGCTTTGGTGTATTTCAGGGATATAAGGCTATAAGAACAAGGAGAACAGGGAGCCTGGGTGGCTCAGTTGGTTAAGCATCTGCTTTTGGCTCAGGTCATGATCTCGCAGTTCTTGAGTTCGAACCCTGCATCGGGCTCTCTGCTGTCCATGGAGAGCCATCTTTGGATCTTCTATTCCCCCCCTCTCTCTGCCCCTCCCCCACTCATGCTCTCTGTCTCTCTCTTTTAAAAATAAATAAATAAAAGTTTAAAAATATATATGTATTAAGAAAAAAACAACAACGACAACAAAACCCTTTCCCTCAAGATTTAAATTACAGGATGAAGCATGGTTTCAGTCATCGCTGTAAAGAATTTTGCAAAAGGCGTTCTAGGTTTTTGTCTATCCTTGTATTTTGGAAAAATAACTTGCAAATCTGAAAAGAAAAACCCATATGTCACCCAAATGCCCCACTTCTTGTGATTAGAGGTGCTTTCTAGGATTCACTAATGCAGAATGATCTCTCGATTATACTTTTCTCATGCTCAAGGTAAACTGATTATACCATTTGACAACTTGATCCATGGCAACGTGGAAACGACTTACTACAGCTCTGTTATTTTGTAGTTTACCATATGAAGAAAGTAGCTTTGTGTGGGAAAGCATTGATCCTTACTCATCCTGCTAAAGATTGTGTAAGAGTCACCTCTCAATTACTTACAGGCCTGGTGTGGGGCTGTGGATAAGATACTATCTTCCTTTGCCATGGACAACGTGGGAAGTGGTTTCAGACTGTGCATGGCTTGTTTGTAGATGACATATCAGTAATTGATCACATATTATGGGATCTCCAGTAACAATTTTAGCAAGTCTGTAATTCTAAAGCAAAACTCAGCCATCTGGAATGCATTGGGAATGAACACATTTGAATAGCCAAATTTTAAGGATAACTAATAATTTTCTTTAGTACTCCATGATTTTAATTGCACTGACAACACTTTTTAGTAGATCTTTTTCTACAGTGTATTATTTACCTCCTCAACTTGATAATAGAGAACACTGAACAGCTGTATATCTTTTCTTGATGACCTAGTCTCTTTATGTTGATTATCACTCATAGTACTAGTTGACATGCAATGGTTGTTACTATGTTTACCATAGCTTTATGAAGAATACAATAATTGTTACAGATTTTTATAGCATATGACTAAATGGCTTCACACCGATATATTCTCAAGTTCATATTCATTATTTCTCATTACAGTTGAGGTACTTGCCTAAAGCAGCCTCTCTCCCCTTTGTTTCTTCCAGTCTGTTTCAGGCATAGAGGTCCAATGACCCTATGTAGAGAGGATTCATAGGTTCTCACATCAATAAAGAATAGGAGTCCAATGTTATGATGTTGTCATGACAATACTGTGACATTGATTTGGGGGACTCCATGTTCTTTTATGTTTACTGTCTGGTTCTCATCTGGTTTAAGGCCAAATGAAACTAAAATACTAGATTTTAGACTGGAGAGTTGTTCAAGGAACTTCTTAGATACAAATTAAAGTCAATTCGACTCTTACCTACAAAAGAAATCTGCAATTATTAATACTGAGTTGCTGAGGGGCGCCTGGGTAGCTCAGTTGATTCAGCATCCGACTTCGGCTCAGGTCATGATCTCACAGTTCGTGGGTTTGAGCCCTGCCTCGGGCTCTGTGCTGACAGCTCAGAGCCTGGAGCCTGTTTCAGATTCTGTGTCTTCCTCTCTCTCTCTGCCCCTTCTCCACTTGCGCGCTCTCTCTCTCTCTCTCTCTCTTTCACTTTCTCTCTCTCTCTCAAAAATAAATAAACATTTAAAAAAATATTTGCTTTAATATTTTGAGCCGAGTTACAAAACTTCACATGTAGGACAAAAATGTGTGACGTACCTTGCGATGTACCTTATTTTGGGGACGATGGAAGAGGGTGATACCAGCGAAGAAACTTACATTTTAGCTACAATGAGGTTGAACTGATTTTGTTCTAAGATTAATAATTTCTGCTGCTGCTTGAAAGGCTGCTACCCGCTTTGATGGAGAAGAATGAGAGGCCTGTTGTCACCATTGATGATACTAGGTTTCTTTTCAGCTCCTGAGTTGGAGCGGCCTATTCCTCATTCTCTCAAGGAACAAATGGCCAAGTTGAGGTACAGGTACTTTCACATACATACACACCCAGGAAATTGTATTATTTTCTCCTTTATAGCCACGTCCAAGTTCTAGGCAGCAACACCACTAAAGGATTCAGTACGTTTCCATAGGCACTTGAAGAAGAGCTTTATCAGAATTCTTAGTCCTTGGGTTTCCCCTTGGTCTTTGTGACTTCTTTCTCCTCCTCTGAGGGTTTAGGACCCTGCTTTGGATTTTGTTTCCAGTTGTTGTGGCCAGTAGGAAGTCATTATGTCCCATATAACGTAAGAGTCATTAAATACTATTTATTGGTCGGTGTCTGAAATATTGGAACTAAAGCAGCAGTGATGGCTGACATGATTCACCGCAGAACCGGAGAAACTTTAAATACAGCAGGTCTCTCGATGGCAGTTTGCAGAGAGCAGAGAGCCCAGTCTCTGGAGTCTACCACCTGCTGGCTATCCCCACCTCACTGCCAGCTAGCCTGTGACCCCCTCTGTCAGCCTCCAGGCCACATTTATGAAAGGGCGTCAGAGTACCTCCCTCCCTGGGTGGCTGCAGGGATTAGTGGATATAATGCATGGGCTCCTGGGAGGCCCTCCCTAAATGATTACCCCCATGGATCTGGTAAGGAGTCAAAAGGTAACAGAAAAGTAAGGCTAACTCTTCTCCTTTATATTCTCTGAAAGACAAACACAACACATGATCATTAAAAAGATTTACCAGGCTTTGACCTCCCAAGCCTTGTAAGAACCTAGGAAACACCACCCACACAGTCGGGGAAGGAATCTCTGTGTCCTCAAATTTAAACCACACAGATTAATGATTCACCCATTCTACTCAGACCTGAAGAGACCAGCCAGCCAGAACCAAGAGAAACTGGTAGCAACAGGATCTAAACAAATGGAAAGTCTGAGAGGGAAACAGCCCCAGAATGTTGGCTTTACCACCAGTGGGATGGTCTACCTCCGAAGGTGACGTTGTCCCAGTGTGGCCCGACAAGGGAGTTAGCAGATCCAGAGTGAATGGCCAGGCGAAGGCTTGGAAGAACAGGTTCCACACCTGTAACTATGGACTCTCCAGGCCGAGTGCAGGTGAACTTGAGGCGAATTTGAATGAGGAACTGGCCTTTCTCCTCCTTAGAGACTTTTCTAGTTATTTGTTTATGAAAAAGCCCAAAGGAAAGAAAGTTCAGAATCTAAGACTAAGACCGGCTAAGACAAAGTCTGGTGATTTGTTTTTGTTGAACAATGGATGATCCTATTCAGAAATGATGCAAATGTGGCTTTTTCCTTACCTCCAGGTGTTCAGTAATAGTCACTGATTGTTCTGCGAGGTGGTTCTCTTCTCTTTATTTTCTCTAAAGTTGTGAGAATCATTCCTTTCAACTTGACTTTGCTTGCATCTGAAAACATTTTGTGTGGCTCTATTTAATTCGTGGGCTGTTTTGATAAGCACCGAATAATAGAGGAAATGATCATCGTACTTGGGAACAAATCCGTGAGTGTTAATCTTCAAATAATTAAAATGGGAATGGAAAAATATGTGCAGGTACAGCATTCCCATTTAAGCAGGACCCAAGAATGTATGCAATGCTACAGAATATCTGCAGAATCTTTATAAAAACAAATTCAAACAAACTTGAATTAAGCCTAATTTACTGATGTGTTCATTGCTTAGAATCGTTACATGTACTTCTTGTGAAGGTTTCTGCTGTCAGTGGTTCTCAGAGTGGGGTGCCTGGATCAGCAGCATGAGCATCTCTTGGTAACTCCTTTGGAAGGCAAACTTTCACCTTCCCCCACCTCCTGCACTGGAAATGCTGGGGTGGGGCTGCCTGTCTGTGTTTTAACAAGTCCTCCTGGGGGGATTTTCACATTTGTTAGAAATTTGAGAACTGTTGCCATAGGGAAAACCGGGTCTAATTTTATCCATCTTGGCTTTGCGATAAACTTTGCATTAGTCTTTAATGTTCCCCTTTTGGCCTTATTAGAACATCACTCACTTAGAACTGTGGAAAATGACTTGAACTCCTCCCTTTTCAACCATTACCACTATCCCCACCACCATACCAAAAATGAGGCATCAAGGGCATTTCTCTATTTTACCAGCATGAAGCCAGTACAAAAAAGAGTCTGAGTTCCTGCCAAGGCTAGAAATGAATTGTTTCACTTTAGGAAGAAAGAAAAATGAATAGAATGTTTCAGCTTTTGGTTTGTAGAAGGAAGGTCGTCCTTTATCTCCTAGTCTCCTCACGCATGCATGATTATAAAACTGTCTCTCCCGGGAGACATGATAATGGAATATTTGATCCCCATCCAGAAACTTCCAACCTCTGGTTGTAACTTAAATAGGAAAATTAAGAGTCTACAGAAAGGTCACAAAGTTATTACCAAGAAAGAAAATAGCGCAACTTCTAAGGAGAAGGACAGTTGGGAGGAATTTTGGATGGGGAGGGGAGCCCTGGCTGACCAGGCAATCCCTAGGTCAGCTTTTCCTTCAAGACCCTGGGGCAACTGCCTTGAAAGTGAAGGTGGCCCTTTAAGTCTCAGTGTGACACGTGAAGAGGGGGAGCTATACTGTAGAGGGGGAGCTCTCTGCATGCTTTTGTCTCTGGTCTAGGTTATTGGATCAGGATAAATCTTGGTTGTGGAGAAAGCCACCTGGGATGTGTCCCGTGCAGTCTAAAGTCCACAAGCTATTTTTCTTTCATCAATATCTGCATCTGAGACAGAAAGCTCTGGAGTTCTGATTGGACCTTTAGCTTAAAAAAAATTAACCCAACGTTAAAAATTAAGAGATTTTACAGAAAAATTTGGATTGCAAGCTTTTTAAAGAAAATGTTTATTTTTGCATTCCTTTTCAAAATAGCACCAGCATTCTTCACAGAGCTAGAACAAACAATCCTAAAACTTGTATGGAACCAGAAAAGACCCCGAATCGCCAAAGCAATCTTGAAAAAGAAAACCAAAGCAGGAGGCATCACAATCCTGGACTTCAAGCTGTATTACAAAGCTGTAATCATCAAGACAGTATGGTACTGGCACAAAAACAGACACTTAGATCAATGGAACAGAATAGAGAACGAACCCAGAAATGGACATACAAATGTATGGCCAACTAATCTTTGACAAAGCAGGAAAGAATATCCAGTGGAATAAAGACAGTTTCTTTAGCAAATGGTGCTGGGAGAACTGGACAGCGACCTGCAGAAAAATGAACCTGGACCACTTTCTTACACCATACACAAAAATAAACTCAAAATGGATGAGAAACCTAAACGTAAGACAGGAAGTCATCAAAATCCTTGAGGAGAAAGCATGCAAAAACCTCTTTGACCGTGGCCACAGCAACTTCTTACTCAACACGTCTCCAGAGGCAAGGGAAACAAAAGCAAAAATGAACTGTTGGGAGCTCATCAAAATAAAAAGCTTCCACACAGTGAAGGAAACAGTCAGCAAAACTAAAAGGCAACTGACAGAATGGGAGAAGATATTTGCAAGTGACGTATCAGATAAAGGGTTAGTACCCAAAATCTATAAAGAACTTATCAAACTCAACACCCCAACAAACAAATAATCCAGTGAAGAAATGGGCAAAAGACATGAATAGACACTTCTCCAAAGAAGACATCCAGATGGCCAAACGACACATGAAAAAATGCTCAACATCACTCATCATCAGGGAAATACAAATCAAAACCACAACGAGATACCTCACACCTGTCAGAATGACTAAAATAATCACTCAGGCAACAACAGATGTTGGTGAGGATGTGGAGAAAGAGGATCTCTTTTGCACTGCTGGTGGGGATGCAAACTGGTGCAGCCACTCTGGAAAACAGTACAGAGCTTCCTCGAAAAATTAAAAATAGAACTACACTATGACCCAGCAACTGCACTACTAGGTATTTATCCAAGGAATACAGGTGTGCTGTTTTGAAGGGGTACATGCACCCCCATGTTTATAGTAGCACTATCAATAATAGCCAAAGTATAGAAAGAGCCCAAATGTCCATCGATGGATGAATGGATAAAGACGATATGGTATACATATACAATGGAGTACTACTTGACAATCAAAAAGAATGCAGTCTTGCCATTTGCAACTACGTGGATAGAACTGGAGGGTATTATGCTAAGTGAAATTAGTCAGAGAAAGACAAAAATCCTATGACTTCACTCATATGAGGACTTTAAGAGACAAAACAGATGAACATAAGGGAAGGGAAACAAAAATAATATAAAAACAGGGTGGGGGACAAAACGTAAGAGACTCAAATACAGAGAACAAAGAGAGGGTTTCTGGAGGGGTTGTGGGAGGGGGGATGGGCTAAATGGGTAAGGGGCATTAAGGAATCTACTCCTGAAATCATTTTTGCATTATATGCTAACTTGGATGTAAATTTAAAAATTAATTAATTAAAAAAAGAAAGTGCTAATTTTATTAACTAATCTGACAACGCGATGTCCATATTCCAATACTTCCGTATCTATATAAAAGGAGTAGACCTGAGGACAGGCTTTATGTTTCAGATGGGACAAACAGCATCCATTTCACCACGTTCTCTGCCAGTTCCTACAATATTCCTGAGGCTAGTGTTGCGTCCTATTTGTCATTGTGTATGTGGTCTTATTTCTTCTGACAACACTACAAATAATAGCCCCAAACTGGAAAAACCCCAGTGCTAATTTCAGTATCATGTCCATCGCCAACTGACAGATACACTGATATACTAACCTATGAAAATAAAGGAACAATTGCTCTAGCCTTGAACATGATGTTCAATGAAAGAAGCCAGACTCTGTGATTCCATTCACATGAACAAGAATGGGCAGAGTTCATCAATAGTCTTACAAGTTAGGATGATGGTTTTTATCTTTGGGGGGAGGCAGGAGCGTGGCTTCTGGGATGCTTATATGTTCAATTTTCTGATCTGTGTGCTGGTACCTGGGTGTATTGTCTTTGTGGAAATTCATTCTCTGGTATGCTCATGCTAGGAGCACTTTTTTGTTTATGTATGCTCTGCTTGAGTAAACAGTGTCCTTAAAAAAGTACGTCTGGGCTGACAGATTATATCCTGGTTTGCTTACTTGTTTATATGACTTGCTGGCTAATACATATCTTTGAATTGGCCAATTTCTAAAAAAAAAAAATTTTCCCTAGTGTTTGAAAGAGGTAGGATTTTTATTTGAGTTTTCTTGTAGGTCTTAGGGTCATACAACTCAATGAAACCATGTTTAAAATTATTAGTCTCCATGCCTCTAAATATATCTCAACCTCTTTGAGGTACTTATTTAAGAAAGTTTTCTAGGCTGGGGCACCTGGGTGGCTCAGTTGTTTAAGCATCTGACTTTGGCTCAGGTCATGATCTCATGGTTCATGAGTTTGAGCCCCATGTTGGGCTCTCTGCTGTCAGCACAAAGCCTGCTTCAGATCCTCTGTCCCTCTTTCTCTCTGCCCCTCCCCTGCTAGCACTCTTTCTCTCTCTCTCTCTCAAAAAATAAATAAAACACATTAAAAAAAAAAAAACAAAAGGTTTCTAGGCAGTACATATTCCAAACGGTTTCATATCTGAAATTGTCTTTATTTTGCCATCATCTAGGAATCCTGGATATGGAATTCTCATGTGGTTGTCAGAAGAATTCAGTTCCTTGCAATGGTAGATCTGAGGATCTCCAGTCCTAGAAGCCACCCATAATTCCCTGCCATACTCTCCTCTCCATAGGCAGATCATACTATAGCCTGCTTCTTCAAGGCCAGGGGGCAGTTTTTCCCTCCAGTCTGGTAAGATAGAGTCTTGTAGATTTACTGTAACATAAGCACAGGGGTGACATTCCATCACCTTTGTCATATTCTATAGATTAGAAGCAAATCATAGGTCCTACCCACTTTCTTAGGGAAGGGATTACTCAAGAGTGTGACTTGGGGAGGGGGGCCCAATAGGCGGTGCCAACTACCGTCTTTTCGATAGTAATTTAACTTTTGAAAATTATTTTAAAATTTAAAATTTAAATTTTAAAGTATTTTAAAAAATGTTTTTGAATTGGTATGTAGCTATACCAGAGACATCCCCAACCTCTTGAGCCATATCTTTCTTTTACTCTTTGACATCAGATTGGCCTGAAGTATGATTTTAGTGTTTCTGAGGGATAGAAGCCAGTTGGAGAAGTAGAAATAAACCAAGCAACCACACATCACAGAAACCCACGAAGTAGGCACAGCTACGATTTCACAATTCCTTAGGCTGTCCCTGGCTCTGTACCAGCCCATCTGTGTTTGCCTACACCCAACGGAGGCACCGTGGGGTCTATTTCTTTCGTTTAATTGTAGTGTGGGCTGCTTTGAATTTTGCTTTGACGTTCAACAGGGGCTTACAGTAACACTTAGACTTCCGTGAATGAATTTCTACTGATGTTGCTTAAACCAGCAGCAAATCGCCTACTTTGGAAAGAGTGGAGATGAGATTTACGTGTGAAATTCATTTCTGACTGGTGCTGAAGTCCTGAGCTGCTGCTGGCTTACCCAGCACATTTCATCCAGCTTGACTCAACCAATTTTTCGTAATGACATTTTAAAAGTGACTGAGTTTGCCTCCCTTGTCAGAATTCTGGCTGTGAAGAAGTTAATGACTGCAATAATAACCCTAGAAATGAGTCTTAAAAGCCCAATAGGGGGGAAAATGAGTCTGTGAATTTTATTTGTAAATGTAGTAAAGCTAGAACAGATAATTTGGCTGAAAATTATCCTGGTTTTGGTTTTTCGTTGTGGTTTAGGAACCATTGTAAGACTTCCCCCACCTCACTATGTTCTCTGTCCCCAAGTCATAATTCTAGTGTGATTATGTCAAAATTATCTCCACAGTAGCCAACTGTGGTGTTATAAACAGAGAATTAAGACTTCAGGAGGTGAATAAGCAGAAGCAGCAGGAGCTCTAGAAACGGAGAGGCATAAACCTTCTGCTCTTCTGAAAATGTTCCTGAGGACAGCAAAGGAAGTGGGGGGTGGAGAGAGAAAACATGGTTTGTTACATAAACTAGAATCATTTCTTTTGTTTGTTTGTTTGTTTGTTTTGACAGAGAGAGTGCAAGTGAGCGAGGGGCAGAGAGAGAGAGAGAGAGAGAGAGAGAGAGAGAGAGAAGTGGGGCTCATGAAGGGCTTGTGTTTTACTAAAGTGGGGCTCTAGCTCACCCAAAGTGGGACCCAAACTCACGAATGGTGAGATCATGACCTGAGCTGAAGCCAGATGCTTAATGACTGAGCCACTCAGGTGTCCCAAACTAGAATCATTTCTAAATGGAAAGAAGGTGGATCCATTTACTCAAATGACAATTATGAGTCCTTCTCAAGCAAAGGGACTTTGTGAGATAGGTCATATTTCTGTCTTGTTGTATATAGATGGAAATATTTTTCAAAATGTAATAGGTATATACTATTTGTTGTACAACCTACAGTTATTATATAAAAATAAAGTCATCTTTAAACTTTTATGACTAAAAGCACCTTACCTGATAATATTTTTTATTTCTTTGCATGCAGGAATATTTCTCAGGTTGTTGTTCCGGAGATTATTATAATCAGAAACTGATTAGCATGGCAAGTGCATTTGTTGGGGAATTATCAGTGTACAAGGCTGATAATACATTAGAAAGTTAAATAATCACTTGGAATTACTTAGTTTCATTTCTTGTTTCTTTTAGCAGACAGAGATAGCTGTATTTGGTGGCTATCCAATTTGTTTTAGCCTAGGAGTGCTCTTTGTACATGGTTAGAAACTCAGCTCACAGGGTCAATCAACTCAGGAAAGATTCCAGGGATCTATATGTCACTGTCTGAAAAACCAATGCTTTATATTTTTATTTTCTGCTTTTCATATGTAAGGAGAATTTTGTATGTGTATGAGGTATACTTTAATTTTAACGTGGAAATTAACAAAGATTTTCCAGCTATCTTTCAGGGCAAATGTGGGCTAAATTGGAGTTCAGGTAGGATAATGGGGATCAATTGTACCCTGAAAAAACTCATGAAGGTAAGTTGGACAGCAGGCTATACAGAGGGGTCACAAGTTTCTGTGTCAATCAACATTTTTATAAATGTTTGTATGATGGATTAGAAGTCCTGCTTATCAGATTTGTGGATGCCCCTGATAGATGGTGTGGCTGATGAAATGGACAGATGATCAAAATTACACAAGACAACCCCCCTCACTGATTGAAGTAGGACAGAAATCCAAGAAAATGGTGTATGACTAGGATACACAATGAAAGAGATTAAAATTTTTCTTTATTACATTTTATTTTTAGATATTAAAAATGTATCAAAATTGGGGTGCCTGGGTGGCTCAGTGAGTTAAAGGTCTGACTTCAGCTCAGGTCATGATCTCACAGTTCATGGGTTTGAGCCCTGCATCAGGCTGATTGCTGACAGCACAGAGCCCATTTCAGATCCTCTGTTCCCCTCTTTCTTGCCCCTCCCTTGCCCTCTCTCTCTCAAAAATAAGCTTTTAAAGAAGTGTTTAAAAATCATACAGGGGCGCCTGGATGGCTCAGTCGGCTGAGCATCCAACTTCAGCTCAGTCATGATCTCACCGCTCATGAGTTTGAGCCCCGCGTCAGGCTCTATGCTGACAGCTCAGAGCCTGGAGCCTGCTTCAGGTTCTCTGTCTCCGTCTCCCTCTCTCTCTGCCCCTCCCCTGCTCATGCTCTCTCTCTCCTTCAAGATAAATATTTAAAAAAATTTTTTTTAAATCATACAAAAAAGGAAATAAGTTTCGTATGTACTCACTTCCTAACTGTAGCATTTCAGCATGCTTTATAGAATTTTAAAAAGAATATGAGCGTGTATGTGTGTGTACATGCTCATACATGTATTTATATTTATATATTGTGGATGGATATAAGCAATACAGAAACGTGTTGCCCTGTGGCAGACTTTGAGTCTGGAGTTCTCTCTTGTCAGCCAGACAGCAGATGCAGAATTGAATACGAGAGAGGCTAATGTCTAGGAGGAGACAAGACCCCCCACCCCCCCACCCCGAGCAAGGGTCCTTGCTCCATATGTATTAGGATCAGAAGGCTTACAAACGTGATGGACATGCAGAAAGAGACAGAGAAACAGTGATTATTAACTCATGTGTATGAGAGAAAGGAGGGTTTGAAGATATGTGGTGTTAGGGGTTTGGGTCAATACAAAACAAAATCCTGGTGCCGAGCAGATGGCAGGCACCGGGTAGCATGTCTGTTGATCTTAACTTTTCTAGGGGATAAGATGGACAGTGCATGCTACCTCAGGCTCAACAAGGTACCTTTCTTTTGTTAATTATCTCCAGGCAATTTCACGCTGCTGTGGTGGTCTATCACCCTGTTTACCTGTTTGCCCGTTCTATACGCTTTCGTCCGAAGCCTTGTGAACCCATTGGTGCAAGCTCAGGGAACTCCTAAACTTATTCCCCACATTGCTCTGTGAAAAATATATAGGTAAAGTTAGGTCCCGTTATAGTCTGCACATGTCCTCCCCAAATCCATATGTTGGAACCTAACCCTCAAATATGATGGTATTAGGTGAGGACTCAGGGAAGCGATTAGGTCATGACCCTTATGGATGGGACTGGTACTGTTTTCTCCCTCTGCTTCCACTAGTCCTACTCACACCAACACTCTGTACCCAGATATGTGGGTTTTTTACATGCTGACCAATTCTCTGACACCAAGTTGGTGTCCTACAACTCAGTGCAGGTCTGACACGATCCACCTGGAATTCGGCAGATTCCACGAGTCAGGGGCTCAGCCCACAAGACTGTGCCCACTTCAGACGCCAATTAGAAATCCTAGGTTGTACCCTGTGTTGCTGATCAATTGGCTGTAAATTGAGGTCGCACAACCCTCTCCTTGGGTTCAATAATTTGCTAGAACAGCTCACAGAACCCAAGGAGATACTTACATGTACTGGTTTATTATGTAATAAAGGCTATGATAAGGAATACAAGAGTGGCTCTGTCCCCATGGATTTGGGGTATGCCACTTTCCTGCCACATACATGTATTCACCAACCTGGGAGCTCTCCAAATTTCTACTTTAGAGATTTTTATTGAAGCTTCATTACTACTGCCTAGATTATTACTCAATATCTGGTCTTTCTCCCCTCCTCAGAGGATAGAGGACAGGGTTGAACATTCCATGCTGCTGATTATGACCCATCTTTCTGATAACCAGCCCCATCTGAGAGCTATTCTGGAGCTCACCCAGTCATCTCATTAGAACAAAAGACATTGCTATCACCCAGGAAATTCCAAGGGATTTAGGAGTTTTGTGTCAGGAACTCAGGTCAAAGACCAAATGTTGGAACAAAAGATGCTCTAAGAACCCCTACTGCTTCGGGGATGACAAGGGTTTTAGGAGCTCTGTGTCAGGACCCAGGGGCAGAAACCAAAATATATATTTCTTATTATTTCACAAGTTCCAACACCATTGTGCAGACTTTAAAAAATGTAATCAAGACTGTTGATATCACCGTAATCTGTAGCAGGACATTGCTAGATGAGAGTGGTTTTCTTCAGCCCCTTCTGGTAATTGTATCCTTTTTCTTTTGGTTGGAATGGGGCTGATTTTCCTTCCCTCTTCCACTCAACACAGAACCAGGGCTGGTCAGTCAGAACAGTTTATCACCAATGTGATTGGTTGGTAGTTGACAAGAATTACCATCCAGCTCAATCAAGACTTTTGCTAGGGTTCCAAGAAGCAGGTACTGCTTGATCTTCAATCACATGCTGTGAAGATGGCGTCAACTGGGCTTTGCTCGTGGCCATACCTGCTACCATTTGGAAACACCTTCTCCAAAGTGAAGTCAACTCAAGGAAAATAAAGCATATGGATGCATGAAGCCAGTTCTAATCCCTTACATTTCCCAGCTGTGACATAAATTCTCCCTTTTAAAGCCGAGGTTGGCTAGGTTTCTATCACAGATATCTAAAAGAGTCGCACTTAACAGAGAGGTAAGGTTTAGTCAACAGAAATGGAGATGTTTAGCTTATATGAGACAGCTGGGAGTATATGAGACCCTCCTGCATTTAAACAACTTTTGTGTGGTAATAGTCTTATTCTGGATAGCTTCACACCAGAATTAGGTTGTAATTTAGAGAGAGGCAGATTTTGGCTCTAAATAAATAAACACTTGTAACACTTAGGGCTGTGTCAGAATGAAGATCTGCTCTGTCAGTGTTCAGAAGGCTATATCCTGGAGCAGTAATATGGTGGCAAGAAACTTCTATGCTAACCAAGGATACCTGTGGCTGTGGCCCAGCTCCTGGTCCTCAGGTCTTTAAGGGTGGTGATAATAGGATGAGGGAAGCTCAGGCTCTAGCTTGGGGCAAGCCAAGGGATGTCAGCTGTAGTGTTTTGACCTTCTAAGAGGGGAAAGAGCTGGACTGACATAAGTTGGAGAGGCGCTGCTCGACTGCAGTGGGGGTGGCTTATTCTAAGACTTCAAAGGATATTCAAAGAATATTCTTATTCTAAGAATACAAAATTGTTTTAACATTGGAACATTGTTTTAACATTCTCTCCCCACCCCCCCTTTTTTTAAACTTCAGGGCTTCAGTCTGCAAATTTTTTATTGACCTATTTTTGATTTTACTAATTCTGTCTTCCACTTTTAGTCTACTGTCAAACCCACCCATGAATTCTTAATTTCAGATATTTTATTCATTCAGTTCTAGAACTTCCATTCTTATTTTAATAGATACGATTCTGTGTTACCTTCCTTTTTATTTTTCTCAGCTTTCTACCATTTGGGGGGCACATTTATTATAGCTATTTTAAAGTTTTTGTCTGCTGACTCCAATGTATGGGTCATATGTGGACCTAATTGTATTGCTTTTTTCTTGCTCTTGATTACTAGCCTGTTTTTCATGACTGTTGACATGTCTTGTAGTTTTTTGACTCGGTGTCACATACGTAAACACTGAATTTAGTTAATTTTGGTCCACCTCTGTTAGATGTCTCAAGGATGAGGTCTATGGCATGCTTGTCACAGAGTACTCCTTTCTGTGAAATTTCATTGCCTAAGCATCGCAAGACTGTGGGAAACTTCATAAATGCCTTAGGGAAAAATGGCCATGCATTTAGGGCTTTCTGGATTTCATCTGTAATGCCAGCTCATGTAACTATCAAAAACTGGGTTGTTTTTTTTCTCAGCTTCTAGCTGTGTCCCTCTGCCTCTGTCAAGCCAGTCTTCAACTCATGCAAGATTTAGCGTATGTCTCCAGGGAGGAACATAGCTAACAGTCTCAGTTTACATAGAAAGGTCTTTTCGTTTTTTCTAGTATTGCAGCTGAAATGATGCCTCGTTACTAGTTCTATTAGCTACTTCTGCTGCTACTACCACTACTAGATGAAAGAAATATCTTGGACCCAGTAATTCATAGCAGCTTCCCCCAACCACCTCCACCCTGAATTCATATAAGGCCCATATATTTCAACCCTTCTAAGTCACTGGGAACTCACAAACAAATGGATATACACATAGCTTTTTGGTATTTAAAAAAAGAAGTCTTCCAGGACCATGCCCTTGCAGGTTATAACAACAACAACAACAACAACAACAACAACAAGATAAAAGCAATTTATTGTCCCTGTATTATATTTTAGGTAGTTTTCTAAACCCATTCTCAAAATCCCCAGGAGGAAGGCATTATCATATCCTTGTTTTATAGATGTAGAAGTTGAAGTTCCGAGAAGTAAAGTACATTGTCCAAATTGTCACTCAGCTCTCAGCTAATGAACGGCAGAGCTGTAACTCAAACCAGGTCTATCTGACTTCTGCTTCTCTCAGTCGTTGGACTAGTAACATTTGTCAGGAGAAGGACGTTGGAAGTTATAAGTCACAAGGCATAATAATGGCACCTTTGTCATACGGAATGAACCTATTCACATTATGAAGCAGATGTACTCCAATGGCCGTTCACTGCCATATATATTTCTCACTTAAAACTGTCCTGGGAAGACCACAGGAATAGAGTCTTGACATTTATCAGGACAGATCCTTCATATTTATTTCTGGGATTATTTCAAGTGAATTCTTGTTCTACTCCCAAATGACTGGATTTCAAAATGTTTAAGGCCCCATACTTAAGCACCACTTTGATGTTGGTGACATTTTCTCATCAGCAGAACCCTGTAGCAGAACCCTGTTTTTTTTGTTGTTGTTGTTGTTGAAGGATATACAAGCAATTCTAATTTTTTTAAATGTTTCTTTATTTTTGAGAGAGACAGAGACAGAGTGTGAGTGGGGGGAGGGGCAGAGAGAAAGGGAGACAGAATCTGGAGCAGGCTCCAGACTCTGAGCAAGCTGTCGGCACAGAGCCTGATGTGGGTCTCTAACCCATAAACCGTGAGATCATGACAAGTCGGACGTTTAACCGACTGAGCCACCCAGGTACCCCTGTTTAAGCAATTCTAATTCAGTGGATCCATAAACTAAGGCTAACTTTGCTAAGTTTTGGCTCTAATTATTCTCTCCTGATATTAGCATTGTCCAGAGATTAGGGAAATGGAAGCATCCTTCACTCATTGTTCCAACATGTTTTCCTTGGTTCTGAATGTGGTTTTACTTCACTGTTTTGCAGACACAGTTGTCTCATTAGAAGGTCCATGACTGAGTTATCCTGGCTCATTATATCTATTTTTTTCTCATGTTTTTATTTCTTAGCTTCTAGATACCTTTGGTCAAAACTCCTACGTGCTTCCTTCCTTTCCCGTGGTTTCTGCCGGCAGCAAAATCAGTCTCAAAAATTTCCATTTGGCTGAAAACAAAAAGAAAGTCACAGAAAATATGGATGGTGACAATGGCTTCTCCTCCTGGCACAGCCTTCTCAAGAGAACTTCCTCGGAGGAAGGTACAGAGTCACCAGTCGAAACACCTTCATTTTTCAATCATGGAAAGAAAGCCCAGTGATATTAAATGATTTTCCTAAGATGACTCAGCTTCCAGTGTGCTGCTGGCATCGAAACCTGGGAATCCTGACTTCTGGTTCCGTGTTCAGTGCTCTCTCCAAAGCCCATCACTGGCCAAGCCTTTGTTATAAAGCCACTCATAGTAAATGTTGAGGACGATGATACCACCATGTATATTTTATGACTTTTCCTTCATCAATTAGCATCTCAGGAATCCTCATTTTTACCTTTTTCAGGTAAGCCAAGACATCCACAGGCCTTATAACCACTATCTGTGACACCAAAGAACTTAACGGCAACACTTATTCTGGCAGCTTTGTCTTTGGCCATGTTTTAAGAATTTTCTATCCTGTGGAGGTCTCAGCAACAAAGGAGGGGTCGTTCTTATCAGAACTGAAGAACCATCTCAGGGCGTAGTCTTGTGTGAGTTCACAGCACCTGTTGCGCCAAAGAAATAGTGAGAAACAATGGCTTTTGATTTGGGAGAAGCAAAATGACTATGTGGTCATAGAGTATCTCTGTTTTATGGATCTAGGTATTAGATTTTTTTTTTTTTATTTAAAAATTTTTTTTCTTAACGTTTATTTATTTTTGAGACAGAGAGAGACAGAGCATGAACGGGGGAGGGGCAGAGAGAGAGGGAGACACAGAATCGGAAGCAGGCTCCAGGCTCCGAGCCATCAGCCCAGAGCCCGACGCGGGGCTCGAACTCACGGACCGCGAGATCATGACCCGAGCTGAAGTCAGCTGCTTAACCGACTGAGCCACCCAGGTGCCCCTAGGTATTAGATTTTTATCAGTAGTATTTATTATTATTTATTTTATAGATTTCTCTGATCCTTTCTTGCTCCCCTGCTTCTGTCATTATCTCTGAGAGTTGGCTCCAAGAAGCTTACTATAGATTGTTCTGATTCTAACATTTGGTTCATTAGCCACGGTACTTCCTAATCAAATATACACCAGTAAAAGCCTATTTAAAAGCATGCTTAGTTTATTCTTTGCCTATCTGCCTTACCCTTTTCATTATTCTCCCGAGTTCTAGTGCAAGAAAAGAGTTCCACATCGGAACTAAAGACTAATTTACTACTTCAGGATAGCAAGCACTTAAATATTAACAAAAGCAATAACAACAATAGTGGCAACAGCAACGTAGAGTTCTTTGTGCCAAGATTCAGAGGCAGAATGATGAATAAGACACAGTTGCTGCTGATTTGCACGCTCCTTGAGGGCATGGCTAGGCCTCGTTTATCTTGGTGTTTCTCCCAGCGCCTGGCCCAGTTCCTGTTGCAGTAGCATTGGGATTTGGCTAAGCACAGAGAAGTAGAAGCGCTTTCCAATAAAACCTGGAGTTGAGTATGAACAGGATGTGCTGGGGAAGGAGGTGGGCACGAGGTGGTGACAGGGCAGAAGGGTGTGCTGACAGGAAAGTTGAACAGACCTGGGGTCAGCCATCTTTTATCACTGGCAAGGCCAGGATGAGGCAGCACCCTAACGTGATTTATGTAGGGATCCTGATGCCCAGGAAAGTACAGTAGGAGAGACCTACACATGGCATTTCTGCTCAATTCCCTAGCATCTTGGTGTAGGAAGAGTAAGGTGACGATAATGATGACGATAGCTTTTATTTAGTGAGCATTTCATATTTGCATACGTTGCCTCTTTGAATCTGTTTGACAGAGGTTCACTCATGTAATCTAGGCTACAATTGTATCTGGTCCTCACAAAGAAGTTAATTGACCTGCTTGTGGTCACATGGCTGGTAAATACAGAACTAGGTTTCATCTCAAATCCATCCCACTCTAAAGTCTATGTACAAATTGTTTGTGTATCAATAGTCAGATTACACACTCTCCTATGTATTATGCCTTCAGACACCTTCACAACTGGCACCTCCTGGCCAAAGTCTATTCATAGTTAGGAGGAGTATCACAGGCAGGGTGAGATCCTTGTTCTCTTCCAAGTTGGAGGAAAACTACCAGCGGTAAAATCGTAATCAGTGGATGATCACAACTGTTGACGGACAACAGTGGCAGACATGAGCGATTGCTTACCTTGTGGTCAGCACAGTTAAGGAGCTTCCTAAGGAGCCAAGACCATTTCGCTTGGCTGGTCTGGAGAATGGTCAGTTCTCCAGACCATTTCGGTCTGGAGAACTCTTGAACCTGAACTCTGGTCTTCCTTCATCCTTCGTGCACATTTCTTTGTTATTGTGGAAAGTTATTTCTGTGCTGATAAATGATCTTCTCTATTTCTCATCCCTACCCTGAGACTGTAAAATAATTTCCTGCTCAAAAATAGCTTCCCACTTCCTATAGACTGAAATGAAGTTCTCTTCAAACCCCTCCACACTCTGACTTCAGAGTGCTTTCCCCATCCTTTCCCCCATTTCTATCTTTGTAATCCTGGGTCCTGGAACAAACATCTTTCCCGGGTAGAACTGTGCCCCTTTTCTGCTTATGGGGTCCCCGTTGCCTGGGATTCCCTTCTGCCTTCTAACCTCCTCACTTCAGATTTCAATATCTATAACTGGAAGTCTTCCTTTTCTTTCTATCTACAAATTTTGTTTTATCTTCTTAAGCTTCTCAATCAACCTTGGAATAATACAGTTGTAACAAGGTATTTAGTGGATTATTTTAACAGCTGGCACTGGACTAACTCTTCAAGAGGAAAAAACACTGATACGCTGATAAGGTTCTTGCAGGCCAAGATGGTGCTGGCGTTCAGCAGGAGCCAAGAGAACAAAGGTGATGGTTATACTCCTATAAAGGGGACAATCAGATGAAGGTCTTGTGCTTTAGGAAAGATAAATGGAAGGAGATGAAGGACAGCGGAGCAAGAGGGGTGTGTGTGTGCAGGTAGTAAGAAGACATCCAGACAAGCACTGTGGCTGGGTTTCCTCAGGGGTGAAGTGGCCAAACTTCCTGGATGCTTGGTTGGCTAAAAGGCATCTTAAGAACGGAGAGACCTACTGTCTAACCTGAACCAGCGGTTGAATTTGAAGTGGAATGCACCACTAGATGTTAACCTTGCTATTGTAAACCTTCAGTAAATTCTACCATAACCGGAAATCTTTTCGGTGTGTGGCCATGTGCACATGTCTGTCTGTTGCAGCGTGGTCCCAAAGTGAGCCAGCACAGGCAGCAAAGCAAGAGCTTGGATGTGCCCACTCCCACTGGACCCGGTGGAAAGCTTGGGGCCCCTGTTGAATCTTGGAAAGTGGTTCAAGCCAAGCTTGTCCAGGTTGCAGCAAATAGTTATTTATTTATTTATTTATTTATTTATTTATTTATTTAGAGAGCAAGGAAGGGGCGGAGAGAGAGGGGAACAGAGGATCTCAAACGGGCTGACAGCAGTGAGCTCAATGCGGGGCTTGAACCCATGAACTGCGAGATCATGACCTCAACCAAAGTCGGAGGCTTAACCGACTGAGCCACCCAGGTGCCTGCCCCACAAATACTTATTTATGTACTTGTCTTATTCTATTTCCTAAATGATATACTCCTGCAAGGCAAAGCTCATGTACATTTTGTTCATCTAAAAGATCTTAAGATGCAATATTAGCAATAATAACAAAGTAATGAAAACAATCATAGCATTGCACCGTTATAGACACTTTGTAAATACAGTAGATTCGGTCTACTGAGTGCTTTTACTTAATGATAGAGAGAGGCACGAACTCAAAAGTGAAAAGATCAGATTTGATTTCCAGATTTTCTAATTCCTTGTTATGTAAGTTTAGACATTTTTTCCTGTGAATCTCTGATTTCCTATCTGTAAAATGGAAGAACACCAGCTCTAATTCATAACTTGTTGTGAGAATCAAATTTAGTGGTTCGCTCAACGAGTATTTACTGAGTGCCTTCTACGTGCAGAGAATTGCCGGGCTGACAAAACCGTACATCGCCTGGTCCCAGCCCCACCTTTAACAGCTGTGTGTGCGTGCAAGCACAACACACATCCACACTGCATCGCCTCATTGTTAATGGTAACCTGGCTGCCTGTTTTTCCATCTTATTTGCATAGATGGCTCTAATGAGACGGAAATTGCATCAGGCAGAAGCATTGTGAGGAAAGGGTCAACCTGGTGACAGTTTTGTACACAATGTTTGCTTCCAGAATGTGCAAATGTGATCCCTAAAGCATGAAAGTCAGTGCCTCGTTTGCTTATGAGGCAGGATATTTTACCTGCTTTCTCCTCTGGGAAAGTTAATGTGTGGCGTTACAGAGCCTATCCGGCTTTGGAAACTCTCTTGTATTTCGGGAGATCTTAAGCATCACATAGTAACCAATTACGCACTGAGGTTTAAATCCTTATCACTGTTCAGATTTTAATTGGGAAAAGTATAGCTATTTTGGGGGAAGAGATTGAGAGTGTGTGCATATGCCTCACAAGAGCAAGGATATCTTATTCTGTATTCACAGTGGTGTTCATCCTTCTGACCCACCACGGAAGACCAATTAATTGTCTTTCTATAGTAGGGTTCATTTGTAGAGGATCCTCATTCTCTCTTTTCCAGAGCCAAATGGGGTCATGAGCTTTTCAGAGTTTGAGAGTTGAGTTTGAACAAATGGGAGAGAGTGTTTGTCTGCAAAAATTATTTCTTTATATGAGGAAAATAAAACTCATGGAGAGGCAGTTATAATGGGAAAGTGAGAGATGCTGAAAAAGAACTCTTACTGATGAACTATTTGGTGATGAAATGACACTTAACGATTTCTGTTTTCATATTCGGTTAGGAGGTAAATTGTTCTATGTGGTGCAAATCTGCTCCATTGCTCCTTAGTAAAGCAAGGGCAGTTTCCATTCCTTTTTTGCTACAAGCACTTACCAGTTAGCACAATGACTCTGCAGTTTCCCTGTGGATAAAGGCACATCTTTATTAAATGTATAGCACATTTAATACAATCCTATTCATTCATTCATATAATTGAGCTGACAGTTTGTATCAATATATAAGGAAAATATGTCATATACATGCTTATGTATAGAGAGACTTAAAGAAGAACAGAAACATACAAAAAAAGACACTTAATAATTTAGGAGAGGTCCTCATAAAGGAAGCTGATGACACAGACATGATTTGCTCTTCTAGAAGAGGCAGGTGCTGGGCTAGACAGGGGCAGATAAGGACAGGAAAGCAGAGCTTTTTATATTTGAAATTTCAAGTGCAAACTCACCAAGCCCTATTTGCTACCATGTCAGGGACCCAAAGAAATTCTGCTCCCCCACAGATAATTATAGGGATAAGAGTATTAACAGGTGAATCTGTTAGAAGCATTAGGGGTCACCATTTCGCGTTCAACCATGGATCTGTCTCCTCATTATAGATCAAATTATCCCACAACTTAGTGACTGTGAAACAAGAAATGTTGGGGCGCCTGGGTGGCTCAGTCGGTTGAGCATCCGACTTCGGCTCAGATCATGATCTCACGGCTCGTGAGTTCGAGCCTTGCGTCAGGCTCTGTGCTGACAGCTCAGAGCCTGGAGCCTGCTTCTGCTTCTGTGTCTCCCCCTCTCTCTCTGCCCCTAACCCACTTGCATTCTGTCTCTGTCTCTCTCAAAAATAAACATTAAAAAATTAAAAAAAAAAAACAAAAAACAACAAACCAAGAAATGTTTACTATCTCACAGTTTCTGTGGGTCAAAACCCCACAGGGGCAGCCTAGCAGGGAGCCTCTGACTCAGGCTTCTCAAGAGGCTGCAAGCAAAGGGTTGGCCAGGGCTGTGATCACCTTGAGGCTCCAGTGGAAGAGGGTCACTTGGCAGTCTCAACTCCTTCCTGACTGTTGGCTACAGACATCACTTCTTGCTAAGTGGGCCTCTCCCTAGGGCGGCTCACAACATAGCAGCTGGCTTCCCTCAGAGCGGGTGTCCCAGGACAGGGTGAGTGTTCAAGACAGAGGTCATGGTCTTTTTGTAACCTAATCTTGGAGGTGGCAAGAAGTGAGTTGCAGGTCCAGGCCACACACACTGAAGACGAGTGCTAGGAGGTTAGGTTCACTGGGGGCTGATGAGGTATTTGGGGAGATGGTGGGGTGGTCCAGAGCCGACGACCAAGAGGGAATTTTTGAAGACATCTTTGTTGCCAAAAGGTCATTTTATTAAAGCATGGGGACAGGACCTGTGGGCAGAAAGAGCTGTCCGGGATGGATGGAGAGACTGGTTATATACTATGGGGTTGAGGGAGGTAAAGTCCAGGGGAAGTTTCCAATGAGATTTTCATATGCTATAGAAGTCTCACAGGATACTGAAGCGTAGCAATTGTCAAGCTAAGCTTTTTCCCTCTAGCAAAGCATCAGCCTTAAGACAGTAGGGAGTGCCTAGAGAAACTTTCAGTTTGCCTGCTTCAAGTATTTGTCAATGGGCTTCAGGTCATAAGGAAATTTAATTTTATCTGCCATTTCCTTCTGCCTTTGTTTCCCACATCAGGGCCATCTCAGAGGCTGCCTACTTACACCTAGGGATGGACCGCTTGCTTATGAAGTGGGCAATCTGTTCCCCCCAAATCACATCTCAGGGGAGCTCGAGGGAACAGAGTCCAGATGAGCTCCTGCTTTGTGGGCTCCTCCTTATATTGGCCTCTGAGACATTCCACATGAAGCAAACATGGGATTTAGATCCAGCTACTGTGAGTAACGTCTCCAGACCTTGGCTCTTTGTCCAGCTCTGAAGGCCACGCCCTTGGTGGTTGGGGGCAGCGGGCACAGCAGGTTGTCAGGCACTGGTGCCTTGCACTGTCACTGGTAGCAGCTGGGAACCAGCCACACAGCTTTGAAAAGTCTCCTCACATAGGCCGAAGCCACTGAAAGACTTTCTTGGCCCCTGGGAGTCAGAAGCACTAACTTGTGGATAACTTTATCTTCTAGTTTATAATCACAGACCCAAAGTCTTTCTTTTAGCACTAATTCTTATGGAGATCAGACCTTTGGGTTTACTTAGTGGCACCATTTTAAGGCGGCAAAGAAAAGTGGTTGAAAATGGTCTTCAGGGTCAGAGTTGAATGTGAGTGCTGACCTACTAACTCTGTAGATAATAAGTCAATGAACCTCACAAAGTCCGGCTTTTCTCACCTGTAAAATGGGGACTGGAATTAGCACTGCCCTCCTGGGGTTGATGTGAGCTCTGGCGTTCTTGGTGATAGGTAAAGGTTAGCCTGTATTGCTGTGGTTCCAATGCTGATTACGTCTGTGGGAAAGTTCCGTACCTCTTGGTTTAGTAGAAGGACTGGGATTTTTACCCCAATCCCTAGAATTAAAAAAGATCAGGAAGAAGACCTCCACCTCCTCTCTGTGCCTCTTCTCCCTCCTTCCTACCAGCGGAGGAATGGTTCTCTGGCTAGAGATTGCGAGAAAAACCGAGACTGTTCAGCTCCCTGTGCATTGGGAGCACTTTTTCACTTTCTCCTTACTGTACTGAAAGTTTATCTAGGTACATTCTGTCCTGTCAATGGGAATCCTTACTGTTTTGGGGGGGGGGGGGGTAAATTCTTCAGAGAGGGGGATTCTCAGGAAGCCCTAATGTCACATTCTCCCGGCCAGCTGTCAGTAATAAAACTGCTACTCTGATCTTTAGCTATCTGCACGTTCCGAATAATTCCGCACAGAGAGAAAAAGCGTCCCTTCCGCGCTCTCCTCACCACCCCCCACCATCATCGTTGTTATTGGTCAGTCAGCGCGCACAAACTGGCCCAGGTATTTGTGAAGGTCAAAACGAACACGAAAACATGCATTTCTCTGGAACCAATTCAACCTTCTGTTTCTCAGGAGACATCTTGCACCTTTGTGGGGGCGATTCAGGCCGCATTTGCGGATTAAATGATCCGTGGTGCTTTTCTCCGGTTCGCTTTCGAGTGTATAGAGCTGGTGTGACTCCTGAAGGCTGATGGTGTTACTGCAAGCCCTGGGGACTGGAGGACTTCCCACGCAGCGCTCCCCCTCCTCCCAGGCCAGAGGGAGAGCAGCCAGTGCGGGAGGGTGGCTGCCTGATTGCGGCTGAGCTGAGCTCCGGGGAGGAGACTGCTGGGCGGGTGGCCAAAAAGGATTTTAGTACCTGATCATTAAATCTTCTAGCTCCCGGTTCTCAAATAAAAGTCCTTTGCATATTGAATCATCTCCTCATCTGCGAGCAAGCTGTCATTTCACTCCTGCTTTGTGGAAAAACATTTTCTAAAATTAGCTGTTCAAGTTTGTCATAATTATAATTGCAGTATTACCAAAAAGCCACACCTGACAGGGGCAGAGAATGCTACAGAGAGCTTTTGCTGATGGCTTTAAAATGCCACCACCCCTCCCCTCTTCGAAAAGAAAAAAAAAGTAAAACAGGAAAGGAAAATAAAATCAGTGAAATTAATTGCTAAGAATTTGAGATTATCGTTGGATGGCTTCATGATGTCTTTGCTAAAACCGCATGGAAATTTATTTTCGTCTGCTAACGATCCACTACGTTAAGAGGGACTTTATGAGGAAAAAATGAGATAAGATACGTGAAGCACTTAGTGTCAACCACCTATAGAGCAAGTTCTCAATAAATAGTAACTAATGGTCATAATAGCAATAATGGCAATAATAATACTGTCAATAGGACCATCATTTACACACATTGCAAGGAAAGCTGCCTGCTAGGAACTGTGGGAAAATTCAGTGAATAGGTCTGCCCTGGAGACTTTATGTGTGGTTCACACACATAAACACCTGAGTAGCCTGGACTCTAGTTTAAGCCTAGCCAGTGTTTCCCAAACTGGTGTTCCAAGGAACAATGTTTTAAGAGATGATCATAGATGGCTTGAAGAAAAACAATTAGAGTTCCATGGTCAAATGTGTGAAAATCTGCATCTTAACTGCCCCATCTCCCTAGAGATCCCCGTGCATGTTCGATCTTACAGACTTGGAGAAGTCTCATAAGAAAGGAAGGTGGATTCCCTTTGCTCAACTTCCCTTTGCTTTCTGGATTAGTGTAGACCCTGCATTCTCCACACTAGAGGGACTGCTTCAAAAGACAAATAACCTGCCCGGTCTCGACTCAGCGCCCTTCAGTGACTCCCCATTGCTCTCAGGATGAGGTGAAATCTCTTCAACACAGCCCGTGGGGTGTTCTGGCTGCCGCCTCACTTCACTGTCCTTTGCTCTCTGTGCTGTCACTCCCTGGCCACCTGAACGTGACGTGGTCCTTCCTGCCACAGGACCTTTAGACAGGCTTCCCTCCCTGTGGAGAATTCCTTCGTCCCCTCCCATATTCGCCTGTTACCCCTCTTCACCTTCCTTCTCCTCTGTTGTCACTTTCTCAGGCTCCCAGTCGCCACAGTGCTGGTCCTGCACAGCACTTATGGCGGCTGTGTTCACTGATGGGTTATTTGCATGTGGCCCCATCCCCCAATACCATAAGATCCATGAGGGAGCCCTTCCTCCAAAATTCTGACTACCTTTGGGAATAATACGGGCTACCTGGAGGGTCTGCATATATCAGGTGGGGTGGACCCATGAAGTAGCGTGTCTATTGTTTTTGTGTTGTTTACTGTGATTAAGAGTCTTAATATTTCATCTTGGGAAACACTGAAGTACAGAGTAGAATGTGGTGAGGGTCCTATGGGAGCTATATAGAAAGCAGGGCTCGGCACATATGTAGGAAAGATACATCTGGAGGTAATCATGATAGCCCACGTTTGTCAGGTACTCTCTGTGGGTCAGACACTGCTCTAAACACCTTTCAGCCTATACTTAGTTAATCCCCAGAGCATCTCTGTGAGCTTTCACAGAGGAGGAGAACAACACAGAAGTAAGCTGTCAAATGGCCTACTTGTAAATGGATGGGCCGTCATCTTAACTGAGGCAGCTTGAGCTTGATTCCAGACTCTGCCATGTTGACCATAGGCATGGCTTCCTGGAGGAGGCGGCCTTTACCATGGACCTTGGAAACTAGATGAGATTTGGATATTGGGAGATGGGTGCTGGTTGGGGGAGGGGAGGATATTAAAGATAAAGGCAAATGTCAAACACTGGGGATAGGAGGGCATAGACTCCTGAGCTTGGTGGAAGTGGCAGGGAAGGAAGAAAGGTAGTGAGAAACCATGGGATGGAGGGCTGGGGCAGAGCTTTGAATGCTATGTTCTTGAACGCTGTGTTAAGACATCTATTTGATGTGTGCCAATGAATCAGCGCAGGTTTTCATTCAGGCTGTGCAAGATCAGAGTTCAGCCTTAGGAAGATCAGGCTGCCCAGAAGGCTATAGGATCAATGTTCCCGTACATCCAGAATAGACCTGGGTTATGCCTGTTGTCCCGGGGTGATCACGTATAGTGCCCCTTCCACTCAGAAGTGTCCTGGTTTGGATGATGAACTGAATGTGCACCCTACACAGGCAGGGTCAGTGGTAGGAAAGAGGCAGGCTGGGAAAGAAGTTGTTGCAATACCCTAGGGAAGGGTACAGAGTTCCGGGACTGTGAAAGGGCTTGCAGAGAGAGAGAGAGAGAGAGAGAGAGGGAGAGGGAGAGAGAGAGAGAGAGGGGAGATGAGGTGGATTCAAGGATGAGGGTATTTCACAACTACGCAGATATTTAGCCCACGTGTGATCATGGGCTGATTAGTCATTAGTCCATCGAGATGTCCCATTTGAGAGGAATCACAGGTGGCTTGGAGTGTTGGTGTGGCTGAAGGGTGGACAGTGATCATCATGCTCTAAGTCAGGAGTGCTGGGACAGTGCAAGTTTGGGATGGATGCGGGGAGGAGGGCTCTCTGGGGCTCTGGGCTCTGCGTGCCATTTGCTCATCGGGCACCGGGTAGAGATGTTGACCAGAGAGCCGAGCCAGCAGACCTGGCTGTGGGACAAAGCTTTGGGCCTGAACACTCAGGTTCGGGGGTCCTGTTCACGGGGAGAGTTAAAGCCTGGAGGCGGGTTGAGATTAAGGCTGACCTTGTTTACTTACTCATGTGAGTGTTTAGTTATTTACTCCTACTACTTAGAAAAGTGGGCTTGGGGTGGCTTAAAACAATGAGCGGCAACCCCCCAACCACTCAAATGGGAGAGAAGAGATGAGTAAGAAACGGGAGGGGGAAGAAGAGGGTCTTCTGAGGTTGCTGAAAGTGTGGTAGAAAGCAAGACAACTGAGAATAGGATGTGGGGAAGCTCTTCAAGCCGGGACCCGTGAGGGGTGGAGGGTGGAGGAAGTTCGAAAGTTCCTGTTACCACCCCTCCCACGATCAGTTTTTCTCCCTAGCTTTGGAACTGCTCCCGGTTTCTCTGTCACAGTCCCCCAACCCGGGCTCCGGAACGCTCACTTGCCAGAAGCCCACTTTCCTACTTAGGACTCCGAGGCTCATCTCGCTCCATGATTCAGATGGCAGTCACCAAGAGGAGACATTGAGAGTTGGGGCGGCATATCCCCGGGGAAACAGGGGTCCATGCGCTTGGAGCCGCAGCACTGGAAGGGCATTGTTTTCAATCTTTGGTTTCTTATTTTGTGTCTTGCTCGGGGCACGGCTTTCTCCTTTAAGGACTGGCAGTCACATCCAATACTTCAGCAAGAAGCCACATCACCGAACAGCAAGATGGTTTTCTTACAGAGTCGCCAGTATGCAGACTGGTCCTGCTCTTCCTCTCCCAGTCTCTCCCTCCCTCCTCACAGTCCTGAGTTAGACCTCACGTATCTGTACACTTCTCCTCCTCCACGGTTTTCCAGCATCTGCCCAAAGAAGAAGAAAAGTGTGGCCTTCTGAGAAGGTCATAATCATCTTCGTGATTATGTGGTTGAGGTTTTCTGGCTAAATGTCTTCAGGTTCCGCTTGTGTCCTGGCCAGTGCTTACAGTGTCATGGTGCCCTTTGCAAGACTGATGTTGCAAGCTTTCCCAAAGTCTCCCTGGGGTTTTTTCCTCCTCTTTTGCAAAAGAGGTTAGATCCGGCAGAGAACTGGCAAGAGGGGTGGGAATGGAGCGCCAGCCCAAACACCAAGAGCTGGAGACTAGAGTCTCTGATTTTTATCCAAGGAATGGGGCTCAGAATCACCCCACAGTGGGAGAGGTTCTATTTAAGAGCCATCAGAAGGAATATGCCAGTCAAGCCAAAGGTCAAAGCTAACTTTGATATAAAAAACCCCACTCTTCCAGGAATTGTTTGTCTTCTGGAGTTAAAAAAAAAAAAAAAAAAGTCCCTATGTGTTAAAGGGCATCTTTTTCCTGACCTCTATTTTCCCTTTCCAAGTTTTTATTTGGACTGCTTGTTTCTAACTTACATTCAGATCATGTTGACAAAACCAGAAGACAACAGAGCCTTCTGAGCTCCAACTGGCTATAAAATCTCTTCCATGGTCAACAGTTCTTTACATTGAACAAGGGAACCCACAGATGAATGTCCTTCAGCTCAGTGGTCAATGGAAGAAACAGGGAAGGCCTTCACTTCCTTCCATTACCAGAGTTCAAGTGAGAGTGGGGAAAACACAGATGCTAATCTGAGCCAAGTTGAGTTGATTTGGTTGATTCAGGGGGCAGGAACATGTGATTTCCTTTGCAACCACATCTTTCTTGAACTCACCCTCATCCATCAGTGGCTGTCAACTGCACACTGGCTGGGAGTTAATTTCAGCCTTGCTGTTACTTTCTAAAAGCTATCAATTCTTCTGACACTTAATAATTGCATGATGGTGTGGCATCCAAGGTCAAGGCTCATCAATATCCTAAAATATCCCACCAGGGGGTCATTAATAATAATGAAAATAATAATAGAAAAGTACTAAAATATTCACTTGCCTTTAGTCTGGTTTCTTTTAGACTCTTTTAATATCTTTCATAATTTAAGATCTATTAACTAATCCCAACATAGGTTGGGAACCAACTTATTATATTTGCCAGTGACGTGGAGTTGAAGTCCAGGGATTGGATCCTAATGATGGTGTGATTTTAGGTCACTGATTTCACTACCATTAACCTCAGTTTCCTCTTCAATATAAGGAGACATATACCCACTACACAAGATATTAAAGGATAAAAAGGAATTTGGCAAGTATTAACAAACCACATATAAACACATTGGATTATTGTTGTCCTTTCTTGTCTTACCTTGACAAATTTTTTAAAATTTAAAAGTTCATTCCAATATCAAATACCAGCAGAACCTTGTTCTCATAGCAGGGGAGGAAGTGCACAGATAACACAGGTCTCTCAGCCTTGAGGGTGGGCCTAGGAGGGGGAGGATGGGAGAGTGGGAGGGGCCAGTGTCGATGGCCATTGATTGACAGAAAAGCAAGCACTGAAAGGGGTCCCCTTTTGGAAGGAAGGTTAACTACCATCTAACTACAACTCTCACCTTACATTCCTTTTTGTGATGATGTTTAGTACATCTTAATCATTATGTCAACATACTGGCTTAAAATTTTTGAAAAGGCATCAGTTTGGAGAAAGTGATCAAATTGAGCAATCTTTTGCTCTACAGCAACCCTTCCTTCCAGTCTTGTCACCACAGTCACGTCCCTGCCTCTGGGTCACATGTAAACAGAGGGTCAGCTTGGCAATGGATGGCCATGAAAAGACAGTGATCCTCACCCAACTAGGAGGGCCATGACACAAAATGATGCGTAACCACAGATAGCAAAATTGACCAGGCTGGGGGGTTCTGGCAAGCAGATGGTTTCATGGTTGACATTTTTGTGTGTGTGTGTGTGTGTGGGGGGAGAGAAGATAGAGAACTAGGGATGGAAGTTGGGGGAGGGGGTAGAGGATTGAAGATACAGCTTTAATAGAAAAAAAAAAGAGCCTGGGCATGCACATGAAGTCGTCCTCTGTGAGGGGGAACTGGACAGGAGGAGAGGGGGAGGCAGTGATCTGAGAGGCTCATAGGCAAGGTGCGAAGGAAAATCATGTTTCTAAAATTATTATTATCCCTCGGTTGTTATTTTGGCCATATTTGATGGGTTGTTAAAGAGCAATAAAAGTCTTCAGAATCACATGTTTGAGCACTGAAATCCCAAGTAAACAGCATTATTCAAGACCCACAAATCTAGTTGCTCTGCCTCTACTTGCTGCGGTCTGTGAGCACGTTTGCAAGTGCCTGACTCCATAGGCACGAAGGAGGTTTTGCAAAGGCCTATATTGTCCCAACAATGATGTCTCCTAGCTGGAACTGAGACAAAGCGTATTGTTTGGTGTAACAGATCGATGTTGACTCCGTTTCCCATATGCCCGTTTCATGTTCGTTAATGAACAGCAAATGAACAAGCATTTGTTTTTTGCAACTATAAAGGTGATAACTGTTAGAAAATTATTAAAATCCCTTAATTTATGTGGGGATATAACGAATGCAAATTTAGATGGAAGGGGAGGGAATTGAATGTTACACTTCATAGATACTACACTCCTATTAATAAAATGATAGTGATTACTTATGTTTTGGGAGTCATCAAATCTATTGATCTCCTAGATCATTCTCAAGAAAGTTGTGCAGGTTCTTTGGTTGATTTTTCCCTCTTAACAGAGCTGGATGATTAAGACTTATCCAGTGTGCTATTTTTTAGGGCTTCCTGAGCGATATTTTGCTTATTCTCACTCCATTCTCTTGTGTCATATATTTAAACTGTGTACAAAAGATACACATTGGTCAACACGACAAGAAAACCATTATGAATCTACCACATTTGAAGAGGAAACTGACATGATGGCCCAAACTAGCATGAATTATCTGACTTTGTCCTCACACATGCACTCAGAAGCAAAGATCTAATGAAGACAAGCTTTAATCGTTCACCATTTAGGGCTACAGAGGGTTTCAGTGACTTGCTCCGAGTCCCATGGATAGTTGGTATAGAGGCAAGACTGTCCACTCGTGTCTTGGGAGGGCAGATTCAGTGCTTTCTTGGGGCCTCCCTGCCTTCCACCACTGCTCTGCAGCTCCCCAGAGCAACTGTGCTTGGGCTTTGCCTATGGTGTAGGATGCTTTTTCAAAGCCAGGAGGAAGAGTGTTTGCTTTTTCCCTTCATCTTCTGCAAAGGAGGCACTGTGGGAATGGGGAGCTCCCCACGGTGGGGATTTTGTTACATTTCCAACATTTGCAATAGATAATTAGGCAAAATCAATGAATGGTGCAAGTACCTTGTTTTTATTAAAACTATATAAAATGTTTTTAGAACAAATGAGGGCATAATTACTTTTTCTGAATAATCTTAAAGAAGTATTCTGGTTTCCAAGTCTCTTCCCTGGGCTCAATTCTGCCACATTTAGTTGGCTCAGGGGAAACATGAGGCATTTTATATCCTTTTTCAAAAGAACTTTAAGGATTAAAGTCCTTTAGACACTTTTCTCAATTTTAGTTTCCAATATTTGTGGTAAATATTAAAAAAAATATGGCTCTTATTTTTCTAAAACCTTTGCTGTGAGTTTCTTATAAAACATCACTAGTCCATTCTTGTGCAGTATTCCAGGTAATGCCATGTAGAAATTCTCCACTGAAATGTTTAGTCGTGTGATTTGTTTCCTGTTAAACATTTCTAAACTAAAATTACTGCAGGTAGCAGCCAGCATAAGTTTCTGGATTCCCTTAATTTTTAATCTGGATTTCATGCAAAAAAGGAATGAATTTTTTTTTAAAGTATAACATTCTGTGTGTGTGTGTGTGTGTGTGTGTGTGTGTGTGCATGTGTGTGGGTTCAGCTCTTCAAACTTAGAATATTTAGTGAGATAAGAGTTGTGGACTTCGATTTCTGACCTTGGTTTTCATTTGGAAACACCATACGTACTATTTAGCAATCAAACTTCGCATGATGTAATCCCTGCTATTTTAATTTGTCTTGTGCTCTATAATCGCTTTGGAAGCCTCTGATACACAAATCTCTTCGCAGTGAATTTTCTTTGGTGACGTTCTTCTTACAGCTTAAACATGTGCAAATATGGCTCACATGAATTATGTGTCTTTTTGAAACAACGACTCAATGGGGTCCTCCATCCGTGTCTCCATCTGGAAACTCCAGGTACTTTTCCAGCTCCTCTGTGTCTCATTGACCTCATCCACTCAGTAGCCAAATCTTGCAAATTCTAATTGAGAAATTGCTCGCTCTCTCTCTCTTTTCTTTTTCTGACAGACAGAGACTTAGCTCAGGCTTCACCTTCCTTTGCCTGCATTATTTCTCTCATCTTCCTCTCTGGACCTCAGGTGTCTGGTGCATCTTGCTCCAATTCACCTGCTACGCTCCATCAGATTACATCTTCTTAGACATAAAACAACAAGAAGAGGGGCGCCTGGGTGGCGCAGTCGGTTAAGCGTCCGACTTCAGCCAGGTCACGATCTCACGGTCCGTGAGTTCGAGCCCCGCGTCGGGCTCTGGGCTGATGGCTCGGAGCCTGGAGCCTGTTTCCGATTCTGTGTCTCCCTCTCTCTCTGTCCCTCCCCCGTTCATGCTCTGTCTCTCTCTGTCCCAAAAATAAAATAAACGTTGAAAAAAAAAATTTAAAAAAAAAAAACAAAAAAAAAAAAAAAAAAACAACAAGAAGAACAGCAACAAAACTGAAACAAAGAGCCCCACATGAGCCCCACATTGGGTTATTTTCTGAATCAAAAGCCTCCATTACCTATATATATGGTAACGGTGGAAGATAAACGAAGCTGGATACTAGGGGAAGTGGTGAGAGCAGATTCTAGTCACTAATATATTGCCACCCTGGGGAAAAGAGTCCAGCGTGAACTGAACACAATTTTGGTTTGTACAGGGGTGACTGGGTGTTTTAAGGGGAGAATGAGGAACAGGGAAGGATTGGTGGGCTCATTAGGGTCAGGGCAGTGACAAATTATAAAAGTGGAAAGGGGGTTGGGTCTGTGTGAAACCCATCTGGTTTTGCTAGTTGGCACTTATTCAAGTTAGGCTCCTCTGCGTCCCTGGAGGTGAGGGGACAGGAAGTGGCTCTACCTTCAGGTGTTGGCTGGAACAAATAATAAATTCACTTGGCAGCCTTGAATTTCCTTGGGCAGGCACCTTAGGAGGGACGAGGGTCATCCTAGGGGCACAGGCTTGAGCTGTTAGAGATCATGTTAGTATTTGTTCAGATTTTCCTCGGCCACATTGAGGCCTAGCTCAGAAGAGTCCTCAGTGGAGCCTGGCTAGAGTCTGGTCAAGGAGAGAGTCTAAGTGAAAACAAAATCAAACTCTTGAGCTTGGTAGAAAAGACCTTGTGTATTTAGACTTCTTTATATCTTTGTTGTTGTTTACTTACCCTGTGGCCTTTGTGGACCAAATGCATTAATTTTCTCCTTCAAATGCACGTATGGTCTCAGTTCTATACTTTTCTGGACACTGATTCCTCTTTATGAATGGCCCTCCTTCTGTAGATGAATGTGAACATACCCTTCTGGGAAGTTCTTCCAACTCTGGGCCATGCGTGCACTCTTCTCTGGATTCTTAGAGCACTTTGTTTATAATTCTTGCATAACACACACCATCTTGTCTGTCTTCTCTGTTACTTGTATGTCCTCCTGCCCGCAAAACATGAAGAGGGAGGGATCATGTTATTTCAGCTTTTCCTAAATGTTCACGCTTAGCATACCACCTTTGCGATTTCTGTTAGATGGGACTCCACTGGAAACAAGGATGTTTCGATGAATGGCTGAAACTGAATTTTGTGATGTAGAAGAAAAGTCAGTGTCTACGTCCTGCCTGCTGGCTACATTTATAAGCAATATGATGCCTGAGCATCCTGCAGATGACAAATCAAGCAACGAAAAAACAGCAGACAGAATAAGGCAGAGGCGAGATGGAACATGATAGAAACAAGGTAGGAAAAGAGAGTGTGAGAGAGACCTCTCATCACGGTGGGAGCCTGGACCCAGTTGTGCGGAATGTATCACTTCTGTCTTGCCAGGAGTGAAGTCCAGTTGTGCAGAAAGCGCAATATATTCACCAAAACCCACTTCTTCCTCTAGTTCACACAGCTAGCCTACAGTTCCCAGCCCTCTTTGCAGTTGGATACGGCCTGGAGTTTTCACCAAATGTGGCCAAAGCACATATAGCCTCTTTCCAGGCTTAGCCCGCAGACACATCCCATGAGGGATCTTTCATTTCATGTCCCTATCCGTTGGGTGAGAGGCCAGGGATCTGGGGAAGGGCGGCTCCTGCAGCCATCTGTCTAGGATACCGCCCTTGAACAGTTGCGTCAGCATAAAATAAACGTTCATTGGGTGAAGACACTGACATCCGGGGATTTAACTTTTTAAGCAGCTAGTGATGAACACCTTAACTAACAAATCTAGTAGTTAACCTTTCACCGCTTAGGCTAACTTAGGTTGCGTTTTTCACTCACCACCACAAGAGCCCTGCTTGCAACTCTTGGCCGCTCCAATGTCATGAAGTGAAGCCGCGGCCATGTTGCAGTGGAAAAATACTGGCCTTAAAATCAGAATAGCCACGTTCCCTGTCCTTGCCCTATCCACTTTGTAATTTCCATTCAGTGCATGTTGGGTTTACAGTTGTAAACTGATTTACTTTCTGGGGTTTGACTTTTACCATGGCTTTCCAGCTAATCTAATCGCCACCTCCATTACTTGATTTCTTCTGCTTCCACAGTGGCATTGTGAAATTTATTGCTATTTATTTGAGCAGACAATCAGGCCAGTGATTGTATTACATGGACTTTCTATTCAGTGATTGCTTTCTTTCCAGGTACTTGGAAAAATCCCAGAAATAACCTTAAGAACCTCTTCCCAGGTGAAATATTTTCAGAAACTACTTTGGAAGTTTTCAAACATATGCAAAAGAGAGAATAGTATAACAAACTGCCACGTGGCCATTATCAACCTTCAAACATTATCACTATAACATTTGCCTGTTTTATCTCTTTTATTCATTGCCCACCCCCCTCCTTTGCTTTACTGGAGAATGTTAAAGCAAATTCCAAGCATAATGCTGTTTTACCCCTACATATTTCTTTTCTTTTTTTTTTTTTTTAATGTTTTTTAAATTTATTTTTGAGAGAGTGCAAGCGGGGGAGGGGCAGAAGAGAGAGGAACAGAGGATCTGAAGCAGGCTCTGCGCTGACAGCAGGGAACCCGATGTGGGTCTTGAACTCACAAACTGAACCTGGAGATCATGACCTGAGCCAAAGTCAGATGCTCAACTGATTGAGCCATCCAGGTGCTCCGGCTCTTAAATATTTCTATGTGTATGTATGTGTATATGTGTATGTGTAGGTACATGTTTAATATATATATATTTATATTTATTATATATAAATTAATTTATATTAGTTATTATTATTAATTAATAATATATGAATATATTAATTCATATAATTATATAATATAATTATATTTATAATTATATATATTTATACAATTTAATAAATAATAATTAATATTATATATATATATATATATATATATATATATATATATCCCTAAGAGACAAGGACTTTTTATGAACCTAAGCACAGTGCCATTATTACATCTCACAACATTGGCAATAATTCCTCAATACTCATTTCATTTTAATTTCTCCCATTTATCTTAGTAATGTTCTTTTACAGTTGATTTCAGTGTCCAGAAAATAAAAGATGCACATATCACATTTTGTGGTGTGTGCCTTTTGAGATTTCTCTAATCTAGAAGTGATTGTAGCAGTTTTTGCTGTACAATCCCTATAAAACTAAGTACATAAACACTTAAACACTCTTTCATTTAGCATAAGATTCCATAGCTTGGCAAGTAGGGCTGGGTGCAGTTGTGATTAGGTGCTGGGTCAGAAGTCTCTTGTCTCCCGGGAGGGTTGGTTCCCATGATGCCAGGTTCCCCAAAGGAGCAAGTGGGAACTCCTGAAAGTCCTCCTGAAGCCTAGTCGTGCACCACACGTGCCCTTTGTCGTGTTCTAATTGGCCAAAGAAGTCACAAGGCCAGCTCACATTCAAGAGCTAGAAGTAAACCTCACCTATTAATGGGAGGAGTTGCGAAGTCATATAGCAAAGGACGCGGCTATACAAGGAGGGAAATAATTTGTGGTCGTTTAGCAATCCACTTAGCTTCACCTTCCATTTATTCTCAGGCAAATATGTTTGAACTTCCGTAACCCCGACTAGCCATCAAAGTATATATATTTCCTAAAGTTTCTATTTTCAGCTTAAACTAACAATTCTTAAACTACTAGAGATTGATCACTTATAAAGTTTTAAGATCCAGTGGATCAAAAGGCATAAGATCTTTCTGTTTCTGTATACAAATTTTTTCTCAAGTTTCCTTCAGACAGCAAATTCAGTTTATGAATGTGTTTTTTAAAAGTTTATTTATTTATTTTAAGAGAGAGACAGCAAGAACATGCAAGTGCACGAGTGGGGGAGGGGCAGAGAGAAGGGGGAGAGAGAGAATCCCAAGCAGGCTACACACTGTCAGCGCAGAGCCTGATGTGGGGCTCGAACACATGAACCGCAAGATCTTGACCCGCGCCAAAATTGAGAGTTGGATGCTCAACCGACTGAGCCACCCAAGCACCCCATGAATGTGTTTATTTAAAACACGCCTCTATAATATCAGAAATAAACTCCTTGAGATATACAACAAGCACATACTAGAATGTTTTTAATTTTAATTTTAGCATATGAGTAGCAACTTTTTTTTCCCCTCCTCTTTCCAGAGGGTACCAAATGCATGGGAACCATCAGGAAGGGAATTCTATTTCTCTGGTCCAAAGCAATATTCAATAGGAGACAAAGAAAGCTATTTATCTACAGACCAAGGGCCTAATTTATGTGGTGGGAACATTTCTGCCAAATACTTTGTAATAAAGAAAAATTATCAACTGTTAAAGACCTTGCCAGGTCAGCTTCATCTGGTAGTAAAGGGAGGTGATGAAAAGGTTGATAAAACAGCTGTAAATCTTTACTGAATATACAGCTTTAATTGTCTGGCTTTAAACTGATAGGCTTTTCTTGCAATGTTCTGGAGCCAGCTTGGACCAGCTCGTGAGAGCCGACTGTACTCGTCCCCTTCTAATTCCGTGTTCAGAAAAGTCACATTGGTTGCTTGAAATTGGCCAGAGTGGGAATATTTACACAATGGCGTTTGGCAATGCTACAAATCAGGGCCTCATTTTTTTGCCAGTCAGTGGTTAAACATTTATAGCACCCACTGGCCTTTATATCTGTAACAAATGACAGGTACCACTTTCTAAGACTATTCGGAGGAAGTTTCTTTCGTGATGGAGGATAGCCGTAATAGAGGAGAGCAGGGCTTCCTTTGGTATCTTTTCCATCAACCTGTGTCTCTAGATTGCTGGCAGCCCAGGTGGATATGAGCAAAGAGAGGGCACCCTGGAGAAATGCAAAGAAACGGAGATAATTAAAAAGAAACAGGAAGTATGGCTGGTCCTCTGCTTACCCTAGGGACTTGCACCTCCATCAGATGCAAGGTAGACATGCTCTGTAGCTTGTTTCCAAGTGTTTAAACATCATCTGAGACTGTTAGCAAGGAAGGTGGAAATTGAAGCACTCTTTCTATATTAGAGAATTTTGTCATTTAGCTCCGCATGAGTCCCTTACCTGCCAAAGTGTTTCCCATCTGCAAGACAGAGATGGGACACCTGTTCCTCTCCACGTGCAAGTACTTATGGTGAATGCCACGTTGCCGCTCACTCTGGAATAGAAAATGGAACAGACTGAGATTATTGAGAAGAGCCAGGGCTCTCTGTGGAGAAGAGTTGGAAATCATCAGAGGCGATCTTGCTACTGCAAACGTAGTTCCTAGGCGGGCAGCATCGACATCATCTGGGAGCTTGTCAGACATGCAAGAATCTCAAGTCCCACCCAGACCTACTGCATCAGAATCTGCATTTTAACAAGATCCCATGTGATTTTTATGCACGTTGTAAGTCCGAGACTGATCTCAGTGGTGGTTTATTCATGGAAGCAGAGAAATACTCATATATTGTCGAGTATGCATTTAAATCTTAAATTATTGCCAGCTCTCTTTTATTTCCTCGCCTTTATTTCTCCACTTTTAGATTCCCATTTAAGCTGCATGCTTAGCAAACTGCTTGGCCTTTCCAGAAACGACATATACATAATCATCACAGTAGAAAAATGTATATCGATTTACGTAAAATAGTGGCACACTTATCTAGGGAAAATGGGGAAGGTGAGTGTTAACTCCTCATTCATAATAGCAGAAATCAATGGATCTGGCAAAAAAAAAAAAGTGTAAAAATCAACAAATAGCAATATCGGCATATTATTAAGAGATAGGAAAGCAATGGCCAGGATTTGTAAAAAAACAGTTACGTGATTTAAAGTAGTTGGCTTTGGGAAGTGGGACTATTTTTAAAATTCTCTTCAGACTATTTATTTTTTTAAATGTGTATATATAAATTACTTTGATATCGATTAAAGATGTCGTGCACTTGTATTTTATGCATTCCTGCAGATCCTTTCTGAGAATAAGTTGGAATATAAGACAGTGAAGAAACAAAACCCCAAATCTTCCCCAGGAAGGACAAGCTGCCTATAATGTTGGCAAAAATAGGAAACACCGTGGTTTATGTTAGGAAAAAGATGTCAAGTATGGTAATTTAGAGAGGAAATGAGCTGATCATACCAGCGATGACCATATATTGGTGAACTTATATTTGACGGAGGAAAAGAGGAAATCTGGGTTCAGAGGAGAGATGGACAAGCCATGCAAGGTTGTGGTAGGATAATATTCATGAGAGAAGTCTGTGTTCCAAGGAGAGGAACTATTTTCAGAGAGATTTCCCTGGGTGATTTATCTACCAGCAATGAAAAACTCCATGAAATCTGGGAAAAGAAACCACAGAATGGGAATGGACTTTAATATCATTTAAGGCAGGGGTGTCTGGGTGACTCAGTCAGTTAAGCATACGACTCTTTATTCTGGCTGAGGTCATGATCTCGAAGTTAGTGAGTCTGAGGCCTGTATCGGGCTCTGTGTTGACACCACGGAGCCTGCTTGGGATTCTCTCTCTCCCTCTCTCTCTGCCTCTCCCCTGCTTGCTCTCTCTCTCTCTCAAAATAAATAAATAGACATTAAAAAATATATTAAAATCATAGAGCAATAGTTTTCAAAATTCATTTTAGCTGTTGAATTTTTTTCCTTCAAATACTCTGAACTCCAAGGGATGCCTGGGTGGCTCAGTTGGTTAAGCATCTGACTCTTGATTTCTACTCAGCTCATGATTTCGCAGTTCGTGAGTTCAAGCCCCACACTGGGCTTTGCACTGATAGTGCCTGGGATTCTCTTTCTGCCTCTATCTCTGACCCTCCTGTGCTCCCTCTTGCTCTCAAAATGAATAAACAAACCTAAAAAATATTAAAAACAATACTATGAACTCCAATGTATTATTTTTTTTAATGTTTGTTTTTGAGAGAGAGAGAGAGAGAGAGAGAGAGAGAGAGAGAGAGAGACAGAGCATGAATGAGGGAGGGGCAGAGAGAGGGAGGGAGACACAATGTGAAGCAGGCTCCAGGCTCTGAGCCATCAGCACAGAGCCCGATGCTGGGCTCTAACTCACAACTGTGAGACCATGACCTGAGCCAAAGTAGGATGCTTACCCGACTGAGCCACCCTGGTGCCCCTGACCTCCAATGTATTAAACCAGAAGCAGGCAGAAGAGCTGAGGTCAAAGTTGAGGGCAGAAGATCTGTGGCCAGCCTGCTCCCACAAGTTTCATCTTGCCTTCAAGATGCCCTGAGCTTAAACAATGTGGCAGCTCAAAAATAGCCCTCATTTTACTAAGGGTTGGGGAGACCTATACGATTTGCTCATGGTCATACATAAGGTCAATGGCAGAGCTTAAACTTGACCTCACTTGCCTGGACTCTGACCAGAGTGCATGACCTCACTGCAGGGGCAGTCAGCTCCAAGGGACTGTATATTCTGTGCAGACTGAGATTGGTTTAGCGTCTTTGCCGTTGTAGAATGCTTGGCGTGTGGTAGGACCTCAAGTAATATTTGTGGAATAAATGAAATAAACTGTGTCATAAGTTGGCTTAACTCCTTGATGCTTTTAGGAAGTGACACGGAGTTAAAAGATGTGAGGAGTGCGGTGAATTCATCTTGTAAGAGTCTCTCTCCAGCAAGAGAGGTTTAGTTCCTTGAAGATAAATGATTTACTAATTTTATCGTTGCAAGCCTCCCATGATCCTCCTGTTATCCTTTTCCCGTCTGGTACTCCTCAGCTGGAGAGTTTTCACTTGTTCGGGATTAAGATCTTTCTGCTCATTCTGTCATTGAGTAGCCCAGAATGCAGGCCATTTTCTAGACCAGCTCTTTGATAAGCTTTCTTTATTTCTATGGTGATTGACTTTGGCTATGGAGACACAGGAGTTGGAGCCTTCCCACAGACCCACAGTTGGGTTGAAGGCAACCCAGCAGTGACTTCTCTCAGAAAAATCTTTATTCAGTTGAAACCAAGCCCTCTTTAGCTTTTGCTTTGCTCCCGGCAGCGGGGGCGCCACCCTGACAGAATAACTCAGCTGTGATCACTCATTTTAATTGCCTTTAATGGCTTATCTTGAGAAGGAACTTGTGCACAAAATCTGTGCATTGGGGTCACAGTGTCCACTTAGCTCAGGTGAAGATGGCAGCTAAAGGCAATCTGTTTGACGACTTCCACCTGTGTCTTAGTGGGTGTCTCTCCCTCTCAGGTGCCCTGGACAACTGACAGTGAGAAGGAACCTCAGGAAAGGTGCATGGAGAAGAGAAAAGAAAGAGTAAGCCATTAGCGCTTAAGATATCGCAGTTACTGGCAGTAGCTGAGCTTGGCTGCCAGCACATTCTCTAGGGCCCCGGGGGTGTCCAAGTTCACTTTGTTTTTCTTTGGAAGAATTAGCAAAAGGTATTGGTTGGCTGACCTACCAGCCGCACTCTGTGGCTGAAACAGCCTGTCGAGGCCAGAGTGAAATGTTTACTTATTCCTTCTTCCCTATTAGTTATTCCACTGCACTGAAGTTACCTTTCCAAAGAAGCAACTACAAAGGTCATTTTATCTTCAGTGCCAAGGGGTGGACCCAAAAAGTTGCTGCCAAGTCTCGGGCTGACTGGGGATGATGGGCTGGTTTTTATACAGGAAAACTGACCAGAGGGAATTTTGAAAAGTTGGCATCAGGATGTGTTCTCTCTCTCTCTCTCTCTCTCTCTTTTTTTTTTTTTCTTTCTTCTGGCACTAATGAATGAAGCATGTTAGGCTTGTTTTCAATTAGGCAACAAGTCCTCATTCATTAGAAACCCAGGCAGCGATCCCGGCTGTACCTTAGTGACCGAATGTACAGGTTCCTACTTGGCTCAAGGTCGTGCAATTTCAGTGTTCGGCATCTGCCCTGCCAGCTCAGGTGTCCTGGGAGTGATTAGCTGTCTGCATATGCAGAAGAAAGTGCAAATCTTTCCCACCTGAGTTTAGAGGGCTCAGGGCTTGTCATTTGTTTCTGGGACATGGAGAAGTGGGAAAAACAAGAGTTCCAATCTCATTCTGTGCTGCAAGGGAAGGGGATCGTCATATTGCTGAGTGGGTGGGGCTGTTGGGTCCCCCCACCCCCTCACCCCAGTCTCCTTAGCATTACTGCTTCACATACAGGAGCATTGTACCTTTGAAATTCCTATTCATATGGCTAAGAACATTTAAGATGTCACCATAGATCCAGACTTTGGGATGTTAGGGTGGATGAAAGCAGAATCCACTTATATTCTTGAGTCCTAAGTTGTCATTAAATATAAGATTAACCTTGATTTAGTAGTACCTTTATATCTTTTTTTTTTTTTTTTGAGGGAGTTAGGGGTTGGAGAGAAGAAACAAATATAGAAGTACCTATTGATTATAAAATATACTTCCATATTAGAAACATCAAAATGTGAGCAAATTGCCTTGAACAATTTTAGCCTTGAGAAAAAAAATATGTTATGAAATCATGGGAAAATTATGTTTTATTGGAGCTGCATAATGAGACACCGGAAGGACTGGTTCTTTCTTTTCCAATTTCTTGGTGGACCTTTGATGGGTAAGATGAGCTTCAAGGTTTTATTGCTTCTTGAAGGACAAGGGAAGGATTGGGGAAGGATACATACAGGTAATAATGACAATAATAATGATCACCATGAAGAATAAAACAACTATGTGATGGGACGCCTGGGTGGTTCTGTAAGTTGGCATCTGACTCTTGATTTTGGCTCAGGTCATGATCTCATGGTTCATGAGTTCAGGCCTTGCATAGGGCTCTGTGCTGACGGTGTGGAGCCTGCTTGGGATTCTCTCTCTCTCTCCCTTTCTCTGTCCCTCCTTCACTCTCTCTCCCTCAAAATACATAAGTAAAAAACAAAACAAAACAAAACAAACTTAAAAAAACTAATAAAAAACAAACAAAAAATCCACAACTATGAGAAATACACTGAGCCAGATGCTTTGTATATGTTATTTCCAGTTCTCTCTATAATCTGGAGACATGGGTGTTATTCACCCTATTTTACAGAGGAGGAAATTTGGGCTCAGGAAGTTTATATGACTTGGCAAAAGTCATAAAACTGCTAGAGGATTAAGATGAGATTTGAAATGTGTTCTGCTTGACTCCCCCAAAGTCACGCTTCAGGGGTAGGGAAAGATGAAATGTTTAAGCCTCAAACCAAAGAACAGCAGAGTGGGAAGGGAGAGGGTTAAGGTTAGGTCCCAGGAAGTGACAGGGAAGAGAGGACTTTTTGGAGCTTTGGAGAGGACAGCATGCTTTCTTGTCTGGGCTCCACAGTAACAGCGAAACTTATGTGGCAGGCTTAAGGCCACACGCTTTGCATGCACGATCTCATTTAATTCTTATAGCAGTCCTGAGACATTATTACTATTCCCATGATATAGACAAGAAAAATGCCCAAAGAAGGAGTTATTTAGTCGGTAAGTTTAAACTGTGGTCGTCTGACTCCAGGTCCTGTACCCTTGACCAGGAAATTATTTTATGACATATACGATTTAACGTTTTTCCTGACAAATTAGGACGTCTCTCCTATATTCTCTCCCAAACTTCTACTTCTTCAGCCCGAGTTCCAAAACTGGTTTCCACCACTGCTGGTTTTGTCAAGCTCTGGCTTTGTTTTTGAGCTCGCAACGAAGGGACCACAAGGTGGCAGTATAACATTACACAGTTCAAACATGGGGGACAAGGTCTGTACCTTC
This sequence comes from Panthera leo, assembly GCF_018350215.1. Lineage (NCBI taxonomy): Eukaryota > Metazoa > Chordata > Mammalia > Carnivora > Felidae > Panthera > Panthera leo. The sequence continues at coordinate 113,718,939 of NC_056685.1, read as the reverse complement.
CCGACTGCTTTCACCAGGTCAGGCTGAAATGTCAGACAGAGAAACCCTTGATAGTAAGACTGGCCTTGGCAGTTTATCCTGTCATGCAAGCAAACACGTGGAATTCATTCCTCTCTAGGTAATCCAAGGGAAAAGAATCATCAGAGACCTCGGGTGAATGACAATAGTGGTCCCAATGCTGTGGGGTTTCAGGGGTAAGTGCTCTACCAAGACCTTGAAAAACCAGGACTTTATTTTTATTTACAAAATTTCTTTTTCCTCTTGACGTTGCACTCCCCCTTCCTATGTAGGCTTTATGGAATTGATGCTTGAAAAGTGCAGAAGCAGTGGAAAGAGCAAGGAGAATAGGCAGAAAGAAAAAGAGTAGGCTTTATTGTCAAAGGACCTGGACACAGAGAGCATCTCAGCTGGCTCCATGATATTAACCATGATACCCAATACTCCTGCACTCATTTCTTCATGCATGACACAGGGGGACAGTGTCTGCTTTGCAGATTGTTGGGAATATTAAATAAGGCAAACCCATGAAGTATTTTTAGGTGCTGAATTATGGAAACCATGTGCTTTCTTCAGATGTTTGTTTCCTTAGCTTAGGGACATATGGCGACTAAGAGAAAGACCAAGATTCCTATAAAAGAAGGGAAGAGGACAGCCCAGCCTCGGTAGAAATCAATGTACAGTCTATGGACAAAGAGAATTCCTGCTGTTGTGATAGCATAAAAAATATTTATGAGGCTGATGGAACAAAGGGAATTCTGTTTGTTTCTCTCTGTGTAGTTTGTTGTATAATGGCAACGAGAAATAATCATGTGTTTCAGGAGGAGTGGGAAGATACACTTAGAGAAATGTGTTTGATTTCTAAAGGCTCTTAGGCGCCGGTGAAATCTTCCTGATACGTACCTCACAGATCATCCTTCATGTGTGCCAAGTTCTGTCTGGATGTAGACCAGGCTCAGGAGTGAGTGAGCTCTGTTTTCAAATACAGCTCTGTTATTTACTGGCTTTGTGACTCAGAGCCACTTGCTTAGACTCGGTTTTCTCCCTTAAAAAATGGGGGGGGGGGAGGTGTGCGGAATTATAGTAGTTCCTACTTTACAGACTGATATAAGGATTATATAGGATAATGCATGTAAAGTGCCAGGTGCATAGTGAGCCCCAGACAGGTACTGGCCATTATGATCCCTAATTTTGCCCAGTTGCAATAGCAAAAGTGCTTTTCGTGGGCCTGGAATTCAGTCACAGCTGGGAATCTGGTAATACCAGAGGAAATTGCTCAACTTGAATAATAAAGAGACAGAACAACATTCAGGTCTCTGCTGAATGACTTTCTCCCATCCTTTCACATCTTTTCAACAGTGCCCAGGATTGTGGTGTCTTCATCAGGCCAAACTGACTCTCATTTGCACTTAAGTTGCATTTTGGGGGATCATTTGGGAGCCTGCCAACACTTTGAGATTTCACCAAGCCAGTAGGGTCAGAGGAATCCCTGTTTTCCACTGATTCGCAGAACAGATATTCCACAAATAACAGCATCTTGATCATAATTTCAATTTTTTTACTTCCCATTCCCCATCTTTTATGGCGATACTTCCATTTAAAATCAAACACCCTTATGTTCTGTAATGAAAAATTTCCTAACAGATAAAAGCCCACGACCATATGGCTTCATGGGTGAATTATACCAAACACTTAAAGAAGAATTAATTCCAATCCTTCTCAAACTCTTTCAAAAAAATTGAAGATGAAGGAACACTTCCAAATTCATTTTATGAGGCCAGTATTATGCTGATATCAAGGCAAGGACACTCTAAGAAAATTATGGGCCAATATCCCTGATAAACATAGATGCAAAAATTCTCGATAAAATACTAGCAAACTGAATTCAAGAGCACATTAAAGGGGTCGTTTGCCATAATCAAGTGGGATTCAAGCTGGATACAGGGGTGATTCAACATATGCAAATCAATGAATCTGACATACCACATTAATAGAATGAAGGATAAATATCATATCATTTCAAGAAGTGCAGAAAAAGGACTTGACACAATTTAACATCTTTTCATGATAAAAGCTTTTAACAAATTAAGTATAGAAGAAATACTTCTCAACATAATAAAGGCCAAATTTGACAGGCCCACAGCTAACATCATAATGGTGACAAGATAAAAACCTTTCCAATAAGATTAGGAAAAAGACGAGCATGCCTACTCTCACCATTTCTGTTCAACATAGTACTGGAAGTCCTAGCCATAGCCATTAGGCAAGAAAAAGAACTAAAAATCATCCAAATTAGAAAAGAAAAAATAGAATTATCTCTGCAGATGATATGATCTTATATATAGAACATTCTAAAGAACTATTAGAATAAATGAATTCACTACAGTTATAGGATACAAAATCAGCATAGAAAAATCAGTTACATTTCTAGACATTAAAAGCATACTATATGACAGAGAAATTAAGAAAACAATTTCATTTACAATAACATCAAAACAATAAGATACGTTGGAATAAATTTAACCAAGGAAGTGAAAAACCTGTACACTGAAGACTATAAGACATTGAAGAAAAAATTGAAGAAGACAAATAAATAGAAAGATCTCTCATTTTCTTGGATGGGAAGTATTAATATTGTGAAAATGTCAATACTGCCCCAAATGATCTATAGATTCAATGCAATCCTTATCAAAATATCAATGGCATTTTTCACAGAAATAGGAAAAGACTATCCTAAAATTTTTTATGGAACCACAAAGGACTCTGAATAGCCAAAGCAATCCTGACAAAGAAGAACAAAGCTGAAAGCATCATACTTCCTGATTTCAAGCTATATTACAAAGCAATAGTAATCAAAACAGTGTGGTAGGGGTATAAAAGAGGAACAGAATAGAGAGCCCATGCATAAACTCACACGTATAGGGTCAACCAGTTTTTGACAATGGCTCCAAGAATGAAAAATGTGGAAAGGATAGCAAGGGTAGTCTCTTCAATAAATGCTGCTGGGAAAACTGGATATCTACATGTCATCTTTTTTTAAAAACTTTTTTTAATGTTTATTTATTTTTGAGAGCGGGAGAGGGGCAGAGAGAGAGAGAGGGAGACACAGAACTCAAAACAAGCTCTGGCTCTGAGCTGTTAGCACAGAGCCTGATGTGGGCTCGAACCCAAGAACCTTGAGATCACGACCTGAGCCGAAGTCAGAGGCTTTACTGACTGAACCTCCCAGGCACCCCTGGATATCTACATGTGAAAGCATGAAACTGGACCCCTGTCTTACACGACTCACAAATAGATCAGAGACTTAAATGTAAGACGTGAAACCATAAAACTCCTACAAGAAAACATAGGTAAAAGGATCTTTGACACTGGGCTTCACAATGATTCTTAGACACCAAAAGCAAAGGCAACAAAAATGAAAATAAACAAGTGAGGCCACATCAAACTAACGAGCTTCTGCATAGGAAAGAAAACAATCAGTAAATTGAAAATATAAGGTATAGATGAGGAGAAATTGCTTGCAAGCCATATATCTGATAAGGGGTCCATGTCCAAAATATATTTAAAAAAAAAAAACACCTCATATAACTCAATAGCAAAAAAGCAAATAATACAATAAAACATGGGCAAATGACCTGAATAGACATTCTTCCAAAGACATACAAATGGCATACCAATAAGTATATGAAAAGTGCTTAATATCACTGATAATCAAGGAAATGCAAATCAAAACCACAATGAGGTATCATCTCTCACCACTTAGGATCGCTCTTACCAAAAAGACAAGAGATAATAAATGTTAGCAAGGGTGTGGAGAAAAGGGAGCCCTTATACACTGTTGGTGGAAAGGTAAATTGGTACAGTCATTATAGAAAACAATATGGTAGTTCCTCAGAAATTTTAAAGCGAACTACGATATGGTTCAGCAATACCATCCCTGGGTATATATATATGAAGGAATTGAAATTGGTATCTTGAAGAGATATCTGCACTCCCCTTTCACTGAAGCATTACTCACAATAGCAAACAACTGAAATGTCCTTTGATGGATGAGTGGATAAGGGAAATGTGGTATACACATATTCTCACACACATACACACACACACACACACACACACACACACACACACACACAACGGATAGGATCCAGACATAAAAAAGCAGGAAATCCTGCCATTTGCAATAACATGGATGAAACCAGAGGACATTATGCTAAGTGAAATAAGCCAAACAGAGAAACACAAATACTGTATGATATCACTTATATGTCGAATATAAAATAAGAAGCATTCATAAAAACAGGCAGCAGAGTGGTGGTTGACAGGAGCTGGGGGAAGGGGAATGGGGTGATACACGTCAAAGGGTACACATTTTCAGTTATAAGAAGAACGGATTCTGAGGATCTAAAGTACGGCATCTTGACTGTAGTTAATAATACGGTATTATGTACTTGAAAGTTGCTGAGAGTAGATCACAAGCATTCTTAACCACACACACACACGCACGCACGCACGCACACACAATGAAAAAAAAAAGGAGTACAGCATAAGCATGTTAGGTGATGGATGTATTTAATTATGTTGATCTTGGTAATAATCTCACAACATATACGTATGTCAAATCATCATGTCATACACCTTAAATACACACAATTATATTTATTGTGTATATAATAGCATATAATAATTATGCTAATTATTCCTTAATAAAATTAAAAAACAAAACAAAACACTATCATGTTTTCCTTCCAACCATCCTCATGGAGTTGAGCATTACTGCAGAAATACCTACATTATATCGATCCGGTGTCTTCAAAGTAGAAACCAGTATCGTTGTCACAAATTCTTGGCCTGCACCACAACCTGCTCATTCAGATGAGATGGTAGGGCCCCACGATTTGTGTTTTAACAAGCCTTCTGCATGATTCTGATGCTTGCTCAAAGTTGAGAATTCCTTCCTCTAGCCTCAAAAATAGGTCACCTCTGTGCCATGGAGATGCTTTCGCACTTGTTGCCGAGGACCAAATTTTGAGATCAGATTCATGATACCGTTTTTGACGGCCATCTATATTTTGTCATATTATCCCTGCATTTTGCCCCAGGGAAACCAACAGGATTTGGAATCCTTCTTACTACCAGATCCTGTCTTACTCTCCCTGCATGTGCGTACAAATATTTAACTTATTTCCCTCCTCATTGGTGCAAACTGTAAGGTTGAAAACGTTAACAGATTTTGCCCTTTTAAAAAATTAACACTGATATGTGCTGTTGCATTCCATAATGATTCTCTTCTTTTGTGTTTTTTTTTTTCCTCCCTTCAGGAAACAAAATAGTGTCTCTTCATTATCTTTAATCCTGAGGCTGAACTGGTTGTGGATTTTTGTGGTATATGATAGCAGTTATGATTGCTTCCAGTATTATGTACTGACAGCACCAATGATAAAACCAATATATTAAATAAGGCTAATGCAGCTGTATAATTTATGACAGATGGCTGTCATATGTATTTTCTTCTTTAATTCTTACTTTTGCTATTCGTTTTATTTTTATTTAAAAATGGGGAAACTGAGGTTTGGAGGGGTTTCGCTTTCATCATACGGTATTTTGGTGTGTGGGGAAACACCATATGATTTTGACAGAACTTTCTCTTGGAATAAAATAATAACTAAAGCCTACTGTTGCGGTGCCTTCTGTGAGCCAGGCACTGTGATTGCTGTGTTCTGTTTTACTTCATCCGTGAAGTAGTAGTATTCCTATTCTGAGAGAAGGTAGTAAGTATTCCTATTCCCATCATACGGATGGGAAGATAGTCTTAAAGAGGCTACATAACTTGTCTATGTCATATATAATCTCACGGAGTGATTGAGTTAGGATCAGACCCAGTGAGTTTTAATTTAGCACCTGTTATTAGTCAGTTTCTAGGATCTGTGGAGGTGTTGAATCCAAGCGGTATCTTAACCTTTAAGAGATGGTTAATTCTGTAAGGGGAATTTTACTTTCTACCATTTTCTGTAAAGAAAGAGGCAAGGACATTCCACCAAAGACCTGATTCCTTTAAGCCAAGGGACTCTCTGTTATTATAGGATGGAACAAGGAGCTACTTACACCCTATTTATCATACCAGTGGTTACTGATGGTTTATTTTGTAAATGCTCACCTTGATCCAGAAAAAATTTTAGAGAGCTCTAAAGGTCCATAAAAGAGCTTACAAAATCCCATAAGTAGCTTTATCTACAGATAGGACAGTCATCTCCTAAGAAGATAGCCTCCAAGTGAGTTATTTTAAGTTGATTGGGACATTCTGTTATTCTCATCATACAAAGGGCCCAGATATAGCTGAGTTTGAAACATCAACCTACCTGTTCAGCATAATAGTACTTTGAATAAAGGCAAAAAATAATAATTACAGATTGCTTTGCCCACATTCAAGTGGTATAGATATACGAATGGCAAAAATGAAATAAAAGCTTTTCTGTAATCAGATTTTAACATTTGAATGCTTTAGGAGATCAAGTAGTGAACACAGCTGATGGGGAGAAGATATTAATCCTCTCCTGCCCTCCACTCCCAACCAACCTCTTGGATCCCACTGCAGCAGAAACAAAGTTCACTTTCCTCTTTACCTCGTCCAGTCTCTGGTCTTCCAAAGGCTGAGTAGGCATCACGGGACTCCCTGTCTAGGCACATGTATTATCAGCCACCCTCTAATTGTGGTTTGTTGGTCTCTAGTTTCTGTTAAGGGCTGGTGTGCCCTTTAATAACCAACGAATGGTGCAGCAGTTCACTGTTTCTTGGTTATTAACACGATTCTCCTGTTTGTAAAGTGTTACTTGTGCACGAAATGAAGTTGCATGCCATAATCCTATAAGGAGCCTCAAAGTTCTGAGCATAGATTCCATTTGTAAGTTTTTGTTCTTCTGAGAACAGTTCTTTTGATACATAGTTCACATAACATACAATTTACACCATACAATTCACCCATTTAAAGAACAAGACATCTATTTATTTCCCTATAGGATGTGAATTGCCCTTCGATTTCCCTCCTGTCTTTAATTTATTCAACAAATATTTATTGAGTACCTCCTGTGGGCTAGGCATTGGGCGAAATGTTGGAGGCCTAACAGTAAACAAAACAGAGATGGTCTCTGCTTTCAGAAAGCCTTGAGTCTAGGAACAAAGATCTTAGAATTCAAGTGAGCTTATAAATAAAATAATTATAGATCATGACAGGTGCTATGTAAGAAACACATTAGGGTGCTTATTGAGATAGGAAATAATGAGTTGGCTGTGCGGGAGGAATCTCAGGTGGGTGGTGAGGGAGAGGACTCACAGGGGACTGGGCCCCTGAGCTGGGAAAGACCTTGGTATGTGCTGGGCACAGGTTGGAAGCAGAGCAGCTTATGTGTATTGAACCACGAGCTAGAGAAAGAGAGGCAGCAGTACTCTCACACGGTAAAGAACTCATGTCTATGCTATTGGAAGCATTGAAAATGGGAATTATCATAACCCAATTTATAATTTTCAGGTTTTTGTGTCAGAGAGCTATACTTCAACCTCTGACAAACATTGGTCTGTGAGCCCTGCCCCCCTCCCTTCCCTAGTGAGATTTTTCTGGATCGTCTAGACTTCAGAAGTTGCGTTTTTTTGTCATGGTATATACTAGAACATAGTGTGAAAGGTGCTTCCCTGGAGTCGGACAATGGAATGCAGTGATTTCATGTCATCTCAAGAGTTGGCTGGTGTCACAGGCCATTTCATCTCTAACCCAGTTCAGATGGGGTCAGAGACTAACCACCCTGCCTTGGACCAAACCCATTTCTGTATAGTTATATAACAGTTACAATTGTTAATTCAAATGAAAATATTTAGTTAGTTCTACTTAGGTGACTTAACAGGCCTGTTTGAACCAGATTTAAATAAACTAATTTCCCAGGTTACCAGATAATTCCTGTAGATCTCAACAGGTCACATAATAATGAGGGGGTTCTTGTTAAAACACACCTGTACATACACACACACAAATACCTAAACAACCATAAAAACCTGGCTAAACAACCAGGAGTATATCACAGAAGGCTCAACTGAAAAAGGGCACTTTTGACAGCCTATTCCCGCAGTTTCCCACATTTGTGTATATTGATTTTGTGGATTAAATTGGTCATGTGAAAAGCATTCATGTAGAAAAAAAAATCCAAAGCCCTCTCAGCATCTTCCCCACTTAAAAAGATCTGTGAGTGAGCTTCGACAGGTAGAGCCGAGGTTGAAGACATTGTATGCTTGTGATTGCGCAGGGTCCTTGATGACTTTCTCTGGATCCACAGTCCCCAGCCAAGGGCAGTTGGCCTGCTCGTGGCCACTTGCTGAGGACTGTCACTAGACACCCACAGTAATAGCAGCTGACATCAATGGAACCCTTACTGGGTACTAAACACAGTGGTAAGGTTTTCCATGTGTTACTTCATTTAGTGCTCACGACAACCCAGTGAGACAGACGTTACAATCCCCCTCCTTTTATAGAAGAAGCCTTTAGGGATTTGCCCAAAGTCCCATGGCTGACAGAGCTGGCATTTTAACACGGACTTCAGATCAGAGCTTGTCTTCGTGTCGTATGCCATGTTACTCTCCGTGACTATAGCTTGCTGGGGGAGTGGTGACTGCCTGAACCAAGGGTGGCGAATCCATAGCCCAACAGCAGTCAATGGCAGGACCTGTTAGATACAGCAGTGTCAAAATCAGAATGGGGCCATTCACCAGGCCAATCAGGTTTTCGCTCACGGTGTGAATTGAGGAATATAGGATGGAAATAGAGAAGGCAGGGGCTGACGCCAAAAACTCCCATGGACAGAACTCAGGTAGACTGAGGCCTTAAGGCCACAGAGGTCCAGTGGGGCTGTAAACAAACCAAAGCAATGGTCATCTAAAAGTATGAGGAAGCAGAGGTATAAGGTAGGGAAAAGATGCGGAGCAGAGGACAAAATTGATAGTGATTATGATGGGGCAGGGAGTTTCAATGAGCTCTAATGGCCAGGGAGGCAGAGACCATGTCCAGGGTCACAACCGCATTCCCTGAGGCCCAGGAGGTCTCAACAGGCGCCGTGGGTTGTGTAGAGAAGGAAGACTGCGCTCGAGAGGGAAGGTGGGGCCTGCTAATGGAAGCAGAGCTGAGACCATCCAATAACTCTTGCTGTGGCACAACTGATGTGATCCTTCAGCCTCTGGAGCCAAATGACTTTGTGGGGACTCTCGTCTCTCTTCTATGGCTCCTTTTTTCTCGTGAGATTTCCTTCTCCTTTATTGTCAAGAGCACCATTCTGATGAAACCCCATTTGCATTTCTTGACGTTGCTTAAAGCTACTTTTTTTTTTTTACAAGAACAACTCTTGTTTTTTTTACAAGAACAACTCTTGTAGAACATTGTTTATGTGAAAAAAGAAAACAATTCCTCTATATTCCTTCAAGTTTTTGTTTTCCTCTCATGAGGGATAGGAATAAGAACGTTTAATTTCCCACCCAAGAGTGAAAGCTTTTTAAAATCAAAGCATGCACAGCTAAGGTTTGCCTCGATTTTTTAACATCTTAAGTGTAACAAATTTCAAATTACCTTTCAGTGGTGAAAGATGTTTTGTTTTCTTTCCTTTGTAAAAATTCAAGATTGATCATGCATTTGCATGAATAATCTAATGACTTCCCATTTATTAGAATAATTTATAAAATCTACCTCACATCTTCTTCTTCGCTGTCATTTATATGCCTCAATAACAGCTCAAGGGCAGTTTTACAGAAAAGTTTTCATCCTCTGGCTCGTTCCCTGGGACCCAGTCTTGAACATGAATTTAAAGAATCAGAGAAGCACCACGTGGGACATGCTTCATGGACAGAACACAAGATGTGGATTCAGTAGTCCTGAGTCCTACTCCCAGTTTTTTTTTTTGTTTTTGTTTTTGTTTTTTTTTTTTTTTGAGTCCTACTCCCAGTTTTGCTACTGTTTTGGAGTAATCTCAAACAAAGCACTTAACTCCTCTGAACATCAGTTTTGTCCTATGTAAACTGGGGTATGTAAGAGTAAATTTAATAATAACTATTTAACAACATCTGTGTTGAATTTTTTTGATTTAACAGCAATTTTGATAATGCCCTATATGTGAAAGCACTAAAGAAATAATTTTCAAGATCATTTCAGTTTTCCCCTTAGCATGTATTATTAGCTACAAGCTGATTCAGTTTTGCTATGTTGATATTTCTTATACACATCCTTATTCACTGGCTGGATGACTTTGAGCACGTCATTTTATAGCCTCATCAACATTTTTGGGACAAAGAATCTTCAGTATGACTCTCTCTCTAGGTTAACGTGTCTCTCTACATGTTGACACAATCTTCCTACCTCAAGATCACCTCCTTCCCTTGCCGTTAAAGCTCTTTGTACCCTAGAGCCTTGTACGTGTTGTTTTCTCTGCTTGAAATGCTCCCCAACTCCACCCTTGCCCCACCATCCTTTTATCTTCATTAAGGCCCTATAGATATCAAGTCAAATGTGACCTTCCTGGGGCAGTCCTGAAACCCTGGGATTAGCTCAAGTTCACCTGTTCTAGGTCCGAGGGTGGTTCTAGTCCACCCCCTTCTTCTCCTTCCTTGTACTTTTCACTTACCACCCTGTACTTCTTCTTCCTTGTACTTTTCATGTGACAATTGCAACATCTTCCTGAAAACAGAGGCTGTGTGTGTGTTGCTTTCATTGGGAACCCAGCACACAGTTCAGTGTCTGGCATACAGTGAACACTTGATAAATATTTGTTGACTGAACTAAGGGAAAAGTAACTTGAATACAGTCAGTAGAAGCCATAATGCAAAGTAAGCGTATTAAATAGTCAATGAAAATTAATACATGCTAATAACTATATCAGGTAATTGATCAGATGCATGAAATCGTTATCTTATTTATTGGTCACATAAGAATGGCGTTTGTCTACAAGCATATATAATTTACTAGCTAACATACAATAGTTGAAAATGGTACCTGAGAATACATAACTATAAACAGACAAGGCCAGGTAGAAAGATGGAATAAATGTTTAGATGGACTAGAGAGTTAACTACAGAGTTAATAAAATTGAGCTGTAAATGTCATTCTAAGTTTTTGGGGCCAAAACAAAAATGAAAATAGGGTCAGTTATCTAATGGTCATTGACCTAAGGGGAAAACACTCTAGTTTCTGGGAAAAGAAAGCTGTTCATGGCACTTTTTTTTTCCTGAAGACATTTCTTTGAAGGGAGAGAACTTATTTTCTTCACGGGTCCTTGAGCAGCTTGGCAGCCTAGCCTTCTAAACCCACAGCATTAGAAGGTCAAGGGTGCTGTTCCCAGATTCTCCTCTCCTCAATGTCCTCTTCTCCTCCCTCCCCTCCCAATTTCCCCTCTTTTCTCTTCTGAAATTTCTATCTCGTTGCAATTAAAAAACAAACATCAAGCGTGGCCTTTCCCATAGCTGGGGTGGCCGGGGGTGGGAGGGTATCTATATCTGGCAGGTCCTAATCGAGTGATGTCTGTAACAGCCCTCCGACAGACAGATGCTGTCCCACCTCTCACTCTGCCCTCACCTGGATGGAGTCACTTAATTTCCCCGAGGCTTACTTTTTATGTCTACTTGGGGCTGCTGAAGTCTCCTTGAAGGGCAGCTGGTACCATGAATGACAGAACGCCTGGAGCTGTGCCCAGCAGAGCCCATGTTTCTCATGCATTTCTTCCTCCCTCTCAGAACTGGCATAAGGACCAATGGAAATACAATTCTTGATATGCGTGAACATGGGTATATTCTAGAGGCCCAAAGAGCAGAGAGGAGAGGCTCATTCTCCCAGCTTAACAAACAGAAGGGGAGGAAAGAATTGCATGTATTTCTGTTTCATAATGATCTCCTCCCCTGAATATTGTTTGTATATTTTCATTTATTTTTTACCCAAAGCAAAAAAACAAGAAATGGACTTGTAGCCTCTAATCTTCTTGCTGTAATTTATATACAAATGCAATTTATATGTGTATGTAATTTTTTAAAAAATCCCTATTTCTGCAAATTACTCAGTGATATATGCAAGTCAAAACAAAACAGGAAGTTGTGGGACCAGCTGTATCACAGTCAAGTGTCAGGGATGACTTAACAGTTGAGTTTGAATTGGGGTTCCCCACCTTTGCTGCCTTTTAGCTGAAAGATCGGGCTCCAGCTTAGCTGAACTTAATCATTGCCAGAGATTTCTCTTTCTATAAAATTCTCAGAATGTTTATTTGATTTTTTTTTTTTTTTTGCCAAATTTCTGCATTAAGAAAAGTAATAACTCAACCTAGATTATAAAGTCTATGACTCCTGGGCAAATTCTTCTTGCCTTTCTAACTTATTCAAACCAGATTTTTTCCATTTGGGAAGGTCATGAGGAACGTGTAGTTTCTTTAGGGGCCACTTCAGATATGATGGTTTCCATGACAAAGTCTCAGGAGTGACAAACTATTTTGCCCAGTGGTTACCAGCATAGTCACCAGAGGGACATGATTATTTGTACAGTAATTTCCTCTAATTTTTTTCTCCTGAAAGAAAATATCCTGGTAGCACACCAAATCTAAAATTGGATACCCTGTGTGTGTCTCATTATGGTTTTGTGGACAAAGGAACTAAAAACAATGGTAGTTTAAAAATAAAATTGCTTTGTTTCCTCTGGCAGTGTCAGAAATGTAGACTCTTTCACGGGAGAAAAAGGGTGCTAATTGTGTGGTTGTAACCCACTAGCAAAAATGTATCTGGCATTGAGCATTATAATTGGTAAAGGCTGAGCGAAGTTATACACAGAAATCCAGGATATTCTTCTCTGTTAAGAATATTTAGATTTAGGGGCGCCTGGGTGGCTCAGTTGGTTGAGCGTCTGACTTCGGCTCAGGTCATGATCTCACGGTCCGTGAGTTCCAGCCCCGCATCGGGCTCTGTGCTGATGGCTTAGAGCCTGGAGCCTGTTTCAGATTCTGTGTCTCCCTCTCTCTCTGCCCCTCCCCTGTTCATGCTCTGTCTCTCTCTGTCTCAAAAATAAATAAACGTTAAAAAAAAAAAATTAAAAAAGAATATTTAGATTTAGTACTGTATGGATATTACTGAGAGAGATGTTAATGACCAGTATGTATCCAGATGTGATACTGACTTGACTGGGAGACCTACTCCTCTGTTTGAAACATCTGGCATTTCACTGGGTTCAGCAATTTTCTATCTTTAAATTTCCTAAACTTGGAGTAGTAACCCCAAAGGCAGCCACTGAAGGCAGTCCTTTGTGGTCTGTGAAACTCTATTCCACAATCCTGCATTGGGACTGGCAAAACATTTCCAGCTCTGAGAAACTAACATGTTATTTATTACAGTAGCTACATAGTACCCATGTAGCATGTCATAAAGATGAACATGGCCCTCATGGAGTACTTACTACATTTGTTGCAACTCAAGGTCCTTTACCTGTATTATCTCATTTAACTCTGACTTGGTATTATTATTCCTATTTTTCAGAAGAGAAACAGGTTCTAGGAGTTTAAGTGACAGCTGGTGTAGATCATGGAAAACATGTTCCAGTCCAGGAGACTTTGGCTGTGGATTTGTTTCTCTAAATTGCTACATGTGTTGCTCCACGAACGTCTGGTTAATAAGTTACTGAATTATCAGCAGGATAGAAGGATGAAGACTGGTTTCTAGTCCTAGTCTCCAGCTTATTTCTTATGTGACCTTGGACGTGTTATTCATTCTTTGGCCTTGGTTTCCTTATCAGTGAAATGTGGAGAGTTGAACTAGCTGGTTTTTAGAATTCCCCTTATCTTCTTATTTATGAGTCTGTGATTAATGTGAATTGTTGGGACAGTCTGGATAATTGGGGAAAGCATCGGCTGTTACGTTCCACATCATAGCTCTACATTTTATAAAAGAGAGTTGCTTCCCAATAACACAGGGCATGATGGTATAGTAGAAAGTACCCTGGACTAGACATCTGATGGTCTTCTGGAAGGAGGTCAGAAGGTCTAAGCAGTCACCTATGCTATAGACTCAATGTTGGTGTGCTCCAAAAGTCACATGTTGAAACCTAACCCCCAAAGGGATGGTATTAGGAGACGGGCCTTTGGAAGACGATTAGGTCATGAAGGTGGAATCTTTGTGAATGGAATTAGTACGCTTATGAAAAGGCTTCAGAGAGCTCCCTCTGTTTGGCCATGTGAAATTACAGTAAAAAGACAACCATCTATGAACCAGGAAGCAGTCTCTCACCAGATGCTGAACCTGCTGTCACTTTGATCTTGGACTTCCCAGCCTCCAGAACTGTAAGAAAGAAAATTCTGTTGTCTATAAGCCACCCAGTTTATGGTATTTTGTTACAGCAGCTGAACTGACCAAGACAACTTGTTGTAGCACTTACTAACTACTTAAGCTTTATCAGACAACGTTGCAATTCTGGGTTTTAGTTTTCTCACCTGAAACATAACAGTGTCTATTCCATACTCAATGTCTTGGAGCTAAAAAAAAAAGTGTATATGAAACCTTTGTACATACAAGGGCATGATGATTAGTAGAATTATTAAAAGAATATTGCTAAGCAGTGACCAAAAGAAGAGTAAAAATTGAATTTAGACTCATTAACTTTATTTTTATTTTTATTTTATTTATTTATTTTTTTAACGTTTATTTATTTTTGAGACAGAGAGAGACAGAGCATGAACGGGGGAGGTCAGAGAGAGGGAGACACAGAATCCGAAACAGGCTCCAGGCTCTGAGCCGTCAGCACAGAGCCCGATGCGGGGCTCGAACTCACGGGCTGTGAAATCGTGACCTGAGCCGAAGTCGGCCACTTAACCGACTGAGCCACCCAGGCGCCCCAAGACTCATTAACTTTAGATCACATCACAGTGTTATGGGCTGAATCATGTCTTCCCAAAATTCACCTGGTGAAGTCCTAACCCTTAGTGCTTCAGAAAAGTAGGATTGTATTTAGAGATGGGGCCTTTAAAAAGGTCGTAAGGTAAGATAAGTTACATAGGCCTGCCCTAATCCAATGTCTGTTGTCCTTAGAAGAAGGGGAGAGTGTGACACAGACGTATGAGCGCATACAGAGGAAGACCATGGGAGGTCACAGCAAGAAGCTGGTCCTCTGTCAGCCAAGGAGAGAGGCCTCTGAAGAAAGCAAACCTGAAAAATAGTTACAGAAACACTGAAACACAAATTATGCAGCCAACACTGTGATCGAAGATAAGTTTTAAATAATTTCTGCTCCCCTGTTCAGGTTTTCAGAGCCTTCTCAGACCTCCCCGGATTGTTCTCTCGTGTCCCTTCTGTGCAAGAGACAGATAGCTGGGGGATAGTTGAGCGTCCCCCACACACGTGGGCGCTTCATTTGCCATGCTGCCCTGGGGCTGATCTGCTCATTTATATAACTTGTTGCTGGAGTGGAAGCCACCAAAGGGCACAGTCCTTCTCACCACACTACCCAGTCCCACCCCTGGCACAGTCAGGGCTCCACAAATGTTTGCTGGAAGACTGTGGGCCCTTGCAATCCTGCTAGGCAACACGAAACACAGTATATTTATGAATGACACCAAAAATTATAATCAAAATGACAACAACAGTAATAATAGCTATTGCTTATTGAGAACAAGGCACTCAGCCAGCAGAGAGTGATTTACCTGCATATAAACCACATTTGGAGTATTGTACATTTGATCCTTTAATTGCTTTCTCCAGGCCAAATCTGGACGTTTGGCTGTGGAAAGACAAATTGATGATTTTAGCCTGGGAGAGCTGCCTCTCAGCTCATAGTTCAGTTCTGGGGGCATCTTCCATTTTACTCTTTATAGCAGTGCTTTATGCAGTAATGTGAATTTTATTGCACTTTTGCACATATTTTATAAAAATGCATGGAATGGAAAAAGGAAAGTGTGAGAGTGCTGGTTTTAATGATGAGCAATTTGATCTCATAAACTTAATTCAATTTAGGAAAAGATGGAAATTATATGGATGCCAAAAACTGAGACAATTTATCCTTAATTAGACATTTATTGGTCTTAAGCCAGTCAACTGTAGTTCAATTGTCAAAGGACAGAACAAAATTATAGGACATGTGCAAATCCATGGTCAAAGATTATGTTTCAAATGGGATGTAATTAAGAACTTTATATTTTTTATAGCACACTGAACACGGAGGCCCAATGATATGATATGTAATAATGCTGTTCAGTTTTTCAAATCTGAAAACTTTCTGTAATGTCATATATAATCAAATTAGGAACATCATATGTTTTGCTTACTTCTTCAAACAACTCTGAAAACTAGGAAGAGTCCTCGCTACAATAAGTAAGCGATAACGAAAGACCACAGACGGGGTGGGCTAAACAACAGATTTTTTCTGCCCCCTCAGAGTTGTGGATGCTGAATGTCCACGGCTGAGATGTCGGCAGGTTGTTTTTTTCTGAGCCCTCTCTCTCTTTGGCTTACAGATGCCACCTTCTTCTCGGATCGTCTTGTCATCTTCCATATGTGGTCACACATCCGTGTCAAGCCCTCCCCTTCCTGGGGGATGCCAGTCATATTGGATTAGGGCCCGCCCACATGACCTTACAGTCACAGTCAGAGGTGCTGGGGGTTAGGACTATGCCATATGAATTTTGGGAGGACACAATTCAGCCCACAACACTATGACATAAACCGAAGTTAGTGACTTTCAACTCATTTTTGGAGGGTAGTGGGGGGAAGGGAAGAACTTCTGTTGAGGAAGTAAGGCAGAATGAAGACAGCGTAGAAGACACGCCTAATTGGGAGATCAGTGTGGGAAGGCGTGGCTCAGAGCACCGGAAACAGAAATCAGCCTTGGGAAGTTAAAAGTGTCTTTCTCTGAAGCAATGTTTTGCTTTTCCATTGTTGACAGAGTAAAAACAAAACAAAACAAAACACTAACCAAAACAAAAAGAATCTTGTGGCTTTAAGCAACTGACCCCAGGACAAAGTTTATAGAATAGACCAGGACAGATTACTGCTTTGGGTCCTCATACAATGGATGCTTCCCAGCAGAATGGCTAAATTGTTCAGGGAGCTTCTATTAACCTAATCAGGTCATCCTGGGCTTAAAGGGGTTCTGGTTACACATCTTCAATACTTCTGAACTACTTCCTGCGTCCACAGGCGAAAAGGGCTATTAAATGGGTTGCACAGAGAGGTGGAACTAATACTACGTGACTGAACTAGGATCATCATATTCTAAACAGCAATTAAAATAATTCCAACCTTTGGAAAATAATTCACAATTTTTTTTTTGTTAAATTCGAACCTGAGAAAAGGCAAATAGTATAATAAGCATGAATGTGTTATGTAACTGAAACAAATTTGGAGAATTTTTAGTACATAATTTTCCTTAAAAAAGTAAGTTAGCAATAGTATAATCCAGCTTTTTACATTGCCTTTTGTGTTGAAGAAGGCTAGTGTTGAAGAAGACTTGTGAAATATCTCACAATGCATATGTTTGCACATATACATACCACGAAATGTATATTCATATAAATATTACCCAACATTTCATTAGTAGCTCATTTTCTCAAGTGTTCAGAAGTCATTTCCCTTGTCATTTCGATTGCTAGTAAAACTGGGAAAGAAGCAGACTGACTTCTGAGGAGTAAAAGGGATGTTCAGTTCCACATGAGGACTGAAGTATTAGAATTTGGCTCCTTGGAGAAGCCCTTAGTTGTCACTCAGGGCCAACAGACACATTTCTAACTAGCTTAGTAAGCCTGACTTTGAAAATGCAAATTAGAGAAAGCCTTGACCAAAATAGATTTGCAGAAAGCACCGTGGGAAGGTGGAGAGAAACGATAACAGCAGACACGGAACTTACTGGAGGGAAAGCCAACTGTACAAGTTTTGATAACCTTTGACGGTATCTCCGTACAGCAACATAGGTTCCTGTCAATGACCCAGAGTCACAAAGACAGAGTTAAATGGTGTCTATACCATCTATGTAAGGAGGCAGATTAATGTGAAATGTGGAAAGATTGCTATCCAACGTGGTAAAATAAATTAGGAGGATAGAAATTGGCACATGGTGTCTCTGGAAAACTAAATTCTATGGGTTATTTTGTTTGTTCATTTATCCATTCATTCCTAGGTGATGTATTAGGGACCTACTGTTTATTCATGAATCCAGCAAAAATTTGATGAATTTTTGAATTCATGAATCTGATGAATACAATAGATACCAAGATTTATCCTTGTGCTATTTACATTTTAGTTGGAGGAGACAGACAGCACAAAGCTAAATAATATACAGAGGGTCTATAAAGAATATGGACAGTGTTGGGGCGCCTGGGTGGCTCAGTCGGTTAAGTGGCCAACTTCGGCTCAGGTCAGATCTCGCGGTCCGTGAGTTCGAGCCCCGCGTCGGGCTCTGTGCTGACTGCTCAGAGCCTGGAGCCTGTTTCAGATTCTGTCTCCTCTCTCTCTCTGACCCTCCCCCATTCATGCTCTGTCTCTCTCTGTCTCAAAAATAAATAAGCGTTAAAAAAATTAAAAAAAAAAAAAAAGAATATGGACAGCGTTAAGTGCTGGGGGGGAAAGAAAGGCAAGGACGGAGCTGGAGGAGAGTGAGGAGAGTGGGAATACAATCTAATGTAGGTTGGCCACTGCGAAGGTAATGTGTGAGCAGGGTCTTGAAGGAGGTGAGGGAGTGAGCACCTTGGTTCCTAGAAGGAAGAGCGTTCCTGGTGGAAGGGACCTCAGCGTAGGGACAATGCCTGGGCAGTGGAGCAATAGCACAGAGGCCAGCAGGGTTTCAGCAGGGGGTGGGTGCGGGGCAGGGGGGAAAAGGAGGAGGAGAAGTGGAGGAGATTGGGTAGACAAGGGCTTTTGCCATTTCGGTGCTGTCGGCGGAGGGCTGATGTGATCTGTCATAGATTTTTAAAAGGATATGCTAGCCAGTGTGCGAACAGACCGAAGAGCGAAGTTCAAAGACAGGTGGCTGTTGGGATATTTCAGGGGAGAGGCTATGGTGACTTGAAGAAGGTGCTCGTGGCAGAGGTGTCTAGAAGGGGTCAGTCAGCCTCAGGTTATATCTTGAGGGCACCGTTGAGAGGCTTTACCAGTGCATCAGATATAGGGTGTTGAGAGAAAGAGAGAGACGAGTGCAGGATGACTCCAAGGTTTTTGACCTGAGCAACTGGCAGAGTCGCCATTTATTCAGAGAATGGAAGATGCAGGTTTGAGGGGGTTGAGTCAGGGTTTGGCCATGTGAAGTTTAAGGTGCCTGTTAGAATCCCAGTGGGGATAAGGAGTTGGCAGGTGGATACACAGGACTCGTTCCAGGGAGAGGGCTGGCAGGAGATGTAACTTTGGAAATTGTGAGAGGATAAGTAGTAGACACAGGTCCAAGGCGCTGTCTATAGAATAGGATAATATTTTTAAACAATGGTGAAGAAGTAACCTTTCCCTTTAAGCAGTGAAAACACAAAAATAGAAATAACTAAAATAGGAGGGAAGAATGCCATAAACAGTTAAAGGAAAATAAAAAGTGCCCCCAGGGACACTGGGATTTAGGCAGATGCAGTGAACGTGACCGGTGGATGATGAAGCAGTAAAGCTTGATCAAAATGCTTCCTAAGGAAGTCAAGGAAGGCTTCATCAAGAAGATGGAATTGCTTACTCAGTCTTAAAGGGGAAGAAAGGATTTTTGACAGGAAGAAATGGATGAAGAACACAATCCAGGTCAAAAGGCTGTCATTACTGAAAACACTAAGAGAAGAGATCACTGACTCTTTTGGAGATGAATGAGAAGGAACAACATTTTTATCAGACCCTCATCTCTAAAGGAGCTTCAGTGCTTTGTGAGAACTGTTCAGCAGGCCATGTGGTGCCATATGCTAAATTTTATCTTAAACTATCTTCAACTATTTTTCATACACGCTGAAAAACGCACCAATTGTAAGTGTATAGTTAAATGAAATTTTATCCCCTGAAAATACCTGTGTAACCAACCACTTCGATCAAAAAACCGCCAGCACCCCCAGAAACCTCGTTACTCCATCCCCTAAACACAGAAGAAGCCGCCACCGTGACTTCTACCAGCAGAGATTAGTTATGCTTGACTTGAACTTTATGTAAATAGAACCAGACAATATACACTCCTATGTAGCTAGCTTTTTTCAGTCATTGTTTTGAAGTTCACATACACTTTTGCCGGTAGCAGTGGTTTGTTACTTTGCCTTTCTGGAAATACTATAGTTTCTTGCTCCAGTCTACTATTGACGAGAGCATTTGAGTCGTTTTCAAGTTTTGGCTGTCATATTTCTACTGCTACAAGCCTTCCTGTATGTGTCTTTTGGTACACACATGCATTTCTATGGGGCATTTGCTAAAGAATGGAATTGCTAGGTCATAGGTGATATAAATGCTCTGCTTTTGTAGGTACTCCCAGTTTTCCAAAATGGCGTTTACCAACCAGCATTAAACTACCACTAGGGTGCATGAGAATGCCAGTTCCTTCACATTCTTGTCAACACTTGGAATTGTCGGGTTAGATTATTTATTTATTTATTTATTTATTTATTTATTTATTTAATTTTTAGAGAGAGAGAGAGAGGGAGAGTGCAAGTGGGGGAGAGGGGCAAAGGGGCAGAGAGAGAGAGAGAAAGAGAGAGAGAGAGAGAGAGAGAGAGAATTCCAAGCAGGCTCCATGCTTAGCACGGAGCCTGACATGGGGCTCTATCCCACGACCCTGGGATCATGACCTGAGCCGAAATCAAGAGTTGGACGCTCAACCGACTGAGCCACCCAACATGCCCCTAGGTTATATAAATTTCAAGCCATTCTGGTGTGCACTGGGGTAAGTTATTGTAATTTTAATTTGCATTTTCCTGATGACTAATGACGTTTAGTACCTTTTCATATGTTTAATTATATTTGAATATTTCACTTGTACAGTGCGTATTCAAATCCTTTGCCAATTTTTAACGGGTTGTCTGTGTTTTTCATACGGATTTCTAGGCATACTCTGTATACTCTGGATACAAGTACTTTGTCAGGTACATACATTACAATTATCTTCTTCCAGGCTTGGTGCATTTCACTCTGTCAGTAGAGTCTTCAAAGAAACACATTTTCTTAATTTTAATGAAGCCCTAATTATCAGTTTCTTTAAGCTTTATGTTTAATGATGGAAAAATAAGTAAACAGCCAGGTAAGTAGATAGGAAGGAACAACATTTTTATCAGACCCTCATCTCTAAAGGAGCTTCAGTGCTTCGTGAGAACTGTTCAGCAGGGCATGTGGTGCCATATGCTAAACTTTATCTTAAACTATCTTCAACCATTTTTCATACATTACATATTATATACATATGCATATTCATACTTACAACACCCTTATGACACACGCATAAGAATGTTTTCCCAAATATTTGGGCACTTTGTGGCCAAGTTAACACATAACACATAACACATAAAATTAACCATCACAACGAATTATAATTGAAAAAGCTCATTTTTCACCATAAAATTAATACATGTTGTTATGGAACTTTCGAGAACTGAAAAAAGTCTTACAACTCAATGCCTAACATAGTGTTTGACACTATAAATTCTCCAAGAGTATATGCTTAGTGAATGAATGAATAAATGAATGAATGGATCTACTCAGGTGGGGGAAAAAAACCTTTGTTAATATCTTAGTGTTAGGGCTTTTTTTTTTTTCTGCGCATCTGTTTCATTTTATGTACTTTTGATAATGTATGTGTTTATAAATTATGTTTTGTTTGGGCTGTTTGATTTTCAGTGTTGAATCACCTGTTTGTACTAAACGAATGTGAAGGCTTACCACCTGGAATGTTCTCATCCTCCCAATTAACACAATGTGAAGACAACGCATGTGCTTTATCAATCCTTCTTGCACCAAAGTCTCTTTATGATAAATATAAGATACTCCTGGATTCACATGTGTTTTTATCTAATGGAAACTAGGCATGTGACCAAACACATTTTTTTTTTTTTTTGGGAAATTCCCATAATTATCAAGGAAACTCAGGAATTATCTGTGTAGCTGTAAATTGGGGCAATGGGAATGTGAGTGTAAGAAACATCTATTTTCATTTGTTTGACTTTGGCTACAGTTCCACAGGATTCGAGCTTCTCATGATTGAGTCTAAATTAGGAGAACCGTATGAAAAAATGAGAGATCAGAACGCAAGACTCCGTGCTTTGTTGGACAGGGGACGGAAGCCAGAAAGTGCCTCGGGCAGATGAACAATTCATTAATTACCAGTGGAAAGAAAAGTTGAATCTAGGGCACATCTTTCTTGAAGTGACATAGAAAGGTTTGCCAGTTAGAGCATGAAAATAAGACAAATATGTGTGTTCAGATATTAATTTTGTTACCAATACATCGGGATAATAAGATCTTCCATCTTTCTTTACCATAGTTTCTCTACTATGAAATGAGGAAGGTGTTTATGGGATTTAATTTTGACAGTTTGATTGTGAAATCATAATTTTACAATATCAAACTTATGGAAATCAGTTCACTCAGAATACACATGGGACAGCTGTGATATGCACAGTGCCCTATTTGTTGTCATGGGAAGCCAAAGAAGTATAACGCTCCCGTGACGGTCTGAATGTTTGTGACCCCCCAAATTCATAGGCTAAAATCCCAACCCCAATGGTGACGGTATCTGGAGGTGGGAGCTTTGGGAAGCAGTTAAGTCATGAGGCGAATGGGACTACTGTCCTTATAAAAGAGGCTCCGAGAGACATCCCTTGCCTCCTTCCACACAGTGAGGAGTCTGTCCTCTGCAACTTGGAAAGGAGGTCTCTTCATCAGAACCTGATCATGCTCACACCCCGATCTCTGACGTCCAGACTCTAACGCTGTGACAAATACATTTGTGTTGTTTATAAACCACTCAGCCTATGGGAGTTTGTCATAGCATCCCTAACTGAGATATTGCTCTATCTTTGTGGCACCTCAAGAAGGACTCTGCACACAGCAGGTGCTTAATGAATGTTACTTGAAGGCGGTGGTCCTCCCAAAGCTTGCATCTATTTGGGGAAAACAAAAGCCCCCTCTGCAGATTCAACAGCAGCACGGCAGGCCAGCAGCCCTGTGAGGAGGCGCAGACCTTGAACGAGCACCCGAGTGAGTGTCCAGGCAGACAGAGCCAGTGGGCAGAGGTGGCTCGGGAAGCTGTTGGGGCCTCACGGGAACTAGGATTCATAGGTGGGAAGAGGAGGAAGGTGCCTCGGGAAGGGCAAGCAGCCACTGGCAATTGCTCAGTTTCTGGGGCTGGAACAATGCACCTGCCTCAAAGGGCTTGTTTTGAGAAGCCGTGGAAGGTGCAGCTTCAAAGAGTCGGGTACCTACCTTGGCCGTGGGCTATGAAACGGGGGCTTTGTTCTTTATCCGGTAAATAGTGCTTTTGAGCAGAGGAGCCACAAGATTAAAGTAGCATTTTTAGAAAGATCTCCCAGGTGTGAACAAAAGGGCTGAATTGGACAGGACTCAAGCTGGGAGCAGGAAGCTCTGGAGTGATTTTTAGCAGAGTGTAGGTCTGAGACGCAGAGGGTCTGGCTTGGGGAAATTGGACTAGAAAGGGGACAACGGTTCAAAGGCTGCGTTAGGAGTTACTAGAGAACTAACAGAGTTTGGTAACTGGAGAGCACAATGAAGGAGGAGTGTGAAAGACGCTCACATTTGCAGCTCAGGTGACCGGAGGGGTAAAGTTAGCCTTTGACAGAAGGAAAATCGAAGAAAAGGGAGCCAGATAAAAACAGATGATTTCAATTTGATGCTCACACGTCCTGATGCATGGTGTAGCACCGAATTCGGTTTTTATATGCCACCTTATGGTTTACTGGCCGCCCGTCCAAGTGTGGTACGTCATGAGTGACGAAGCCGGAACAGTCACCAGAAATTTGGTTGGAAATACGCAAATGCAGGCGGGTGCGGGGAGAAGGCTGTTGGATGCGCGCAGCTGAGAAAGTGCTCCCCACCAAGGAGTGTGAGGAGCCAATGGCACATGCGATTCATGGTTCGTGTCCTGTGGAATTCCCATTTGAGTTACTTAGTCTGCAGTAGTCTGTCTGTGATTGAGTGATTAAACCTTTAACGTTCACTCCTTCCCCGGGTACCTCGTGAGCTGTACTTTGAAGTAGCATCGACCCGTGTTTTGAAATAATTCTTCAAATCACGCTTGCATCCCATCTTGGCATACATTTTCTTTAAACGAGTTGTAGACCTATCTAATTTCCATTTGCAGATTCAACAGTGCCCGGGAACAAAACCCAAACAGGATCTGCTGCTGCATGTGTTTTCATCAGCTAGTGCTGGGGACAGTGATTGGCAAACTGGGTTGTGATGGAATTATTAAAATTCATGAGCCAGAGAATTACTGATGTGTAATAGTCAAAAATGCAGTGGGTGCTAAGTATCTTTGACACGTTCCCTAAAGCTTTTACCATCTTGGGAAAAAATGTTAGAAGTCTGGCAGGAACATATTGGATTTTCCTAAAGCATATGGTGATGAAATAGAATATCGTTCTATGAGAAAATATTGTCATACCGGCTTCCTGGCCCAACGTGTCACACGCACTTTCTATTGCTGTGTTGCAGTTGTCTTTCTTTTATGCCCTTTATTTCTGGGACGAATTTCGTTCCTGGTCTTGGAAGAATGGCGATGTTTCACCCCATCTCTCTCTTTTGGCCATTCCTTTGTTTTCATTCTTCCTCCCTGAGTCTTTTGTTCCCCACACTAAAGTCTTTACACCGCGTTTCAAGACTGGGAGGTGCGTGCTTTGATCAAGTTTTTGTTTTGAGGACACTAAGAGAGTTTTCATCTTCCAATCCTTTCTCCCCTACATGGTTTGTGTGCTGCTGTTTCATCCTGTTTTTCTGAAGGAGTTGCTTTCATCCCAGACCTGGCTGGATTGCAAGAATGGAAGTGCTTATTCTCTAGCTTGCATTAAAAAAAAAAAATCCATTTTTATTTCAAGAGGATGATGAACAGAAAAAAAAAAAAAAGTCAATGGACACTTTTACCACATTCTCTGTTTGGTCCCCCTTGGGCTCTTTTTAAGCATCGAAAATGTTCCCAGAGTTGGTCTAACCCACATCACCCAGTTGGTTGCAGGCAGTGTTGTGGGTTGGCATCCCCTACGGGTGGCTGGTTGGTAAGCTCAATATCCAAATTCCTGGAATTGTCGGGTTCGTCTGTTTTCTAAGGCAACTAAGGAGCAATGCAGTCTTCCCTAAGGACTTTTATTGTTTTAGAGTTTTAGAGGCCAAATGAGCATTTCTAGTTGGCTCTGAATTTCAAATTCTTTGCTGTATGCTCTCAATAATTAAGACCTGATGAGTTTGAATAAATTGTTCCTCAATACAGTTCCCTTCTTGAGGCAGATGTGATGTAACTCATCATCCGCTCCCTCTCCCGGTGAGGACAATGGAAGCCTCCACCTAGAGGGAACTGAGAAACATGGCGAGTTTTAAATTTCCTACCAGAAAATGGGCTGGGATGACATGGTCGAAAGCTGGACCAAAACAAAGGTTGGAGAACCTTACATCTATAGCCTACCTTACCTGGGCTACAGCCCAGGAGCTGATTCAGTAAGGCATCTGTAATGCTGAGGAGAGACTTACCTCTGACTTGAAGCAAGACAGAGGCGTGAGGTCACAGCCTATTCAGGGCAGGTAGGAACAGTGTGGCAGACAAACATCCCCTGCAAGCCCATGAATTTCCACAGGAATGATTTGGACATAAATCCATTAAATAAATACTATTGTAAAAGCTATAAACATTGTTCTTAAAAAAAAAATCACCATCAGGTTGCCACATTGTGGAAGAGGCATGTGGAAATAGAGAGACAGAGTTCAATGTTTGTTCTTCCTCACACCCATTAATGACTCACGTTGGCAATGGTATTGGATTTTTCTTGAATTGCAAGAGATTTCTATAGATGATGGAAACTTGCCATCTTTGTTAAGAGAAGTTAGCAGAAACTAAAACGCCTCCCCCCCCCCCCCCAAACTCCCATCTGTTTTCCCTGATGCGGTACCATCACCAAGAGTCAAAATCCAGGATGGCGGTCACCCACAGATGGGGCCGCTAAAGCAGGGTAGGCAGGAATGGAAACACAGGTTTCTTAGAGATGACAAATAAAATAAAATAAAATAAAATAAAATAAAATAAAATAAAATAAAAGGATACTCTGCAAGCTGTGGTGAGAGCTCTGGCTTTCTTTTTTTCCCCCCACCTTCCTCGTTCTTTCTTTTCTCCTTCTCTTCCGTAGCTCCCCTACTTTCTGGATTCAATCTGTCCTCCATATTGTTAATAAGTGTATATTTACTTTGCAGTTTATCCACTTGGGACCTGGATTACTCTAAGACTACTTAAAGGTTGGCCCGTAAATGTCACTGAAATGTCTAAAATAGAACACTGCTGGTGCAAACATTGTTTTCTTTCTTAAAATTAAATAGTTAAATTCCACCATAGCCTTTCATTTCTCGGTATTAAAACCACTTTGTTACCTCATTTAAATTGTACTTCAAAACCTCCGTGCTCTTGCTGAAGCCTCCTTCCAGAACACTCTTTTCTCCATGTCTCACTTATTGAGGCCTTTCTTATTGGCCAAAGCCCAACTCAAATGCCACTTCTTTTGGAAGACCTGCTTTTCAACAAATATTTATTGAAGGCCTTCCCTTTGCTAAGTAGTGCTCTAAGGGCTGGGGCATAGCAGTGATCAAGGACAAAGTCTCTGCTCACATGGAATTTACATTCTGGCAGTTGGGAATAGCTACTGATAAATAACCAAAAAAGTAGATATGTATCATGTAAGGGAGATACAGGAGGTAAGTAATAAAGTAAGATAAAGGAGGGTAAAGGGCTAGAAGGTGATGGAAAGACCAGCAAGGAGACGATTGCCTTCCTTTGTACTCCTACAGAATACAATCATACTTTAAAAAATTATATACCTTTTTATATACGAGAAAACGACATAGATGCCTTAGATGTTATAAACTGCTTATAGACAGGAAATTATTTAGCTTTCTACTCACCAGTACCTTATACACAATAGGCAGCTGATCGGTGTGCAGTGCTCCTGAGACTGGTAATACACAAGATGTGACAGTTTATCCATAACACCACCAATACATGCAGGTGTCGTATGATCTGAGTTATGTCAAGAAATGGAGAAATAGCATCTTGCCCATTGACTGGAGAGCGAGAAGTGATGAGGGAGGCAGGAATCCATCTTCTGAGGCTGGAGGTGTGTCAGTGGTGGAGGTCGGAGAAATCCAAGGAGACAGGCGTACAGCAGAAGCTGTGATGAGAAGGATATAAGTGGAGGAAGCCGGGAGACGGGTTGCTGACTCAGAGGTTCCACACCAGGAATCGTTGGTGATGCTCACCTAGGAAAGGGTCCCTCCTTTCCCCGCTGCTTTGTGAGCCATTCCTAATGGCTGGGATTTTGAATAGCACCCTGGATTTCGGCTTCTATATGGTATTCTTTTAACTTAGTGCGTTGGTTATCCTACGTACCTTTTAATATTAAATGCTATTTCCCATGAATTAAGCATCTGTTTTCGATGACCTTTTGGTAAGAGTGTTAGCAAGACCAAATCTGTTCTGTGTTACAGTTATTTACGGAGGTGTTAGGGTGGGATAAATAGTGAATGAAGAGAAGGCCAACAATGGAAATATTCTGTGTAACTACCTACCAAGAGATTCATAATAGCGTGTAGTACCACAGATCTTAGGAACTTTTTTTTTTTTTTAAACCAAGAAGACGTAGGTACCAGGCAGTATTCTAAGCATTTTACTCATTGAATCGTGTCTTGCTTTTGAGTCGTGCTTCTCAGCAGTATAGCTCTTTCCAATCTCTTGACTCGATCATTACCAACAACCTTGGGAGGTAGCATTCACTAGCTCTGGCCTTGAGTTCAGGTGAGGGGTGCGGTCCTTGCCCGCGAGCCGAGCAGAGTCCCATGCATCCAGGGGGCTGTGGACTCCGAGCTCCTGTGCTGATGCCACATATACCATATTCATGAATCTATGGATTTTAAATGGGGTCAGATATCAGCCCCGGTATCATGTCACTTTGTGCGCGGGAGTCTCCCACCTCCCTCCCCTCATGTCACTTTGTAACTTTAAAACAAGCCAGGTTCTTCCAGCACATTCGCCATCCAGCCAAATAGAGAAACAGTGATATAGTTTAAGCTATGTGAAAAGAAATCCTTAAACCTGCAGAGATCCTGTCTTCCTTAGAAGCCCCTCTGTTTTTCCAGTTGTGCAACACTTATGCTAGAGGATGGTCATCTATTTTGAAAATTTAAAAACATATAAAATGTTTCGTATCTGAAAGACGTCAATTAGTGCCTCTTTTTTCTTGGTATGGGTGCATTTTGTAGTTTTGACTACCTTTAAATATGGAAGGGAAAAAAAATCTCAAAATATTTTAAGTGAGTAAATACATCATCAATCTGAAAAGCTTTTAAAATGAGTCAAAACTTATTTTCTTGTTATTACTTCTCTAGATTTTCTGAACTCTCACAAGGCATAAATGAGGCATAAGAAGCCAAAGTGATTTACCCAGGTTTTACTGAGTTGCTAATAAAATCCTGAGAGTAGAGAACCCAGGCTGGGAAAAGTCACACATTCTTTTTTCTGGTTTCTTTACTTTATGTGAATTCTCTAGTGGTTCACAAAGTTGCTGGCATAACCTTTAGAAATGTTTTGCTCATGAAATGGGGTATTGATTCCTTGGTTTACCTTTTTTCTCCTCACTCAGATTCCCTTTCATGTCCACAAGAGGGAAGGAAAGAAACAAACTACTGGAACTAAATACTGAAATGATGGATAAAAACAAAGTCTGCAAATCAAGAAAGCTAAAGCTTTCAAGTTGGTCTGATTATTATATTAAGATTTATTGTCCTAGAAAAAAGCTAGCTGTCCTTGTATTCTGAAAATCACCATGTGTCAGTGGTTCTGTGTCATTAATGACATACCGTATACTTTCGTCTAAATCAAAATGATTCCTGGGCTTTTGAAGATGAAATCACAAACTCAAATACCTACATAGTTGTAGGAGAGAGTAAAGCCGATCAGATGTGAGAGATAATGAGATTTGCCTGGAGTATGGAGACTTTGAAACATAGCTCCTCCTCCCCGCAACCCCCACCCCACCCCCACCCAACCCCTAACCCCCAAGGCAGTCCGCTGTGCTGTCCCAGCTGATGGCTTCCAGGTGTGAATTTAGGCTCCTGGCAGGTGGACTTCCCAATTTTCCAAGCTGGGTATCTGGATTTTTATGTGAAAGCCCCCAGTGAAACACTGGTATCCCAGTCAACAGTGGGTATCTGGCCACCAGAACACAAGAACGGTTGGCCTCAACTTGAGCGGGGCTGGGATTTTTGTCTGTAATGTAGAGGATGCCATTGCATGTTTTTATTGTTTAATTTCATTTCAAAATCAGAAACAGCAGCCACGAAACCATAAGAACATGGGAAGACCCATTGCGACATAATTCTTATAAGAAGTCATCTATTCTTGAAGGTTCAGAGGAGCACTGTTTTCGAGGGAATCATCGGAAGGCACTTTATATTCCAAACGAACAGTAACCGTGGTGTTTGAGAAGGGTAGAGTGGGTATACTAGACAAGCAAGTAGAAATGAGTAACGTTTTGCTAATCTTTCAAGGCCTTCCCTGAACGCCACGCCTCCTGTTTTAAAACCAAACGTGACCTCTACGTGGTCTACCAGAGTAGTGTAGTGGTTATAGCCAGAGTGATACTCAACCATAGGTTTAACAATAGGTTATGGATCATGGCCAATCAGAGTGTATTTAGCATTTAAGAAACCAGTACAGATATACTGATGTATACTAGCTAAGTACAAACCCTGTTTGTGTCATACGCAAACATCCCAGAACTTTGCTGCTTAAATTAAGATAGACCTCAGACCAGCAGCATCAGCGGCACCTGTGTGCTTATCAGAAATGCAGAATCTCAGGCCCTACCCAAGACTTACTGAATCAAAATCTGCATTTTAACAAGATCCTCCCACGGCTGATACACACATTACAGTTTGAGAAGCACTGTCTTGGAGCATTCGGTGCCTCTTTTTGTCATCTACCATATCTTGCCTTATATTAAAGTTATTTAAGTTCTTCTTTGTCACTACCAGTAGACTATTACTTTATTGAAGCAGAGGTTGTGTTTAAAAATTGTACCGGTGGGACGCCTGGGTGGCTCAGTGGGTTAAGTGTCTGACTTCAGCTCAGTTCGTGATCTCTCAGTTCCTGGGTACAAGCCCTGCATCAGGCTCTGTGCTGACAGCTCAGAAGCAGGAGCCTGCCTCAGATTGTGTCTCCCTCTCTCTGCCCCTTCCCCACCCATTCTTGCTCTCTCTCTCTCTCAAAAATTAACATTAAAAAAATTGTACTGGGGCGCCTGGGTGGCTCAGTTGGTTGAGCGTCCGACTTCGGCTCAGGTCACGATCTCGCGGTATGTGAGTTCGAGCCCCGCATCGGGCTCTGTGCTGACTGCTCAGAGCCTGGAGCCCGTTTCAGATTCTGTGTCTCCCTCTCTCTCTGACCCTCCCCCGTTCATGCTCTGTCTCTCTCTGTCTCAAAAATAAATAAATGTTAAAAAAAAAAAAAAAAAATTAAAAAAAAAAAAAATTGTACTGCTGTGCTTAGCATCTTGACCATAGGAAGGATTGAAAAATTTGTATTGAATGGAATGGAAATGGAAAAGAGCAAAAACATCGCAGCAATAATTATAATCAGAGCAACTCACATCTATTGAGTGCCTTCCCTGTGTGTGATACGGGGCCCCGTATTTTAGAAATCTTATTTTATTTAGTACTCACGATCACTTAGAAGGTAGAAACCACTGATAGTTATGTTGCAGATGTGGGGACTGAAGATTCAAAAGGTTAAGTGACCTGTCCTGGGACATGAGGAGGCAGAGAGGGGACAGCTTTGTCTGATACAAAGCCAAAGTCTGCACTGTTCTCCGACTTGGGTTGGTAGGTGTGAATGAAGGAAAAAAAGAAGAGTGGATGAAAATTCTTTCAAGTCTGAGACAGGGAGAAGAGTCTTTTATTCTTGATGGTATTGCAGGATTCATCAATAATTGTCTCTGGGATCTGGGTCTTGAGATGAAATGCTTCCCTTTACAATCAGGAATATCTGTTGGTGAACATTCATCCTTGGCCAGAACATGGAGCACTTTTGTCTTCATATTTTATTGATTCATCTGCCTGGAGACGAAAGGGCGAGAAAGAACATTTTTGCCTGTGACAGCCGTTGTGCTTTTTCTCCTGAAGAAGCAAAAGGAATTAGGAACTCAGTTAAATGTAGGAGCGATGATTGAGAGTGGGGAGAGGAAAAAGAGAGGAAAATGTCTCTTGGCTTTTCAGACCCTTCCAGCAGGAAGCAAAGAGCTTGATAGATTCTGTGCCACAGGAAGACCTAGTAACAATTTAATGGGTCCACTAGACAGTGCCATTAGGGGGTGACAGGCAGTATATAATTATTTTTAACATGCATGTATGGTTAGGGCTTGAAATGTATCACAGTGCTGTCCAGTACTAAAGAAGCATAGATAGACAATTCTCCCTGTGTATGGGGAAGGAAACCAGTCTAAGTAACCCACTGGGGATAAAAACATGAAGAGTTTAATGAAAATTAAGGCTCTGCAAGAGAAAGTGAGACTCTTTCTTAATAAGCCAGCTTTGAAGTATTTCAAGTTGCTCTTAGGAGGAAATGTATTCAGTTATTCACAAAACACTCGCTTGGAAAGAATTGTCTTAAGCTACATTTGCATCCTGTCTTAAGAACTAGATGGTAACCATGGCAGAGATTTTTGCGACCTCTTAACAGCCTCAGGAGATATTTATTTAAACATCACTGTGAGCGAAAAAATGAAATAACAAAATAGGTGAATAATCACTCCATAACCATGTATATCATTGCTCCTGCAGTTTAAGGAACACTTCCAACAACATCCTGGAAGAATATTATCTGTAGAATCTGAGACTCTGTTAGCATCAGGTGGATTGAAAACAGCCAAACTTTGTACATATTGTCAAAATATGTGAACAGGTCTCATGAGTAATTTCTTAAATGTCAAGATTAGTGTCTCACAATAATTTATTTAAAAATCCATATGCCATTACACATCTAAATTTCCATAATTATCTCTTCCAGGATAATAATAAAAATTTGCCCCTCAAACTCATCCCTTTGGTTATTTAGAATCTTATGTCCTCTTAGTGGATGTGTAGGTGATTATATAATGCTTTGAATAGAATTTTTAGCCTAAACATATATTAAATTCTGTTTCGGGATGAAATGCAAACGTTTATAATTTGGGATTTAAAACAAATTTAAATTATGGAAGTATTTTTTAGAACCTTGGGCTCTGTATTTGATTTTATGAAAACTAAACAAAATTGGCCATAACATACTGACAAGTATTTTGGCTGTCTGTGTTTTATGTTTACAAAATACTAAAGATTAAGAAGAATCCTCTTCCTGCATCAAGAGACCTTTAAAATGGCTTTACATGTTTTCTACTTAAGACATGAATTGAGAGAAAGACTCCAGCTGTCTAGCTTTGACTTTAGATCGGCACCAGTCCTTCCACATCTCTCAGTCTCCGAATTGAGAGCTTCCAGGCTTGGAAGTGCCTTCTCTTCCCAGCCAGCACCCCTGTGTCATGGAAGAGGTTAGGAGTTTACGCTCTGGAGATTGGCTTCAGATTATAGATTTGCCACTTGTAGTTACAGGACCAAGAACAAACTCTCTGTATCTCACCATCACCGTCTGTAAAGGGAGGGTGATAAATAACATCTATATTGTAAGAAAAATTGTGTGGGTTAAAGGAGATAATATGGGTACAGGGCTTGGTACAGGGTTCTTCCTGAAAAATGCCTGCAAACAGCCCTGTGCATATTTTAAAATGTTTATTTTTAAACAGCTATTATTATTGTTAATAATAATAGTGAGAGAATAGAATCCACTGTCTTCACTTAGTCATTAAATCAACTTGAGTTGTTTCTATTTAATTTTGCTTTTGAAGTGGCATTTTGTATTTATTTTATTACATGAGCATCACACACCCATGGTAATAACAAATTTTAAGTTCACATAAGTAAGAAGGAAAGAATCACTCAGTCTTGCCATCCAGAAGACATCTGTAATGACATCAATACTTACACATGTGTGCCGCATGGATGTGTGTGCACGCACACACACACACACACACACCCCTTTTTTCCCCATGAAGATATATGTCTCTGCAATGCATAATCACGTTTAAACCAAAGTGGTATAAACACTCTGTAAATGTTTGTTAAAAGCACATGTACTGGAATCAAATTGCCTTGATTTAATTCCCGACTTTGCCACTCAATAAACCATGTGATCTTGGGCAAACTATCGACCTCCATTGTGTGTTGGTCTTTTTATCTGTAAAAGGAGAATATCTATAGGATCTTCCTCAAAGTGTTATGAGGATTAAATAAGATTTTATATAAAGTATAGCACCCTTAATTGTAGAAGTCACTGTGTAGGATCCTTTTAAGGATCCCATTTCGAGGGCGTTCCACCAGTAAAATGCCAAGCTCTAGTGTGGATCTGTTTCCATTGCTACTCTTCTCTCTCTGCCACCTCGAGGACTTTAATTGTTCGCTTGCATGACCAGTGTTGAAATTTGTCTGAATTGTAAGTGACTTATTAATAGAGAAGTCTAATTCAGTTGAGACAAAATGCCCACAGTAAGATGATTTCTCCCAATTTAATCAGACTGGGAATAAGAACTGTGTCTTAGACTTCTTCATATTCCCCATGTGCCCACAAACTATGCTTTGAATTTTAAAATTTTGGTGCTTTTTAAAAGGGTACTAAACAAATCTATTGAGTAACATTCATGACCTCAGGAAAAGTTACTGGGAGTCCTAAATGAGTAACTTGTCTTTTTTACTTTAAAAGAGGTGATTGAATGAGCTGATAACTTTTTTTTAATACAGTATTGCTTGAATTGCATTAGAAAAAAATTTTTCACTCTGCTTTCAGGCCCAAATAGCATTAAATGTCTTTTCTCCAAGTTGGCATTTGCTGTTTTCTATCTGTCCATAAAAAATGTAAGGCAAAAGATGAAAGTAATGCCCTAAAAAAATTGAAATCTCTCCAAAGGTGATTGTAACGAAAATTATCCATTAAACTTTATAATTAAAGCCCTTGATAAAATGCACATGTTAAGTGAGTTTTTGGAGGAGCCCCTCTTTCTTCATTCTCCCTTTTAAAAGATTAATTCATTAAACTGAAACCAATCAGAGGAAGAAAACCCTATACAGGCTTGAAATTTTGTTTGGAAACAATTAGGTTCTGTCTTTCCCAAAATATAGATTGTGCAAGTAATGGGGAACTTGGCTAGAACAAGCTCGTTGACAAGATGTGGCTATTTTTTGACAATATTTGAGCTATTTTTAGTTATTGTGCTGTTTGTGCTTAATAACATTTGACATGAACATTCACTTACATGGAAGTTATCCTTTTAAGATATAATGAGGAAATAGTTGGCATTTGTTTTGGGAAAATATTCTGTTTTTAGTAAAAAAAAAAAAAACACCCTGTACTCAGAAGAGATAAATATCCTCATTGACATTAAGTGTGGAGAAATTGCATTAGGAAACATAACACTTAACTTATAACACTACATGTAAAACTTATTCTGAAGAAGTAAAAATCTTCATCTACAAAACATGTTAGCACTTTTTTTTTTCTTTCAAGTATATCCAGTCACTGAAAGTAGACTAATAAAATTTTGTCTGGTAGAGAAAATTAGGGAATTGCTTTAATAAATAAGAACAGTTTTTAATTAACACTGTCAGTAAAAGGAGTCCTTCTAAAGTCCTTGAAAATACTTAAAAACAGCTTCCCTGCTTCAAGAGATTGTTTCAAGTATGATCTTCCCCTCACTATTTTTTTCCTTCATCGGTAGTAGAAGATTGTTTGAGTTTTGTCCTTGTTAAGTATCGCACATCTCCAGCTAGTGGGGTATGAAGTAGTGAGATGTAACACTTCAGCATCTGGTGGGTCCATTGACTTCCCATAAGTGAACGAGTCGGCCAAATCAAAACGAGTTCCATCTCTGGATCTTGTTTCCCTGCACGTGGGGCTCACACTTCCCTCATGTCCTGGCTTCCTCTGAAGACCCCGAGAGCTCTGGAACTCCTGAAAGATTTGCCTCCCTGGGGCCCTGATCTGTACTCAGGGCCTCCTTCAATGGAGCCAACTGGGAATCTCAGCAGGTAACCATGCTTGTCCCCAGCACTACAAATCCAAAAGTTGTCTGGCAGTCCAACCATGACACGTCCGGCAAAAGGGGCTGCTGTGTTCCTGCTGCTGACATGATTGGTTTAGGAACCCGGGAAAGTCAGATAGGGGAACGACTCATCAATAGAACCATCCGCAAAAGGTCAGTAGGGGGCATCTTGACTGCCCTCTATTCTTTTCTCTTTTTTCTCTTTAGATTAGTATTCTCTAGGGATGTGTGTGTGTGTGTGTGTGTGTGTGTGTGTGTGTGTGTCTGTTTTTTTATACCTCTGTCAAAAAGCCACACATATACAGAGCTTATAATTGCAAAAATAGCAAAGTAAAGCATATACAAGGATTGTAATAAAATAAGAACAGTGCCCGGCCCTACCTTAGCCCAACTTATCTCCCTTTTCTAGTTCTTTACCTCAGAAGTGACTGCTTACAAATCTTTCAACTCTTCATTCTGGTATTGGCTTTCCTATTTCTAAATAATGACTAATAATTAATGTCTGTTTCTACAGATATTTCTTGATTTTCCAGTTTCGGGTATCGGCTACTGACTGCCTACAAACGTTTCAAATACAGTCTTATCACATATTTGGTAAAATACTTTTTAGCACTACACGCACACACACACACACACACACACAGACAAATATTCTTCATAGTTGAGTCACATAGTATATGGATTACATGTCCTTTCTATTACAATTTGTCTTCCTCCGATGCTAACATTGTCTCAGTTATTTTTGCTCATCATTTCCTATCCTTTTATGAACCTCTAATAGTCACTAACGTGTATTCAGCAGGTGCTTCATGCACAACATCGCTGTAAGTAATTTCTAGGTAGGAGGTTTGGAGACAGGAGGTGTTGCATGTCATGTCCCGGCAGAAAAGGATGAAGTCCAAGTTCCCTGCTGCGCCATAGAAGATCTGGCCCCAGGTTGCCCACCAGCCTCATTCCTTGTCTTCTCCTTCCCGTTACTTTGCAGTCCAGCCCCACTGGACTTGAACTTACCAAGCCTGCTCTTTTCCCCTGGCCTTTTCCAGCCCCACTCCTTTCTGAATCACTCCTCTGCCCCCCTTACTTGCCTTCTATCCATCCTTGGGTGCCATCCTCTCTAACCCCTAAAAATTGTTAGTGTCCCTCAGTGTGTACCTCCTTCAGCACCCTGTTCTCCCCACCCACCGCTCTTTTCAAGTTCATTATTTGTTTACGGTGGGTTTTTCTCACTGAACCATGAGCTCCATGAAGGTGAGTCCGAGTGGTCTTGTTCCCTGAGGAGACTTCAGTGTTTGGCATCTAAATTTTTGGCTGTTTAATAAATTTTAGCTGTTGTAAGATGGGGTCTCTAAGGAGAATGACAATGACATAAATGCACATGACAACATTGCAGTAATTCAGAGTGAGAAAATCCCAAGTGAGGATAATGAGTTGTTTACTCACATGAAGTAATTCTGTTTCTCCTTTATAGGTTGCCTAACCTTCAACTGGCTGAGACTTGTTGCAATTATAAAGTGAGAGATTGGGCACTTGTAGATTGGGCAACCTGGGTGCAAGAATCTAGTTCTTATTCAGATTTTGCAAATGATCCTTGGAAGACTTGAAGAAATAAATTAACATCTTGAAGGGTCACTGTGGCTAGCCGTGTGTTCTCTAAGCTTCCATCTGCCATAACACACTTGAGGGATATGCCATGCCTAAAGCAGTGATTCTCTGGGCAGTGAAAGCAGAGAAACCAATAAGGGCTCTACCTTCATGGAGCCTCCAGTCTATTCATGAAGACAAACAATTAGCAGCCCAGCACATATAAATATGGACTTGCAGATGGAAAAAACTGGTGTCAAATTGGAGACCAAATGGTCATAGGGAATAGAGAGGAAGTTCTACCTAAGTGGCCAGGGAAGGAGAGCCTGAGGAAGTGTCATTTAAATAAAAGGTCAGGGAAAAGGTATTCTCAGATGAGGGAAAACAAGTTCAAAGTCTCTAGGAGAGGCGATGGTTACGATGGTTATGTCTCTAAGACAACATGGTTATGTCTGGAAGCCAAAAGCAGTGCATTGTGGTTGCAGCAGAGGAATAAAAGGAAGAAGGGCTCAAAATCAAGTTTGAGAGACAGGCAGGAGTCTCATTATTTGGGGTTGGGAAGCCTGTGCTACTCAGCTTGAGGTCTGAACATGGGTTGCTAGTGGGCAAACTGCTACCCATCTGTGATAAGAAAAAGAGCTTGTGTGGATGTAAATCAGTTATGTCACCTAGAACACTGTACCGAGCTTATACAAATGCACACCCGCAGACACACGTTTAGCAAGACTTGCTCAATAAAAAAAGGAGTGTGCTGGTTTATATTTATGTTCTGATGTAAATTCCTTACCTTGTTGCAGACCAACACTTTGAGCATACAGTGGGCATATATTAAAAGATTTCCAGTGCCTGTGAATGTGCATTTGGTGGTGAGGGAGTTGGTGGTGGTGAGGGGGGGTGTTAACGCATCATCGGATTCACTTTTCAAATAGACATCTGTGGCTACAGAACAGAGAGTGGGGTAGAAGAGGCAGAAGAGAACAGTCAGGACCAGCATTCTAGCAAAGAGATAGATGATGATGACCCGAACCAAGATGGCGGCAACAGAAGTGGAAGATTAGCAAACAGATCATGATGTATTCGGGGGTAGAATCTATAGGATGTTCTCATGGATTGGGGTATGGGGTGCTAAGAGGGCACTTCAAACTTGGCTTCCAGGTTTCTGTTCTGAACAAGTGTTTGAATATTTATGTCCCTGACTGAGATAATAGCAGTAGGGGATGAATGAGTTTAGAATCGGGGAGGTGGTATGCATGGCTACTAATGTAGTAGTTATAATAGTGGACTTTTAAATAACAAGATCCTTTATGAAATCTCCAAATTAATAAATACTACCACAGCCCATATTTTTTCCCATAAACACTTTTTTTTTTTAAAAGCAGGAGAGAGAAAGATCAAAAGTTGTGTTGAGATACAGATACTGGGAGGCGTTAGGCTCACTCATCAGCTGAGGGATCTTTTCATCATAAGTGATTCAACTGTGTGACTAAGCCAAGTTATGCAGCTATCATGTTCTTGAGGGGTGCTTCTGAATGGCTAAAATTATAAATCTTCAATCCATGAACAGCAAGGGCATGTCCAGGATGAGGAATAAGTTTCATCCTGTCAACCCTGAGTGCTTTTCGACCGACGCTCAGAGAACTCTTTTGAGGCTATATCTGGAGTGCGTGAAAAAAGCACAGTCATTGATGCTCAGTGTGGACACTGGTTACAGGAGGATCTGTGGCAGCAGGTGGGCCTAATATTTGCTGACTCCCTGCATTTTTCAGGTACAGAAAACGAATTGGATAAATGCCTCAACATGTGGCACTGGCTATATCCCTTCAAATATTGCAAAATGGAACGGGCACTAAACTTTGAAGGGAACTGTCTATGTGATTAAAACTCAGAACGGGTTCCAAGAGCTGGAAAACAATGTCATTACTGTTTTCCTTCCACCAATCTATTTGAGTCAAAGCTGGTTGATACCTAAAATGCCGTCTGGAACGTCAATGCAGTTTTGCTCTGGGATCTATTACGGATGGAAAGACAGCCTGATGAAGACTGGGCAAATCCCACAGGTCTGGCTGGGCTAATTGCCATGGGGTCCAATCATATGGCTGCACCTGGGGATATGGTGGACCGTTCTTAGCTTCTCCAACTTTATTCTATGGACAAAACTGTATTGCTTTGTGTTTACTCATTTCAATTTAATTTGGCTTTGTCATCCCTCCTACTACCTCTGAATCCTTCCCAGAAAATGGAGGCCTTTTGCTTTCTAACCCTAAAGAAGATTTAGGGGACCACATGAAGTATTTGGGGTTGCCAAGGGAACTGAAGACTCATCTGGCTCGTCAGAGAGGGGCAGCATTTTGGTGGAACATCGGGAAGACTGCTGCCAACCTCTGCTCAGGTTGCGGAGACAGGAAGGCTGATGTATGACATTAGAGATGATTATCCAAGGACTCTGCCAAGACTCCATGATAATTATTATCATGGTGAAGCAGAAGGGGAATAATGATTCGAGGAAGTTGATAGAACAAGTCGCATAAATTTTATGGTCAAAAACCACGAACAACCTCATTTTCCAGTGAGGAGAAGACACTGGTGAATTTTGTAATTTAGATATTTTGTCAAGGAGTTCCAGAATTCACTGTTGGAAAAGAGGAAAAAAGAGGCCAAATTCAAAAGAATTACTTTTAATTCACCCTGAGATGTTTGCTGTGGGTGTGAAAATGAATTCAGATAGCAAGCATGTGCCTGTTTGTTAATATTCACGTGGACTCCTAGAGTTGGAGATGTGTGAAGTCATTCAGTTTAGGTGGTTTCAAACTTTTTATTCTTTATCATAGCCCAAGTTAAAATAAAAACTCCTTTTGTTCAACTTTTTTTCTAATGTTTATTTTAATTTTGAGAGAGAGACAGAGTGCAAGCAGGGGAGGGGCAGAGAGAGAGGGAGACAGAATCGGAAACAAGCTCCAGGCTCCAAGCTGTCAGCACAGATCCTGACGTGGGGCTCGAACTCATGAACCCCAAGATCGTGACCTGAGCCGAAGTTGGACGCTCAACCGACTGAGCCACCCAGGTGCCCCTCTTTTGTTCAACTGGAAAGATTTTATTTATTTATTTGTTTAATGTTTGTTTTTGAGAGACACAGAGTGTGGTGGGGGAGGTACAGAGAGAGAGAGGGAGACACAGAATCTGAAGCAGGCTTCAGGCTCTGAGCTGTCAGCACAGAGCCTGAAGTGGGGCTCAAACTCACAAACTGTGCGAACGTGACATGAGCTGAAGATGCTTAACCGACTGAGCCACCCAGGCACCCTAACTTTTGTTCAATTTTAATACAAAACAGGTAAAAGCAAAGATGATCGTGCGGGAGATGGGAGAGGAAAGTCACAAGCATGACCCATCTGGTTCTGTGTCCCTCTCACCCACTGATTTTTCCATGAGACGCCTCTGGTCTAAGGACTTAGTGTGAAAACCACTTATCTAATGCAACTTGCCTGGTTTGTAACAGGAGATAAAGTGACCTACCCAGAATCCCACAGTTAATTACTTGGGAGACCAGATCCCTGTACAGTGATGTTTCTACTACGTCATACTTGAAGCGTTAGTGACAATCCTCCTACATCCTGAGCCCCCTCTAACTTGTCCTACTCCTCATATCAACAGGATTACATTTATTATCTTCTTCTTCCCGTGTTAATCAACGGACTTCATCCCATTACCGCAATTCTCCTGACAGCTTACAGAAAAATATATCTGACTCCACATACCCATGAAAGTGGAGCAGGGAGGCGTGGATATGCCTTCCTCAGCCAGGGCTCACAGTGACTGCTGCTCCTGAACATGCCCTGTGAAGGAGGGTTCCAGGCCACGACCACAGCTGGGTGGGAGGTGGGGAGGGGAGGGGAATCTGTCTTGTCTTCTATTGTGTTGCCCTGCCACGTGACAGAAGAGAGTCATGGGAATTTTCTGCAGGTCCCAGGTTGTTTGAATGCTGCCTCTCTCAGAACTGACATTGTGTTTGGCCTTTGATGAATGATTAATTTTCATAGCCTGTTTTGTGAGATTTTTAACCGCGTGTAGTTAATACACAGACTGTTACAAAGCATGATAGCATCTGTCACCTGAGTAAAAGAAGTGTTAATTTTATATGGACTTCTACTTCTAAGGATCAATGATTTTTAGAGATACATGTGATCATAGAGAGTTTCTCATCCATTTTTTTTTTCTCACATAACGAGGAAGTTGACGCCCAGAGCAGTGAAGAGCTGTGTCTATGATGAATCAGGTGAATCAGTTGGTTTGAGGTGTGAACCCAGCCCTCCTTGCTCAACACCCATTGTTCATTCCACTCTTTGATTGGTTTGATTGGATTGAAAAAATATGCATTGTGTGTCTTTTAGTGCAAAATATCTGTATGAGGGAGGGAGATTTTCCTATTTTCTTGACGGAGAAGGGCAGACAATGAAAACTCTTGAAGAGCTGGGCTCTTCGTTTTTTTTGTTTGTTTGTTTGTTTGTTTGTTTTGCAAGAGATGGGCACCCTAAAAGCATCGTTTTCCAGCCCCTTTGGTAATTTTTTTTTTTTTTTTGGTCCACAAGAGCAGTCACTGTTTTACGCTGGGAGTTTAGGTATAGTCAAGGGTACTGGCTATAATCTTTAGGTTAATGACGGCCACCCTTTATTTTTAACCTTGAACAAGATACAATTTGATGCAATAGTTCTAATGCTGTCAGAACTCTGGCGTGCAATTCCTTTGAGCTAATTTGTGAAGTTCAGACCCACGGCTACTGATGTCACCATCAAATATGGGCACCATCTGGCCCATGTGGGCCATATGGATCTATACAAGTCGATCATCTCTCTTGGAGAGATGAAGTGACCCATATATGACAATGATGAGAGGGATGTTTCTCCATGGTATTGACTTCATCCTTGAAGAGAAAATTGTTGCTATCTTTCTATCTTTGGAGCCAATCTGTTAGAGATGAAAAGTTTGTGCAGGAGCTGGGTGATCTGAGTCTGAATCCTGGGCCTGCCTATTACTGGCTGTGTGACCATTGTTGAGTTAGTTAGCCTTGCTGTGCCCGAAGGTTTGTATCACAGAATAGGTTAATCAGAATAAACATCTCAAAATGTTTCTGAAGATTAAATGAGTGGATACTTACAGCTAGTAGAACAGTGTGGCAGGTAGTAAGCACTTAATGAATTAAAGCACTTAATGAAGTAAGCACTTCATATGAATTAAAGGCATCTGCTAAACTCTAGGTAAACATCAAACTTCTAATTGTTTAAA
Organism: Panthera leo; assembly: GCF_018350215.1. Lineage (NCBI taxonomy): Eukaryota > Metazoa > Chordata > Mammalia > Carnivora > Felidae > Panthera > Panthera leo. The sequence continues at coordinate 113,676,723 of NC_056685.1, read as the reverse complement.
ATAAATATGAAATAATAAATATTTGCTATATTTGTTGTTTGGAGCAGCTGTATTTTGAGATAATTTGTTATGTAGCTATGGCTAACCAAAATACACACTAACTATGGTTAACAGTCACCACCTGATACGGATATTGTTGAGACAGAGCAGGTCTGATATCTAATTCTTGTTCTTTCACATACTCAATAAGCATTTACTGTGTGCTGGGCAGTGTGGACACAAAAGTCACTTTTAAAAAAGACACTGTCTTTGCCTTCTGGGGAAAGGCAAGCTTGCAAAATGTGTGGCAAACGTATTCATTCAACGTCACAAACTTAAACTATGACTTGTTATAAGTGTTTAATTTAGGTAGTTTATTAAATATACGATTAAATGTCTTTGCTCTATTAAACAAACAAATGAAAACCCCGTCTAGACATTGAAATGGATTTCAGCTGTGGTCTTACTTTGGATGTTTAGGAAGCTCTAAGGAATCACCCAAGCACTGATGGCCTCTTCTGGGCAGGCTTTTCTTGTTATTTAAAGCCAGAGATAGGGGAAGTCTGTTTTCTGTGACTTTATTCATTCGGTGTGCATTCTTGAGTGTTGTTAATAGGGCACACCCCAGGCCAGGTGACTACGGGTGGAGGAAGGGCAGGCTGAGGACAGAAACCTGATTAAGACATGGTGTCCACTCTCAGAGGGCAACAGGAGGGAGGGGGAGAGGTGGGGATTCAAAGAACGTTGAGTGGTCCTTGCCTTCAAAGGGCTCACTGTCTTGAGACAGATAAGGTCAGTAAACAAATGGTGACACAGCAGGGAGAGAGGTGCGAAGTGCTGAGGGAAGCACAGAAAAGGAAGTGACTAAGACAGCCTGACGGGACCCAGGGAAGTTTCAGGCAGGAAATGGCACATAAAGTGGGTCAAAGGATGACTAACTGTTTGCCTGTTGGAAGAGAGAGGGTGGGTTTTAAGGCAGGGAAACTGCATGTGCAAAGGCACGGAGACACAACACTCAAAAGTTGGCAACATTAGGACTGTGTGAGCAATTCAGAAAGAGTATGGCACTGCCCTGCTTCAACGACACATCATTGCCCAAGTTCCTTAGCTTAGCTGGCGAAGCCTGGCATGAGACGGTCCCTGCCCACCCGCGCAACCCCGACACTTGCTTCACAACCACCAGCCACATGGGCTCCTTTTTGTCTTTGGATCATCATTAGCATGATTCTACTTCAGATCTGCTGCACTTACTGCTTCTTTTCTTGGGAACATTTCCTCCTATCTGTTTGCATGGCTGATCTTAATCTTCAGGTCTTACCTCCTCCGGGAGGCCATTCTCAGGGCCATTTTCCTTGAAGCAAGTCCCCTAGTATTCCCTATGACAGCACATGTCACATAGGAGGCATTGTGACCTGTACCTACCTGCCACTCAGGAATGTAGCATGAGACCTGGGAGTAGGCACACAGACTGTCTTGCTCCTGTTGTCTCCCTAGTGCCCAGATCGGTCTTTAATGCTCTGCTTGATAGAAATTTGTTGAATGAGGAAAGGAAAACATCAATGAATGAATGGATGAATGGATAAAAAACTTGGAAAAAAAAATTGGTCTGGATATCTGCCATTTGTTTCTCCAGGTTCAATTTCCATCCTTCATCAAATTCTGTGTCATGGAAGGGAACTGTGTGAACCACATTAATATTCACCCTTTGGGTTGGATTCAGCCACAAGGGGGCAGCTAAGAGAGAGAAGGGATTGATGCCTTGAGCATTCTACACCTCTCCTCTGTTGGTGTCTGTAGGGGATCTCCTCACACAGCCTCTCTCTTTCTAGGGAAGGGTAAATGCCTTCACCCTTCCTCACTTTAAGGGGAGTGACACCTCCTCTTATCTTTCCATGTCGCTACCCTTGTGGTTTCTCTGTAGTCTACCTACCACTTTGTAGGTAGTCCCTCTATTAATCTTCTTTCAATGTACCTATGCTGATCTGTTTCCTACTGCAATCTGGGAAGATACAAGAGGGCTGGGACAAGTTGGGAAAGGCCTTGCATGCATCGAAAGAGCTCAGATCATATTCATTTGGAAATAGAGAGCCATGAACAATAGATCTTTACACAGAGCTTTAATATAACCCGAAGAGTGAGGCAAACACTTGGGGTCAGTGTAGATCATGTTCTCCCAACCTTTGATAGTGCATCTCATCAATGAAAACTGTTTGCGCGTGTCGTGCTAATATACACATATCCGCTTATTTGTAAATTATATACATCAATGCTTGCATTAGCATGTATGCATTTATATAGTGTAAAATATAAAAGTAGACATTAAAAAGCACAGAATACAGATAAAATAAACTGTATTTAAAAGATTTAAAATTAATTTTCAATCTTTATCTCACTAAAAACCATACCATTACTGCTCTGATGGCTTCATTTTTAAGGGTCTCGCTAAAATTATAGCCAATATTTTGATATAAACTTAGAGTGGTGTTCATTGTCAAGGAGGGTGCATAAAAATCCAAATTCCAGGGACACCTGAGTGGCTCAGTCAGTTAAGCAGCGGACTTCAACTCAGGTCATGATCTCGCGGTTCATGGGCTAGAGCCCCACATCAGGCTCAGCGCCTGGAACCTGCTTCAGATTCTGTGTTTCCCTCTGTCTCTCTGCCTCTTCCCCACTGGCACTCTGTCTCTCAAAACTGAATGAACATTAAAAAAACATTAAAAAATCCAGATTCCAAATCATCTTCTTGATAACTTCATGGGCTTCAAAGGTGGGCTAATCTCTTGTCAGATCTAATTATATTATAATGTATTAAACACATAATTTGGCCCACATGATTAAATACAGACCAAGAACCAGGAGTTTTATCTCATCCTAAAAGAAAGACCCAGGGCTTTTGGGGTCTGATCTAAATAAAACTTCAGAACAATCCTGCAAAACAACATTATTTTTACCTTTCTTATAATGAGGAAACTTTTTGCAAACATGGAAAGATCAAAGAACTCGCCCAGGAGCTAGTAAGTGTCAGAGAAAGCTTTAGCCTGCCTGTGCCCAGAGAACTTGTCCCTAATCTACCATATGATGCCAAGAAAGAAGAGGGAATTTTGGTATGCTTTTATCAGATGGCCTTGATTTTCTCAGTAAAATAGAAGAAGGGGCTTCCTGGACTTAAAAGGCTATGTTCAGATGAAATTGGAGTGAAATGTGCTGATTACCCAGCTGGAGGGCAGAGCACCTTTGAAATTGTTATCTTTGCTCTTCTCCACATTCAAAACAAGAATTTGACATTCTCTCCATACGGTTCACTCTTATTCACTCTAACTCCATCATGGTTTCTCTGTGGTTCCTTCCTCCCCAGCTGGAGCTTTCTTTTGCTTGGCACCAGGTAATTCTCCAAGTGAATATGAGCTTGGATGGGGAAAAAACAAAGAATGCATGTTTCCTTTATTTGTTGTTTTTGGTTCATTGTTTCTGGACCCCAGTTGCAAGATGTTGAGGTGAATGTCACATGATGCCAAGTTCCTAGAGGGGAAATGCTGGGAGATCACTCAAGAAAACATTTAAAGGAGGTCACAATTATGAGATACATAAACCTTGATGAGACTGTCTATTCTGCTAGCTGGGCAGATGATGCTAATATCAGAGTGCTTCGGGAGCTCTGGGCACCATCATATCCAGTCAATGAGTCTTAAGTATGACCACTCCCTGTCTTCTCTTACAGAGACCCGGCACTCCAGAAGGTCATAACTATTGAAAAGGGTTCAGGGATGAGGGGATGGGTTGGGGGGGGGAGGGCTTCCAGCACAGGTAATAGGAAGATACCAGCTGAGAGGGTAAGTATGTGGAGAGTGAGGCGGGAACTTGGGTGAATTTTAGAAGAGGAGCCATGGGAATTGTGACCAAGGAGTCAACCAGAAGGGAGCAAGATGATCTCTGAGTTACACATGGAAAGAGCCCTTCAAATGTCCTAGCTCTTTCCACATGCTGTTATATGCACCTCTAGAGAAGGCTGGTAGAGAAACAAGCCACTTCAGCTCTTGATAAATACATTTTCAAAGATTATCGTCTAGAGTGGGAGAGAAAACAAACAGAATTTGTGCCTGCAAAGTAATTCATAGTAATCCGCTGGGATGCTGTGGGAAATTCAAAGCATTATGTTAAGAGTGTGGAAAAGGTAGCACTTTTATATATTTCCTATTATTTCTGACTGAATAGGTCAAGCAGTAAACACTGTTGAATACTGGCCTTTTATTATGGCTTGAGAAATTTTGGAAAGCATTATGATTCTTTAATAAACCCATAGAGTATAATGTTTCTATGAGGGTGTATACTCATGGGTCTACACACACAAAGGCACACATCAGTGTAACTGGGGACAAAGAGCCACTGCCGTCTTCCTGCAATGGGCTGTCAATCTCCTGCCAGCAATCAATAGTACAATCACTCTGGGCCCCGCATTGGAGAGGCAAGCGGAGGACGGACTGAGGTGGGAAAATCTGAGTAGTTAAATGCTTTTGGAAAAACCCACTAAACCTTGAGACCTGTCCACTCTCTCCCACATCCAGCCCTCACCAAAGCTAAGCTCTTCTTATATTTAACCCCTGTTGACTCTGTCTTGTGTTTCCTCAGCGGCCACTGTAATACCTTTAATGCGGGTTTTCAACTCCAACAACATACTCCTTCCCACTTTTTCCTACCCCTCCTTCCACCCTGTTCATCACAAATTACTGGCCTCCTTCTCTCATAGCACATGACCTGCTCACTTGTTTTCCTGGGAAGATTTGTTTCTACTTATGTATCTCCCTTTCAAATTCTTCTGTTTTCTCACCTGTGTCTTCTCTTCCTCTGTCAGGGTGCTCAGTCATACCCCACTGCTGGTCCCATCTCCATTTTCACCGATATCATTTCTTCTAGAGAGTATGCTCGCTTCTTTCCTTCTACTTAAAATATGTTTCCTCTTGAAATTTCAGTTTTATTGTTCCAGCTACCATCTCAATTCATCACTAACCTTTACTGCTGAGGTTTTCCAAAAGCATGTGTTTTACAGGTATCCATCCTCTTCCATGACTCATTGACTCTAGCTCTTTTCATTCTTTTAGCATCACATGTAGAATGGTTGAAGGACAGAGGGGTGTTTAGTTTGGAGAAGTGAAGGCTCAATTTTTCCATGCAATCTGTGTTCAGAGATATAAGGGACTCTCCAATGGGAGAGATTACTTTTCTTACCAGCCTGCAACAGAGAATTTGAATTAACAAATAAAACCTACAGAGAGGCGAATTCTCAATACAATGTCAGGATGTATTTTATTACCACTGAACTTATCCAGAGATGAAATGGGCTGCCGGTGGGTAGCAGCAGGTTCCTGCTTCTGGAGGTTTTCACATTCAGCTTAAATTGTAATAGAATCGATTTGGGCACCAAATGAGCTTTTAGACTGGATGTCGGTTTCCAAATCCTGAAGTTTTGTGATTATCGTGCAGTCATTTCCAAATATCCTCTCATTTGACCTGTTTGCAGCATAAGCCATCACTGTGTTCTTCTTGTTTTATCTATATACAAACATAATAATGGTCGTTACAAGGATGTTAAGCAACACAGAATGCACAAATGTCTAAGCCCTCCTACTTCTTGCCCATTCCTTCCCATGCCGTGTCATTCCTGCTGACAGCTTGAGTTGTTAGGGAGATATGTAAATATCCTTCTATTTAGCAGCATATGCATCTGTAATAAAATGGACTTGTACTCTATCTGCTGCTTTGCAACCTACTTTTTTCTCACCATGGAATAGGATGGGTCGCCTTCCAGGGCAGTATATGTAGCCTACCTCTTTGTTTTGATGGCTGCATGGAATTCAATAGTTTCAATTAGGGGTGGGCAAACTTTTTCTTAAGGGATCAGAGAATACATATTTTTCACTTGTGGTCCCTATAGGCTCTGTCCTAATTATTCAACTGTGTCGTGTATCATGAAAGTAGCTATACACAATACATAAGTGAATGGATATGCCTGTGTTCTAATAAAAATTTATTTATCCTAAAATTTGGATGTCATAATTTTCATGGGTCATGAAATAGCATTCTTCTGATTTTTTTTTTGCCATTTAAAAATATGGAAACCATTCTTAGCTTGGAGCTGCATAAAAATAGGCAGTGGGCAAGATTTGGCCCATGGGCTACAGTTTGCCAATCCCCCTACATACGTCATTAGGGAGGATTATTCATTCTTCACATCTTGTGTAGAGTGAGTGCCCTTAACTTAAGTACCTACCTTCTTCACTCCCTTACTAACTTCCCCAAAGGAGGTAGAGTGACTTGATATGATTGGTGAGCTTAGAGGAGAAAGTCGGTCTGTCCTTTTCTCTTTTCTTCCTAGTTGGGAACCAGCTGCCTATAGGGAATGTACCAGCAGGAGGCACCCCCTGGACCAGTACTGCATGATGAGCATTAGTATGAGAATGTCCATTTGATTTTCTTATTCAGGTATAAGCCACTTTGTCCACTATCAACTTCATCAATAACAAAGGTGATATTTTGGTGCCTAATCTTTCTTGCTTATTTGCCTCCCCCCCCCCCCCCCAATTGATTTGGACACGGAATAGACATATTACTTATCAAGTAACTTATTTAGCCATTCCTCACCCCTTTGACACTAACGCTTCCTACCCATTTGGGTAGCCATTCATGATCTAGTCTGTGGACTAATTCTTTATTCTTTCTTGCTTATCATGCCATGTAATCAAAGGACATGTCTTGTGGGTCTTTCTTTGAAAACCCTCATAGATATCTCTAGAGATGGCCAATGCAATCTCCATACCCTCATATTTTCCTTCTTCTAGATTTGTTGCTGCTATCACCAGCTTAATATTCCTACAGCACATCTTTGAGATGTCAGATACATCATACGTTTGCTCAGAAACCTTTAATGAAGCTCTATCAGTCATCAGATAAAGAATAATTTCTTAGATGACATTCAAAGCCTTCTGTACTTTGACCCTTATTTATTGTTTGAGTTTTACCTTTCATGATTTTAAAAAAGTGTTAATATGTGTGAGATGTTTATCATAGTGCCTGGCATATAATAAACCCTCAACACACGTCAGCTGAGTTGTTCCATTACTCACACTCCAATCACTTTCCAGTCATAGTGACAACTTGCTATTTCCCACACAACTTGCTTTTATTTGTGTATCTCCTTTTTTTCAAGCCTTTTCTTTCAAGCCATTATCTCTGCCAACTGAAATATTATCCAACCTCCAAAGCTTCCCAGATGAACCTTCTTCTCTGTGCATTATAATCTTATACTTTCAGCACTCAGTAAAGGTGAGTTCTTATAGAGTACTATTTGAAGGCCCTGGGACTCTCAAGATGACAATTATGTGATGGAAACTGACAAGTGAGGAAAATGTTGCTACAGAGTGTGTGATGGTTAATTTTCTGTGTCAGTATGACTGGACTAAGGGAAGCTCACATAGCTTGTAAAACATCATTTCTGGGTGTGTTGTGAGGGTGTCTTTGGAAGAGATGAACATTTGAATGGTAGACTGAATAAAGAAGATCAACTTCACCAATACAAGTGGACATCCACCACTCAACCCACTTAGGAGTTGAATAGAATATCAAGGCAGTGGAAGGGACAATTTAACTCTGCTTCAGCTGACCTATCCATCTTCTGCTTTCTTCACATCAGTGTTCCTGGTTCTTGGGCTTTTGGACTCAGACCAAGATTTAAACCATTAGTTCCCTAATTCTCAGGTCTTTGGACTCAGACTGAATTACGCCACCAGCTTTCCTGAATCTCCAGCTGGCAGACAGTAGATCATGGGACTCCTAGGTCTTTATAAATATGAGCCAATTTCTACACTAAATCACCTCTTATGGCTATCTCTATATATTTCATTGGTTCAGTTTCTCTGTTTCTCTGGAGCACCCTGATTCATATATAGAATGTTAGATGTGAAATAATATAAGTGATTTGCAGGTAAAATTTTGCAAATAGTAGGGAGTGATTCACAAATTACTGTGATGAATATTTATTGAATGCTTATTTTATGGCATGTTTTGTACCACGAACCCCCTAGTGGTTAAGAGTAGAACTGACCCTATTCTCATAAGGAATTTACCATCTGCAGGAGACAGACAATAATCAATTAACCTCACATATGATATGAAATTTAAACTTGGGTGAAGGTACTGCAGGAAGGTACATGGTGCTGTGAGAGGGTAAGATAGAGGAGCCTGACTGTCATGGTGGAGTGGACCTGGAGGGAAATGGATGGGTGAGAGAGACGTTTTAGAGGGATAGCCAGCAACATAGTAGATATGGCTGCCCCCTTCATTCCACCCCCTATCAGGGCTTTCGAGGAGGAACGGGGATTCAGCATGTAGGTATGTAGGAAGAAGGGATTTCAGATTGAGGAAATAATTTATGCAACTGCACGGAAATAGAACACAGCATACTGAATCAGGAATTGCAAGGTATTTAGTATGGCCAAGGTGGAAGGTACAGGGAAATGGTACGGAACGAGGCAGAAGAAGGAGGTAGGGATAACCAGGTCAGGAAGGATCTTGTATGTTAATCTAGGGAGATTGGGCTCATCATGCAGATAGTGGGGAAACACTGAATAACTTGAAGCAGAGGAGTTACAAGGAAGTTGTGTGGGAAATGGCCAGCGGCAGAGGGATGGGACAAGTCTGGGAAAAGGGAGGCCATTTAGATAATTACTACAAAATCCCAGAAGGGAGGTGCTGAAGGCCTGCCTGGAAACTTGGCCATTGAGATCTTGATGCGTTACTTGCATTGAATATTGTCAAAATGAGGGAATGATTTTGTTCTCAAACTTTGCTGGGAATGGCTTTTGGGATCTAGGTTTTCAGATGAGTTCATCCAAAGATGGGTTTCCACGATTATTTACATTTGGATTTTCCAGTTGCAGACCTCAGAAAGGATTTGAATGTAAGCTACTTATTGGGGAAGTGACCCTAGGAAGGGTTGTTAAGGCAGTGGAGAAGTAAAACAGTGACAGACAGAAAACATCCAATAAAGAATGTGTTAGAGATGAGATTAGTGCGGTGGGCAATTGAGAGTCAATCCCTCTAGGGATCTCTGGAAGGTAGTATAGACCATTCGTCCCAGAATTATCCCATCTAATGGTGCTGGGGCTTATGTGTTGATTCAAAATTCTATTGTTACTTGAGGGATGGCTCTTCTGGACTGCCTGTTTGTAGTAAGAGTGGGCTCCAACCTCAGATACAGCCATAGGCAGTGGGAGGTCAATGGTATTTTTCTAGGCTTCACCCTAGATTTGTGGTCTCACATGAAATAAGTCTTTGAAGTGATCTGAGAAATTCCAGGCATGTTGCAGGAAATTTCTATGTCACAGGAGACTTTTAAAAAAAATCTTTGGCAATCTATCTTGTGGACTCCACTGAAGTGTTTAACACTGGGTACAACTATGGCTCATGTAAGTAACTCCACAGAGTATGGAGATCAATAGTGAGAACATTAAGAAGGCAGTTCTTCTGGTGGGAGAGATCTAAAGGCAGAACAGGAGGCACAGGAGGAACTCTCACAGATTACATGTCACTTACATGCTAGGACAGTGCTAAATAATTTCATATACCTTATCTAATTTTATAAGTTTAGTCATAGCAGCCACCTTGTGAAGAAGTCATCGTGCATCTGTTTTGCAGATGCGAAAATTGAAGGAAACTAAAGCTTGCATGGTAAAGTGATTTGCCCAGTATCACGTAGGATATCGGTTATGTTTGGCCGCAATAATGCTGCATAGCAAAACCCACAAACAAAACCCAGTGCCTTAAAATAGTGTTTATTTGGTTCCCCAGTCTGCAGGTTGATGATTTAGGCTGAACTCAGCTGGGCAGTTCTTCCGGTCTGAGCTGGGCTCACTTAACATGCTTGGACATCAGCTGACTGCCAGCAGATTGGGATTGCTTTGGCTGGGATGGCTAGGATATCTCCATATGCTCCCCTCATCTTACATTATCTAGTAGGCTGGGCCGGGTGGGTGCTCATGGCAATGGCTGAGTACAAGATCACAAACTGAAATATGCAAGCACTTGTTCAACCTCTGCTTGCTACATGTCTGATAAAAACCTGTTGGCCAAAGAAAGTTGTATGGTTGGGACGACAGTCAGACCTGGACACAGAATTGAATTAATGTCATCAATCTACCGACTTGGCCAGTAGGTGTCACCTGAGGCTTAAACCCAAAGCTTGGCAGGCTATTTGTTGTGCACCATGATGCTTTGCAAAAGGAAGTCCCTTGTTATCTGAATTGGGCCTAGAAAATGTCATTACTGGTTTCAGACAAGGTACATTTATTTAATTCTTTGCATGTTTGTATTGCTTCCAATTCACCCTCTGACCCAAGATGAATTAGACTCTATTTTTAAATTTTTATCTTTTGTTTTGTAAAGAGAGAACGAGTTAGGAGAGAAGAACTCCAAGGCCATTTTTACTGATTCAAAACTTAATTCAGTGACCACTGGGCTCAAACCTTCCTGATGGACCATGATGGATGCGTATAGTTTTATTTTTCAACAGTCATTTTGATAGTTCTAAGAGGAGGGGTAAGGAGATGAGTATGGTTAATTTGCATTTAAAAGAACTTTCTTAGAGTTCAATATAAAAGGTCAGAAATATTCGTCCACCAACCAAGATAGTGTAGCTAAGGAGTGCTGGGTTTGTTCCCACTGCCCTGGGAAGCCTTGATTTAGGAATGCATTCTTCCTTTTCCTTTTAAAGAGAAGTTGTGACCAACTCTTTGTGACCTGGCAGGAGAAAAGAATAAGATTTGACCTCCTTTTGTTCCAACAATAGCCCGCAACTGCCTCATTCCATTGTCTCAACGTGCATCATCTGTCATTCATCAACTGTCCTTCCAGGACAGAGCTGCATTCTCCTTGTGTTATCGCTCTGCTATGTGGTGTCCTTTTTCATCTGGTTTCGGAATTTAAAGGGGGAGAAAAAAAAAAGACCATGAAAAATGTGTAAGTTGGATGCTATTCATTCACTTATTTATAAATAAATGGAAACTGACAGGCACCTCTTCAGAAAATGTTTACTATATGGACAAGTGTTGATGACATGGGCTGAAAGACACAGTCTGGTGCCACCAGGACCAGCTGCTCCTTCAGTAGTTACCATTGTGTAGCCTCGCTTTCGTTTTGGCTTGGCACATGCATTTTCAGCCTGCCTTACATTGTGTCTCCAGGATACTTTATCTCTGGCACTGTCTGCCAGAGACAATAGATGGGCCTTTTGACCAGGCCTGAAAGCTTGGGCTTTGTGTGCTCTTGATCTCTGGTGTTACCGCTGCTTACATAATGGACCTTGCCTGATGCCAACGGATGCATCTGCTGTTGGCCCAGTAACTTTGCTTCATGGAAATGGCACTCGTTTTTGTCCTCATGCTGCTGTGCTGACATTTGCTAAGCCAGACGCATGTTTTTGTTTTGGGAGGAGAAGGAACACTGCTCATTGCTTAGCAAGGGGAGCAGTGGATTAAGCTGTTGGATTTATAGTAGATCTCAAACTGGCTCAAATCACAGATCCTGGGTGATCCCTCCTCAACTCTTCTAAGTGGTGCCATTTGGGAGGCTGTTGGGGAGTTGGTGGTTGGATTCCTTGAGGATGTGTTGCTCCCCTGTACGAGCTCTAGCTTTTTATGGGTCTGTTACACAGTTACAACAGAAGAGTTAAGTCCTTGTCTATCAATCAACCAACCAACCAACCAACCAACCACCAACCAACCAATAACCATATACACAGTAGCCCTCGAATGCAGGGAACTGTGTTGGCTTCTGGAAACATAAAAAGGCATAGTTTAAATCCTTGCTTTAGAGGTCTACAATTTGATTCCGAAAAATTATGCACACACATACACACACATCATCTATCTATCTATCTATCTATCTATCCATCAATCATTTATCTATCTATCTATCTATCTACATACACACACACAAAAACACAAATTACACACACACACATAAGGTATGGTTTATTGCATTGTGGTGGGGAGGGAATTCAGAAAGGGGAGATCACTGTGAGTGGAAATGTCTGGGGAAGGCTTCCTCAAGAGAAACGAAATTTAAACCGAATGTGAAAGACCAACTGATACGTTGAGGGTTGAGTGAACCCAGATGGATAAAAACACACAGTCATAAACAGAGCTATTCTTGGATGTACAAAGGTTGTTTTAGAAAAACACCCTATGCCTTTAAACATCACATTTTTAATCCACAGGATGCACCATGTCATTTGTGTTTATTTGTGGTATTCTCTAGAGACCTCAGTAAGTTGAGGGGAAAGACCTTACCATCTTCTGTTTATTAACCACCATTTATTAACCGCCTTCTGTTTGCCATGCACTGTGCTATCTGCTTTAGTATGTTATCTCATTTAGTTATTTCGCAGTCCTGTGAGCCATGCACTCTTGTGCCTCGTTATAGATGAGGAAACTCAGGCTCAACGAGGTTAAATCACTTGCCCAGCTCTCATGGTTTTCCAGTGACAGCTCTCTGCATTATTTATACACAGCCAATAATCTACTCGACTTTTAAGGTAGTCGAGAGAGTAGCAAAATACAATATCAAGGCTGTTTCCAAACAAATACTTACAATGCTGTCTCTGAGGTATACGTTGTCAGTAATGAAAGAAATGAATTATGTGGAAAAAAAGAAAAATAACTGCAAAAAGAAATAAAATAAGACAGTTGATGGGTATCCTTTTGGGACACAAATGCCATAGAGCTTGTCATGCAGCACAGGTGAGCAGGATGTGTGTGCGTGCGCCCATGTGTGGTGTTGGGGACTAGAGTCTTCTGAATGTGGTACACTGCACATTTTGGGGACTTACTGATACAGTCAATGTCTGAGGTCTTAGAATTCAGTCACAAAGTGATGAAGAGCACTTCCACTCAGACTCTCAAGGTGACAGATGCTCTATAGTTAAAATATTGCTGTGGGAAAACCAGAATAGATCCACTGTACCTAAAATAAGAAGCCAAAAATACAAGGGAAAAAATAGAAAATGGAGACTCAATGGCAAGGCAGAGCATTATATGTGAGCGATGGTTCTCCGATTTTCTTGGGTGGGTCATACTCAGTGCCGGACCGTCTGTTCTCCCATGGGCTCTTCTTGTCGAGTTGTGGCCCTTCCATACTCTTGGCCCCCCAGCCTCTGCTGTCTTGCATGAGTGGAGTAATGGAGATTCCTGCATGCCAGCCCCCCCGGGCAATGGCTTGGCAGAGCAACAGACTAGGGAATGTCATGATGTTACTTGTACAAGCAGCTGCTTGCAGACTATACTTTTGCCTGGTGTCCTTTGCCTATTCTTGGTAAATTTCTAGAAGGATAATCCCTTACGGTAAAGCCCCATTCCCTTCATGACCTCTGTTTGGAAACATCACCTGGCCCTGTATATCTTGCTCTTGCATTTTGGGCTCCTGCACAGATCAGCTAAAGTGAGCATCCTTGGGGCCTACAACCAGGGCTAGGGAGAAGATGACTTAGTCACTCCTATGCCACCTTCTCAAGTATTTGTCCTTTTGGATCTTGCTGAAAAGTAGCTCAGCACAAGTGTTTCTCTTACAGGGACCGCCTGACTCTATAGTCTATAGCAGGCTGTATTTTGTGAAAAGAAATGGCCAGACTTTTGTTTTAAAACTTTGTCATGGGGACATAGGACACACATACAGAAAAGTATACCAAAAAATGTATATGTTAATGAATTATAAAGTGAATGCTCATATGAGTACCACTTGGGAAAAGGAATAGAACATGGCCAGCATCTCAGAAGCTTGCCGAGTATTCCTTTCCAAGGAACAAGATAGCCCCTGTTCTGAGATAATTTGGTAATCATTCCCATGTGTGTGTGTGTGTGTGTGTGTGTGTGTGTTGATCATTTCATCAATAAACACTACAGTTTGGAAACTGACAGGCTTTTTGGGCCTTTGACTCCCTTTAGCTTAACAAGGAGAGACCCCGTAATACATAATAAAACATAATGATTGGTTTTTAGAGCACCGATTATAATACATATTTATGAAACTATTAATGTAATTATTTTTAAAATTTCTAACTACCTCACCCTACCCCAGATTGTCAGATTCTTGAAGAAAGTATTTGTGGCTTAATTTTTTCCCACTACTTTATCCTCGCTGTAAACACAATGTTGAGCCTGTCATAGACCCCAGTAAGTGCTTGCTGAATGATTTCATCTATATATATAAAGTGGGGGAAGGCATTTTAGGAAGAGGGACAAATAAACAGAGTGAAGGCACCTGTGGGAGCCCTCAGGGATTATGATAAACTGAAAGGGCAAAGTACCATGCCCTATTGTGTGACAGCAGGGACAGAAACATTCTGGCCCCTCTGTATTTTACATTGTATCTATATCCAAGAAATAAAGTGTTCCATTTCCAAGAAAGCTTTTCAAATCTTTGAAAGTTGTGGGTGATTTTGCAAATCACCTTCAGTAAGTTCTGCTTATCTTTCTCTCTGCTCACCAGTCAGAGCCTGTGACTTTCCTGAAAGATTTATTTGCTCCTTTTTTGGACAAAGTCATGGCCCTCAGTCTGGTGGATTTAGTCAGTCCCTGTGTCCTGCTTTCCTCTCTCTTTATTCTTAGTTCTAATTTCCTCTCTCTTTGCCACAGTGTCATCAAATGCATGACTTTTTTTCCCCCAATGTCCCACAAATGTTTCTTGGTATTTTCCTCCCTTCCACCCTCCCTTCCTCCTTCCTTCCTTCCTTCCTCCCTTCCTTCTTCTTTCCTTCCTTCCTTCCTTCCTCCCTCCCTCCCTTCCTCCCTCCCTCCCTTCCTCCCTCTCTCCCTTCCTTCCTTCCTTCCTTCCTTCCCTCTCTTCTCCCCCTTCCAATAGAAGCAAAAATATCCCTCTTTATGCATATCCACACACCCTGTATCTCTGGAAAGCTCTAAAGACTTGGACAACCATCTTCCTTCAATGATTCCTTATTTATACTTTTGGTATTGTAAGACTTGTGCATTCTGTGCATTATGAAAGTGGTAGATAATAGACATTTCGCAGGGCACAGAGGCTGGGGGTGGGGGTGGGGGGGTCAGTCCCCCCCACAGAGGCCCCACAGAGGCTGGGGATGCTCTGGGCTCCTGAGAGGGAATGAGAACTTGATGGACTCCTTGCCTGCAGCGCCCCCACCGCACCTGCCGGAGAGCACCGGCTGCAAGCTCTCCATTCGCACCACTCAATAAAACCATTTGCTGAGTACTCCCTGTGTACCAGACAAGGTGCTAGCCATATTTCTTGAGGTACGTATTGTATCATCATTTCCCGTGACAAATGCTGTTGGCGCCCTGCCCAGCTCCCCTTTACTGCCACTCACCCATCCCTTGGCTGCTGTGAGAAATGGCTGATTAACAATTTACCACCACTTCCTTGGGGATGGGGAGCAGCAGGCTTCCCTTGGCCAATGGGAACAGCCTCCCCACCCAGACTTCGGCCCACGCCTGACTGACCCGGGGGTACAAAAGGCCAGTTCCCTTATCTCAAGGCCAGACAAACCGATGTCATTTATGCTTCAGAGTTTCCTTGTTTGGTTTTTTTTCCCCCTGCCCCATCCTGCTTCCCCTCCTCCCCTTCTCTGGGAAATACTCTTTCCCAATAAACGGCTTGAATAAAAGTCTCCAACTCAAGCTCTACTCCTAGGGAACCTGACGTAAAACACCTCCTGTTTTACAACTGAAGAAATTTGAGCTTGGAGTGATGAAGTGCTTTGCCCAAATCACACAGGAATACGAAGTCCAGTTCCATATGACTCCGTTCAATTGTCGTTTCGTAATTTTTCCAAACGTCAATTTTGAACAGCGAACTTCCGCCTCCAGGGGACATGGAAATTTGCATGTCCCCGTGGGCAGCTAGCTGGGGGCAAGCCCCGAGCTGCCGAGCTGGGAGGCTGTGATCTAACCAGGGAGCTGGGCAGGTGCTGTGTGTGAGCAGAGGCTTGCCGGGGCTGTGCTCTCCCCTCTCCCCACCTCAAACTAGGCTCAATTTGGAAAGGTGTATGTATCCGTTTTTCTGCTCTTCACCTAGACGGTAGAAGGGTCCTAACCTTAAATGAGCACTGCCAGGGATGTTAAAGCGTCTGCCACCTCAGGGGCAGTTCTGCTCTACAAAGAATTGTTCTGCACCGAAGGCTCACAGGGCCCCTGTTGAGAAACACTGCAAAGTGTCTGGGGTCAAAAAGCCAGTGAGCCAAATGCAGTCCTCAAGCCCAAAGGGCAAGGGAATGACAGGAAAGAGAAGACAAAGCCAAAGCGGAGACAGTGGGGCAGCTCTGGGGCTGGTGCCAGCCGTGCAGAAGGACGGGGAGCAAGTGTGGCCGCTGTGCTCACAGCGTGTTGTTCTCAGCGTCCACTCTGGGGGCCACAGTCAGGGCTGCTGTGAACGTTCAGGACAAAAGGAGGAGTCAGGGTGGATGTGAAGGGAGCCCAGGAAGTAAGAAACGATGTGGCCTTATAGCCATCATTCGTGTAGTTATTCCGACAAACAGGTAGTGAGCACTAGAATTTTCTGGTGCCGTGGTGAGCGCTAAGCGGACCAAAACACAAGAGAACTTGGCTTTCGGTCAATGTGAAGCAGTAGGTGCGGCAATGACTTTTGCTGTATTTTAATCTTGGCTGCCCAGCATTTGAACCTTATCCTATGGAGGAGTTCTTTACGTTTTAAGTCTTTCTGGGCACGAGGCCATCCCTCATGTGAGAAGCTGAAAGTGCTAAATATCAACCTTGCCTCCTCCCTTGCAGACAGACCTGGGGAGCCATCCCGGAGTTTTTGGGGGGAACTCATTCCCAAATCGTCCCAAACTGTGGAGGGAGAGGGCAGAAGTGTCTTTTTGCCAGATGAATGCTGTCCATCCAGTGTTCTTTGGGGGGTTGTTCCTAGCCGCACAGACCTAGAGTCTGGAACTTCCGGCTTTAGGGAGATTCTGGGAACTATCCAACATTTTTTGATTTTATTAAAAAATTTTTTTAATGTTTATTTTTGAGAGACTGAGAGACAAAGCATGAGCAGGGGAGGTGCAGACAGAGAGAGAGAGAGAGAGAGAGAGAGACAGAATCTGAAGCAGGCTCCAGGCTCCGAGCTGTCAGCACAGAGCCTGATGCGGGGCTGGAACTCATGAACCGTGAGACCACTACCTGAGCTGAAGCCGAACGCTCAACCGACTGAGCCACCCAGGCGTCCCCTACTCAACATTTTTAAGATAAATTCTTGTCTTGCTTAAAGCAGCCACTATTAGTTTCTTTTGTGGGCAGATATGAACACCTCCTATGTACCAGCTGTTGGGAAAACAAACATACATCAGACAAAGATCCTGTGTTCTCAGTCTGGGTGACAAACAGGTACCCTAGCCAGACTCAGGGAGTGATGCCATGTGGATAGAGCCAAGAACCGAGGAAGCCTGGAATGGAAAACAATAATGATGACCCCTATTGCGGTCAATTGGTAGGGGAGGCAAAGAACCAGGGAAGCTAGTGTGAGGCATTGAAAAATAAGACGGAGAGAGAAACTCATGGACATTTCGGTATGATGAGGTATAGAAATGAGTCACGTAACAGACCAGCCTGATTTTAGGAGTGGATGCTGCAAGCAGAGTTTATAGTGGGAGAGGGCTGCAGGTGCTGGCTTCCTGGGCTCAGGTTCCTCTTTGCTTTCCTGAGAAAACAGAGGACTAAAAGCTGTGTACATAACAGTCAAACTTTTGGCCCAGGCTAGCAAAGATCCTAAACTTTCCAGAGATTGCTTTATTTCTTCCACTGTAAGTTTGAAATCTTATGATTTACAGTAGACAATCAGCCTGCTATGGTGTGTGCTATCTCGTATAAATTAAATGGAATTTCATTTTAGGGAGGTGGGGTAGTTTAGGGAGGAGGGGAGTTCAACGCTCAATTTCCCCTTTACTATGTCACTGTCATTCATTGAGCATCTCTTCCGTGACAGGATGTTTCCACGTGTTATCTGTAATCTTCAGTCCCCCATGAGGTCTTCTGGGGTTAGTTTTACAGGGGAGGCCTAATGATTTGGCCAAGACCACAGAGCTGGTTGGTGACAAAAAATTTGAACCCAGGTAAGCCTGGATCCAGCTTGACCTGCTTTCCATGACACATACCACAGTGTCTCCTTCCCAGATATTGTAAATCCAGAAATCATGCATCCTGCCCTAGGGATAATATGTCCATCGATCCATCTGAGGTTTATAACTCATTCCTGGCAGGTGTGCCTAAAATACATATCAAGGGTTCTTAAGGGATTGATTAAGATCAATGACATAATCAAGAAAGATTAGTGGTGCATAAGTCTTTCTGACTTAAAAAAAATTCTAAGATTAGGACACTGGATTATAAAACCTCTTTCAGGTCTGACTTCCCTGAATACTGATTAGCTTGGAGAATGCTGCTGATAGTTGGAAGAATACTGTCCTGAGGTCAGAGGCACGACAGTGGGACTGTTAGCTCGGATTTGCCACCACCCCCCCTCCCCCAATGCTCTAGGAGGACAAGAGGACAAGCTAGTGGGAGAAAACTGTTAATGAGAGTGGTAATGATAATAAGTAATACCGTTGACCGCTCACTCTGCGTTAGCACTGCAATGCATCATCTTTAGTTCTCTGCACAAACTATGAAGTCCCACTTTTTAAATGAGGAAACAGACTCCCAGAGGTTCAGCAACTAGGTAACATCACAGCTGATGGGCTATCAGACCAAGAGCTTTCTGCCTCTAAAGGCAAAATCTCAGGGTTCCTGTGATATTACCATAGATAAGCGGCTCAGGTACACCTATGAAGAGTTACTTTTTTTAAAAAAATTTTTCTTTAAGCTTATTTATTTATTTTTGAGAGAGAGAGAGAGAGAGGAGAATGAGGGAGGGGCAGAGAGAGAGGGAGAGAGAGAATCCCAAATAGGCTCTACACTAGCAGTACAGAACCCAACACAGGGCACCAACTCATGAACCACGTGATCATGAGCTGAACCAAAATTGAGAGTCAGGCACTTCACTGACTGAACGCCCAGGCGCCCGTGTAAAGAGCGACGTAAGAGACTTGGGGTGCTCGGGTGACTCAGTGGTGAAGCGTTCGGCTCTGGTTAGTTTGAGCTCCGCGTCAGGCTCTGTGCTGACAGCTCAGAGACTGGAGCCTGCTTCGGATTCTGTGTCTCCTGCTCTCTCTGCCCCTCCCCAACTCGTGCACACGCTCTCTCTCAAAAAACATTAAACAAAATTAAAAAGCTCAAACCATTACCCTTTTATTCAACAATGCCTATTTTATGATGAACAATATCCTTCTGAACAAAAGAGAGATGGCCTCTGCCTACATGGCTAAGGAGAAAATAAATCAAATAAGCACACAATTACACACATAATTATAAACCATGCTGTGCGCTACAATGGAAAGGCACCAAAAGGTGGGACAGCAGGTCACAAGGGGACCTAATCTAATCTCCCGGGCCAGGGAAGACTTTTTTGGAAGCAATGGCAATTGCATAGATACCAGAGGGATGAGTGTGGTGGACTAGGAGGAAGGGAAGGGGAATGGGAAAGAGGATTATCGGCAGAATGAAAGACATGTGCAAAGGCCCTGAAGCAGGAGGAAAGAGTTTTTTCGTCTGTGGTCATTAGACTGCTGGCCGGGGATAAATTTAGTTTGTGGATATTTGTTTTGGCTCACAGGTTCCTCTGGAAAAATTCGAGCCTCAAAGAGGAAATGTATAAATATTCTGACTTCAGACTCTTCTTGAAAAAGCGTAAGATCTGGCACCCCTTGGTCCTCGGGGCTTCTCGCAACAATGACAAATTCCAGGTGTCTGATCAGCTTGGGTGGCACGTACACTCCCCAATTCCTCAGCGTTCCTTGTCCTTATTGTCTTCCCAGCACTTCAGTTACCACTCATCATGTTTGACCTGCTGCTTTTCTTATAGTGGAGTTTTCTCTCTATCCTGGTCTTGATCACAGATGAAAGGCACACCAAGAAAACCCTGTGCCTTTTCTGAAACTCAGAGTGTGCCACTCATGTACCATTTCTTGGTGCCCATGGGCGTTTGAATTCCCCCCGCTCCTACTTTGGAGGAGACGAAATAAAGATCAGTCGCACATACTGCTATTTAGTGGCTTAAAATATGTTGACTTTTTTCTCAACATACAGGGCTGCAAATACCCAGTGAGAACGGGATGTACTTTATACGTTACAAATTCTACCACCATGATAGGCAGGGAGAGCTGAAGATTTGATTAATTTTTAATGAAATGTATAAAAAATGCTGGTTCTATGTTTCTAAATGTAGTCTTGCACCAGTTTTTAATTGCCCTTCAATTTATGAAGCAGTTCGACTACACTAAGCAAAGTAGATCATAAGATAGCCCTGCTCCAGAGACATCTTTACCCATTCCTCCCTTGGCCAGGTAAAGTAATCTTGCTATCTCCAAACCACTGCTCCTTACATGTTAGCAAGACAGCAAAACATTAATTTTGAGTTTTTTCTAAACATTTATAAACATGTCAAGTAATACAGACACCCCCGGTATGGTGTAAGGACCCTGGGCTGTGATGCAAGTAACCACTTTGTTTTACACAGTTAATTCGTTCCTGAAAGAGCGAAAGTCACATTGCATGTTAAGAGCACAAAAGAAACTCACGGGGGGACCATGTGATGGACCATTTTGCAAAGCAGAGAATTTTAATGCAATATGCACAATCCCTCATTAATATATCCTTTTTGTAAGAAGAATGTATTTTGTTAAGAGTTAATTACGTATCTACGCATCAGCTATGTGGCATGATGCCTAAAATGTCCGTTTCCTTTCACGTAACTAAAATTAGTCGGTTTTTATTTGTGTTTGCCTTTTACCTCCTGGTCTAGAGTTTTCACCTTGCTTTCTATTCTCTCCTTTCCATGTATTGTCAGTGGGACTAAGCCCTGCTACAAATCAGATCTTCAGCGCAAAATCGACCAGCAGAGGGTACTGTTTGAGCACTTAAGTGGACTTCTCATCCTTGTCCTACCCCATCCAAAGAGAACAATATCTGAATAATAGCCAGAGATGATACTCAATAGGCAAGGTGCTGGCAAGATAATATACATCAGTGATCATGTTTCAGCATCATTTTGCAGGAAGTTCCCTTTGTTCTCTGCTGCTCACAAAGGACATTCCACGCAAAATGCACCTGTGGCTCCTGGTGATAAATGTATATGAAGGTAGATGAGGAAAGGTTGTGGTAGTGGAGTGCAATTCACTTCTAAATTTACCAAGTACTCATATCCACTTTAGGTTAGGGTTCTGAATCAAGATATCAGCCCCATGTGTTCTCAGCTTGCTGGTGAATGATCATGAATAATTCCTGCAGTAGCAAATGACATAATAAAATAATCAGGCAGCCCGTGCACATTGTAAATCGATGAGCGCAGATGTCTCCAAATGGAGGGGAAATTTGAAGATACATTACATCTTGGGTTTGGAACACGTGAGAGTTTATTAGTGACTGTTTACCAAAATAAAGTGAGCATCTCCCCATTCTGATAATATGGTTAGTTTTAGATATAATTAAACGTATTGGAGAAGAATACTTTGTCACTTAATTTTTACAGAAGTTTGATCAGTTTGTGTATAATGGTGGATTCTACATTTTGAAATAAAATGTATAGACTTGGATTTTTATATTAATAATTAAAAAAAGGTTTACCAAAGCAAAACTGCACAGGGCAACAAATGTTAGAAGCGTTTACACTGAAAAGCAATAGTTCCCTGTCCCATCCTTGTCTTTAGTATCTTCTCACATGTGACTTATAACTTATATAGCATTTCTTTTTGTTACTTACCTCTGCATCTCTAAACAGTACTCTTGTACTACTCATTCTTGGGTTATTGGTTTTAGTTATTGTACATTGTCTTCTTATGCTGATAGATGAGACTGTGACTCAATTAGGTCACTCAATACCTTCTGTTAGTCATATCTTTGCTTTAGATATTTCTTAGTTACCTATGCAACTTTAGATAATATACTTATTCCTCTAATAATAGACAGTTTAAGTCCCCATCTTTTTAGTACTTCTCTCTCACTTCTCTATCCCAATTATTGTAACCTGTACTTCTACAGTGTCAAGGGCATTAATGTTTGCCTTCTGCTCTATAATCCAATTCTAACATCTTGTCTATAGGTTGATTCTAAAATTGTAAAGCAATAAATGGTGTTTACCTTTGGGCTCTATACGGTTTATTGCAGCGTTACATAGTGTGTTGTTATTATACGTCTTGTACAGCTTTTAATTTTCCTAGAGTTTCTAATTGCATTTTTTCCCGTATCCTACTCGCCTTTCTTGTGTTCTCATTTTGCTGTTGTTGTTGTTCATCCAGAAACTTCTTTCTTCTGAGCCTCTTCATCTAGCTATTCTTGTCTGTACTTGTTCTACAGGCCTGCTACACAGCGATCATCTTAGTGTTAGTTACCTTTTTTGGTATATTTCCTCATTTCTGGAACTCAAGTCTTTTGCTCTTTGTTTACTTCCTTTTTGCTGCAGTACATATTCAACAAAATTCTTAAGAAATTGTCTGTGAGATGTCACTGTTCTGATTCTTTGAATGTAGGAAAATCAGCACACACAAGTGTGATCTATGTTCACATGTGAATAGTAATTTAATTAGGTGTAGAAAATGTAGTTTAAAAATAACTTTCCCCAGAATTTTAAAGGCATTGTTCCTTTTTCTTGACCACTCAGTACTGCTGATGTGAGATTTAATGCCAGCTTGGTTCTTATTCTTTGATAATCTGATTTTTTTTTTTTAATTTATTATTGAAGTAACTGACATCCAATGTTATTTTGGTTTCACGGGTACAACATATTGACTCAACAATTCTATACATTACTCAGTGCTCACCACAGTAAGTGTAGTTACCCAATCTGATTTTTCTTTCTGTTTTTTTCTTCCAGCAATGATCCAGATGGAGGTCTTTTTACAGCCACTGATAGGCTAGTCCAATCTCAGCTATTAAGTCTTTCAGTTATCCAAAATTCTCTTGTGTCATTCAGATTAATGGCTTCTTCCCCTCCAGTTTGGCTACTTATTTTTCATAATTCCTACTAATTATCTATTGGTCCTCCTCATTTGATCCTTTTGTCTATTTTTATTTTACACTCTGAGAGATTTTCTTAATTTTATATTCTAAAATTTTTCTTTTTCCTTTTGGCAATCATTTTTTTTTTAAGTCAAGTTTCCTTCTTATTCTGTTTGTTCTTTTTTGATGGTATATCTTTGTTTGTTCAATGGATGCAATGTATTCTTGGATCTTTCCAAGGATATTAGAATTCGTGTAAAAATATCTTGTCTTCATATTCTTTCTCTCTCTCCCTCTCTCTCTCTTTTATCAGTATTTCCCATTTGTTTATCTTGGTCAGAATCTTCCATATTCGAGACTTTCTCAAATGTATGGGAATTGTTGGTTTTCTGTTCACATTTTAGATGGAGGCAAACATCATGACCGGGGTTATGATTTATATACTGGCTAAATCAACTGTCCCATAAACAGAATTTTGATTGACTTCCCCGATTTTTCAGTTTTATGTGTCACTCCCACCCCTACTGTGTCTGAGTTTCAGAATTCTGAGCATCTCAGTGGTTCTTCTAGACAGCTTATCTCCATCTCTGTTACTACACCACCTGACCTTCCTTTATTTTACTCTAAGCTAACCTCTTCAGATGCCTTTCATCTGTTAGCCTGTCTCCATTCACTTGTCATCTTCTAAAAATTTGTTGAAATTTTTTTTATCAGCTAATAACCACTTCTTATTCTTATGTTATCTTGTGAGTTTTTACTCGTTTGCATTCCTTTAGTGACATTTTACTGGGCTTCTGGATGGAAGAGAATATAAATATAATGTGCACCATCTGCCCTCTTTATCTGGAAGTTCATGTTAAGTTTTGAAGGCACATTTGTATGACCTGAAATTTCTAGATGCATACTCAGTATTTATTTATAGTCCACATCATTTACAAAACTGCATTTTCAGTGGACATCTTTAATATGCCTTTTAATATGTGTTCTCCCTTTGGCTATTTTCTTAATATTTGAAGGCGTGATAACGAGTCAAACATCTGCTTAATGCTTTTGAGACATAAATGACTTCAAATGCTTACATTTGGTCTTTAAAATAACACTGTGAAATAGGTATTGCTGTTTCATTTTCCAGATAAGAAATGGAGTTTCTGAGAGAGCAGAGTGACAGGCTGAAGAGCATAGAACTGCTGAGGGCTGACCTGGTGCTTGGATGGGAACCTTCCAGTGCTTTTCCTCTTGAGCCATGCCTTGTCCCCTATATACTTGTTAAAACCCAATAAATCCAACAGCACGAATAAAATAACTTAATCTGTCTACAGAATAATTTTCTTCTTCCATAAAGCTTCACGTGAAATGCTTAGTTTTCGCCCTGGCTGTACTTTTTAACTGTCGTTTAAAATTATTCCTGAAAATGAGATCAGAATGTAGCATTCCTAACTGCTCCTCTCAGTGAGCTTCCTGAAACCTTGCACTGACAAAATATGTCATGTTGCATAAAGGAAAAGCTGTTGTTTCCCAGCATTGGGGGCGGGGCTAAGATAGAGGCCGACTATTCCAATTGTCTTCAACTATTATAGATCTTACTACATTTTAGGTCAGATAATCTGGCTCATAACATTCAAAACTGCATTAATTATGGGATTTTATAAGGAGGTTATGCAGTATATGTTTGCCAATTGGGAAAGAAAGATAATTATGCTTGAATGTAGGTCACATTTAAGAAACTCTCTTAGGCCTAATGGGAACCATGTTTCCTTAAAAATCAAGAATTAATGACATTCAAGAGAATGGTGTCTCTCTCATCCTGTGACCCAATTCTTCTGGTCAGAGGTGTTGTTTCCCTTTCCTTTTTCTTCTTTTCTTTCTTTCTTTCTTTCTTTCTTTCTTTCTTTCTTTCTTTCTTTCTTTCTTTCTTGTGGCTGTTCTTAGGAAGAGAAATTTGCATAATTTCCCATAGGGCATTTTGGGCCATTTGGGGTAGCTGCTGAATTGGATCTTGTTGGTTGTAAGGGACTGGTGAATGAAGTATTACCAAGCAGGATACTGACAGGCACATTTCTAGAGTCGATACCATAAGCAGATCATTCTAACTCACCTCAAAGTGTTTTACGCTGACTTTTATATGAGAAGAAGATTTTTGTTCACCGTGTGTTTGTCTTAGTCTTTGCCCTTGAAAAATTGCTGGTATGTTTAAGCTGTCAGTGTTTTCTGTTTTTTGCTTTTTTGTTTCCCCTTGAGCTATTTTGGTTTCAGCATTACCAAATGGCATATCTGGAGAACCCCATTTAAAGGGGTGCCTGGGTGACCCAGTCGGTTAAGTGTCGAACTCTTGACTTTGGCTCAGGTCATGATCTCAGGGTTCCTGAGATCAAGCCCTGTGTTGGGCTCCACAGTGGGGAGCCTGCTTGGATTCTCTCTCTCTGTCTGCCCCCCACCCCCCGCTCATGCAGGCACTCTCTCTCTCTTTCAAAATAAATAAAAAAACTTCAAAAGTAAAAAATTAAATGGGTGTGACCTCCCCTCAAAACTTAGAAGTTTGTTTTAAGGATTTGACAAAATTTTGTAGCATCTAAGGAATCTCTTGTACCCTAGTGAGCCAGTTTAATTGAAGCATGAAAAAATGCTCCACTGACCAATTTCCCAGCCTCTGCCCTGCTCCGCCCAAACCCACTCCTCACCACCAAGAGAAAGGCAGCAAAGAAATGACTGACAGTTTAAAATTTGTTGCATGGTCAAAGAAGAAACAATGGTATCCCTGGATTTCCTTGGAAGGGTGGATGACTTTACAAGATATGTAACAAAATAGATCTCAGCTC
Organism: Panthera leo; assembly: GCF_018350215.1. Lineage (NCBI taxonomy): Eukaryota > Metazoa > Chordata > Mammalia > Carnivora > Felidae > Panthera > Panthera leo. Next base: position 113,650,823 of record NC_056685.1, on the reverse strand, counting down.
CCAATTTCCAGAGCAAAACTTTGATTTTACCACTATAATTTAAGTGGGTTAGTGGTTTAGCTTGTATTGAGGTTGGGGTAAATTTTCCTTTTAAAAGAAAGAGAAAAAAAGAAGAAAAATAAAAGGAAAATAGTTAAGAAGAAAAAAGAGAGAGAGAGAAGAAATCTAAATTTTAATTTATAATCTTAACTGGGCTGTGATTCTGGTCAGTTTGAAATGTGTCTATATTTAGGTAATGTGTTCATCTTTGCTTTATCTTATTGCTAATGGAATATTATAGTTAACCAGTAAGCTGATAAGCTATTCCAAGGATGGATTTTATAGCCTGCATTTCTGTTTGTCTCTTTTCCATCTTTAAAGAATTAAGGTGCTTGAACAAGCTGCTTTAAGGAACTAACAATATTATACAATACACTGTACTTTAAGATTTGGGGGAATTTTTCAGTCAGACACCAAGTCTTGGAAAGACATATGACACACAAAGAATGGTCAGGGCAATGGAAAGATCTAGGTACTGAAGTGACTCTCCTGATTGGATACCCAACTCCTCTTCCCAGAAAATACTTGGCCTGCAGGGCTAATACTTAGTTAGCTTATACGGTATATTTATTTCCCATTTCTCATCCACCCCACTTTCCCATGGATATTTATGTGCAACTGGTTTCCTTAAACTGGTTTGATTCTCTCCATTGGCTTCTCCATGAAATGGACTGAACATGACAAAAGCTCACAGCAAACTGTGCATGACCTGGATGCATGTCTTAGCTGCATATTTAGACCAAAAAAAAAAAAAAATCTTGGGATCGAGAATTGAGAAAATACAGTTCTTTCTAGGTCTATTCAGACCCATCTAGCTGTTAATTTCCACTTTGGATTTCTTTTGTGATGATGCATGAGTGATATGGGAATTTCTCAGGGTTTTGAGCTTTATGTGAATAAAGAACTCTGAGATCAGCTCTCATGAATAGGTGAGCTGGCGTAGTAATCCAGCTGCTACTTGTCTTTAGGGTCTAGTGTGTTTAGCTAATCCTACTGCATATAATTCTAACTGGGTGGCTCTTGTTAAATCTTCGAGGAAAAGATGTAATCTTCAGGCGAAGAGCACATGAAGAAAATACTCCAGCTCCCCATGTCTCAAAGCAAGGACTCAATTCACGCCTTTAAACAAGATTTATGGGCTGCTCAGACTGATCTCCACTCCAACATTGTGGTTGGAACCTAACCAGGATAGTAGAAACATCGCTTTCATCAAGCAGGGCATTGCTTAAGGTTGTAATGCAGGATGAAGTTGAGAAGTAATGTATATCATGCTTTAAAGACACGTCTAATTGCTGAGAGATCATTCATGCAGGTAGCAGCTCAAAGGTTCTGCCCCAGTGATTTGTGGGAAGACATTCTTCATGCTGGGGAAGAGGGAGATTTTTAACAAGGGAAAGTTGGTGCTCAGCTGAGTCTCCTTAAATTCTTCTCAAAGCCCTGGAATGACTTGTTAGGGTGTGTACCTGACAGAAGAAATGCAATTGTTGCTGAGGCTCCAAGACTCTGTAAATAAGGGGCTTTTAGGTAGATTCAAAAGAATTTGGAGTAGCAGAAATGGCGGGGTTTGGGTAAAGAGTACCACAGGGTGAAAGCCTAAATCTGGTGGAAGTAACAGATTCTATCTTTCCGTCTTTGAATCACATTCAGTTTTGAAATTATAATTGTGAGACCTTTGGAGAAAACTTTAGACTCAAGAGCAAGGTGTCTGTTTTAATATTCAACATAGCAATTTATTTCTCTGAGGAGATGAATCATTTTTGGATGGTTTTTGGGTTTTTGAACACCATATTTGGTAACTCTATTATAGACTTCTGGATATACATTTCACTCCATAAAATAGCTACAACAATTTGGAATTTTTTTCAATACCCAGTGCCGTTACGTGCTATAGTACTTGGAATTGACTCGTAATGCTTCACAGTCCAAAGCAATCTCTAGAGCCCAAACCCTGGGACTGATTCCAACAGAACAGTAGGTCAGCCCTGGAAAAGAAAAGAAAAAAAAAAGTTCCCCCATTGCCACAAATGGAAACAAGAGAAGAGGAATACTTATCGGGGTAAATAAACTCCAAGTCTTATTATTAGTAAGGGGGCAGTGAGTGGGTGGAAGGAGAAATAGGTGGAGAACTGACATTTACCAAGTACTTACTCAATGTCTCACATGTTATTAGATGCTTTAGCACATTTTGTTTTTCATCTAGTCCTCACTAAATCCTGAAAGGTTTATTGTCTTGGTTATTACTGATAAAGAAACTGAAGAGAGGGTAAGAAAATTGCCCAAGGTCACACAGCAAGCAAATGGCAGAGATGTTTGTTAACTCAGCTCACCGGCTCTAAAACTGAAGCTCTTCCTAGTCTGCCACCGGAGGGTATTATTTCGATGAGTTGTTATTCATGTCTGTGGTGATCTATAACTGCTTAGATCGGTGTGCCGTGGCCATGGGTGATCAAATCATCCTGTTTTCTAGGGCTTGAAAAAAAATGCAGGCATAGAATTCATGAAGCCTTGGTAATCAGAATTAGCCATATACCTTGGGCTCCATTCACTCATTCAAATAAACATTTGTTGAGTTCCAACCGTATGCCACGTACTGGGCTAGGTCATGCTGGTGCGACAGGAAATAAGAGAGAGGTAACTCTGGTCTTCATGAGCTTACATTCTAGAAATAGTCCACAAGTTAAGAGGCAAACACATTCAAGCCATGAAAACATTAGATCAGATAATGTTATTCTAGTGTGCCAGGTTGCTACAGGAATGAGATGCACAAGGAAACAGAATGTTCTGGTTGTCTACACAGACTTTATCAAAAATTGAATCTGGCCCTAACTGCATGGGAAAACCTATGGATTGTTTCACCTCTGTATTAGCTGCTATAAAACGGTCTTCCTCGTCCTTCTGTGGAGAGACCACTCAACTTGTTACTCCTTTAAATTTTTTTTTCCTTTGGGGGACTTTCCTTAATTCCACTGATACTAAAACGATACTAAAACCCTTCAACAGAGTTATGATATTTTATTTTGGGGTGGGGGTAGTTTTTTAAGAAAGGGAATGGGCTCTTCTTTCAAAGGTCACACTGTTTTGATTTAGAACGGTCTTGAAGACATATGGATAAATAGAAAAATACAATTTGATACAATTTGCACATTCATTTAAAAAATCTATCAAACCATACTGCATATTTTTAAAGGCACATACATTTGCAGAAAAACATCTAGAAGGAGACACATCAGAACTTGGGGAGAAACTTGGGAGTGCAGCTGGTGGTCAAATGGGATTTTGTCTTATTCATGGTATTTTGCTATTTTATTTACCTATAGAGTGTATTCATATATTATTTTTATAATAAAAAAATAATGTGAAAAGAGGCATTTAATGGAGACCAGTTAAGAAGCTGTTGTAGTATCGCAGAAAAGAAATGATTCCGATGTGAAAGAAAAATGGAGACAGTCTCACCTAGCAGTTTTAGAGAACAGAGAACAAACCCCACGTTGCTTGGGCTTGAATGTCAGCTCTCACACTCACCAGCCGTGTGCCAGCTGGGTAAATTACCTAACCTATTTGTGTCATGGCCATTTCATCTGTAAATGAATATGCAAAAAAAAGCACCTACTCATAGGGCTGTTGTGATAATTAAATGACTAGTACATGAAAAGTGCTGAGAACAATGGTTAGTACATCATGAGGCTTCTATAAATACTAGCTCCTATTTTCGGGGAATAAACAAGATTGGGTTGGGGAAATGGGAAGAGTGAGGGATAACTGAAGAGGCTAGTGCATTGGATACCAAATTGATGCTGAATATCTTGTCAGGTCTTGTGAATCATCATGCTTTTATGACCGTCCCTTCCCACCGTATGCCTGGAGGTCACAGGGCTGTAGAACAGCTTATAATGACTCTCCACTAATTCTGTGGCAGGTCCTGGAAGTTGCTTTTCTAATCATGAATTGCAATCTGGAATGAGATGGTCACATCACTTAGCCTCCTGTCGAGTTCTCTAATTAGTAAGTTGGTAACCATGTCACTTATTTTTAGTGCTTAGATTTTTTTTTTTTTTTGGTAATTAATAAGGTGACTATACACGTTTCAGTGGATATAAAATGCCTCTTCTCCAATTTCCCCTGTGTACTCTATTGCATTTTCAGTCACTGATAAATCTGCTTCTCTGGATAATGTTGTGGAAAACAAGACAGGTCAAAGGAAAAACTTATTACCTCTCAGGGTCTGTTTGTGTGAAAATACAAAGATAAATATCACTTGGGGGCTAGTGTGGGGGAGACTCTGGCACACTGCCTAACACTGAATTATTTTAAGGATCCAATAAGGAAAAGTATGCTTAGAGAAAATGTAAAGCACTGTGTACATTAGGAGTTAGTCTATTGGCTTTCTGTTTGTATTTTAGTTTCCTATCCCGTGAGAAAATACTATAGAAGAAATTCTAAATGGCTACATTCTAAATAAACAGCATCCACTGAGTTCTTATTTCTCTTT